>NC_134424.1:9330000-9955000 GCF_030867145.1 Opisthocomus hoazin | reverse complement strand
TTAACAGCCTCTGCCTGTTGGTCTATTAAGATTGTAACCTGTTTGGAAAAGCTCAGGCTTGTGGCCAAGCAAGCATGGTTCAACAAGTTTGTACACACCAGCAGAGCAAGGACACTGAAACACATGTACCAGCTCTCAGCCCTCAACAGTTAAAGTTGCACACATTTCTGTAAATCTTTTTCATGCTTTTATTGACCTTCTAGACCATAATAACTGGAGCCCTTTGAGACTGGCATTCAGAGTCATTTACTGCAATGCGGTTCTGCAATGGGCACACCTGGACACTGTCAAAAGCTATCTTCAGTCGTGTGAAGCACAGGTACAAATTCCCTTCCCACGTACATCTAAGCATTTAAGGATACGCTCACACTGGAGATGATGGGTCACTAGTAAAAGTGAGTGTTTGTTAACTGCATAGTGTCTTTAAGTTGATCATACAGAGAGGGCTTAGAATGTACAAGAAAAGCAAAACACACGGCCAGTATCTGCATGCTGACCGTTTCAAATGCAATTTTCTCTCCACTAATACACAGAGTGGAAGCTGAAATTCAAAGGCACAGTAGCAATTTTTATTTGCTTTAGCTGAATTTTGACTTTGAAGACTAAATTATTATAATTCTGTATTTAAGGTCTAAGCCAGGCTCTGTGCTCCCTTCAATGGGATTCTGAACAACCCCACAAAGTGCCCATTATAAATTTTCACACACAGCTATCAAGGTACACATGTTCTGTAGTTCTAAAATGTCAGAAAAACGGTCTTTGGGGGGTCAAAAAAAGAAAGAAAACAAAAAAAAAGAAACTCCAAAGAAGTTAAAATTCCTTTTATGTGACAAGCTTTAGAACTAAACACAGCTTTTTTCTGGTTAACTCCATTAGTTTGCTATATAGAAAACATGCTTCCTGTTTTCACTTTTGTTTTATTCCTGAACTTGAACTTCAAACAGAACAATTCAAAAGGTTTATAAAGGAAAAAATTAAAGGCTCTCCAGGTACTGACATTCTAACAATAGGAATAAAGTTCTTTTTTTTTATGTTGTCTTTTTGAGGAACCACTCAAAAACATTAAAATTGACAGGTTTTCTTAATAAGTGAGGCTTTAAAAGAACAAAATACAAAGGGAAAAAGGCAGAATATCTAAAAGCGAAAGGGTAATGGCTTCTTTTTGAAGCTCCTGGGTTTGACCAATATATTAGTTTTCTAAACCATTTGTTACAAAAGGCTTTAACTTAGGAAAATTATTTATTTATTTTCAATGCGTAACATGGTCAGGAACCCAGAGCTCATATTGGGATAGAAATACTGTTCCTGTTCAGGAGCTTTTTAAAAGATTTTAAAAAGTTCCCTCTCCCAACAGCACAAGAATCAAAATCTGAAAAAAAAAAAATTCTAAAAAATATATTTCAGAAATGAAAAGTAGTAGTTAATAAAATTTCCCAAACTTTTAAAATTGTTCAGATATCTACTTTAGCATTGTAGAATTTTTACACAAAAGGCAGTTTACTTATTAATAAGAATGTTCCTTAATAATTTAAGTTTGGGAAACTCATCAAAACTCACTTTTTCATTAACATTCTGGTTTTGACTAACCGGTTTTCATAAAAAAAAAAAAAAAAAAAGTGTTCCAAACTATGGTACCTATGGTGACTTAATATTGCTTCATGTATTTCAGAAGGTTGGGTGCATAACAAAGTGTAGTAGCATCTGCTTCTCCCCTCTGACTGAAAACACCCCAACCATTTACCGATCAACTCTCAGCAAAAACTGCCTTGGCGATCCGGGCTCTGCTCCTTTTAGGATTAATACTGACTGCAGCACCATGGATACTGCCGCCATCTCTTTCTAACAAGAGGAAGCAATTGAGACACACGTAGAGATGGCATCCCTTGAGTGTGAGGTTTCTCAGTGGCCAGTTCAGCCCTCACTGTGGTGGGCAGACAGTACTTTGGTGTGGCTGCTGGGAGCTCAGAAGCCAGAAGAACCAGGTGCGGAAGACTGCAATAAATTATTATTTCTAACTGTCTCATGCATCTGCATAAAAGTCCCCTTCTGCACATCCATTAGCTAGCTGATGGGAATGCAGAAATAATGCGCTGTGGGGAGCTGGGTGAGGGATTAGTCTTTTCTTACACTCTGTTTTACATGAATTTGCATCAAGTGCCCCAAGCAGAGAGACTCAGTCAAACGAAGCTTCAGGTATTAAAACTCACCACAATGTTGTCCCCAGATTCAACTGAGGAGTGCAGGCAGGGGTATTCAATTCATCATTGCATCTAAGCAGAAGTTTTCTTTGTTCAAGAGTTCTAATTGCTAACAGAAAGAAGTCCCATAGCTCAGAAAAAACACAGGAGAATGCATGACTAATAAAATTAATAGAACTGAAAAACAACTGCCAGTCATTATCTTTTTCTGCCCTTGAACAATTGTCCACATTTTGAAGGCTACAGGAGCAATTTCTCTATGCAAAGAAAACAATAATGGTTCCACAAACACTGCCTATAGAAGAAGTTAAGAAGGAAATGAAAACAACTGAAATAGCGCATGCATGTACACATACAAGGCATCAAAGAGCCTTTAAAAAGACATCAAATATATATTCTGCTTTGTTACAACAATCATACATCAAGGCATCCATTCAGTCCCCACTAAACCCACTGAATTAGGATGTACACAAAACTGTAGTAACGCAAGAACTGATGTCTCCCCCCAGGACAAATTTTGCTCAGTAAGACTGACTCACTGTTGGAAGGCAGTCTGTAGAGGCTATTTGGATTAAGAGTGAGCATCTCATAATAGCAAAAGGTAGAGGAGAACTCTTTAGTGGGTTTTACACACAGAACTGGATTTAAATAGATTTTAGAAGGCTGCTTTGGTACAATAGAGGAAATAGTACATCACAGAACTTGCTAGTTTGGGAGAAAACTTAGCTCTGAATGATAAAGATGATTAAGAACCAATGAAAAATGCAATAAATTACAATAAAAACTTTAAAATTGCTTCAGACCGTTAAAGCCACAAACAACACTTTTTTTTTGATCTTGATATACCACATCTTAGCATTAATAAAAGTCTTTAAGGTAAGACAAACTATCTAAACATGGTTGATCTTGATAAGGTAGCTGAGTACATGTTTACACTAATATAGAAGACCAGAATTATGCAGTAAAACAGAGTGGTTCCAGCGGAAGCAAGAACAACCAATGAAAATTTTTGACATGGATCTCTCTGGACTATGACTAGTGCACTATTTTAGGACCACATTGCAGCTTTTATACGTGGGGTTTTTTTACTCTACCTGGTCTTCTCACCCAACTGAAGCTACTTAAAATAATTCTTCATGTCAATGAAACAGCAATAGTTCCAACAAACAAACAATAAACATTATTTTCCTTTTTCTGCAGAAAAAAAGTCAATACATCTAATGTAAATTTAGATACGTCTTATAGTCTAAATCATGCTAGATAGGACACCAAACTACAAAGTACTGCTACTCAAAGTACAGTGACTTCACAAGACAGAGGGCCACAGCAGGGAAATGTGAGATTCAGAACTGTTCACTTTTTATTTTAAACAAGCCTTTCGTATATTTGATATTCCCTTTAAATGCCTTTAGGGTATGTCAAGTGGGTCAACTAAAAGCTCAGTTCCTCATAGCGAGTGGTATTTTACTGTAGGATTCATCCTTTTCTGCTAGCTACTGACCTCAGGGGCAGCCTCGAGCAATAGCAGGTGCCTAAGTGGAACCACAGTGAGAATAGCAGTGGGAGAATTTGTGGCTCAGAAACATCCAGGTTTCATTTGGTGGAAATTTACTGAAGACCTGAACTTACATTTGTACCAGGAATCATGATCACATTCTAGAATCACATTAAGCTTTTGATCTTGGAAGGCCCAAAAGCAATACCCAGTGGCCACATCAGAAATAGACACGTCCAAATATGAAAGGACTTCATCTACAACTGCTATAATACTCTGATACTCTGAGAAGACCCTGTAAAGAAATACCTGCTGTATAACAACCCATTTCAGCCACAAACTATGTCTATAGTAGGTGTAGGATGACATATCCTACTTCTAAATACATGATGAAACTATTCCTAAGTACATGAAGCTATCTATGCACATATACCAGTTATAAATGTACAAGACCACTGAAATAAACGGCCATGCCTGAAACTGACAGCAGAAAATAAACACCACTCAGGGTGCAATGCTCAAAGAGTGAGTTTTTGGCATAAACTTCGGAGTGATGGCATTAGCCATAGAAACTAATATGTTCAGGCAAAGCAGCTCAGCAGCTACAAGTCTTGTCCGAATGATCCGCACCACCAGAAAACTACACTGAATTCAATTTACCAAACTTAACCCTGCTGGAATTGCAACATGTCATTGGAAACCTTCATTTCAAACAGAGGAAGTAAGCTCACAATCCAGCCCCTCCACCTGAGAATAAGAAACAACTTGTGAGAAAATGCTTCAGCGCTGAGTCTTAATTAAAGCTGCGGCACCACCATATTCAAAAAATAATGTGATCATTCTGAAGTTATATTCTAGCTCATGATTCACGAACTATAATGAAGGAATGATTAATTACTAAATATTAGCTATGACAAATTTACTTTCTTGCAATTTGTTGGATGCCATATTCCAGGCATTCAGTTTTATTGGAAACAAGTTTTAACCTGGCAGAGGACACCATTGAATGTACTGGGAATTAAGGTTCTGTACAAACTGTAAGCATTATTGACATTATTATCTATTGTACTTGAAAGTGCAATCTTTTTTTTCTGTTCTGAGCATCTATGGCAGGAGACAGCAATAAAATAAATGGATGAATATTTAGGGAATCTCCCTGGGATTCATCTTGCCTAATTTTGAAGATAAATTGGTTTGACTGACAGAGCAAACCACTGGATCTGGAACTGTGAAAAGCCAATGCTTTATGGCAGTGTTGAAGTACCTTGCTGCTTAGAAAGTTTCACTCCTCCCATCATCTTCTATTTTCTCCAGAATTAAGTTATCTCAAGGAAGGTTCTGTTGGACCTCCTGCTGGAGAAGCTGGCAACAGATCCATTTTCTCTAACTACCTGCCAATGACAAATAATCAAGAGCTTTACACATATTCTTTATAACTCTGAACTAAGTCTATGCTGAACAGCACACAGAAAGACGAGCTTGTGGTAGCACGTGCCAGACCAACAGTGCCTTTATTTCATAACCAGTGAAGCATCAGCTGGAGGAATGCAGTACAAGACCAATTATCAGAGTATCACAGGGGACAATTAATATGTTTGGATAATCAAGATTTCAGGTAATGAAGGTAATTTTGAAAGTAATTGATAGATAATGAGGAACATGAATAACAGGGAGTTATGGAAAACTGAATTTGGATAATTCAGACTGTCTTACACTAAATGTATTCCTCAAAGAATATTGTAATGTATGCTGGGATTTTCATAGTTTTTAAATGGAATAAACCACCTGATTCCCATTAATTTCTCAGAAGTGGTTTTATACCTGGTTCTGTTTGGGTGTTCAGAAAACTGCTCTAACTAAAGTCAATGGAAAGCTGTGTTTGTCTTAAGCTAGTAGCTCTCATGGCGTATTTTGCATGCTTAGTTACTAAAACTGCTTCTAAAGCAACAGGATGGGCTATGCTGTTCCAGGGAACGATTCCGTGGGAGTAGAATGAGCCTAAATCACAAAGGAGAGAAAGAAACTCTCTTGTAAAAAAATAAATGCTCCATATGTCCCTTGTAGGAATGGCTTAGCCCTCCGTAAGAACATCAGCACCTTTAGGAACAGCCTGAAAAACAAGAGAGCTTTCTACCTGCCTTATGAAAGAGTTGCTTAACACATTCACACAGAAGAAAGGCAAAGGTACTATGGTACCTTTGCCCTACAAGATCACATCTTTGCTACTGCACCTAAAAATAAAACTCCCAGTGTATTTCCATCAGTTCCTTTGAATGCTTAAAATTGCAAAGTCTGTGATAAAGAACCTACCTGATTATCCTTACTGCATTGGCAAATATACAGTTGAAATGGATGTAATAGAGATATGACTTTGCAAGTAAAAGAGTTTATTATTGGTTTTGCAGACGTTATTGCTTCTTTGCTGTTTAGCAGGACCTACTGAAAACAGTACTGTTGTCATCCCAAAGAGTTCTACATTATGCACCAGTGAAGCCCAGAAGCACGCACATACCACTCCGTGCATTCAGGAGACAGGTGGTGACCGTTAGAAACATTAATAGTTGGAGCACAAGGACACTGAAATAATAAACGATGGTATTTTAAAATGAAGAGGAATAGCAATAGCCTTTTCTGCAGTTTATGTATCTGGGGATTAAAACAACTAGTGCCACAAAACAGGGAATCAGCCTTCAGTCAGTTGCAGTAGAGGAAAAGGTTGGGATGGGAATACAAAAGACCCTGTGTAGTGTTTAAGCAGAGACTCAGAGGATGTCCAACATGAAAATAAATTATTTTAAGCCATTATTCTTTAGCTACTTAATTTTGACAATTTATTTCATATCTTTTCATATCTGCTTTAACACGAAAAGCTTGGTATCGACAAGAATGTTCACAGAAAGTGCATGTGTCAGGGCAAAATGTTCCCAAAGATGCATTCTCCCTCATCTGCCAGGGGAGTCACTTCTGGATAAGTCATACTTAAGGGCTGAGAAAACATAAAACAGATGTAGAGTATATCTTAAACATGAAACTATCCATACGAAGCCCTGATTTTAATACGAAATAAAACTCAAGCTGAGATGGTAAAACATAGCTTATAAAGCACCCGAGACAGCGAAAGCTATAAAGGAATCAGAAAGCAGGTTTCTCCCCTGTTTTTCACTTGCATAACAAGCCCTCTTGGATAAGGACAACAGGGCCCTGTATCATGATTGCCTCTGTAGATGCTGTTCTAATACTATTATTGTCATTAATGCTCATTGTTCCCAGCTCTGCGCATCATAGCTAGCCATTTCAGCATGCACGGTACATAAATTCATACTCTCACCCAGGACTCCTGCAATATTCAAGAACATGAGAATGAAAAAGAGAAACTAGCAGTTTAACTCTGAATAACCTTATTTTGTGTGAGTGTCATCTGAAACCATTACTTTAATGTGATTATCTGTTTTTATTATTTCCTTTCTGTGGACTTGGAATAAAGACACAACTGAGACTCTCTCAGACACGGTCATTGGCATCATTACAGTCTTTCTACTGTCATCAACAGAGATCTGATCTGTAAATCAAGTTAGACTGTAAGGGCTACTGAAGAGCAAGCACTCTTTATCATGCTATTACATACCCAAGCTACCACTTCCTCTGGCTCACTGAGAAAAACAGACTGTTTTACTTCCTTTACATAACCAGAGGAGTTCTTAATGCACAGATTATTGACTTAGTGGGGTTTTATCATGTCCCAGTGTACCAGGGGATTCCTTAATCCAGGACTTCTTTACATGATCTATTTTCACGGCTCTTTTTATTGTCACAGTCTGTCATTATAATGATTTGCAAATCCAGAACCAGCACATGCTTAACTCCTTAACAGGTGATAAGGGGGAGAGGGGGAGAAGGCATTTCTCCCCCCTCTTGTTCGCCCTCACACTCCATAAGCGCCGAACCCCATCACACGCAGCATCACAAAATCCCTGCAGGGCAGCAGGGAGTTGCGTGGCACAATGTTGGCTTTCTGCCCACAATAGCATTTCCACACCAGCCCATTACCTTCACAAAATCAGCAGGATGGAGATCCTCCCCTGCTGCTCTCCAGAGAGGTCAGCCTTTGTGGAGAGGCACGGAATACGCGCACATTCTCAAGGCGCCAAGTCCATTAGACCAGAGCTCTACAGAAACAGGAGTCCCCAAGAGCAAATATGGGTCTCAAAATGGTGTGCTGTACAGCATATCAGTTGCTAGCAAAAGCCAGTGATGTTCGATTCCTTTGTTGATACTACTGAAAGTAGCCAGAGAGTTTCATCCTAGTAAAGATCACTGCTGGGAAAAGAAAATGTTCCAAAGCAAATGGGTAGTGTCACATAACCGGCAACGGAAGACCCTGAATGCCTTGTAGTTGTGAGATCAACAAAAATTCAACTGAACAAGGGGTATGAAAAGATGTTTGCAGAGGTGAAACCTTCTGTGTCTCCCTCTGTGGGTTTCTCCTCAGTAGAGACCTGAACCTGCTCTCCTCCATTTCGCTCCCTCCTCCAATTTATTGAGCCCCAGTTGCACAGGCCCAAATCGAAACAGGCACATAAACCTCAATACCTGCATGAAGCTCCCTATGAGTGCTGAACGGTGTGAGGACAGGGTCCAGGGTTATCAGATGCTTTAGGCTGAGGTTCATCAAGACAAGCATCTGATTTTATGGCCCTTCAACCCTTACGTACTGTCTCACCCTTATTAATAGATATTTCCCTTGCCACTGTTGGAACCACTGTGGGAATGTGCAAGACCACTGTGCCCTCCAAAATAATCACAGGCCTGAAAGTCTCACTGGAGGCAAGGTATGAGTGGCTGTTAGCACTTCACAGCATGTGTAGACATGCGCCCAAAGATTTGGCCTGTGATCTCTGCTTTGGGTATCTCAGTGTTACCATAATACAAGCTGATAAAAACAATACGTCACTGTGTTTGTTGCTAGCAGACAGTTCCCTGGAGTGAAGAAAAAAAATGGTTTAAAACCGACACGTTATCAATGTTGAAAAAAAAAGTAAATTTATGCAAAAAAAAAAAAAACCACCGATAAAGAAAGATGACACTACTCCAACTGCATCCTGGACACGAGGGAGAAAACTGACATTGAATTTGGTATGACAAACTTTGTTCCAGAAAACAAATTTCTAGATGTCTGTGTTTCTTCCCTAAATTACAAGCACACAGCATTTCTTGGGGTTTTATGATCACCATCAAAGCCGTCTTGCTGAGAAGCGTGGATGTCTTTCTCTTTCCAAAGGTCACAAAGTAGATATCCCATATCTAGCGGCTGAAAGAGCAGAAACATTTGGTACTCCTCCAAATGAAAGCATCTCCACTGTAATTTGTTCAGGTTCCTCTTGTTAAGCTGCTGGATGTGAATCACCCAGCGACCTCCCAACATGTCAGTGATGGCTGTGTATACCGTTATAAAACTCAGCCTTGCAAAAGTGACGTGCATGCTTGTTGCTCTGGAAATGAACCACATGTTCTCTACAGAGTCCCCTTGAACGTGCCTGTCTGTGTTTCACATGCCACCCCACACCAATACTTACCACTGGCATGAAAAAGACTTGCGAATCATTTTTCCTGGGCTTTGCATTACTATCTTGGGCTTCTTATCAGGCCAGTCAGAAACTGGTGGCATAGTCATTCCTGGCTGCATGCCACTGATACAGAACCAAAGACAAGAGATGCCTAAGTGGAAGCAAGTAAACTAACAGCAGTGTAACTAAAAAAGGCAGAAAACACTGCTTTTCAGTTGTTTATAGGAACTTCAAAGTTCTCCTCAGTTATAAATCAGTCTGAGCTACTGGTCTGCCTAAGGATGGCTGTGCTTTTGAAGGTGAAAACTTGAAGATCAGAACTTGGGTGATAAAAAGAATGTTGGTTCCACTACAAAGTCGATTGCAGAGGAGATAAAATGGAGTCCAAGAATAAGATAGATCAGGCTGAGATGCTTTTGCTATGCAGCTAGTCACCAAGAGATACAAGTGCTTCTATAGGACACATTTTCAGTAGGAGAGAATTAAGCTCTTTTAAACCATATTTGCCATCAGAAAGAGTAAATAAACTTTCCATTTGACCACCAGTTTCTTAGAATATTTGATTAGAAGGGAAAGTTACAGAATAAAAACCCCAACCTTTTGAACCAAACTTGAAAAAAAAAAATCTTAAACCCACAGTGAACAATTTTAAAAATCCCTTGCACCCATGATGCCAGATCCAATTATATTTGTACTACTAATTTCTAAATGCAAAATTAACAAAGTTATCAATGGAGATGAGAAGCCAAAGGATTATAAGAGGGGAGGGAAATTGTTCTGTTGTAAAACCTGCTCAGGATGTCCTCAAAAGAGGAACCAAAAGACAATTTTATGTTGCTTCAGTGTCTCCTGTTCCAGAACAAGCTCATCAGACTGCGTATGAAAACAAAGAACTGGCTCATAAAACTTTCAGACAAACTATGTTTAGAAAGTGTTAAAAAAAAAAAAAATCAGCCTTTTCCTGGAAAAAAGTGATTTGTATGCAAATATACCCCAACATTTGTCACCAAAACTAAAGGATTTTGAAGGGAGAGAAGTTTTTTTGAATATAAAGTTTATCACTGCTTTGATGAAATGAGATGCCAGCTGCGAGGTTGCTGCTGTCTCCTTTAATACCAATGAAAAGGATAGAAAATGGAGCTCTAGCTTGTGCTCACAGGCAGAGCTGACACCACACAAGCAGCACAACTTTGACACCTAAACCTCCAGTGGCAGCAGCTAAGACATCAAGGGGCCTACATTTAAAAGTAAAACACTAGACTGACTGGCAACCTCTGTGACCTGAAGTATTACAAAATGCATGAAACACTCACGTATTACTTATAATGATTTAATGTTTTCCAATGAGAGGAGGAATGGGGAGATAATGTTTGAATAAAACAAAAAGCATACTCTGCTGCTGAGAACGAATGGTCAAACTTGTGTCATTTTACATATTTTAACCTTATTTCAGTTTGTTCAGAAGAGTATGTTTGCCCTTGGGCATCTTGGGCAGTTTCACCTGACCCTTCTAGCCAGCAAGGACTGAGCAAGAAGGAAGTACCACAAACTGCACCCAGTAGCCATGTCTCCACCCCCAAACCCCAGGGCAGGGACAAGCCTTCCAGCACACAACAGGAGCAGACAGAGCTCAAAGCTATGAGGCCCACTTCGAGAATGCCTTGTCAGCAACTCTGTCTTACAGATCTCAGATTTGGAAACATTCAATAACCTCTTCATTCTTTTTTAATTACACACTCTGTATTTTTATTTGTACTTACAGAAATCCTGAAATAATGAAATCCTGCAAGGAGGAACTTCCTTCTCTCCCAATAACTTTGACCTCAGCAAGTACTGGAAAATTCAGAAGACTTGCTCAGACTTAGAAAACTATCCACACTACCAGATGCTATCGCCATTGCTCTGTAATAGTCAATTGCTAATTGATTTCCTTTAAACTTGTGTAAGCTATAGATATATAGATGTGTACGTGCATTGAAACTCCAAGTGTGTTTCCTTGTTCAGAACTCCCGATATCAGAACATCTACAATCTCCCCAAGTATGCTCCAGGACAACCTACAGGACAACAGTAAATCAGTTTAAACAAAGCAGGAGAGATTACTAAAATAGTGAACATCTCCTTAAGATATAATTTAAAAAAATGTTTTCTCGCCTTAACTCACGTAGTCACACAAACGTGCTTTAGACAATGACATTTCTGAGACTGCCACTGATCTATCAGAAAAACCCCAAAATTCACCAACAGCCAGAGAACTCTCACTTGAAGGTTCAGCTTACATGCCTGCACATACACACCTACTTTCTCTGTCTGCACTCTATAAAGATTTTCCAGAAATAACAGTCCCAATAGGTGAAGGCTGAAGTCATTAAACATCATCCTGAATGCATCGAAAACAAAACATTGTCACAATGGCAAGGACAATGCAAAAGAATACATTTGCACATAATGGCAAGTAAAACATTGTGGAAGCAGATGTCAAGAAAACAGTTTTACCTTGATTCAGTTTCCTCAACCAGAAGGGTTTCAAAATGCTTTTCCGAAACATGGCTTAACGTTGATGGACAAGAGGCTGAGCTGAGCAGCTGGGACGTTTGCAGGCCCCTGCTCCCGCACGCATCCGTGCAGGTCACAGCGCACCTGGATCACTCACCCTGCCTTGGATACATGCAAGGAAAAAACAAAGCGTGGGTGGCTGAGCTGTCGACACGGATGAGGCTGTGCCCGGGGAGCAGAGGCATGGGCATGGGCAGCCAGCAGTACACACCAGCTCCACTGCAGGCAGGAGGACGCAGCAAGGAGGGGATGTGGGCCTCATTTTGTGTCTACCGCTTACCGGTGCCTAGGGCATCCTCCCGCTGCTCAGGGGCCATCTCACCGCACAAATCATGACATAGGGAAAATGCAACTGAACAATCTAATGTACTACATTATTTATCTTTAACTACAGAAATAGATGCATGTGCAGAACAAGGCCCTCTCGAGCTGTCAAACGAGATTTGAAACCCAGTTTCTTTGGCATGGGGCACACAAGTCTTCTGCAACAGCTAAAGGAGGTCTTGACTGACGGCGGGAGCAGCACACTGATACTGTTTGTTTTCCACACAAATCTGCACAAAGCAGAAACAGTTTTGGAACTTGAGCTTTACAAATTGGTTTTACTATCCAGACATGCTAACCCTCGAGATAAAAAAAAGCAAAAAAGTTTTCCAAGTAAGAAAAGAATGCCTAAAAAAACTCCAACAAAAAAACTCCAGCAAAAAAGTAGAGAAGAAAGGACACTAGGATCCATCCATCTGGCTCCATATAATCCCCAAACAGGCTGCGTGTAATAAGGAATATATTATTATTTAATATTTTTGCCTTACATAATTTAGTACAGTACTGGATGTCACAAAACCTTTTAACCCCTGCATTTTTTTCACTCTCAATTTCCACAAAAACTAGTGACTTTTTTCTAAGGAAGTAAGGTATACAAGTTAATAAGTTGAGTGGCATTTCATCCTCACATAATATAAATTCGTAAAGAGTTATTTAAAAAACAAACGAGGAGAAATCCCAAACAGAAGAAAATCATTAGTGCTAGAGTTTCAACAGAGGGCAAGAGAGATGGCCTCACTTGGAGCACAGCCCCTCACTCAAAAGAAAAATCAGGGTTATCTATCGCCTCTTTTACAAACGCAGTTTGGAATCCACAAAAAAGCAGTTGTAGCACCATGTCAGGCAATGTAAATATGCAGGTAGGTGTCCAATTACTTCAGCTTTAAAGATCAGTGCAGTCTATCTCTTTATAAGCAGACAGGGTGAACACAGGTTTTGATACGTATGCTTGATGTATTTACCTTTGAAATCTGGCACTGCTGGTGACTGTTGTTGTTCAACCAAAGTGTATGTATGCAAAAGCTAGATCATTTCCATCATGCTGTGCAGTGTATAGCTGCGCCTTTCAGACTAAATATCTATACTGCTGAAGAAAATGCCCTTTTTCTTCTGAAGCTGGAGAGCACAAACCTCAAAGGTTCTTTTCTTTGCAAGGACTAAGGCCCTAATGAGCATAACCAACACACTATTACAACAGCTCCAGAGTTACATGCAAATATACCCAAGGCAGATCTTTGTCAATACATCTCATAGCTCAAATCACACTGCAGAGAACAAAGTTGGTATAAACTATGCTTTCATATATTACTTCATATTGAAAGAAATATTGGTGACCTTATCCAGCATGACTGTTGTAATAGTAATAAAACTGAATCTTGGAAGATTACACTTCTGGTCAAAGTAGTAAAATGTGACCTTATGCTATTCAACGTTGACATTTACTATATTAATTCAGACACAAAAACTGCATTAAAATGATGTTAAGCGTCTGGCTTTCAAGCACAATGACTAAGAAGTTTGATCTGCAAGTAAGACTTCATCGGTTCTCCATCTTTCACCATTGCAATGCATACGGCACTAAGTCCTTATAGCTGCCCAGAGGATCTCAGATCTAGTAGTCTGGGCTCCTTAAATAAAAATCTGCTTGTACCTCAGCCACAGGGATCATGGCAGGGGTGACATAATGTACTGCATTTACAGTGTTCATACATGGGGACCTAAATATAAAAAAAAAATATCAAAAAAAACCCCCCAGAATCAGGAGTTCATCTTTGCTCTTAAGGTAGAAATACAAAGGGCTAAATGTAAAACGCTGATCACCAGACTGCAACAAGAATTAAATTTTTCACAGTCATTTTTAACATCGCAGCAGCATGTCCGTTTCAAACACGAAAAAAAAAATCCAGTCTCAGGTCAGCAAGGAAGATTGAGGATTCTGCAGTCCCACACACTCTGAACTCCCACTGATTTCACTAAAAATACAGGACATGCAGAGAGAGCAGCATATCAGCGCAGAGATGTGCACTGCAAATCTCAGAACAGAATGAGGTCTGGGCTATTCTGGGATATAGGAAAAAATGAAAAGCAGAGCTATCTGGCATTCTTTTTTCTTGTTCTTCTGTAGTTAGTGTTTATTCACAGGCAAATATTGCTATACCAAAAAAAGATTTTTCAGGGTTACAAGACAATTCCTGCTTTAAAAAAAAATTTAAAAAAAAAAAAAGACTCCAGAGTCTTCTACCTCAGATCGGGTAGCAATATGAGGATCTGAGCATTCATTTGGAGCATGGTAATTCTGCACAGAAATCTGTCTCATGTTATGAGTATCCCAACTATTCTGTGCTGTGTTACATGCTCACAGTGATTTTTAATCAGAAATTCCACAGGTATTTCAGTAACAACAAATAGCAAGACACCAGTCATTTTTTTCCCAGAAAAGAACTCTTATTTGCTGGCCAGCCTAAATTTGTAAATATGCCTAATTTTAACAATTCTGAGAATTAAACACTAACACTAATGCTTCACATTACGTTAGCAAGTTGCAAACTTCTGTTTTAAATTTCAGACAGAAAGAGAAAAATGTTGGATTTTTATAATCCAAGTTTCATAATCTGTCAAGAACAATGAATTGTGTCTGGCAAATGCTGATACGCGTTTTTAGCGGAGCTAAGCAACATCAGCTCAGTGAAGAGAGCAGGATCATCCCCCCACCCCACCCCCCCCGCCTGTGCAAAATGAAGCTTAAAAACAACAAAAAAAGCGGGTCTGTTATCAGGGTGGCAGACAAACACATCTATTTCATTTCAGTAAACTAGAATACAGACTTTGCGTTTTTAGGCTATGACTGACAGAGCTGCAGCTCTCCTGTAGTAATGGTGACCTCTCATTTCAACAGCAGCTTCACCCCAAGACATCTTTCGGGTATGTGCACCAGGCGTACTCTCTTCCCAGACCCTTCAGCTTCGCTGGAGCATCTCGACAGCACATTTGTGCAGGAGATCTACTGCTCTTCTGCCTCTGTAGAAGCAGCTCCCCCAGGGATGGGCTGGCAGCACAGTGCTCAATGTCTACACAGATCCCTTGATTTGGTTCCCTTCCCCATTCAGGGGTGCAACTGGGTCAGGCTTTTTTTTTTTTTTTAAATCTCCTTTTTGACACATTTCAGCAGCTTTCTCCTAATCCACCCACATTCCTGCCTCATCTCCATATAACGTGTTCTTTCAACAATGCGTAGTGCACAGCAAGCCTCAACACCTGGATATAAAAGCCTTCTTTCTTTGCTCTTTACCTCTTCTTCTACATTATTTGCATCCCACTATGATCCATCTCCTCTTAAATAAAGAGGACAGAAACGTGAGTAGTAAGGCATGTTATGAACTAGAGTATTTCACAAAAATATCTGCCAAGCCCTCCATGGCCAAACTAATTATAACCGTACTTTCTCCAGCTTGATGAAGCTAAATGAAGACATACAAACTGTCTTTGAAAATAGAAAAACATGCAAGTGAAAAATGTTCATATGGAAAAATATGCATAGAGCATCGAGGCTTCAGGAGCAGCAGTTTATAGACCCAGTTACTACTACATGCATTTTAAATTTGAATGCCTCCTCAGTATTCATGAAGTGTACCACAGTTCAATAGTTGTTTTCATGAGTTGTGCCTTCATTAGGTGAACAACATTAAACACCTGGGATACTGTTCAAACTAGTCCTAAGGGGCAAATTTTCATGACAAATGAGCTGAGATAAATTTTACAACTGAAAAAAAAAATCTCAATTTTGCAATGGTAAATTTACTACTTGTTTCAAAGAAATAAAATAAAGCAACAGAGACACAAAGTTAATATTAATATTACTTCTACAGAATCCCCACAGAAGAGCTTTCAGTTGGCTGTGCAAATAAGAACACTTTCAAATACCAGAAGGAGAGTAAATATTTATTGACACGTGCTTTTTTCCCCCCCTTCCAGGTTAATGAGGTTAATTCCCCACTATCTTTGGAAATGTCTGTATGTTCATTATCAAGGTGACTTCTTATGCCTTTATGGCCATCAGTATCTTACAGGTTTTGTTCAAATATGTTTTATTTTTTCCTAAGGCTTGTAGTGTGCTTGTTTCAATTTTTATTTGGATAACATTCAATTGGAAATGTTACCAAATGAACATTTTTATCTGCCCTCTCCCTCACAGGGAGCCTTCCTTGTTCAGTGCGGAGCGAGAAGTGCCTCATTGCATGCACAGCCCTCTGGCTAAGTCAGCCACACGTGTTCTCCCACCCAAAAGCTTTGGGAAGGCACAGAGACAGCAAGCCCTCTTGCCCTGCAGGCCTGCCATGACTTCCCACTGCTCTGGCTATCCCCACTGCACATGTGGGAAAGGTAAATTCCCCTCCAGGTACTGCTGTGAGCACAGAGAAACGTTTTTCATATGGGGTTTTCCTCTCTCCACTCACAGCTGGCCGTGTCCAACTGGGCGTTAACCTTGACAGCTTACTAAACTGTAAAAAGACATAAAAAAATTCAGACTGGAGGTCTGACAGCTCAGGACTTGATATCAGTCTGATATCAATGACTGTTATGCAGTCTGGCTGAGTCAAGGCCAGTCTTTTTCGACTGGCTCCATACAGTCTAGGCAGCAGTCCCACGCTCTGCAGAGAAATATTGACATCGTCACCTACACCGTGACGATGAGCTGACACTCATGCCAGAGGCAATAAAGACACAGAGACGGACTTCCACCTCCATTTTGTTCAGACACCAAGGTCATAGGGAAGACATGGTGGAGAGGAAGAAGGTGCAGGGAGGACCAGCCTGCCACTCTTAACACTGCTGGAACCATATGCAGGAAGATTCAGTTTGTGGTCCTTGCATCTGGCGTCTTCTCCCAAACACTACAACAGTTGCAAACATGGAAAAGCAGCTGTATTTTGAGATAATTCTAATAACAATTACTATTTCTATAAACCTTTATTCCATCTTAAGTCACAGTTGCCTCCTCCTTCAATGACACCATCGCAGTAATACTGTCTACCTGAGTAACATGCGTATATGCACAAATACAGCTAGCATGGTAGCTCTCAAGACATTTTCTTCTCTGCCTCTTTTTACTGTCTTTCTGATTTATTATACCCTAAACAACCCCTTCCTCAGGAGACCTTCCAGCTCTCTTCCAAGCAGCCACTGAGCCTTTCGTACTTAATAAAACATAAAAATTAAAGCAATGAATATTAGAAATATCCATCTTACTCGATTAGCTACTCTATAGTGGACTATAACTCTTTGAATGTGGTCGGCTAATCCCATTAGCTGGTCAAGCAATTTTCTCTACTGCTTCTAGGAGTACAGAGCTCACTAGAAAATACATTTAGAACCATGCTCACCCTTTAGATTAGATTAAGCTGCCTATACAACTCCACAGTGTTTCCCTAAGGTTTAAGACCTATATAGTAATCCCTGTGTTTTTCACAATTCAGTGGGTGTGCACTGCTCCAAAAAATTACTACAGGCTCCATTTCACTTAAAGGTTTGACCCTCCTCCAAAGTACCAATTACTGTGGAATTACAGACCAAGTGAACAAGGACTTTCTTTAAAGATTACTAAAATGATCTTTCTCCTCATAGTGAGAAAGAATTCCCCCAAATTTGGTTTATTAGCAAATTCATGGAAGGCTAAAACAGGAGCAAGCTGGCTTCTCTGGGCTGCTTTTCAATGACTGCTGGCCTTTGCTGTGCAGGAGGTTGCCAGCTATGACTCAAGTCTCCCCTGTGCTGATCCCCATTCATAAGGACTCTCTGGTTTATTGCTGTAAACCCACGTGCTTCATACCCTACTGGGAGAACAGGGAAAGTGAAGGAAGGCAGTCAGTGTCTGCCTCCCACCCCCAGATGTCTCCGTCCAGTTACCAAGGAACTTCTCAGAACCTAATACCTCCCTTCCCTTCTCACCACTTGAGACCACTTCCTTGTCAAAGTTGGTTCATGAGTTCGAAGCATGGATAGGCTCCAGGGGTGCTTGGATCTGAATCTAATTTTTCCCTTGGTTTGAAGGTGGACAAGATGGTTCATTATCAACATCAGTTATTTTTTTTATCTGCTCTGTAAAATACCAATCCCTTCAGGCCCCAAAAGCAAAACTAGAGGCAAGGTGCTAGGTCCTGCACAGATGAAGTAAGAAATAGTCCCTGCTCAAAAACCATGCAGGGCAGACAGGGGATGGGAACATGGAAGGAGAAGAAATAAAACACATGTGCAAAACAGATATATACAGCACAAGCACACAAACGTCATTTCTTCAGGAAACTGTACTAAAAACGTCATAATCTAACTCAGCAAAAGAGGCTGCAGATGACTGAAAAACCCTGTATTGTTTGCAGTGTAAACTCTGTCCATCTGGACTCATTTTAAGCGTGCAAGAAAGCAAATCAGTACCAAAATTTAGCTATTTACATTGGATAATAATGCCAAAAACATGTTATGTCATTCTGTATTACATGCCTAAACAAAGGATGCTAGAAGAGCAGAAGGAAGATATTTGAAATCAATAACTAGAAAGGCAAATTATTTAAATTTTAAAACACTGACATCTTGAAGTGTGTTTTCATGACAAGTTCATAAATTGGCTGGTATTAAAGTTGAGTTTAGCTCAGATTATTCTTCATAGGTGAATTATTCAAACAACTTGAGGTTACTCAGAAAATGTTCTTTGAGCTGAACCTTAATTATAACACTGCAAAACATACCACTTTACTAATAGAGCATGTCTTGCAGTGACGGCTGTTCTGAAAAATGCTACTTTTTGTAATATGTGTGAATTCGCTACATTTTTCCAAGAAGCAGTAGAGTAATAGTAAATATTTGGTTGGCACAGCTTCAGCACACAGATCACATACTCTGAGATTTGAGGGCTGCGAGTCAAGAAAATGCTTCAATGAATGCTTATGTTTGAATATTTACACATCAGCTGCCTTCTTTCCCCACAGTTGCTCCCCACAAGGCCCCTTCATGACAGCACAACCCAGTAGATTAGACAGGCTCTTCCCTAGCTAAATCAAAAGCAGGTAGTGCTGCGAATCTGGGAATGTCTGCAGAACAATGTCTGCCCTAAACCAGAGATGTAAAGGTCTTACTTTCATAAATGAAACACTTTCATAAGTGATACACAAGTGAGAACTTAAGCAGAAAAAGGGCAGACTGCAGAAAATATGCCACATCACAGGTAGGCAGAAAAATCAACTGTAGCATTTGCCCAAGACTGGAGATAAACGGGGCTTTGATGGGTAGGTTCTTAAATAATCCCCACAGAGATCTTTAACAGGAAATGCATTTAGAAACACATTTGTCTACTTTGAATAATAAAGCCCACGTTTTTATGAAGTCAGGCACACGGAGCAGGGTACGCACAACACAGGAGAAAGCACACAGACGTGGATCACAGGCACTCGCTCACGCCCAGCGCCAGCTCCACGGGGAGCAGACACCAGCGAAGCTCCCTGAGCCCGCAGGGCACTGTGTGCCCACACAAACCTCCAGCACGGCAGCGGCGAGGGGTGCGTGCCCTGAACACCTGCCCACACTGAGCCGTGCAATGCCACACAGATATGGTTAAGTAGCCCCACAGGCACTCTGATGGGTGTCTCAGCTGCGGCTCTCGCCCACCCATGGGAAGCTCAGAGCACTGCCGAGGCACTAGAGGTCTATCTCTAAAACTGCTGCTGGGTATGCTCATCGCTGGGCTGTTGCTTAGCCATCCCCAAGTCTGGTTCACTGCTGCTGTGTATAATCTGGGGAGTCTGGAGAGCCAAAGAACCACAGCCTGGAGTCATGTTGTTTTCAAACTTTAACCTTTGTCAGCTCTGGCCCTTGAAAAGCCAAGCTGAGCTCTGGCATAACTGAGGATCTGCATCATGATGGATCATATGGTACCAGAAATGCTGGACACAAAGAACTGAGTCCATAAGCAGGACAATATGAGTAGATTCATCTCACTGCAGACACACCTTTTATCTATTTAGCGACATTTGACATGTTAAGGGAGCCAACATGCGTGAAAGAGAGAATGCATTTCAGTCGGTGACATTTTCACTACAATACTCAGAGTTAAAAATGCATTAGCAGTAACTTTCCATCTATCAAAAGCATGAGGCAGGAAGCAACACTTGCCTGGCAAAGTCTAAGAACGCTATTAAATGTGCCGGAGGCCAGACTCTGTCCTTTTTTATGATCTATTTGCATAAGTAGGACATTTTCACATAAGTCTACATGGCTCGAGGGCAGCATAACTTGCCACCTCTCTACCTCACTGCTGCTTGGATTTCCTGGCTACCAAGCATCCAGGGCTGACTAAACACGGTTTTTAAAAAATGTTTATATACTGACCCATACAGTATTTGCTCATTATTTGAATTTCTATAACATACAAACAGCAAGTAATTACAATCTCATATTGCTGGAATGACTGCTGGGGGTAAGAAGCTACCACACATCAGTTGGTTCACAGTAGCTGTACAAGCACACACTATCCGCCCTCAGTGAATACAGGCGACTTAGCTTGTGCTGAAAGAATGAAGAGGACTTCGCTTGAGCTCAAGGAATTAATTCCCCCTGAACAGAGGGGACTTGTGCTTGTGCTCATTGTTTAGCAATGAGATCTGGAAACCGTCTTTATGCTGATGGGGGTACCCTTCCCTCCATATGTGGGGTCACTGAGTCTCCATCTTGCTACGGACTTGCCTTTGATTTGCAAACCTGTGAACCACCCCCCCCTCCTTGCTCTTTTCCTGTTACACAGAAGCAGAGATCACTTGCTATCCCACAACAGCAGTTCAAGATCCCCACTGATGCAAGAAACACAGCTCACGTGAGACCAGCAGAAAGCTGAGGATGAGAGGAATTAAAATACCACTCCACAGTGCCATCTTGTAAGACTCTAGACTGCCCCATTCAAAGAGGCTGTGAAGTTTGTTACAAAAGGCTAGCAGTCAAAAGTTCCCCAAAGCCTGGCACGCCAGAGGCTGTGCATCCATCCAGCATGGCCCAACGCAGCCCATAAGAGTGGCCAGGGCTTTTCTGGTTTGGCTGCCAGCGCTCCACCTGCACTAGCTGCTACTTCCCAGGGAGTTCTGTGTTTATAGAATAAACACTTATCAGAGTCCAGTATCCTGAGTTACACAGTGCACTCAGTTAACTCTTCTCTGCATATTTAGCTCTCTACCGAAGACTTGTGTAAGAGACTTTCAAAGAATCTTCTTTGAAGTGGCATAAGGTAGCAACCAGCCACAGGCACGCTTGCTCCTGCTCTCCGTGGGAGGAAAGGAGGAGAGCAGGCAAATACCCTCGGTGCCGCTACTCTTTCTGCTATTCTAATGAATGCTCCTCACAGCCGCCTTTCTGATGGAAAGCCTGCAGTTTCTTTACATAATGACTTCAGAATAAATTGCATGGGGATCAGAACAGAGAGAAAATTATAACTTGCAAGTACAGTTCCCTGTCAAAGGCTTCTTAGTTACTTCTTTATTTGGATCATACTCACCGTGTTTCTGATGACAGAAACACATAAACGTGTGCAGCGCCTTTAACACGACTAGCAGTTACTCTGGAGTAAAGCCGCATGTACGTGGGCAGGCATTTGAAGTAGCCAGGTGCCTAACTGTGATTAGAATAAAAACAGGTTTCCTTGCCATTTCTTCAGGGTCCCAATAGCTAATCCTAAAAACTGTTACCTGTCAGTGAATTTTAGACAATACTTGAAAGCAACCCATAACTTTAGGAATTGTGGGTTTTTTAGGTGTCCCTGTTGAGTAATATTCTTTAGAAACTGTTACGCACATCTAAGGATTTGGACAATGCAGATTCTTCTCAGATAATGTTATTCTTGCAGTCAGTGGGATGGTCAAGAGCTACTGCAAGTCTTGCCTGCTAGCACTTGGAATGGCAAACCTATTTCTATTAGCAAGGACAGGGGAAGGAAATGAGAGCAGTTGTTTAAAAATGTAGTAACCAGCCTGGGCAGCTTCCTGCAGACAAAAGTTCTCAAGATCCTAAAACAGAAAAATTTCTTCTGTTCTTGAATCCAAGACATGCTGTGGGGTGAGCCAAGGGAAAATTCTCCCTGGGCCTTATATATGATAGCATGAGAGTCATAAACTCAGCCACTCATTTCTTGCTATACCTTGGGCTCACTTCCACTAACTTTAGCTATCTAAATACTAGGGTAGTTTAAATGTGTTTAAATCTAGTTTAAATCTGTCCTCAGGGGAAAGAGAAAGACTTCTCTAGAAAGCAATTTTCCTGTCCTATGGCGGCTGTCTCAGGTAACCAGGATAAATTGCCTCCTGGAATTATCTGCTGCTTTTCAGCCTAGATGACTGCCAGAGACCAGGGCCGACAGGTGAAATAAAGGGCTGGGTAAGTACGAGGTGTTTGCATGTGTGGGGGTGATACAGTTAGGTTTCCAGCAAGCACGGAATGAAGATTTCAGCTTACCCCAGGAAATGCGTGGTTATGAGGGTAGTCTGCCTGGTTCCTGGCTCTCTCACTAGGACTGCCTTCTGATCAAGGAAGGAAAGACTGCCTCTGGCTTTTAAAGACCCACAGCTGAGACCTGACAGACTCCAGGTGAATGGCAAAGCCATCAATTCCTGTCTTCTGCAAACTGTAGTGGGGCAACAGAGGAAAGCAGAAAGCAAAAAAGGTGGCAGCGTCAGGAAGCTGTGCTGAATTATCGTCTAGTGTACCAGGACAGCATCCAGGTAGGCAGTGTGAGCTACAGAGGCAGTACCATTTCTGGGAGTAGGTCCTAATTCCTAACACTTTGATTAGGTATTGTGCCCAGGTTGCTCAGTGTTAGCAAGCCATCCTCTCTGTTACTTGCTTCACCCTGGTCTGTATCATCTGCCAAGCTGAATAGTAACAGTCCAGTGCTCTCATCCGGACCACTGATAAAAATACGAAAAGTGGCAAGTGATACCATTGAAGGATACATGGAAATCTTACACCAGTTTTATCAGCTTTACCAGCGCAAGTTGGAATCGAATTTAAGTCCACCCAGTGAGTCTCACAAGAACCATTTGCTGCAAACTTACAATGATAAGCATTACCTTCTTTTCATTTCTTCAGCATTATTAATTAAATCTTACATCAATTGTTCTGTTATTTTGTCATAAAACTCAAACTTAGAATTTATAAATAGTGTTATAACATTAGATTTGCTCTAGTCTTCTGGAAATCGCACAGCCTTCTGAGTCTTATTAATAGTCAACATTAATGGTCAACTTTTTAAAAGTTCGAGAATGTAAGCTATTTGTTAAATGTAATAATTGAAAAGAAATAAGCAAACAAGTCATGGCTGGCTTTTGCTTGAGTACCAAATTATTTTGCAACATTTTAACTTCCTAATTTATAATTCCTGTTCAATCATTTTCATGCAGAATTGGACTAATAACACTACCAGGCTTTCTTTCTATCCCTGTCCTTCTCACACCACATTTCCACAAGTCTTAGCTTCTGATTTACACCAAAGTATTGAGCACTTGGAGCATCATTTAAAGTTTCATAAAACTTTGAAACAGGTTGTGACTTTTTTCTAAATTATTTTGTCACAGACCATAATTTTAATTTTAGAAAATAATTAACTTTAAACCACCCAAAGTGTTAAAGTTACAAAGTTGCCCTAGATGCCTAACTACGTTTTGAATAACTAGGATATAAAGCTTAGGGCAGCGAGAGAAAGCACAAGTAAGCAAGCAGAATGGCAGATATATTTGTAGGAACTGCATACATGTCTAGATTGATAAATACATCTGTCTGCACAGGCATTTATCTAACAAAAAGCAACAGAGATAAAATGTGCAAAGAGAAACAGTAATTGTAAATAACAGTCTCTGTTGCTCTCGTTTCTCTCTAAAATTAGCCAATTTGATTTCTGAGGTCTTGATCTACATTTTCTATTATAGACTATTTATTCCAAACACAGGAATCTACAGAATTTCAGTCTATTATTAACCTTGGGACTGGCAGCTTATTAAAAGTCATAGGTTGAGTATTCCAATTATCAGCCAAGGAGATGGAAGGAAACAAATTAAACATTATGGCAAACAACAAGGGTCTTGTGGCCCACCGCATGCAGTAAAATCTTGTTTTGTCTAGTATCTATTATTTTGGAATGGAGTTCTCAGAGGGCTGGAGACTGGGGATATTGTGCTCTGATTCAGACATTCTTGTATATTTGTCTGTTATGTAAATCCCTCCACTCATCAGGGATGAGAGCTATTAATAGAGATCACAAGGACTCAGAAATTTGCACATTTCTCTTCCTGTACTACTTTAGACTTTGATTCTTTAAACACTCAAGCACATTAAACAAAACCCACAAACTTGCAGTACTTAGAAGTGCAAGTGTCCATGCCAAAATGCATGCTGTATTTCCTACCTCACTTCTCACCTGCTCACAAAGCTACTTTTTCACTTCAAACTTAGATATTTGTACTATAGCGTGGAAATTCTTGCACTTGAAACCTGCCAATTACACAGGCTGTGCCATTTACAAGCTTGAAAACCATGTGTAAGAATGTATCCCCTTCCAGTAGCCTGATAAATTGTAAATATTGACTATTTAATGTCTTATAGAGATCACAGTTGTTAGCTTATGTGACTAAATCTCCAGGTTTGGGACAGACAATCTATGTGTTTGCATATGTAAGAGAGGACTTGCAGCAGCTCTGTGTTTTACAGCATCTTGACTGCCTTTTTTATTCCTATTTCTATCATCTACACAACTTTGTATGCACAATCATGCATTTATGCATGATTTGCCCTACTTGTATACAAATAGCTTACTGGTGGGACCATAAATGAAGCTTTCTCTGCAGAAAAACTAAGTGGCATGAAGAAGCTGAAGCTACTATTTCTAACTGTGCCAGTCTTTGCTCAATCACACGCATTGCAGCCTTTGTCCCTTCATAGTGAATTTGTTAGGCTGATGCAATGTGGAGAGAGTTGCATTTTCCTTTCCAGGGAAGGAAATCGTGTCTAAGACTAATTATGTTTCATTCACCAGTGCTACTAACAGACTTGCAGTGTGATCTTATTTTCTACCTAGCATTAAATAGAAAATTTGTTGGAAATGTTAGCCCTGCTACAAATGCTGATATAGGCACTACAGAGAAGAATTTGAGGTATGTTTTTCCTCCTTAAGGACCGTTCAGTAACTCTAAATCAGTCATCTCCATAGATTATTATCTATTTTTTCTACTGACTTGCAGTGCACTATAGCTCAGAAGCATTTATCCAAATTTCTACTCAGGTATACAGTGGGTAATCACAGTATCAGACTGAGAAGAAACAAACATTCTTAAGATAAAATGGAAAATTGAATTTTCTGCAGAAAAAATATCCTTACTAATTGGAAGCCACAACTGCCATCATACAACTGTACAGTGGCAATTTCTGTGTCCCACTTGGAACACATGCCCCACCGAGACACACCAGTTAGGAAGAGATAGTAAGAATTACTACACTGCATACAAATGAGCTGTGGAAAACATTTGTATTATTCCTGAAGTGTCACAATTAAAATGCAGAATGGTATAACAACATATGAAAAGTGCTATAAATGCATAGCACATCAGCACTTCGAAGGGAAACATTTTTTTTCTTTATATATCTGTTACTGCTATTTTTGTATTTCAATTCTGGTACTAATTTCTTATATCCAATCACATTGTTTAGTGACTCAGCAAGAAATAATGCATATTTTTTTTAAATAGCCAAAAATTCAAGAAAAAAAAGTTTTCTTCTCTTACCACACCCTAAAAATATAAATAGATACTAAAAAGGAATTGTTCTGCAAAGCAACTGAAGGAGAAACCCCCTAATGCAGAACAGCTGCATAGCATAACAGTAACAAAAAGAAGAATAAGATCTGAATGTCATATCATAATATGATTCTCTACAGAAACAAAATACTTTATGAATAATAGAACACTCCCATTCAAAATTACAGTCTCATTCTTTTGTATTTTTAACCTCTCTTCTTATGTGATAAGGAAGGTACCCTTGACTGCTTTGTACTTCTATCCTCTTGAAGCTGAAAAGCACTGGCATATCATCCATGAGGCACAGAAGAGACTTTATTAGCAATTCCAGGTTCAAGATGCTATGAACTGACATCTCTAGTCTGCATCTCCTTGTCATTTTACCTTCCCTTAGCAGAAAAAAAAAAAAAAAAAAAAGTCCTGTCAAACACTCTTCTAGACACATGAGCGTCTAGATGTGGAAAAGAGTATTTTAAAACCAAATCTTCTAGCCAGAAAAGGCAATGAGAAACCTGGTTAGCAATGCACAGTGATACTATTCCACGCTGATTATGAATCTTCAGGCCTAGTGGTATTACTCTGAAGATTTCTTTTCTTCCATACAAATATTAAAAGTAGCTGCTTAAGTATAAAGAAATCTACCTACAGAGTAACTGGAATATTTGTGAACAAATAAAACTGTGAAAGTACTCAAGAGAAGAATTACACATCGCTCGTGTCCATAACAGCCAGCAAATACATCTTGATAACCATGGAATAAGCTTCTAGTTCCCTAATACTTCGCGCACAAAAATGAGCAGTTGTTTGTTTATTGAATATGCTTTACTCTGATACAAAGAAGACTTCATTCGCCCAATCAGTTCTCTTTGCTTTAAAAGATCTTATGGCCAGCACACAAACAAGAACCTGCTTCCAGTGCCAGTTGGCTTGATTCCACACTGAGCAACACTGAGAGTGGTCCACCTTGCCTCTTGGAAAACAATCCTTCTGGACCTGTTCTACCTACATGTACAGACACAACTGTCAGTCACAGGGAGACAGGACTGTGGTGTCACAACTATTTAAATGTCTTAAAGAAATGGAGGGGGTTCAAAAAGACCTTTTCCGGGAAATTCTAGAAGTTCAAGACTTGCTTTCACCTTGAACAGACAAAAATTGAAGCTCCACCAAATAAAAGGTCAAAATTATATTTTAAAATAAAAGTACATACTTGATGGAAAGACTAAAAAATGTAAGCTAAGCCAGACGTTACATGCTTGGAACCTCATCTTCAAACATAAACAATTTGCAGCTTGACATGGTAAACAGATCCGTGCTTTTTAAATACTGTGGTCAGAAGACAACTCTATATACAGTCAAGTTTACTTTTTTTGAATTCAAATGTTAAGATCAGGGCTAATACCAAATTTGTAACAGCCCTTTTACTCTTCAGGTTTATATATTACTCCTAATATTTTCATCAAGAAGATAGATGGCACTTTGCATTCACAAAATACCATGAGAAATATTCATCACATAATCCTCACTGTCTACTCTATGATATATATTAGTAAACCCATTTCACAAAGAAAGAAAATGAGAAGTTAGACAGGCACACCACAGGCAAAGCTGCTGTTTATGCTTAAGCCTTTCTAATTCCACTCTCGACCCAGCTTTGTGCACCCTTGCGTGCTGCCTGGACTCCACACAGCTTTCTTCAGTAACGCATCTGCCACTTCTCAGCTCTTACAGGCTGTCTCATTTCCAGGTAGCTTTGGTTATTCCAGAATAAGGAACCAAACGCTTGAGAACAGAAACTCAGCTAATCGGAAATATCTTAACCACATGACAGAAAATTGCTCTGCTTGGCACAGAAGGAGCACAGAACACACCCAACTAGCCAGCTAACTACCCAGGTATTTCTTTCAGTCAAAGATGTAACCTAGGGCTGGGTTTGAAATACCTGTGGCCCAAGGACTAGTTTGGGCCAACACCGCTGGGTGACCTTGGTCCAGCTTTACTGAGAAAATCTTTGCTGAGCTGGGATAGAAACTGTTACCTAAAGCTCTGCAAGATAAGAAGAGTAAGAAGATCAAAGTGTTATTATTGAGTTGATAATCATTAGCTACTCAAGCGAAAAATACACACATGAAAATATACAAAACTATAAGGGAAAAAAAAAAAAAAGCAAAGGGTGGCAACTCAGCAAGACTGAGGATCAGCCTTTTCCAAGAGACAACGGAGGTCAACACATCCCCTCCCTTCTGCCCAGCCACCACAAACTCTTCAGTGTCTCCTGGGTGGTGGTGAGTATACTAATGCTAAATACATTACGTCATGCTTATACATATGTACATATAAAAACATATGTTGCATATAAATACAATGTGTTGCCAGGCAGCACATTTGTCCTCGTATACGTGCATTTTGCACTAAATAGCTGATGTGTTCTCAGGTTACATCTATTCTGTCTGCTGTTCCTCTGTGCATGGTAAAAGATGCCCAGACAAAAGTGGCCCCCAAAAGGGGGGGTTTCACAAACATAAATTGGGACTTCAGTAGTAAATCCTACGTTAGGATTCAAGACGCTTAGTCACACTGAATGGCAAGCTGGAGATGGATAGACTAACAACATGGCTACAAATATTGGTTAGCAAATTGACTGAGAAAGTCAATGACAGCTTCAGGTATGGGATGTGCATGTCACACAGTAAGTCTGGAGGATTTGTAGAATTCCTGCTTGGTCTTCTGCTGTCTATATTTTTAAACTCCTGTACTACCCAGAAAGGAAAACTGAAGAACTGTACCCAAATGCAGCACGCGCACAGCCATGCCAGGCAGTAAAGGAAGCTCTTTCCAGCTGAAATGGGAACTGCATCTCAGACACTAGAATGCAGTAGCAGTCTTAGTGACCCTTGATGGCTATGGAAAACTCTCAGCAGCCTAAATACCTTCCTTTGCAGCATAAGAAAGAGTAGAGCATACTAAATAATGTGCTGCTGCCGCCCTAGTGAAGCAACTGTCAGTGACTCATTAAGAAATGCTCAACACAGGGCACTTGTGCAGGTGTACAGGACCACAAGGCGGATGCCAGCATCAGCAATCCGCAGCCTTGTCTTCTGCCCATCATGCAACCATTAGTGACCAGACCCCAAGTTCCTCATTGCTTCACCACCTGCAAATCCAACCCCTGAGTAGGAACAGCATTCCTCCTTGCTCAGACAGAAGTTCAGAGCTGCCACATGTCATCTCACCACCCTGCACCATTGCTTGTAAGGTAGAAATGAGGTATAATCTCCAAAATCCAACTTAAAGTGCACAAGCAAAAGTTGAAAGTATTACATGGTCTAGGATTTTAAACAGTGAAAGAGTTAGCAGGATTAAAAAAACCAAAACAGTGCAACATTAGCATCTGCCAGGAACATTTGAGATTCAAATAATGTTAGAGTCTGCAATGAGTAGAGCAGAAGAGATAGCTATCCCCCCATAACACGCACACTGAAAGGCAGGTGTCCCTGAACACGTCTTGTTCGCCATTCCTCTTCAAGCCAGCACTAAACTGCCTCTGGTGACTGAGAAAATACACTCCAGGCTCAATCATCTGTAACTTCATGAAGTGTTGAAGGATGTTTGGCTTTAGGTGTGAAAGCAAAGCAAGGTATTTTAGTAATGGATTTGAGTAGGTTCAAAGAATGTACAAAAAATTCTCCTTGGTGAGACTGCCAGAGTATGAAAGGTCTGCACAATGTCTAAAAATAGAGTGTGATCTCCATCTCTGCAAATCCAGACGTGATTTGAAAGGCGATTCATTTCATTACTGTTCTCCTTGGCATGATAGCGATTTCTTTTTATGCCAAGACATCAGATCCAGAACTACAGTAAACAGGATACTCTTCCAGTCAGGAACACGTGACATCACATTTTCTCTCACAGACTCAGATGTGGGTTTCTCAAGATGAGACACCAATTATCTAAACATTTTTCTTTATTCCCTTTTCAAAAAACAAACTGGTGAAAATTTAACTGAACTAACAGAATACGAACTGATAACACATATCACGGATCTGAACTTACAGCCTAAGATGCTGAATTTCTAGAATCAATCTCAATGAAATTTAATTTCACTTCAACTTTTGTGGCTCTCTTTCCGCAATAATAATTCATAGCTTACTATACTTCCCTATTAGGAGTATAGGCTGACTTCAAAAAGCCAGGGAATGACTACACAAAAATGGGAAGTGGGCCAAAAAGCAATTTTTTTTCTACCATTTCATTATATTTACACATATATGGAAATGCATAGCCAAATATCATTCCAAGGTTTTCTTTAATCAGGCTAAACAAGCAATGCTCAGCAGATGTCTATTGGGAAATGGTCAATGAAAAGATATGTCTTGGACTGCTGTGGCTTTCCTGACTGCCCCAGACCATTTGATTTCTCTTACTATGCTTCAGTCTCAACAGTGGAATCCCTACACACACACACAAGTATAGGTCCCTTATCTACCGCTGGATTTTGATATCCCAGACTGAGCTTTCCAGTTACTGCTCAACTATGGGTTTGGTTTGCTTTTTTTTTTTTTTTTTTTCAAATTTGGGTATTTTCCACCACGCTTAGTATTTTCTGAGAGTTTTCTAAAGTCACTAGAAAGGCTTTCAATGAATTGCCCGAGTTTCAGGTCAGGTCCTCTGGAGTTTTTTCTACCAAAGCACAGCTTCAGGCTCCAAGCAGCAGATAAACAACAGACAGTGATAGATTCACTCTAGGCAATAGTATCTACCGATTTTAGGAGCAGGGGAGAGAATGTCTGAAATAGTTCTTGAAATCTTGTGATTTTACATAATCAAGCAGATAATGTGACAAAAGATACGAGTATAAATAATATGCTGATAACAAACAACAGCTCAGTTGCTCATAATATCTCCCTGAAGCAAGACGGTCCAATCTGAATAATGAAATTGTGGATATCATGTAAAATATAAATGAGACAAATTATTTTTAAATAGTACATTTCACATTTCAAAGGTATTCTGAGTAACCTATTTCCTCATATGTACCTAACACTTCACTAACTGTATAGCAGTAACATCAACTAGGTGGACAAATTGTGTAAATGCAATGTTTCCAAGAAAAACTTCCAGCCATTTTGGGTGCAAGTGGCTGCCTGTTTCAGTTGACTAAATAAGCAAAATAAAACTTTTGCGTGTATACTTCAGAAGCCAAATTTTAAACAGCTTCAGACTGGTAAGTTTCTGGAAGTAGGAACTTTGTATCCCTTTACCAGTCAATTAGTCTTGAGACACTGCTCAAAATCCCTGTCACACGTACTGCTCATAAACTGACGTCTGATGATTTTAAACATGCATGGGCAAGAATCCCTATGTGCTTTTATTAAAATCCACTCTAATGGTGAGATAAACCATATCTATTTAATGCCAGTCCTGGATCAGGACCAGCCTGCATACATATTAAGGCTGCAACCATCACCTCCAGCCTTACTGTTACACCTATAACTATGTTTGCTGCCATTCTTGTTGCAGTGTTGTAATCAAGATGTAGATTCACTATGGATAGTAAGGGTGAAGAAGTGAGCTGTCCTCTCTGCTCCATAAGGTACCTACTATGCCTCAGGGCATGACAAACCAATGAAATCCAATTACATAATATCTTAAAGACATGTAAAGCAAAATCCTTTTTTTTTTTTTTTGATGGCCTCTTCTGAGGACCTACAAAGAGCAAGTAATTCCTTCAACCATACTCACCGTTAACTTATGGTAACTGGTAGCTCATTTATGAATTAAAGCTATTGGCTTCAGCATGCTTGACTATAGCAATGTCGTGAATCAAAGCTATAACCATAGAATCGTAGAATGGTTTGGGTCGGAAGGGACCTTATAGATCATCCAGTTCCAACACCTCTACTGTGGGGGCAGGGACACCTTCCGCTAGACCAGGTTGCTCAGAGCCCCATCCAACCTGGCCTTGAACACTGCCAGGGAGGGGGCATCCACAGCTTCTCTGGGCAACCTGTGCCAGTGCCTCGCCACCTTCACAGTAAAGAATTTCTTTCTTATATCTAATCTAAGTCTACCCTCATTCAGTTTGAAGCCATTACCCCTTCTCCTGTCACTCCATGCCCTTGTAAAGAGTCCCTCTCCAGCTTTCTTGCAGGCCCCTTCAGGTACTGGAAAGCTGCTACAAGTCTCCTGGGAGCCTTCTCTTCTCCAGGCTGAACAGCCCCAACTCTCTCAGCCTTTCCTCACAGCAGAGGACCTACATTTTCTAAAGTGCTCTGCAGTACTTTTCTGGAAGTCAGAGTCCAACCTCTCTTCTTCCAGGTTCCCCAGAACTTAATCAGTTTTGGTTTCAATCTGAGCCAGGATTTTTCCCACCATAAAAAACAGTTTGATTATTCCACATCTTGGGATCCCATACTTCTTTGTTTTTTAAACTGTTTCATTCTTACTTAATTTCTTTCAAGCAGACTTTAGAAAGCCTGTGCTCTGTTAAAAGGCCACAAAGAAATGCAACCTTTTCATTTTGCACCCAGCTGATCAATAACACAGGAACTGTACTTAAGAAATTCACATTCTTATGAACATTCTTTTTGAACTTCACTTGCCACTGACATCTCCTGAGTGGTAATTCATAGCTAAAGACATACTTCACAATACTATCCTAAATATTGTTAAATTGGTATTCTCTGCTCCACTGGGCAACCTATCTAGATGTGTAAAGAAAAATCAAGACAGTTACAATTATTTATGGTTGGCAGACACTGGCAACAAGAAATTGCAACATATCCCCCCGAAGCTCTGTACCTTGTTTGAGCCATAAAAAGATGAAGCTTCATAGCAAATCCATTATTATGATTAGAAGGAAATAACCACCCCAAGTCAAGCAAGTACCTCAGCAATCAAATGTCACTTAAATTGTTTGATTCATTTGACGTATCTTTAATGCGGAATACTTATAACAAATGAGGAGTACAACCAAGATTTCAGAGGACAGCACTCCACTACAGCCCGAGAAAAATCAACTTAAAATGAATTTAGATCACAGAATCGATATCTAGGGATTAACTAAGGATCACCAAATCCTTCATTATTGATCCACCAAAATACCATCCTTTTACTATGCACCACACAATTACTTGTTATTTTTACAAATTCACACAATAAGAATCAACAAACTGTGTACTGATTAAAATTCACTGCTGAATAAATTATACGAGGAATTAAAGTAATCTCAAAAATGAGAGCATGTTGTTACAAAATTCATAGGCTACATGCTCTTAACCAGAGATATGAAATGCATGCTTGCTTCCTTCTCATTTCAGTCTTTCTGAGGTTTTGACGCTAACTGGTCCTCTACACCTTCTCCTAACATAGAAGTATATTTTAAAATTAAAATTTTTCACCAGATATTTCTACTTTGTAAAGATAACTGGCTTGAGTTTGTTTTCTGCTAGAAACCCCATAATCAGACTACATTGTATTTGTGCATTCCAATCTCTTATTTTATCAGTGACTAACTGCATTACATAAAAAGAACACTGCGACTCAATTCATATTGCTAATAAATTGTATCATGCTAGAATATATTTTTTTCTCTCAGTTTTGCACCATACCTTCAAAAAACATTAAATGGGGTAAGACGGATAAACAAGAAGAGGCTTTTCTGACAACAACATTAACTTAAACAAACCCTGTTCTCCATAAACAAGCTGCATCTCCACAGAGTGCACAGCTTTCCATTGCCAAAGAAAGTTCTAGGCTTGCATTGAAGTCTGAAAGGCCCTGGCTGAAAAACCCAGGTCACAGTTCAGTTAAATCCACCTAAGAGCTTTCAGATAATGGAGACTTCATTAATCAGCTACACTTTAAGAAACACATGATAAAAGCTAGTAATCTAAAAATCTACCACGCTTACAGGAATACCAAGTGCTTTATAAAGATACATCAAACTAGCTTTTAACAGAAACCTCTCAAAATACCTAAATCACTTGTTATCTATATTATTTTCCCTGAAATAACAATTATTGCTATTTTATTTTGCATCAAAATCACACGGGGATATTGTCAATGAGTGATCATGTTTTAATATTCTGTTTGGCATCAGTCAGAACAGTGGAAGTCAAGACCATGCTACAGTTACGATTATTACATTAGCCTCAACCAGAAGTAGAGAAGATACGTCTATTTAATGTTTATCTGGATTCGTGTGCACAACCAGAAATTCATCGATATATAACAAATTTCAGACAAAATTGCACTGAGACCCATTAGCTATGAAGATCCTACAAACAAAAACATTTGCACCAGAAAAACCTAATATAAAAAAACAAAACAAAGCAACAAATGAATGTTTAGCTCATGAATATTTTTCACACAGTCATACATAGGTTTTAGGTTTCTAAGCAGATGCAGTCCCAGAGCATGCAGTCACCCAATAAAGTGCAAAAAAAAGAAAAAAAAAAAAAGGAAAAAAAAGGAAGAAAAAATACAGAGTCCAAGAAGTGAGAACAATTTTTTGATAGTGGAATTTTTTAACACATTATTTGTTAGAATAGAAAGAATTAAGAAGGTTTCAAGTATGCAAAATAATGACATCCCACAACACAGAAATAATATAAAACATAAACCGAAAGTGCTTCATAGATAATTTTAAAAAAAGGTAAATTAAATTAGGCAGTTAGGAGAGGCAAATACTCCCACTATCCTGCTAAATTATCCTGCCTTATACCCAGAAATCAGCCTCCAAAGCTTCTCAAATCTCACCTTGTGAGGCACAGTTCCCAAAGGATGCCTATAAATACAGCCCTTTTTGACAAGCTTTCCACTCAAATAAAAAAGCTGTTGCATTGCAAGTAAATTTAATTTCTAAAATTTAATTCCCTAGCACAATTCCTCTATCTTTTCAACGCTGAAAGTTAGACAAAGAAAAAATAAATCATTATGTGGAGGCAGTAAAACAATATGGTTTATAATTTTCCTTTTTCTGACCTTTGAATGTATGCAGTTCTCTCTGAACTTACTTCAGTGAGCTGTGCAGTGGTTGGCATTTTTCAATTTGAAGCAGTAATGAAGGAGTGTAACTATGACTAATGTGCCATAGTTGCTTTGCTCCATTCTTGTTATTTCCTTCCATCCTAAACAGTAATATCTACCATGCATTTTAAAAGTACACAACAAAGCTTTCCAGCCTACTCTCTATACCATTGTGCCACTGATTTCAACCCTGTTGTAAACAAGCTGCAACAATATTCACCAAGGAAAATAGGTTGCACTGCAGTCTAAGGAAAGCTGCTGCTGACAGAGGAGCAAAAGCAGACACATCTCAGGGACGGACAATTAAAGCTGTTAACTTTACCTATTCTTATTTTTTATTACTTTTCCATTTTTTCCATAACACATCTTTAATGTATCAGAAAAGGTCAAACATTTTCCTAGTCAATTATTTTAGGAGGTGAAGGGCTGGATCCTTAGCAAAGATAAATTGCAGAAACTGGGAAACCTGCACCAGTGTATGCAAATACAAGGTCCTCTTCAATATCTGATTTATCCCTGTAATCTACATTTCTTTATCACAGAAGGCAAGTTTCGCAAATCACAGCATATAAGCTATTTCTGCCAGGTTCCTTCTGGAGGTTTCTCCATATTGGCGTCAGCAGAGTATACTGGGAAAAAGTTACAATTTTAATCATACATTATAATGTAAATTGGGCTCTCTTCATAAAGGGTGGGCTAAAGAAAGTGGAAATACAGTAATATTTGGGTTTCTTTCAGCACAGAAAGAATAGTCCCTTAACTAACATTTTTTTCCACACAGTTGGAAAGCAATCCCTAATTCAGGACTCCTTTGTATTTTAGCTCCATATTTTCACTGAAATAAACTGCAAGTGTGTCTTCCTAAACAAGCATTTCTTAGATTCAAAAGAGTATTAAATATATTGCATTTCAAGGGAGACCAAAAGCATTTCTATAATGATCTAGCCAGTTTTCTTTCCAAGCACTGACCTTAAATACTGTTAAACTGCAGAACAACAGAATCCAAGATTCTTTTCTATGTGATTATAAAGCTGAAGTCCCTTTAAATTATTCACAACATAAAGAAATATGATTAAATAGTTAATGTTCTTAACATACTGCAAATATTTTTAATGAAAAAATTGACTTCCAAAGGAAAAATCCTCGCCCTCTCCTCCACCTTGGGCAGTGTGACATTTACCATCTTCAGCAAGCTAAACTGGGAAAACTTTAGCAGATGTCTAGAAATGATGCACTGCTTACTAATAACTGATTTTTTTTTCCTGAAAAAGTTCCGTCGAGGATTTGAACACTGCCTATTAGTGTTAAACACCTCACAAGAGAAATGTGAATAACAGCTTTTATTATTATTCTCATTAGAATCGCATCCTTTCCCAAAGTATTGGATCATTTCTTTTGCCTAATAGAAAAGAAAAACAATAAGGTCTTTCCTTTAGACTCCAAGTTTTATCTAAATTTTTTTATGTGATCTAACTGCTGAGTGCACGCTCTGGAGAAGCAGTAGCATCCCGATTTCCTAAGGGGAGGAAGCCCAGGCAATAAACTTGCTCTCTGTCCCTTGCTCTGCGCACTAGCCTCTCTTCCCTGCCTTTCCCATCCCCAAACGTTTTGGCCTTGAGCAATGGGGTCTGATAAACCTTAGCTGGGAATGGTCTCGACATAAAAATTCATAGATATTTCAAGGAAAATAGGAGTAGGAGGAGAGGAGAAAGCTGGAGATAACACCACACTGAGGGAAAGGCTGGGGATATTCAGCAGCTGCAGCCTCTGAGAGCTGCTGGGGCCACTTGGCTGCACGACTCACAGGCACATTCGGGATGTCAGAAGACATATGATGGGATGTGTGCACCATATATTATTACACTTATGAACAGATAGCTGCTCTGAGAAGCATGTAATTTAGGGTGCAGACTGCCAACAGAGGTTGGAGGAGATGCAAACGTGGATTGGAGCAGGACCTTCTCAAACTCTCCCCTCACACAAGTTCTAGCTATGGGAGAAGCCAACACAAGTGCCTAGAGGGCCATGACTAACCTGGAAAGTCTGAGATCTACAGAGAAATGCCCATCACCACTGGACCACTCTCGTTCCCTCTATGATTTCCTTTGAAATGACACATGACTGAAGGAAATTCCTAGAACTGAAACTATTACTGTTAATCATATTTGCCAGGGAGCCCACAGTGTGCAGTAAACATCTGGCTGTTTGTTCACTGATGCTTGCTTGCTTGTCTTGAAGGCTGCTTTACCCAGGTGACAATATTTGCATGGCTCTTGAAACCTTATTTTGTCATTACTGTATTTCACACAGTGCTGTGTCTCCTAGCTCCCTTCACACTGTCAAAAAAGAGCACCCTATATTTTGCAGCAATCTTGAACAAATCTCTCTGAGCGGACCAGACAGTCTCTCACCTACAAGCTGATGCTGGTCAGAGAAGCTCTCCCAGCTACATCAGCTGTTCAAGCCACATCAACTGAAAACAGAAAAACTGTTTCATTTCAGCAGGGAGGATATTACAGTCTCTAATACTATTACCCAAAAGAGGTTTACTAGTGGGAATCAACATCTTGTTGTATTTGCAGAGGCTTTTCTCATCCCCTATCTCATTTCCCTCTGGGCTCCCATAAAATTAACATATTAACCCAGCATTGTGTCAGTGGTACTGAAAATAACCCAAGAGCACAAGCTATTAATGTTATGGTGCATTGTGGGGAACCTTGCTGAGACCGATGACCATAATAGCTGCCCTTCATTTGGGATAGTTGTGGGGGATCACTGAGCTCGCTTACAGAGTCGGGAGGAAAAAAAAAAGGTAGCAGGTTCCAGCCCTCAAATACAGCTATGCCTCCACCCAAATAAAAGCTAGTTTTCTGAATATCATTTGAGTTAAGTTTGTGATCACACATCTGAGAGAGAGAGGTCAGTAACGGATTGAAAGGAAAGCACAACCCAACCCAGTTTCAGTGATCCTGAAACACAATAAAAAAAATTGGAGTCGTGGTGCCATAAGCAGCAAAATTATTTCTGGCTTATTCCTTCAGTGCAGGGTTGGCTTATTTTTTTTTTCTCCAAGTAATATGGAATGGATCAAAGGATCCACTGGATCAAGCACCAGTCTTACCTTCTAACTGAAATAATCCCTGGAGAGCCTAAATTTTGACTAAATTTTTGGCTCAAGAGACTACAAAATTGCTTTACTTACTTCATTTATATAGCAACTCAGGAGCACTGCATTTACTGGCAGAATTATGATGTTGGCATCTAGAGAAGTAACTAGCAATAAAAGCCTTAGATTTTGCTTTAGGTGCTCCAGATTCTGTATTTGAAAGTTCTAGATTCTCCAAGAACATATTTAATTGATTGTTCTCTATAGAAGGTCCAGATGCTTCCTAAATTGGTTATTATCTTCTTAATATGAAAAATAATGTCTTGTCAACAGGTAATAAGCCAACTTTAGTAAGAGAATAGCACGGCAATGGCAGAGGAAAAAGAGAAGGTCCCTTGGTTAAAGCACTGAGCAGAGACACTAGAGATGAGCACTAAATACTGTATCACACTATCTACTTGTCCTACACAGTCTCCCTCGGGCTTTATGGGTAGTTTCTGACTCCACAGTGACGGTGTGACCTTCAGTAATAACTAGGGAGTGTAAAGATACCACACTAATTTAGACAACTGGTTCGCTGGCCATTTCAGCCAGGACTGTCAGTCATCCCTTAGGGTCAACACAACATCTTGCTTATCCATAATTTTAAGATACATCTCCTTTGTATTTCTGCCTAACAGGCAGAAGAATATAGTTCATCTCTCCTTTTGAGCAGTGAAGTATGCTGTTTGTGCTCAGACTGAAATCCTTTATTATAATTTTTCCAACATTTGGAGCAGCCTGCCAGGAGATATTTAGAAGAATAATAAGTCTTATTGGTGCCACGGATGTGGGAGAAGGATTCAGGACTAACGCAGAGATCTATTTTATGAATGTCATCTGTTCCTGTTCTGCCAAAGGAATGGCATATTGAAATTACTCTGCTGTAGGCAAGAACAGCAAGGACAGTGCATCATCCTCTGTTGGCACCCAGGAAAACAAAAAAAACCACACACCCACATTGATACTAGTACTAGGAAATACAACACATGTGTTGCAAGTTAAAATATTAAGTTACTGAAGCAGCAAGAATTCCAGAGAGCTGCATACAGTAAGCTGCTGTTCCTTTTTTTTTGTGGTAGGAAAGACATGCGGTGGCATTACAGAAAATAAGTATGATATCCTGTAAGAAGGAGAGTGGAAGACACACACCAGTGAAAGTGAAATGGCTCTCTTAATTCACCTCTACTAATGGAGGCAAAGGAGCCTGGCACAGCTGAAGCAACAAACACATATCAACTATCCACAAAAGGACGTAATGAGCTTGGAAAGATTTTATTGCAAAGAGATCTTGCACATCTTTAATCTCACCTGGCAAAGAAACTGCAATGAGGGTAGCTATTTCTTTCATACTGTATGAAAGAAGGTCTAGAAGATGTGAGCATTTAAATCTTTAATGGGGAGGATATAATAAATAGAGTGGAGAATAAAGGGATTTTTCTTCTTTTTATCAGGTTTTGGTCAGCATGTACAATATCTATATTGATGATCTTCATTTATGATGAGCAGTCACACATCAGTGACCACTGAACTCTTAAAAACGTCTTCTGCCTAAGGAGGATGCTGGAGGCTTTAGACAAAAATCTTAAATGACTTCACTGTTAACAGACTACAGGAACCTAAAGAATAAAATACTGGAACAACACAATCTTGAGTTATATTTATCTGTTGCAAAGAGGAGACACTGTTCTCCCTGTGTCCGATCGCCAGAAAACCCAATGAACTTAAACTGTAGCATAAAGGGGCCACTGGAGAAAGGAAAATCTTTCTGTTGGGGGATGCCCAGCAGGGCTCTGGGGTAGAGGGGTCCGAAGAGGCTGTGGGACATCACACTGGTGACAAAGGCACAGGTGATTCTGCTCTAGGGCAGGGAACAGATTAGACAATCCTTGAAAGTCTCTCTCAGATGTTTTTATGCAATTCTGACACAATAACATGTTGCAGGCATGATGACTGGGAAGCTATAATATTTTTTAAAGCCGTAGTGAATGTCTCCTATACCAAGCTGGGGAGTGGACGAGGTCTAGGTAAGTGCCGATGCTAAGGAGAAGCAGAATTCAAAGGAAAGATGTTCCATTTTCCATTGAACAATGAGCATAATTTGGAGTAACTAGCTATAAAACCAGATATTTGTGGCAACAAGGCCCAGTTGGGGTCTCATCATCAGGCTCATTGTGCACACAGAGCTGCCAAGACAGCCAATACTGTTTTGCCAAGTACAGAGGATAAACTACAGACTGGCATGCCTGAGACTTGCCCATGATTTTATCTAAGATTTTGGTCTTCTATTTCTCCCCACCTCAAGACCCAGAAAGGCTTAAAGTAGCAGGCTGTTTTCTTCCAGCTGCAAAATTTAGTACACATATTGACATATTTTTCAAACTTCAAAAATATATCATTTCAGTCTGTAGAATAGACTTGGCTGGTTCTTAGCGTAACCACATCAAGTGACCCATCAACAGCAGAAACTCATTTTCAAAGACATAGCTTTCAAGCAGGGCTTTCATCTCCTGAAGAAAGAGTTGCTTTATTTAAAGATCCTAAACCCAGTGACAATTACTAATAAGAATCAGGCAGACAGCACCTCTTCAAACAGAAGCATGGGCACACAACAGGTGCCATTTCAAGTGAAAACGTCTCCTGTTTTTCTCAAGAAACCCTGGAAACTGAAGCAGAGTGCTCCATATGTTAATACATTCCAGGCAGTGAAACCCCTCAGACTCACATCCCTCCTCCCTGCTACCAACACTCCACACACAGCACCATCCGGCTGCTTTTTTGTGCACCAGAGAACCAGCACTACAAGGGCTCCGCGTGCAAGCTCCCAGTCAGGGAGCACTGTATCAGAAATAACCTGAAATATCAATACTTATGTGTAACAAACTAAGAAAATAAAACAACACATAGACAGGTGTCACAAACTTGCACTTTTTAAAACAAAAAAGTCTATTTTTTTAGCATACCAAGTAAGTGACGTTTTCACAGACTGAAATAGGATCAAATCCTCAGACAATACACTGTAGAAACGCAGGCACCTTCACAGAACTGTTCTCATTAAAACACTCTTCCTCTGTCAATGCTAAAATTAATTTTTTTAAAAAGAAAACAAATCAGCTTTCATTTTCAAGTGACCTTTCAGAAAAAAATTCTTTCTATAAAATATTAAAAGCATTATTGCAAAAAAGCACTCCTATTTCTGTGCTGATAAAACCAGTTTGATTATAAACCTTTGTGTTTTTTCATGTATTAAGGCAGCATTGTGCAATCCTTGCTGGCCTGGGATGAAAAGAAACAAAATAAAAACAAACAAGCATAAACCCACAACTATCATTACCCATGTAGGCTCACCACGCGGATGCTGAGATATTAGCTTGAATTGTGGAAGCATGAGAGAGGAAGAGACTGTGATAGATGAGGAGATAATATCACACAATGTCACCTAGCAAATGGTGATCATTGTGCTCATAGGCAGCTGAACAGCCACACTGATATCCAGCAGCAACATAATTATATTTCAAATTAGTTTTCTGCAATGCAAAAGGGAAAATAAGAAAGATAGTCTGATGTAATCAAGCTACAGAAAGAGACTTGAGTAATATATCTGGGTTTCTAGTCCATTATTATACACAGAAAACGAGGCTGCACAATTCCAGCTCATTTCTGAAGGTTCGGGGTCATCTTATTAGGAACAACATATTTACTGTGAACCTGAAGAGCCAGTATTGATTTGAACAGAAGTGTTTATGCTTGGTTTTAGGATCCCTCTTTTCCTGTGCTGTCCTAATGAGCCATGAAAATAACTTCAGCTAAATCAGAAATGCCCAACCATAGCTGAAATAGGCCTTGTAATTCTGCTATCATTTTGACACCAGTAATGTGAAAGGAACAAATTTCCAACTCCGTGGTTTTTAGGAGATACAGGAAAACAGCAAGAGGATATGAGAACACCAGGATTGATTTGCTGTAGCGAAATGCTTAACAGAGGCACAATCCAGGCCTGCCACATACACATAATTACAGGACCAGTCAGGTTTTGTGCTTTGTCTTGTCTCAAAATGCATAAAAGATGGCAGCATGGGTATTGCCAAAACTGGAGTTTTGGACCAGTTCACACATGCATCAAGGAAAAGCAGAGTATAGCTGAGCAGTATCTGAACCAACATAGGCTTGTATCCTAAACTCCTTGCTAATAAGATGTAGGCAGGCTTCTCAATGACATAAATAATGTCCAACTAACCAGTGTATCTTCCTGGTGTGGGTTTTTTTTTAACTGGGTTCATTACAAAAGCAGACTCATTTGGAGGATTCTTTTTAAGTAATAAACTTTGAAATTAGCATTTTTATATTCTTTTTTACTTTAATGGATTTCCTGCTTCTTGTTTGCTAGATAGAAAATGCCTGCCTGTACACAGCAAACCCAGGAACTGAGTCAACGAGCTACTATTATGTGTGAAATCTGCTTGAAGCAGAGGCATTTGGCAGCTCCATTTCATTTGGACTAAATGTAGGAAGCAGTTAGAAAGTAGAGTAATTGAAACAATACCGATTCATCCACCCAAACACAGACCTTGGGAAAGGTTATTTACGAATTTGCCTATGTGGCCAGGAATGTTTTGCTAGATATTACTGTCACAAGGGGTGTACGTATGTGGAAAGCAGAACGAGAACAGAAACACCTTAAACCTTTCAAGTGTTAGACAGAGAGAAACATCCCAAAAGTTATGCAACAAGAACAGAATTGGAAAAGTTGCTCTGCTAGAGAAGACAGAGAGCCTTTGTGCAAAGCACTAAGCAAGAAAGAGGCTTGGACTCATATACAAAGAAAAGTAGTCTTGTTACCTGCTGCCTAATGTGTCTGGGGAAACAGAATGCAGGGTGCTTTGTGAATAAACTTGATGGCAGCAAAGAAATGCCAGACTGCTTCATCAGCTTCTCCTCCCTGAGGAAACAGCCCCCTAGACTCCAAATGCTGGCTACCTTCTCAGCAGTACTTTCTCAGCAATGGTACTGATTTATTCCTACAGCTAATTTTAAGGGCAAGCATTGTGTTTAAGTACCTCACTGCATAATGACAACTGCACGAGATAAAGGAGAAAACTGTATTTTTGCAAGTAATTTCCTTCTGTTTTGGTAGCAAGTTGTTACAATACTAGGAGTGCAAAATGTCACTTCCGTGCATAAATGCAAGCTGCTAGGTGATGGTGTCTTTTAAAATGTAGTTTCTTTATCTACAAGTACCAGGCAAGCACTGGTCCTACTGAGCTCTCTGGCAAATCTGCTGCTTCCTGTAGGACCAGGGTCAGACCCATACTTGTGAATCCTGTCACACAAATAAGCTCTGTAAAACAACAATACAAGGCTGGCAGCTCAGGAGCACCATGAGGCTGATGGGGGCAGAAGGCGTTATTTCATTTCATTTCTGAAGACATAATCCTGTCTCCTCGTTTCTGCTTCTATTCTTTTTCTTCCATTTCTAACTGTCCAGAAACTTTGTGTCCATTCATTCTCCTTTACTCCATCTCTCACCTATATCTCTGCTGTCATCAGCCAATTTAGTCTTGTCCCAAACCCCCACCCTCTCACTTTGCGATCATTTCTTTCTAATAAGCACTAATTCAAGGGTGAAAACACAAGTAAGAAAAAGGGGAAAGACATAGAAAAAAGCTGAATATTGCTGCTGCTGCAGTTTATAACTCCTTTCTATGGCTCCCCCTGAATCCTGCAACATTTTCTAGCCATCAAGGAGTCAAAGTAAAATATAATCCCTGATGATGAGGGTGGGAAAAGCAAGTGGCACAGAAAACTTGGTAATTCTTATCTAAGGGCTGCAACTATCCACCAGCAGGAAGACTGCAATGACACAGTCTGTGATTTAGGGTCCTTAGCAGAATGTATGCTGGTGTTATACTAACTAATAAAGAGTTGCAGCAGAGATGTGCTAATTATATTTTTCCACTTCAGTGTGTACTGAACATTGTAAACTATCATTTACTGTCATTATTTTAATGATATATTATGTTGATAATACAATCTGGGTTAATTCCCAAATGTGAAATCTAGGGAAAAAAAGCTACTCTGATATTTTTAAAATGTGGTTTCTCATTAACCCTAAACCAGACACTACTATAGTCACAGCTCCAGAGGAAGCACTCATTTACCAGCAAAGGTAGTGACTATAATTATTCTGGAAACAGTTGTCCCAAACCAATTGTAACCTCTGTTATTTGGGGAGGGGGGGGGGAAGGGGGAAGATGAGAAAACCAGTGTTTTGTATAGGAAGGCCCATGATAAAGTGCTTTCTTTTAAGGCATCTCTCATCTTTTGCTGAGAGAGGGCAAACAGTCAGCAGAGTATTCAGCACTGGCACAGAAGGAGAAAATGGATATACTTTTGTATGCCTGTCTCAAAGGTACGAGGACATCAAAGTGTAACAAAGTGAAAGCAAAATACGTAATTCTAATCACACATGTTCCCTATCATTTTGAGCAGTGTCAGGCACTTGATTCTTTAAATGGCACTTTTCCCCCTAGTCTATTAGCCTACAATCAGAAAGTAATCATTATTGCTGAAATTCCACCTAAATGAAGAGATAGGTATTTTCTTATATATTTAGACAATGACTCCTACACAACCCAGAATGTGACGGCAGCTCACACAGGTATTTGCTTACTACTTTGTATTTTGTCATCAGGTATCTCTGGACTGCTGCAGAAGCAAGAATCCCGCTGTGTGTTCACTGCCCACAGATTATTTGTTCAAGGGCTAGATGGACATGTTTATTATCCTGACTATCAGAATCACATTTTCCTCAGGTAGGTAGTTTTACCTACCTTGGTGTTATATATTCCTGGTTAATATTCACTTATCTCTCTAAAAGAAGTTTAAAGATTTAAACATGCTTGAAAGTCACTCACAAAAATATTCCTAAATGTCTAGGTGTTTGAACGGTCCTCTAGACAAGAGTCTGATGTCCTCTTCCCTACCACTCATGAAACCAGAAATATATATAACATGGGATATGCCAAAGGGACAAATGAATCATGTCTAGGATCTACAACATCTTCCTCTGCCTCCTGCAGAGGCAGCTGAGGAAGCACTGATCTACTGCAGACTGGCAGGACAGGCTCTCTGCTAAACCCCACACACCTTCAATGCCAACTGCTTGTTTACAGAGCTCCAACAGATTCATTCAATGTTTATCAAACCATGGAAAAATGACGTTTTTCCCCAGACAGAGAAAGGCAGAAAAATTGAAAAGGACTCACAAAGTGTTTACATTGGCCACTGCTGGCAGCAGTTCACAGGGTCGTAGCTACTGCAGCCACTAATTACTGGGTGCAGATTCTTGTCCCCAGTCCTGGAGGAAGGGCTGCTCCCAGCTATTACAGGCAGTCAAAACAGTTTGAAAAACAATGGATTTTAGATATTCAGAGGATATATCAGAGAGCGCTTAAGGCATTTCACCATTGCATCAAGTGCAAGGGCATTAGTTGACCAAAGCACACATAGAGGCTTGCAAAGGAGAGAAGTGATCAAAATCCCATCATTTTATCCTGTGCTGTCCTATTTTTACCCCAAATCTACCCCAGCACGAGGAATATGCGAGAACTTGCAGGTTACACAACCCTGAGCTTTCACAGTGTTGTTTAGCACTGTGATGGCTATAATTGTGATACACTGAGAACATTTGCAACCTTCTGCAGATCTCACACTCACACTTCTGCCCAACTGGTGTGACGTGCTCGTGTTATAACAGTTCAATGTGTTGCAACCAAAAGCTGTCAAGAATGCCGGCTCAAATTATTTTTCTCCATACACTGTCCCTTGTTTAGGCCTTTACATCTAGCAGGGAATGGAGACTCAGTGCTATTCACAGCCTTTCCAATTCCTTATTATGACACTGGGAAAACCATCCGATCTCTGTATCTCAGCATCCTTAGTTGTCAGTCTGATATACTAATGCCCTGCTCACAAAGGCGAGCAATTGTGGACTTTGTAAATGAAGGACCGTGTGGGTGGCACCTCTCTATAGATAAATTAATTATGTAAATCAGACAGAGGTTTATGACAGATCAGGTATTCCAGGAAATCTATCTTGGTGATCCTGGTCATATCACAAAGCAGTCAGCTGTATTTTCCATCAGCTTACTAATGCCTTGAGGCAAGAATAAGAAGAAAATGTTTCCCAGCTGCTACACTCAGACAGAACAGCAAACGTCCTCAGTAAAAGATCTTGACTGTAGCGTCCAAACCTCACAGAGTCTGGGAAGCAAGTAACAACAAATGAAATGTCTCAAAGCCAGTCGTTCCTCTTCCATCTCAGAACAATGCTGACTTGCATGTTTTGCCTGGGGGATGGAAGCAGGGGGGAGTTGTTTGAAGCTCTCTGATTTGCCTGAGGTTTTTTTCCCCCTCAGACTTCTTGACCCCTTGGGAAGCTTCTGCACCGTCAGGTGCATAATCAAGCCCTAGGGGAAATCAAATGGGCTCACTTACACAGTCATTATTGGTCTCTACAAAGCCCAAGGGGCTCCGTTGCTCATGCTTTCTGAGATCTAGAAAATAAATCAGGAAAAGGCTGTAAAATAAAGGAAATCAAGAGGAGAAAAAAGCTGGAACATCTGATTGATCAGGTCTGCTGGAGGCACCCCTCTTTTCATAGCAAACCCAGCAGCCTCTGCTGAGATTTGTTGTAAGAAAAGAGCCATCAGATCTGAATCACTAGTCCTTTGTAACGTTTTTTCAATCTGCACCACATGCATCACCTGAGTGTTCTAGATGCAGGCAACTCAGGTGTATTTTTCTCAATAAACAGATTGTGTGAAAAACGTCAGAACAGGAGTAACCTATTAGGAAGGGCTGACAATAAATCTCTCATCTTTATTAAGATTCAAATCTTGCTCCACCCCACACTTATTGAATCTATTGATTTCAAAGTAAACAAAACTCTTTGTATAGATCGACTGTACAGTGGATCTTGGATTTAATCTAAGTGTGCAGGTACCATAACTTAAGCAATAGAAAACTGTACCATTACAACAGGCTAGGAAATAATCTTGAAAAATTTGCATTCAATCAAAATGCATGCTATGTATGTTATTTTCTATATTGTATCCGTATATTATTTCTGTAAATTAATTTTAATCCCTCACGAGTCACACAACTAGACAACTGTGAAGCCTTTGTACATAGGAATGTAGGAAAAAAAAGACTGATGAGTTGATCTGCAATTTGTTTTGGAAAAAATTGTTATCCACTTCATATCATCATTGGAGAAATTGCTTTTCAAACCTATTACATCTCAGGCATACTAAGTGCACTCTAATGAGTCCAAAAATGTGTAATGACACTGTTAATTCTATGGCTAGCTTGGAATCAAGACTGTTTCTTTTCTTCAAAGGAAAACAGGATTATCAAGTGCACTAGGAGAATTTCTTTAACATGATTGATAAGAAGAAAGAGTAATCACCTTTGAAGTGCCACTACATATAATACCTCTCTAGCGTTCTCTTTCTCCTCCTGACATCCATGAGTAATTGAAAGTAAAGAAGCTGCTTAGTGTGATCAATGAAGCCCCGATGACAGCACCTTCTACAACACCTACCAGCACTGTCAGGTGACAACATCATCATCTTTGATACTTTAGAGTTGACACAGGGCAACATATTTTTTGAAGTGCCAGACTTCAGTTTGGCAGGTATCACACTTCCAGGAACACTAATGACTTGTATTAGGTGCTCCTCTGTCAGCACAGAGGGCCTTGCACTTTGTGGGAAATAATGCTGGAAGTTGCATTGGAAATCTGAGCCAGACACTTGCTGGGTTTGGACTCAGTCTCATACTACCAGGCTTCCACTACAGAAAAGCCTCAGGATCTCAGTTTTGTGGCTATCGATTCTGTATGGTCCCCCTCCTGATTCTGGCTGCATACAACACAGGCTGCTGAGCCCTTCATAAACGTCATCTCTCCGATGTTGCCCAGAAGAGCAACAGTTCTGCACAGCACTTTAAGCCAAGGTAGACAAGGAGGGGGACTACCACTACGTTCCAAAGTGTGTGATAAGTAGATCAAGATGCACATACTTTGTTAGTCACAAATCCTGATGACTGGACAAAACAAAACAAAGTTGCAGGGTCCAAGTAGACTGGAGTACACTCACTGCAGGTTTCGGAGAGATTCCATTGTGTAAAAAAATACCTGTTTGGATTGCTTCACATTTATCCAAGTAACATCCTCCGATATTGTTTTGGTATTAACAGCTTAGATATTTATAATTAATTAACTTACCATTACACAAGGAAGTAGCAAAACAACTATCTCTTTTACTGAATTTTTTGCAAGACAACAGGATGGTCTGCGATGACTTTTCTGAGACTAATTGTCATAAAAGATAACCTATAATCCAAGAAAATGTGAACAAATTGGGCTTCTATCCTGAGCACCAAGAAAAAATTCTCCTACACAGAGCATCTCAAAAAAAAAAAAAAAAAAAGGCAACTTTTTTGAAGTTTCAACAGCTCAGCTCATATCTATTGTTTCATAGTCCTAAGCACTGAAATTGGAGGTGGTATATGAAGGTTAAATCACAGTATTGACAGATTTTTGTGTCAGACACCTGTCAAAATGTAATAAGGAATACGTGAAAAGAAACAAGATGCCAGAAGCACATCACAACAGGTTTTTTCCATTTTCATACATCATGATTCGTAAGTCACAGAAACTGTATACCTATGAAAACAAGGTGGCAGCTACATGCCGACACTGCTTGTTTGGCAGAAAATTAGACTGAGTCAAACCCTAAAGTCCTGCCCCTGTACGCCCTAGAAAGCTGTGAACTCCCATGCATGGGAATAACCTACATAGGGCAGTGGAAAGTGGCAAATTTCTGCTTCACCTGGTAGGGCTGGCAGAGGCAGCAGAGACTGCTGAAGTCTGGCCAAACCAATAGCCCGACTCAGCACCCGATATTTGCTGTGGCTGCAGCTTCTCCATGGGGTCTCCTGCACACCTATTTTCCATTGAGTCCTACTAGACACCACAAATCAAAGCTCACTTTTCTTTACAAAGAACCCAGTGAGTATCAGACACACTGACCCAAAACAACAAAATCATTTAAGAAAAATCAAAGCCATCAACTGAGTCAAGCCAATATGCTCAAAAACATACTTAGTTAATGTATTTATAGGAATCCTATCAATACAGCAAGTGGACTAGGGCATTGGAGCTGAGGTAAATGGGACAATCATAACATGGACAGTTTCAAATCTGCAGATTGGTCCATGACCACGGCAAGGAAACAGGTCCAGAGCTGTAGCACTGAATCCTTTTTGATAAAAGTGATTATTTTATTATCTGTTCTTTTTAATTGAAGTGGCTTTCATGCAGATGGGATTTCTGAATGTTATTCAAGTTATCAAATGATGCAGTCACAGAATAACTTCAATATCATGCACACCTCTTGGCTTGCAAGCCTGCTTTAACAAATTCTAGCTTTACAGCAATAAGCAACCTCCAGTAAATCTCCTTTTCCGTCCTACATTACCTATATTTATATGAGTAAAATAATGAAAATTATGGCCAAAAGATGTACATACATTATTCAGAGGCAATATTCATTTCCATGCAGAAAAAAAATGACTTTTGTTTCAGAGCCCGGTCAGTTGCTTCTGGTTTATTTTTAAACAGACCTATACTGCAATATAGGACATTGCTGTATTTGCTTCAAAGACCGCTTCTTGAAGTTGATTTCTTTGAAACTGTGAATGATACTGTCTGTTCTGAACTACCTATGTAGGGCTTTGGCAATAACACTCCTACTGGCAGGAAGGCGAGTTTATAGCTTCAGCTTTGCAAGAAACAAATAACATTTTCCTCTGATAATTGATTGCCATCTATTTTTATGACACATCTGTGACTTTCAGTGACTTACACAATAAGTGTTCTGCATTAATAATATATCTGCTCCAGTTATTTATATATTTACTTGATAAACTAAAAAATACATACAAATAAAACAAGTCTAAGATTTTCCACAGAGAGGAAAATATTAAATGACTGCTTTTATATGAAAAGGCACAAAGCAACACCGAGCAAAAGATCGATTTGTTGTTTGTATGTACACATGCATACATATCACATACCCACATATATCAATAAATATACAGCATGTTCCCTCCCTTTTCCTTCCTCTGTCTTTAGGTGGTTCAGTAACTTGCTACATCCTCCCTTGCCAGAAGGGCCAGCAGCGGGGCTCAGCACCACCTGCTCCTTCGGGGGGCCCAGAAGATAAGATTCTGGACCTTAGGCTTGACTTCTACTACAAGCAATTTTAAAGGGACAAAGTTATCAACAGTGGTCATTTCCCAGAGGCTCTTCATGCCTCTGCTACTGGCAGGACTTAGAGAGATCAGCCGCAAACTAAAAGTTACTATTCACATTTTTTTGCTGGCAATTTCTAAACATCTAAAAAAAATGTAATTAAAAAGAAGTTTCCCTGTGCTGGATGCACACACACACCCTCCAACAAAGAAAACCCCAGTGTTTGCCAAGAGGCTTGCAAGCCAAGTGCCTTCTCCTGTACTTTGGTTAGTCTCACACTTACCTGCAGTCCAGTCAATGTCACATCCTCTGTGCTGCATACTGCAACAATCTGCATGAATTCACACCACAAGAAGGCAATATTAAAAAAATAAAGGCAGCTTAAGCTGAAATAATTCATGGCATCTCCAAAAAGTTACTTCTATTTCTAGCACAGTTTTCCAACAGTGGCATCTACTCCTTGTAGTAACTATACTTGATGCTATCTCTCTGTGTGTCTTCAAGCCCTCCTGCTCCTCAGCAGTTCATGCTCGCCACAGTGCTGGCTCTGGCCTTCTCGCACTTGCTGCGGTCTGATGCAGCAATACTGAGCTAACCGGTAGCTTGCTTCCAAACTAATCTTTTACCAAAAAGTTCAGAACAAAAGCACTTGGGTGTTGGTCCTGTATTTGGAATTGCAAGAGGTCAAACCTTATGTGACTTTTCATATCTACATTAGCAATCAATTCAGATGAAATGTAAAAGCATATGACATTCCAAAACTGTGCCCTGCTGCTTGTCTAATGGTAGCTACGACACACAGAAATGTCTTTTATTTAGTTATCCTAAACCATCTTCCAGAGCTCCACGTTTTATAATTAAAACATGCTAGCCAGAAGGAAATGTTAGATTAACTAGCATTCACAACATGCCTTTGAGCAGAGATTTACAGAGAACAAGTCATTTTAAATTGAAAAGATATTCCGATCCACTCTCAAAGTTCTGCAGAACACGAGCAGAAGTGCAAAGAGAATAACCAGAACTATTCATACAGACAGCTAATGTCAAAGATGATGAAAATACAAAGTTGTGTATTCCTGTTACTGGAGGAAGAAAGATGCTGCCAGGCACCAAGCTCTGCTGTCAGCTCTGCCACCAGCCTGCCGGCTAACCCTGAAAATCAATTTCCCCAACCTTCATCTCCCATTGCAGAGAGGTTCCTTATCTCTCGCTCTTTCCTCATATGATTGTCCTTTTAAAGAGTGCTTTAAAATCTCCTCAGCATTTCAAGCCTGTATTGGTGAGGCTGGGGATCTACACGATGGGTTGTAGTCCACCAGGAAAGTCCCTTGATCCAAGTCACCACGCTGTGCTGCCATAGCACAATGGGTAGCATGGAGTTGAGAGCAGGAGCCAGGGAAGTATCAGGGACAGAAACAATTAAGCTACCACTAAATGTGAACTGGGCACATTTTCAGTAAAACCAGGAAGAAAAGGAGTCCAACAGCTAGACTGCCATGGGGAAGGAGCAGGAGTCAAAGACACTGTAGCGTTATGTGTGCCCGAGCTGTTTTATGTGGTTGTAAAACTACCCACTTTTCCACCTCTAAAATCAGGCACCTAAGAGAAGCCTCCTCACACCGGGGTCCCTCAATAGCGTATTAAGAGATCCTTTCATCCTGTGGAACTGCCTCTGCCCACTGGCTATAAAGAAAGCAGCCTGGACTGAAGTGCCTTAGTTCTGTGGCCACTGCTAAACTGGACGAACCCTGAGCCTAGAGTTAAACATCCTCTTCCATATTCAGACGGGCATTTCTGGTGATGTTACGAAAACCATTGCTTTTCTCTACAGAGACTCAAAGCTGCATTAAATACTCTCTTTTACAAACCAAACTTTCCTTCCTTTAACATTGGTACCATTATTAAGATGGATGCTAATGGGCTTTGCTCTTGACCTCAGTTCAAGCTCCCCGTGTTTCTCTATTTCATCCAAACAAAGAGGTAAACACTAAAAATGGCTTACAAATGCTAATGTCTGGGGAAAGGGTGAGGAAAATGCTTATATTACGACACTGCTACTGCATAAATAGTTCAAGCAAGGGACTAGGTTAGATGCTGCATTTAGCATGTTGTAAACCTGGAGGTTTCAGTCTTAAATCTCAAGGCAAATGCTGTTCAGCCAACTCTTCTCTTTTTAGCCTTTAACTACTGCACCTCATCCTCAGTCCTTGATAATATGAATTTATGCAAAACCAGAAGGTGCTACAACTCAATCACTTAGCCCTTTTTTAAAAGGCAGGTTTTCTTTTATGCAGCACACTTCAAAAATGTGTAACAGAATAGGGCCAACAAAAGGAGCAGCCGTCATTACTCCTTAGGTCCTCCAGTTTAAGCTTCTGGTTTTGAAATACATCTGCCTTTCTAATTGGATAATGGTCCTGTTGCTGTCTTCTTAACCATTTTACATATATACATTCGCTGCAAACAGATTAATGTAAGAAAATAGGTCACATACCTACAACTGCTGAATAGATACTATCTACCAAAGTGTTATTTGCATGCATATCATGCTGTTACAAATACTGAAATAAAATGCATGTTCTATGGCACGCAAACTAAATCACAAAAGAGAAGAAAAAAAGAGGTAATTAAAATACAAAGGTGAAAGACAAAATAAACAGAACAAGCAATGAGCCAGATGACAGTGTTCTTTAGGTCACTACAAGGAGGCTACTGCTCCATAAGTGCTTAGTAGAAGCCCCCAACTCTGACAGAGATTTCTATTGTCCCCTATAAAGGCTTTTGTTTCTATTGACACCAATCTTACTTTTCAAATGTACATTACATCAGTCAAATCCATTTTGGACCACTCATATAGCATGTTTCAAAAAATGTTATGGTCAGAAGAAAAACTAGAATGGTCTCGTGCTTGACCACCTTCCTGGAGTGCTAGTTACTGTTGCAACAGCTGGATTTTTCCCTTGGTTGCTGGGATCAACGGCTTTCAGGAACATTCCTGCTTTCACTGAAATCATAAAGCAATTTTTTAATCTACCTAATGGATGAGAAAAGCCTGAAAATGTATCTCAATGCACCCACAATGGTGAGAAACTAGAAGACAAACAATAATAAGTCCAAGCTTAGTCCTTTTCTCTCAATCTATTTTATTAAGCCAGTTTTATAATTTTCAGAGGCCAGTTCATCCTTCCTGAAAACCTGAAGGCAGTCATGCCCACTACCAGGCCAGTTTAATAATAGCTTAAGGGAGTTCCTGTTTTGCAAAGAAATTATCATGTCCTGAGCTAAGGACTTGCTCCAAGAAAGGGCAGTTCTCCAGTTAACTAGAGGTGCAAACAATTTTATTATTCTGAATATGCTCTCCCTGTTATTCTAGGACTCAGCTTAAGAATTATGAATTGACTGCACAGGTAGGTGCCTTGAGAGACCTATTACCTATCTTCGCCATCTCTTTTACACAGGGTCGCTGCAGCAGTGGGAAACCTAGCCCCAGCCCCTTCCCAGCCCACAGCTGTGCGTATGGCACCGAGCACAGCGGAGTCTAGACCCCTCCTGGGGTCTGTACAGTGGACACTGCAGCTCAATTACTCACCCAGCCAACTCCCTTCTACACTGACTTAAGGAATCTCTGGCTTTTTGCCCATGTAGATGAGTCACAGGAAACCTTGCACTACAAAACCTCAGAGATAAAACCACTGGAGTTCATCTTCCCTTGCATTACCTGTATGCCTGCGGCGAAGCAGGGAGGCTAAAGATACAGTTTGTCTCAACTCTTAAATATTTAATCCATACCTTCTACAAAATATTCTAGCTTCTAGATACACTCCTGTAAATCATTGAACGTCAGTAAGTAGTTGCCCTACTCTAGATTTTTTATATTCAATTCTGTAGCATATACACATATGATATGAAGGCTGATTGAGTTATGTCTTTACATATTCTGACAAGGTCTTCCCACAGTGCTCAGGAATATTTCAGGCAAGAGAAGGAAATGGTACTGAAACACAGAAACTTGCCAGTTCTCACCCTCGCAAATAGTTTGCCTTGAGTCCATCTGAAATGCTAAATCCTGCAGAAAAACAGATGTAGCATGTAAGAAACAGTGCAAGACGGACACAGCCAAGGAGAAAAACAAAAGTGTACTCTATGCCAAACAATAATTTGTGCTTCTCTACAAATACACAACTGAAACTAAACAACTTCTTTCCCAAAAGACAGACACATTACACTGATAGATTAAGTAAACTGTTAAAAGGCTTCACCCTGAGAAACCTGAGTCATCACTGGTGACTGCTCCTAAGAGGACACAGCTGCGTCATTTTGTAAATGACACTTTGTTGTCACTGCTTTCACCACAGCTGAATCATAAGGGATTTAGGAATTGTGGGCATCGTGGGAAAGTCAGCAGGATTTTAAATATCACAGGTGCAATTTGCATCTAGGCACCCAATGAGTGAAGGACAAATGTCCATTTTTACTTCAATGTATTTAAGGCAGAATGTGGTTATTTTGATAATGCGAAAATAGGACTATGTCCTGAGCATTGTTTTTGCCTTTAAAAGAGGTGAAGGGACAGGATTATGCCTTGTTAGCAGCATAATGCACGGCTCAGCGCTTGACTGCTCAGGAATTTACAGTGATTTCTATAATAGTCCTTTCAGGAAGGGAGTTGCCTATATCATTTTCTCTTCTGTTATGAAACAAATAATCGGGTGCATTTTCCACTATTGTTCACTAAAAATTAAGGCCCCTTATTCACCAAGATGAAACACTACCCATGAGAAAATATTTTTTTCTTATTGTTTTTGTTTTCTGTTTAACAGGAAATGGCGCAATTGCTAAATGAATATGTAAGTAAGCTCCACAACCAGGGCTGAAGAAAGACTTTTACTAGCTTTAGTAGTCAGCGGTTTTTTTCACCTTTACAGTATCCTTTAATGGGTTTTCAGGATAAGTTTGTTTATTAATTAAACCTGTTACACTAGGGAAACAAGTAGCATTCAGATTATTTTACAAAAGGACAAAAAAGCCAATGTCACCTGCTGGCTATTGAAAGAGGCAGAGAACGGAGCTAGAAACCCCTGTTTCCACATTCTTCGTCTCCATTAGGCCACTTCAGCTCTCACAAGTTTGCTGCCACATGTCAAAAGCCACGAGCAACAGCCACAACTGCTCAGAAGTAACAAGGAACTAGAGAGCTTGTGAGTAAAGGGAAGAGTTCTATGTCAGGAAACAGATTAAGAATTCCAACTATGGCTTAAATTTTACTTATTTCAGCTCTCCTAGAGGGGATCTACTGTCTCCAAGTCCTTAAATTAAAAAGTCAGCAAATGGATGTGCTGAATCCCAGATGTTAATTGCACGGACTCAATGGATTAGAACTGCAGATAATTAATTGCAAATTTTAATATATGCTGAATTAAATGGATGATAAGATTTCCAGTGGGTAGTTTTGAGGTCCAGAAGGGGAAGATTATTTCTTAAAATGTGAGAGCCCTAGAGGCCAAAGTCTTCTAAAATGTCTGATTTCAGGAAGTTAGAGAAGCTTGGGAGACTAATGGACAGGCCAAGTGAGGAGCTTAAATGCTTGGGTATACAGTGCAGCAGCTCAAGGGAACTTACATGCTGCTAAATTTCTTTTGGTAAGAAGGAAGCAGCTTTTCTGCTTTTAGAAATGGGCAGTCGTTGTTCGCGGTGTTTCCTATAAGGTCAGCTATACACAAAATGCTCCATTAGATTTTGCTTCGTAAAAAAGAAAAAACATCAGAGCATTTACTGCTATGATACCGTAATGTCATTGTCCCAGTTCTTAGAAATTCAGTTGGTCAGTTAAAGCTCAGAGTCAAATAATGTAATGACAGTAGAACTAAGATATAAAACTTTTTAAGCAAAAAATGCCCACCTATATGAAGATATTTTTATCTAAAAAGTACATAAAGCTAAAACAACAAGACTAACACAGAGGGGAATTCTTTTTATCATTTATATAACAGTAGATCTGGAAGACCTCAGCTACTCTAAAAGCCACACTGTACTTGGTGTTACCTGCTCATAAAAACCTGAATTGAAAAGGAAGAGCAAAAGTAAGTAGTGGCATAGGCTTTGAGACAAATGTAGTCTATAACACATCAGGGAACCTTGGTCGTGAGTCCCCTGCTCAGTTTTTTACCATCACCACTCCTTTCTAACACTAGAGTGCTACCCTATTGCACGCTGCCTTCCTGATGTTTTCACTGGCACAGGCAGAATAAGATTTTTTTTTTTTTTTTTTTTTCCTCCCCCCTCCAGGCATGTGCTATGGAGACTCTCAGACCTAAATTCACAGGTGTTCTGCTGTGTCCTCCTAGGGTTTTATTAGGAACGATGACTGAGAGGTATAATTTGAAACTATTGTTATACTGATAAGGCCACAGCTTATTTTCCTAGAACAGGTGACCCAAGGGAAGTAATTTCCTGTTCGATAAGACACCTAAATGACGTCTAGCTGCAATTAGATTTAAAGAACGTTGAGCTTATTTTGGCTGGTGCCTGATACTTTTTGAATTTCACTTCATCCTTTGCAGCTCCTTTTAAAGGAAGTTTTACAGTGTCTAGTTTGAAGGTTCATGACCTGGAGGTCATCTTTGATATCAGCCTGTCTTTTGATTATCAGTTTAGCTACATGACAAAAACTTCTACATCTGCAGAGGACAGTAAGTAAGGCTACAACCAAGGCTGTCTCAGGAGGGTGCCAGGCTGTCATTCATGCTTTCATTACAACTCAGCTGGATTACCGAAACACATTGGTCACAGGCCTTCCAGACCAGACACTTCAGAAACTGCAACACAGCAAAAATATCGAAGCTGGAGGGATAAGTAGCTGTCAGTCAGCACATCCCACTGCACCCATGCTGAGAGCTTAACAAGAACCTCAGGCAAGACACCAAACTGCACTTCTGGTCTCCCAACCCTACCTCTAATAACAGTTCTCCATACCTGCACCAGCAGTGAGCCCAAGGAATAGATTTGGCCCCTCTGGGTGTTTTGGTTATTAATGACAGGACAGACAGAGGTTCAGGACTTGTTGAGCACTGTGTGGTGCTCTGCACATCAGGCACCCACGGGAAAAGCAGATTTGCTTTCATGCTCTCCCAGAGCCAGGGCTTCTCCTGTCAAATTTAACCAACAGACACACTCTTCATTTACTCAGACCTATTTATTTTGTCAAAAGGAAAATGTCCTAGACCACCTGGACTTTCTGAATTCTCCTGGATGTCACCCAATTCACCTGGGTTCCCCAACTATCTAGTTTGGAATCAGAACTGTTTATTAAAAAAAAAAATTACAATTTTTACATTAAGACCAGGACATTTATGTAAACTGGGAAACTGTATTAACCACGCAAGAGCTTAAAACACTACTTAGCTAGGAAGTTAAAAAATAGAGCAGATCATTTGCTCCATTAGCAGAGGGCTGCAGCTATTTCTCCCTACTGAAGGCAGCCACAGAGGGGGTGTTCACAGGAGAGCCTCGGGTCAGATGTGCTTGAGCTACAGGTGTTGTGCAAGTCAGCTCCAGCCACACTCTCATCTCATGGCATTGTGGTTACGAAGTGATTGTACAGTTACTTTCAGTTTGTGTGGAAATACAACAAAGTTATATCAAACTCTCTTGGGGAACAAAAATTAAGACAGGCCAAGTATGACCCAAATATAACTGTGACTTCTGTGTTTACAAAATCATGAGAGCTAAAACCTCCAGTGCGTATCTTTAACGTAGAGGTTTTACCTTAAAGGGAGTTGAGCCATAACTCATTGAGCATCACACTACTGTCCTGGGATACTTTTGTACATAGCCTAAATATATTTCTTCAGCTGCATGTATTCACAATGGTATCTCAACATCTCTTCCCTTTAAGTGCTACCTCAGCTTTCATTCTGTAGTTTGTTACTTCTGCAATTTTCCTACATATGAAGGGCATTCAGAAATTTACTGTATTTTGTAATGTATTGGTATAATTACAAAATCTCATTAAGGAGGACTTTATTATTGATTTACTGGTTATCTATTCATTAAATTTCACTATAAAAAGAATTATTACTTTTAAAGTCAGCATGCTTAAACACAAATGGAATTATTGTAAGAACAACAACATAAAAAGGAGCTATTAATATTAAAACAGCTATAGTTTGAAGATTATTCATTTAATAAATCTTTTTGATATTAGCAAGATTGGTGAGCAGTAGTACAAATGAGGGGAACATGGGAGATATGATCATTTATTATCATTACAGAGATATAAAGTATGATTCAGTATTTCATAATGGATGTTAAATTTGATTTAACATATGGCTGACTCATTCTCTGAAAACTATTCTTAAAGACATAAACTCATTGAAAAGTCAAATCCATTGTCTTAATAATGCACATGAATTATCTTTTGATAAGAAAATAACTACCATGTCCTAAGTCAAATCAGGCAGACTGTGGCAGAGCTGCCACGCTATATGGCAGCAGTACAGAAAATGCACACTTAGAGGTAGAAACAATGCCTCAAGTGCACCGTGGTAAGTGAGAACAGAAAACGTGCAGAAAACATCATTTGCTTTCGCAGCAAACCCACAAGCCCACAGACTACCTGCCATTTGCCCTCTGCATGTATGGCAGATACTGCTGTCACCCATGCAAAACACCATGGCAACAGGATACCTGATTGTGAATAGGGGCAAGACTTCCTAATTCACGTGGTACATGGCCTGCTTGCATCTCTTTGATGTGCAAACAGGGATCACTTCTCCATACACACATAGCTCATCTCATACTTGGGCAGAATAACTTTTTACTAACACCAATGGGCTTTGAATCAAGTCTCTGCACAAGAAAAATCACACTCAAATGATGTAGCAAACCCGGCAAGGTCCAGTGAACACACTTTAACACCCTTCAAGAGGTATCTTTCAGTACTTAGTATGTACAGAGCAGTATCTCTGAGACAAAAACATGCAGTCCTAAGTTAGAACATCTGTACAATTCAAATATTAAAAAATCCATACAAATGCTGAACAGCAGAAACTGAATTTTGTTACCCTTTTAACACCACTCCTGCAAAATCAAACATACTGTAAGAATGGACCATTAATTGCCTGATCATCTAGGAAATACTACTGCTTTAAATATCCCAGCAGATTAAAATACACATTTAACAAATGAGTAATTGTAAACGAGTGACTAGTATTTCTTGGTGAATAAAGCCCTGGCAGACATTTTCTGAGTGTATTTCCAAAAGAACTGCTATCTAAATGAACTGTGTGTTCACAATAAGTTGTGTGTCATGGTGATGTTTCTGCTTAGCACTCCTGGCCACAGAGACTTCTGAAAAATACTTCAGTAGATTCATCATTATTATGCTGTGAATTAAGAGCAAACAAAATGGCCTCTCCCCTACCCTGTCCCCAAGAATTTCAGCTCCACATGAACAGGACATGGATGAGACTGAATGAATGCCATGTAGCATCCTTGGTACAGTCAACACCTGCATCCTGTGCAAAGTGTCACCATTTTGCACAGAGGACACTTCTGCTGCCTCTTTCCTTGCCTGTAGTTATTTGCATTAATTGTTGTTTAATTAGGAAAATAACTGAATCAACACCTCACCACCTCATTGTTCCTCTCGCCCGAGATGCAGCACTAACAGGATATTTATTTATTTGCCCTATTGTGATAGTTGAGTCCTTGTTAAAATACTGGCAGTACAAGTCCCAGCAGTATGGTTTACTGGAAGGTTTACTGTTCTGGCCTACCAGATTGCTGCTTAGAAATCATCCTCATAAATAGACTCCAGTAAAGGTCTGATGTTTTAATTTCCTACCTCTACAGAGTTTTACTTGTTTCTACCCTCTGTCACACGCTATAACTAATCCAGACTTCTACTTAATGGAAAAGGATTTCTGAGCTGCTGTTACCCCTTCTTATGACACAATTTACATTTCTAAAGGAAAAGCTTTGTCTTGTTCTAACAAATTACAGGCCTAATCCTGAAGCCTGTTGCAGGATCTGGTCTTTAATAACTGACATATTTCTTTACATACATCTTCCGAAATACCATCTCATTGAAGTGAAATGGGACAGACTTGAATGTGGAGAAGAGTAATGGAATAATAGCGTCTTTATTCATTGACTATTATAATAATGTAATCATCTGCTAAAATGTCCTATTCACTACCTCTATTCAGCCACTTGTTTATTTAGGTAGGTACTGAATCTGCACGTCAACATTACACACATCTCGGAGACACTGTCATCCTTTGTCTGCTTCACCTTTTCTCCATCTCTTCCGCAAGAATTTACCTTCTCTTATGTAGCACTATTCAGGCAAACTTGCCAGCTGTTAAATGCATTAAAGAAGTATGAGAAGAAAATTGTGACAGGATGAAAAGGTTTCAGAACATTTGGCAATGAATGGCTATGCAGATAATCTACTCAGGCAGAGATGATTTGTAACAGGAAAATTCTAGCGTCTCCATAGGTTTTAACTCAGTCTTCTTTCTAACTTTACAGACTGACAACGGATGCTAAAGCTCCCAGGAGAAACTGAGCATGGTTGAAACGTAGGAGGTCTGGTACAAAGATGAACAAGCCTTGTTAAGTGAAACCTTTCGAATATATATTCGTTTTTTTGTTTGCTGCAGCGAGTTTCTCTACTGCCAGTAATTCACTTCTGCTTGTTTACAATTAAAGCATAACATTCATGTTAAAATATACAAGTGAAAAAGTGCCTTCTGCAGGTGATTAAATGTCACAGAAAGATAAGGATGTAAGTTAGCTGTGAAAGCTGTTAATTGCATATATACTCCAACATCAGCAATGCTGTCCCTGTTACATTCTCCTTCCTACCAAACCAGAAAAAGTACATTTTCAAGTCACACGGAGACATGGACATGTTTTGCTAATGCTTTGCTGGACTATCCATTCATTCTCATTCTGTGCAGTTTCTCATAGGTGAATAAACTGTCCAAAGGTAAAGCCCTGAATATTTAGTGAAGTGCTGAGGAGACAGGAATTAAGAAAAAAAAAAATCTTTAATTGCTTGTGCTTAGTTTGTAATTAATCAAAATTATGTCTCTTCTCATGATAACATAGGAGGTATTTGCAAAAATCTTACATTTTAATTAGACACATATACATCTTGGGCCAAATTAATCAATGGTGAAATAGCAGATCAACCAGATTTAACCAGCAATGAGATTTTCCTAAGTGTATAGCAGTAGTAAACATAACCACAAGATTTGTAGTAAATGGCAATTTGTTGCTTATATAAAGATCATAAAGTTACTAATCACACAAACTGTGGCATTAAGCACACTTTATCCCAGAATCATTCATTCCACTATTGGACCTGTCCCAGGTCATTATCCCTGCACCAGCATCTCCGTTAAAGCAAGCATGTTCTGCAAGACTTGCAGTGTTTCAGAGCTCTGGGGCACTGGACACATTCACTCTGTCAGATATGGGTTCAGCTCCTGCTGATTTTATTTCACTTTCTTCATAGTTTTATTGTTGCCTCTAGTATGGTTGATTTAATATCTTTTTACTTTTGTGGTTTGTTTTTTAATTTTTTTTTTCCTTTCTTCCTTTACTTCATATGATGAAGATGTTTTGTTCCAGAACTTTGTCCTTTCAACTTCAGTCTTATTCCATCTCCTTGAGCATTTTTAAGTGGAACAGGTATCATGTGATTATTTGCAGCAAAAAAAGAATGGTTCATTATAGCATTTGGAAATTCAAATAAAGTTGATCTTTGACGTTTGTCTTTGGCCACGTTGTTACAGACTTCTTAAATAGCATTCAGTTCTTTTACATCCACTGTAGCTTTTTCCTACTGCCTGGTGTGGCATATATACATAAAAATTTTACATGAAATTCTGAACTGCAAGATTCATAATTTACTTTAAATTATTTGATTATACCTCCATTGTTTTTGCCAGTTTTTGAGAATGAAGATAACCAAAACCAGTTAGTGGCTGGAACACATCAAATGCCAAGGATACTAAGTTTATGATCTTGACAACTGCTTTCTCCTGTTGTCTCTTCAGTGGGACTACCTTAACTTCTTCACACACCCAGTCATCACCAGACACGAGCACCCTTGATTTATAACAGTAGGACCTATCATTTCTAAGGATACTCAGGGCTGCCATCTTGGGTGAAGAGTTGAGCACATTTGCACCACTGGTAAATTACTACCAGCCCATGAAAACAATCACAGCCCCAAGAACATGAAGTACTGAGGTCTGAAAATGCTAGGCATACGTATTTTTAATTCTATCTCTTCCTTCTCATGGTCCTAGTTTCTAAAAGTCTCTCCAAATAGGAGGTGAGGATGTAAATGAGATAAAGCCTTTTTTGTGCAGCACAATGTTTTATCTGGATCTTTTCATTCTCTCCTAGCCAAGCTTAAACTCTATGTAGATGATTTTCAGAATATATGGCTTTTCTGTTCTTTTTTCTTCTTGGGCTTCCAACACTGATGCTATTGTTGAGCACTCAAAGGCTCTTTGTAGCCCGAAATAGCTGTACCAAAGACTTTGCTGTATTCAGTCGTTTTACCCAGAACCTGATTCTTATTCTGTGGAGCAGTGATGAATCTTTTAAACCCTGCATGCCTTTGCAGGCATTTAAAGTTCAAAAGTCCCTGATGCCTAGTTAATCAATACCTTAGGAAGATCTTGTGTAATGCTCATTAAAGTCTAATGCATTGTATTTCTTCTGCTCCTCTGTGCTACATGCTCGGAACACCCTGCAGCTTCTCTCCAGCTAAATGGCCTTCAAGTTTCTCACACAGCTTGTTGAGGTGTTTTCCTGCCCATTTTTCAGTGATACAGCTTAACATCTCAAATAAATCTTTTGTCCTAAATCCTCCCTCTCCTACAGACAATCCATCAGGAAAATAAAGGGGGGTGGAGAGAACCAACTTCTCAAGTGTTCATTCCCAGAGCTGCTACTGTGCTTTTTGCTCTAAAGTGAAAAGCCTGCAGGCTGCCAGAGGCAGCTGAGCACAGAGCAAGGACACCCTGCACTGCCCCAGTCCACACGGATGAATGGCCAAATGTCTTTGAATGACAGTTATTTTCTCCATCTCACTCTTTGAACTCAACTGTGGGCAAAGCTGACAAAAGCTATATTGCCTCCCCTTTTGTCTGCTGCCTCCAACACCAGACAAAGAGATTCCAGGTGATGCCAGTCCAAACAACATTAAGTGTCATTTAACCTTCAGCTAGACCTCATCTCTGTGGGGAGGGCTAGAATAAAGCTTATACACTGCTTATTTACTATTTTTGGCACCTTTAAAATGTTTAAGTTGCCCACACATGCAGCTGCTAGCTATCTGTTCAGTCAAATATCTGCTAGATATCTACTCAGGACTACATTTCCCCCCAGACTAATTCCCCCTATTCCGAACCAGTAGCCTGAGCTGCCCACAGCTGGACCTTCAAGGGTTGGACCTCCAGCAGGCTACTTGACAAAATCTGACTTCAGCAGTGATGATCTGGACAGACCTAGCATCCATAGCCATGCTGGGGAGAAGGCGGCGGCTGCTATGGAGAAGCATTATGCTGCGTAACTGCCACTTGGGCATCATTTCGCTTATCACTGGCTTCTGACCAGAGGCACGCACCAACCCTTTACGTTCTCTGAGAGAAACATGAAATAGTACAGCAAACAAAATCCCTATTTCTCTACTCCTGGCTGTAAACCCATCCCCATCTTTCATTCCACTGCATTAGGGTGACATTCAAATGCTGCTTGCATTTTCTCCTTCTGTACTTTCTCCATAGTTACATTACTATCGATCAAATGAGATCTTCTTAGTCAAAGTAAACAACACTTGACAGGAAACTTACAAACAAAAGGCCAAATAATTTCTGAAAATAAGTTTATATTCTCTTAATTGAGAAGAAAGATTATAAAATGACCAAACCAATGCCTAACAGATATTTAGACAAATTAAGATGGGATCTTCTAATCTTTAAACACCAAGATAGGCTAGTCTCTCCAAGTCATAAAGCCAGGCTGGTGTACAACTTCAGGCTGTGCTTGTTTTATCCCAAATAAGTTAGGATGTACTAAGTGACCTAAACTGCAAGCTACTGTCACTCTCATTTGTAGCTGTGATGCTTAAAATAGCATCTCAGAAGATAAATATATCTTTTGCCACCTTATCTGGAAAGCACTGTGAAATGACCACCAGTCAATCTCAAATCAGAGCTCATGATAAGTGAGAATTGTATGTCTGCGTTACCAGCATAATTTTACATTCAATTGATTTTTTAAAAGTAGATTTTACAGAAATCAAGCAGCAATATAATCATGCAGGTAACAGCTTCACAACGTAAGCCAGGATGCTTCTTGGTCTGTAAAGACACTTAATTAAAAGACTAGATGAAAACCACAGTTCAGAACCAGATGCATCTGTTTTCAGATACAGAGTTCACATGCCTGCCCCACAAGCCTAGCAAAATATTAGTTTGATCAGGCAGTCATGGATTTGGGAGCATGAAATACATAAATGCAATCTATACTCCCACACACATCCAAAGCGTTTCCCCAAAGACAGCAGAACGATCTCCATTGCACATAATATGCATTTGGATTCTTTTCTTCTGAATTATATTAGTAACCTCATGTGACAAATTATCAGCGGGGAGAAACATAAAATAAAACTTGTTTTGCTAAAGATGCCTTACTACCCATATCTACGGTGAAATGCCTGTGTTCACCCCACCTCAGCCTCACTCCAATTAAGCAAGGCCCATACCAAAGTTGAAAGGAAGCACCCCCACAAAAAGCACAATTAGAATTGCACAGCAACATTGCTGGCCTTGGCACAGGTCACAGCTTCCTGACGGCAACAGCTACTGCAAGGAGATGCTGGCTTTAGACAGTGTCTACCCGAGCTAGTTAATACTGTCAGAACTAGCCATTTCACCAAATTAAATCACAGTTCTCCTCTGGAGGGTGACTGGCATTTCCAGAGCAAGTTTGCTCAGCTTTCTGCAAACCCAGCCTCAGACATACAAAAGTCAAGCTGTGCTCCTTCTGGTTCACACCGCAGAGGCAGCAGCAGTGACAAGATTCTCCTGACCAAATCTTGCCCTCAATTACGCTTGTGCAATCCTGGCTCTGTGAGGCTAACTGGAATACAAAGCAAGTACAAAGGCAGCGCACGTGGCTCAGCACATACACAAGGCTTGTTTGTTGGCAAAGAAGGTGACATTCTTAGGTGATTTTTCTGATCTACCCTAACCTTAAAGTAATGTCTGTAGCAAGCTATTTGTAGCAAGCAGAGGAAAAAATTGCTGCAATCTGAAAAGAGAATCTAAGTAAGGATTTTTATCATAGAATCATAAAGTTTCTGGACAGAAGGGACCCCTAGAGGTCTATTCCAAGCTCCAAGAAACTCCTCTGGGAACACATTTGAACATGTTTACTCATGCCTGTGAACACTGAAAGAAAGGTCTATTTGTTTTTCCAGTACCCAGCACAGGGGAGCTCACTATGCCCTAAACAGTGCACACCGCTGATTTACCTGTTCACTGACACAGGAAGGAATAGGGTGCTTTAACATCCCTTCAGTCTTTATTTCCATTTCAGAACATCTTAGTCACAGACTCCTGGTGTTTGTGGAAGCATTAGATGCCAACTGTTCCATTCCTTTCCTCCTAAATAAGGTCTATCTTTTCTATTGCAACCCAGTGTCAGGTGGAGCAGGTATACAAATCTGGGACCTATGTAGTAAGTTCCCAACCATTCTTGACTTCAGCTTTGGAGAGTCATATGATTTCCTAAGGTAATGCTTAGAAAAGAAATGCTTAGAGTTGATTTCATTTTCTTCTAGAAAATGAAACACAATAAACCTACTAATTTCTGAGTGCTTTGGAAATAACTGCTCTTTTATTTAGATGATGTTTCTTGTTCTCAGTCACATGGAGGTAAATACAAAGCAACTACTTGAAATCAGTGGACTAACCTCTTCAATTTGACCCTTTGTTTTCATAAGCTTATACAAAAATACTTCACTAGCAAAAGCTACAAATTATAAATAATAATAAACTACAATTTCAGTTTCAGTGAGAAGAAAAAATTACCCTAATTTTACCTTAAAGAATAAAAATTAAAGCTTTTCCAAATATTGCCACAAGTTAATGGAACTGTGCAGCAATAATTACAGCAGGAGCAGCAAAACAAGAGTGGCCTCAGTCCTGACCACAGAAGTGAGCCTTTCAGAAAAGCCAAATTGCTGGCTTCCCACACAGATTTGCAGGATGCACACTGCCCTCAAACCAACAAAGAGCTTCCTAACACCTTATAAAGCAAAGAACTCGATTTCACCATGACAGACGCAGTATCCTGTCACCAGTCAAGTGGAATAATCCCAGGGTCTCTGTTCAATAGGATCACACCCATATTCATTTGTTTATTATAATAATGAGCTTTTCCTTTGCCTATTTCCATAACCCTCACATTTCCATGAGAAAAGACTATCACCCTACCCACTTTCCATTACTACTTTGATTATTTTGTTGCTCAAAGCTATCAAATTCAGTGTGACTCCAGTCTTGCAGAAGGAAGAAGTAGGAACGCAATTATTATTAGGAGAAAAGTTTTGAACCACCTGCAGAAAACAGCAATAGTAATGAAACACACTTTCCCAAAGATGCCATATATCACCTTTGTTTAATATTTTTGTCAGTTCCACTTAGAAAAATTAATGCCTTGGGAAAAAATAATTGAAAGTGTCTTTCTGGAGTACTGTAAGCATCCCCTCGAGGTCTTTATTATTCTAACAATTTCCCATTTTAAAATACACAGGTACTAACAACCAACAAATTATTACATTTCCTTTAAATGAACTGAAACAACAAAGATAATTAACTAAGAACATAAGCCTGCTTTCCATATGGTAATACACATCCCAAGGGCAAAGCACTTCTCTTTTAAGGAATTCCCCACAGACTTCTGATCCACCTTGTAAGGGTAATTAACAACTGCAAAACACAACTAAACTTGCTTTAGGTCACAATATTCTGCAATGCATTACTTTTTCATGGAAAATGAATATGATCTGTAAAAAAAGAACGTAGGACCTTGGAAGAATAAGGTGTTATTTTCTGTGGTGGAGCATGCTGATGTAACTAGCAGTACGACTTTAACCCTGAAAAGGTGTTTAGAACAATGTTTACATGGAGGGTTATGTAAAAAGAAAACTAAAGTGGGAAGCATGGTTTCCCACTCTGCTAAGTAGTAGTTTATGGTATCAATTTTTTGGGAAAAGCTAAAGGAACACACTGGTTAATAGATATATAATGTGTTAAAATTAAGGTCAGATAAGGCAAACTATGGTTTTATTATAATTTCATTAGTTGAAGCATACAGTACACAGAACACTAATGCTTTCTTAGAGTGCACAGTGCATATTAAAATTCAAAATCATCTTGTCTACACTACAATTTTAAGCTGGGAAGGTGTTCTAGGCAACAAGCCTATTGTTATTAGGAATAATGTAAGGAAGAATGTGGCAAATGGAACAAAATTAAAACTCAAGAGCTAAAAAACAGTGTAAGCACAGGCGAGCAGGGAAGGTAAAGAGATAAAAAACAGTGTAAGCACAGGCGAGCAGGGAAGGTAAAGAGATGTCTTTGGATTGGCTGTGGATTTACATGGGAATACAGCAAAAAGAGAAAACCTCACTCAAAGGAATACCGGAAAGGAAAGAAACGCCCCAAGTAGATCAAACTCCAACAGAAGAAATTATCACAACTTCTATCTTACTACAGTAATGGCTTGTTCAGTTTTCCAGGAGAACATTTCCGTGGCTGTACTACCCCTTCACACCAGTGATGTGTCTTTCACTATATAAGAGACCAGCCTAGAAATTCAGGGCTACTCTCCCTGTGCAAAAGTCTTCAGGCAAAATTCCAGACAGGTGAAGTCAAAGTAAACTTTGCCATCAACTTCTATGGCACAACCACATTGCTTTATATAGCTCTAAAACAAACAAACAAAACCCCACAACTCCACAAACAAAACCAAACCACCTTATTTCCCTAAGGAAGATGCAAAGTAATATCTCAAGAGTAGTCTTCTAATATCTCAAAAGTAGTCTTAATGCCTGCCAGTAATTGCAGGAAGCAGGCAGGCTGGCCATGCAGTGATGAATAACTCAACTCTGGTTAGTGTTCAAGTTTTCATATTTTATGATCTTGCTTCAGTGAGAGATCTGGCACCTTACCATTGGTGCAATGTGGACCAGTTTTAAATACTAGAACATTTTACATGGGATAAATCACTGAGCTGGAAGAAAGTGAATGATTGGCACAGGGCAGAAGTATTTTTTGCTTCAAGGCTCTGGCCTGTCATTTGCTGGAAAAATCTGTTTTACTAAATGCCATTCACACTTCCCAGATAAGTCACTGAGGGATATGCCAGATTCTTTCCCAAATACTACTTGATACTCAGTGCTGATCACTGATGTGAACACATCTCTTTTGATGTTCCTAAGCACTGAAGTGTATACATTTCCCAGCACACCAAATGTTTATAAGGCTAAAATGGAGAAAGATATCAACCCTTTGGACAGAGAAAGGGCCGAGAAAACTGTGGTTTTATTTAAATAAACATATTAGATACTTAAAATAGTTCAGGAAAAAACAAAACAGGTGCCAACTGCCTGTGAGGTTTTTTTTTTTTAACTGGTTATAGCAAGTTTTGCTTAAGTGTAATTTCAGTCAATCAAGTAAAGATTTCTTACCAGGAGACATGACACAAGAGGATAGTAAGGTCTGCCATGTAACAGTGATATACCAAGAGCACTCACTGTGGCTTTTGATCTGCTCCTGTAAAATATCTCTCTCTATAATCTACCCATGCAGAGCTGGGTGCAGGATCACTGCCTAAGTTGGCAGGTGACTGTGAAGGCCAAAGGAGTAAACAGAAGCTGACTTACACACACATTTGACTGCAGATGCACACAGATGCCTTTCATTGAACTGAAGCCCCTCGTTTGACTCAGCTGGTCTTTGTCAGATGTGACAGCTAAACACACTGATATCGTCCACATCAATGGCTGCTTTTCACTACTGCTGTAAATGTCAAAAGAAAATAAACACATTCCAGTGACACCCAGCAATCAGACAGATTATCAGCATTAAAATCATACTGTTATTCAGGGACCGTACAGAATGCTTTTCTGCTTAGTCCCCTTCAATCAAATGAAACATCTTAAATTATATTTAAAAAAAAACCAAACCACTTATGACCTTAGATCACCTTTAAAGAATTGCAAAGTGCTCTTACATCGGAAGTCGCCTAGTACTGATCATTTAACATACATAGTATTTACAGCAATAAATGAAGTAGATTTACCATTAAAGTTGTGAAAAATCAAGGATGTTACTACAGCAAGTCTATCCATCACCAGCACTTATTTAAAGTGTCCTTTTCTGTAGCTCAGGCTTGTATAAAAATTTCTCATATCAAGCACTGCACAGATTTTGGAGTGATATGTAAGACCACAGCTCTAACGCCTAGCATGCTTTACAGCAGTGTTTAAAATAAAGATTCAACCAACTAAGCTTTGTTGAGTATTTTTGCCTATATCATCTACATTACTGTTTTAACCTTCCCTTTTCCTCTGTATCAAAGCCAATGACAATCTGCACGCCCACATACACATTATGAAGACGACTCACAACTAACCCTAATACATTATTCTAATTATTTTCTATAAAGGAGAACATTATACTTGATAATAACCTGCAGTAGATCATCATAAATTAAATTTACAAACAGTAGAGGCAGGAAACAAATATTTATAACGCAAGCAAAGATCATTTTACCTCAAATGTAGCTCAGATTATGAAGTGAAAGACCACCGTGTTCCTAAGGACTCTCAGTAAACGGAATACATCCCATGTTGCAGACATGGACACACAGAACACTAATTATCAGTTAATATCCAAGTGAAAATAACATAACACCTTTATTCAGCTGAAGCCTGTGACTCATGGCAACTGCTAGATGGGATTTGCCCAGTCGGCAAATGCAACCCACAGAGCGCCATTTCCAGGCGAGCCCCAGGCTCCCATTTGGAAATGCCCCCCACAGCCCAGACACTGGGGTGGCATTGTCAGACGCGCCTCTCAGCCTGGAATTTTCCATCCTGCACAATCAAATCACCCACCCCAGGTACCGACACGAGCTACAAAAAACCCACAAAATCTACATAAGAGTTGTTTTGCTCCTGCTTCAGGCATGCACCGCCCTTGCAGCTGAGCTCAGTGTGGGAAACACAGCTCTGTCCAGTACAACAGAGGCTGTAATGCACCCTCCGGCCGCAGCCTCCCACATCCCTGGGACAGCCCTGAGCTCACTTTATTAAGCATTTTTGATCACTATTTAGGTCAGGTTTTGTTGCTTCTGCTCTTGGCTTATCCTGCTGATCAGAGCTCTTTGTAAGGAGACAGTACCGCTCAATACGAGGAAGCGCCAGCGTAGGCCACTGGTAGAGTTTCTGTATTAAAAAGGCAGGCACCAGCAGCAAAACTGACAGAAAAATTATTGATCTCATGCTTCAGGCCCCTTCTGACATATTCACTATTGGGATTGAAAATTTCTATTCTTGGTGTTTGTCCCTCTCTCACCCACGGGAGCTTTGAGCGGGGCCGGCAGCTCCCCACAGCAGCCTCCGGCCCCCCAGGCTGCCTCACCCCGCTGGGCGCCTGGCACGCGGCCCCCAGGCATGGCTGCAGCGGGGCTGCCCGGGGTCAGCGCACAGCTGTGGCATGGAGGCTTCACAGTCGCTCCACAGAAAGATCCGTATCCACTTTCAAACAGGTGATTAACAGTAAAACAGCTTGGTCTTGGGGCAAGAAATAACAAATTCCAGTAGCTCCAAAATTTTAACTGAAGCCTCACATGTTTTTCTCTATTCCTCTTTCCTTCATAAACCTAGGCCTTATCAAATATGTCAGCAGCGTGCTACCTCAGTACATCATAAAATATGTAAGAGCATAGAGGATAGCAAAGCGAATGGCTTCAGAAGAAGCGAGGCCCTTGGTATTTCCTAACTTTGGGGTACTTTCATTCTTACTGCTGCATTAGTGATACTTTCAAGTGTTTGATGCAGTATTAACTAGCGTCATGTTTTGAGGAATAGAGCTGTACAATGCTGCCCAAAGGAAAGAGAAAATACCTTGAAATGAATTGTGTGATCATTTGCAATGCCGAAAGCTTTTTAGCTATGGGCATTATTTGACAGCCAAGGTAAGCACTCTCTCCTACGGGTACAACTACACAGCTGCTGTTTAAAAGGGAAACAGAGTTTCTGTTTCCAGCCTATCCCTCCCTCTTAAGCTCACATTGATGAGAATTGGTCTCCCAGCCCTGGAGGTGATAGAGCTGCCCCCAAACCAGGACATGAGCAGCCATCACGGGGCTTTCCTCCAGGCAGCCCCTCCAGCCTGCTGCAGCACGTGCCCAGCATGTGGGAGCAAGCGCAGCTGTAGGGAAACCCGCAGAGCTGAGGAACATACCTGACCCAGGATATGAAATTTGGCGCCGGCATGATGTTGCTTGAAGGCAGTAAGGTGCCACAGGCAAGCCACTGGTGTGAAGTCAGTATAACCAGTAGGGAGGAGATGCTCCATGGGGAAGATGAATCGGGGGCTGCTCCAGAGACACAGCCCCACAGCACCTGGGCACAGCAGCAAAGATAGATGGTCCTTCAAGACTCCATCAGCCACCCTAGAAACAAGAAGTGATAGCCCAGAATCCATCCAGAGCTGGAGAGCAGCACACCCACACAGCTCAGAGCTGAGCCAAAATGGAGCTCTCAGAGCAACAAGCTGCGGGTGTATAAGGGGAGGTCCCAGGTGAGCCTTGTCAGGGCAATTAAGCACAATCAGAGCCCTGGAGATGGCTGCACATGGATGCAAGAGCCTTGGCAGGGGTGTCTGTGTCTTCAACTCAGAAAGATGTGGGAGGCAGCAATTTTCAGATCCCCCAGTTTAAATATATTCTGAACTGCAGACCTAAAACAAAAGGCTGCTATAAGTCCTTCCTTTGCCTTTGGGCTCTTCAAACCCATCCTAGTTCATAGAAAGCACAGCACGAGCAAGCACATGCAATCCCTCTCCATCAGCAGGAGCACACAGTGAAAAAATGAGCTAACATTTGAATTAAAGTAAATAAATGCATACAGCATTCCCAGACAGACATTTTATTTAATTTCTCAAGTTCCTTATCCCTGAAAAAGAAATTAAGTTTCATCTCATGCCGACCTGAAAGCCGGACAATCTCTGGAAAAAATCTGCCTTTCAAGAATGCTAGAAATTGGAAAAATATATTCTGTGCAGCATAAATAAACCTTAGCCTACAAAGAGGCTGCCTTCAGCTATACATATATGAATGTGCAAACATATAATTGATGTATAAATTTATTAATGCAAGCTCAGAAGGTTTACAACTTGTAGTCAAGTTGACATACGATCTTTTTATTTTATTTTCCAATAGGAGAAAAAAAGTAGTGCAGAACTGATAAAACTGTTTGAGATTAAATTGGATTTTCCACTACAGAAACTTGTTTGGAGACAGGTATTCCAACAGCAAGACATGGTACAAAAAAGTCTCTCAGACCCTTAATGAGAGTGACAAGGGGGAAAAAAAGTGTCTGTACTTTTCTAGATTGTTACTGCAAACACTGCTTTTGTCATGAAATACTTCTGCTTCTTTGCAGAAACTATTTTCTTGTTGTCATTATTTTGCAGCATTTAGCTGAAAGGTTGGAAAAAGAAAGCTGCATTATGTAAAAATGTCTTATGTGCTATTCAAGCAAAATATGACACCAGTTTTGGGTGTAGCAAGTATTACACTCATTATGCACTCAGATTCAAAGATCTAAGTTCAATATAATGAATATGGTATAATAGGGTTCACCTGACAGTACTGAGGTGTTGGCATTATTAGTAATGCTATCGTAAGAAATATGGGATTCTAGTGGGCCTTGGCTCCATAGAATGAGCTCACTGCAGAAGTCCAGAGCTTCCTCCATCCTTCCATCCCTTCCTGATCTCCTAGCTAGACAGCTCCTCCTTCCCCGTGCCATCAGGGCTTCCTGAAGACCACAACCCCTCCTCCATGGCTGGGGAACGACCCGTCCCTCATTCTTGCCTCCTTCCTAGGACAGAGGCAGCTCACCACATGCCTAACACCCTCACATACCTTCTATCTTCTCAATTATCTTCCTCTTCTCCTGCCAAGGACTCTATTTCACTTTCACATTTCTCTCTGCCACTGGGAGGGGTTTCTTATTCTCTCACCTGTGCCAAAGACAACATTCATTCCTCAACACACACCACCTTCCAACCCATCCCAGGATCTTTCAATCCTTGACTCCACCTCATCTCTGGGTATACATGTACCTCCTCCTTCTTCAGGATCCCTGGTATCTCCTGTTCATGTGGAGTATCACACACCTTTTATTCCCTTCATCGTTTATACTCACAATTCTTGGATAAAAACAAAAGGAAAACCACAAATCCCCAATTCATGTCATGAACAGCAGGACAAATGAAAAAACTTCCTTTCCTTCAACTCCTGGATGTCTGCAGCCTAGTAAGAGATGAGCTCTCATTGAAGCTTAGACAAATTGAAGATCCCATTGAAGATGCAAAGTCCCTTACAACCTGAATTATTCTGTGATTCTATGTGAATTTCATCTGCACTGGAGCTGGCAAAAAAGGTAAAGCTGTGGATCACAGGCATCTGTGGTTGGGAAAGTGACGTTAACAATTTTTTGGCCAGATCAGACAGTTGAAGTGTCACTGTATATGCAGAGAAGTTCATTGACCCAGGAGGGTTTCAGGTGAAACATATTCAGCTAAATGAACCAGTATTTTCTGGTTTAACTATGTCATTTCATCTCACAAAATAACTCTAAATTCATACAGACCAAGGAAAACTTCAGCTCGAAAAAACTGTATGCAATTTATTTGACTTTACTGAAATACAGAAGTACAGCACATTGTTGCTGGTACTGCTAACTGAACAGTAAAAGGGAATCTGTCTTTTCAGCAAAGAGCATTTGCGGGCTGAGTTAACAGTTCAATCTATCAAAATACTTTGAATCAAATACTGAGGATTCAGAGAGTAAACACAGACTAGCTATGCAAGCTGCTAAAGAAGCTATTTGTTATGTCATTCACCAAAGACCCATATTAGCAAGATCCACATTAGCAAGATCTCATATACCCAAGGCTGTACACACAGAATTGAAAACACTGAGATTAATTGGACCTACTGTGTAGGTAATGATGACAAGGCACGCCCATGTAGCAGCACTCTGCCTGGAGTGTCTGGGAGGTTCCATTCCAGCTGTACTATAAAAAACTTTGTCTAAGATGACTAGTAAAATCTCATCTTAGCAGTACCATTTTCTGCACAATAATGCAAATATTCATACTTGTTCAGGAAAGTAATTTCTTCGTGACCTTTTTTCTTTCCAAACCGCGCTCATTACATATTTTGCCCTACCATCTTCAAAACAGGCATTTGTCTTCCTCTGTACTCCTCAGTGTAGCACTAAGTGTAGCTGTTGTTGAAAAAAAACAACATCAAACATCATGACAAATGCACAACAGCATCCAGTACAGTTCATGTTATCACAATCCAGAAATCAGTTTGCCCTGCTCGTAACAGTTTCTATCTCACATTTACCAAGTGAAAATGTTTGTCTCTAATAGAGACCTTTGCAATAGAAACTCTTTGAAAAGGATAGATTGAACAGCTTCTTAAAAGCAGTAACTGACATGGCTATGAATGTTTGAAAAAATCTGGAGTTTGGAATACCACACGTATGTATTCTTTGCGAACAGCCCTGGCATGCTTGCACAAGGGTCCTGGGGACACAGCTCTTCTAAAGTCTTCCAAAGAAGGGAGTCCCAAGAGCATTTCAAGACCACAAGCCTGGAGTCACAACAGCCCAGTACACAACAGAGACCATTGCTACAATGCACCCTAGAACTTCCCCTGCAAGAGCAATGGTATGAAGAAAGACCAAATCAGCATGTCTAATTCTTAGTTAGACCACTCAATCTGCACAAGGAACATGCAGTCCCACCATTTTACCTTCCCTTCCTTCCTTCCCACACTCTGTATGAAACTCCACCTTGTGCCTACGCAGGAGCTATGGACTTTCCTGAAATTGCCATCTATTTTCTCCACATAGCCATTGCCTACACCAACAGTTTCATGGTATGAAGATTCCGGTGGCAACCGTGGCAGACAGCTCTTGTCCATCCCCATGTCATCTCTTTGCAACACACCTCCCCTCCAGTGGTGCAAATCTGCATTTGCTGAGGGCTGCAGTACAAAACAGACCTCAGAACCAATGTCATAAAAAATCTTTATACCACTGTTTCCATCACACATCTGTTATCATGGACTGGGTACCTGCTGTCAGCTCAGACAGTAGACCAAAATTTTAAGGGATCTCCAGTAGGGATCATCCCCTCTTATTAATGTCACTTTCCACATTGTTTACAGTTACTTAGTAATGTCAACAAAATTTATTTATTTGGACCCATATTTTCTAAGTTGCATTCTCAAGATTTTTATTTGTTAATTGTTTTTTAAAGTTTTTTGGCCGTAATGGTGAAGGTCCTTCTGCGAAACAAGTTAAGGAAAATTGGGAGAGTTTTTTTTGCACAAACTTAGGGATTCCAACAAATCTTTGTTGAGAAGCTCCATTCACCCCATATCTTCAGTAAGGAAATTGCCCAGGACTTTTCTTTTGGCATCCATGCAAATGTCTGCTAAAATTCAGCTAACTTAAACTTCTTTAAAATCATAGCTGTGGTCATTTATGCCATCCTAAACCATTTTTATAAAATGTTTTTTCCTACAACAAAGCAGTTTCTCCCAGTAGCATATTAAGCAACAAGATTAATAGCAATAATGTCTGGCTTGTTCCCTGACACTCTTTCCAGTAGGCAATTCCTGAAGTTCTGTGGCTTAATCCATTACAAACTCTGCTATGGCACCCCGTTTGTGTGAGACATCCCTTTCAGCAGTAACACCCCACCATGATGAGCCATGCAAGTTTTGAATCCAAACGGAAGGAAAATGGAACTCCTCACATTCTCCACTGCTTCTACTCTCTCTTTGGATTCCAGCAGTGAAGAAAAGGAAGTCTTTTCCAGTCAATTGTGCAGGCAATCTTAATTTGAGAATTTCCTAACTTCACTTTGCTACATTGGCACGTGTTTTTAAAATCATTTTGAGCACTATGTAAATTACATACATTTTTTTAAAACCAAGTTCATGCTTTTGATGTTTGACACGTTTTAATAGTTCTACAATTCAACTATACTCAGGCACAGGTAATCACTCGGAAGGACAGTGGGTACTGACAACTACCAACACTCTGCATGTACATTATTTATTATTTACAGAAATCTATTTTTTTTCTAATAATTAACAGTTATCTACCCAAACTGTCCTCAAGTAACTACTTTTTAAAAAGGAGTTACCATCAAAATTCAGTGAAATAGCTTCAATTAATTTCAACTTCCAAGAGAAAGACACACTTCTGGAAAACAAAGGAAACAGTTGGCAATCATTTATGGCAAATTTCACCTTGACTTCTTCTCAGCTTGCATTTGATAACTGCCCTGAATAGAACTAACATATTATTCAAGGTTGTCTTGGACCTACTAATCTTTGGTATTTCATGTCTCCTGAGTTACTATTACTGAAAGACAGATGATGCTAATAACTGACTCTTTCAGAGGATGTATTTTAGGGGTTTCATTTCCCACTTTCAAATAGGATTTATTTGTAGGTTTTAAGAAAAATATTGATATTGAAATTAAAACCCATCAATAAACTTGATCAGATTATTCTACAGCATATAGATAGTGATCAGGAATTGATCTGACACAAGCTGAAGTCAATGGAAGAATGGTTATTAACCTTTATATATTAACCTTTATTAACCTTCAATTACATGTAAAATTTGCACTCACCAAAAGAAATGAGCAGATTCTGGGGAAGTTCTTATTTGTTAGCATGCACTTTCATGCAGCTCTGGTTGGAAATCCTCTTTCATGTAACCAGACAAAATGCAGACACATTTTTATAAGCACAAATATTATTACATACATTACAAGCTGAGGTACATAATATCTCAGATTACAGTTCCTCTTTGCTGTTGAACTATTCAGTTGTAAATATTATTCCTAATAATAAACAGGACAGAATAATGCTAAAACATATAGTTCTGTATACATAGCAATGGTAAGTTCTTTCTGTGGCTGCTGAGTATTTCAGCATTAAAACAGATCCTTCAAAATTCAGACGTAGTAAATCTGGAGTCCCTTTGCAGCAGCCATATGTATTGGACAACATATTTCTCCAAAGAAGAAATTTCATAGGTGTGAAGGTGGTCTTTATGTTAACCAGATATATATCTACAGGCCATTCCTAAAACTATCATCTGTTTTCAGGTCAGTTCTCTTGTTTAGAAGGCTCAGCTTTAATTGAAGCAGTAAGTTAGCTGATTTTACACATTTGGATGGAAGAGGAAAATAGCTTTTGTGATGAGCATCTGCTGTTTTGTTAAAAATGTGGTTAAAGACATTAACAAAAGTGACATTACCAGCTGTTCTAATGTCAAACAGCTTAGTAAAACTGTTTTTTGTCAAATGACAACATATGACACCAAAATCAATTCCAAACCAATAACACTCTCTTAGTTGCAAAACAGGCTGCAATCTAGAAAAAAAAAAAGTTAATTAAAGTACAAATTATACTTTTTTTTTTCCCTGAAAGAACAGAGTGCCAGATTTACTGACAAAACTCAACCTCTTTTCTAAATTCATAAAAGGCAAAATATAATCTACAATAAATTCTCTGATGTATAAATAACACCTTATTCCCCATAAGATAGTCATAATAGCAATAGAACATGACAGGCTGTGCCTTTCAGGGTAATTAAAGCATGCCTCAGGTGGTTAAAGTACCGTGGCTTTTGGACTTGCAGCTTACAACCCCCCCGCCCTTTTATGCTGTAATCATCAGGCAGGCAATGCCTGTTGTGTGCTGCTGTTCAACTATCCCACGCTCGTGCTCGCATCATTTATAATTATCAGATTATTAGAAGGTGACACATTAGCAGCCTTGTCAGCCAGTGTTCTTCTAAGGGGAAGATTATAGTCACAGCTAAGCTGTGTATTTGGGCCAATGCCCTTAACATTCCCTAAAAATTGACTTGGAAAGCAGGAAACAGGAAAATAAGTTACCAAAATACAAATGGCATCATTTATATCTTGAAGCCAGGTTCGAAGTCAAAAGTGGAAAAATTTGCCTTCAGCATCTTAATCAACCTGGTGAGATCAGATAAAATGAACTCCTAAATGCCCGTTGGTGCTGGCCTTATATACCTTATTAGGTATACATACCCTGTTTGGTTTTTGTGGGTTTTTTTTTTTTAATTAGGAGAAAGATGCATATCAGAAATGTTTGGGAAAATGCCTTCCCGAAACATACGGTGAATTACTTGAGTAGAGAGACTCAAGGTAAGTTGAGTCCTCTGAGACAGCTACGCTGCAAAAGAGATTGGTGGGAGAAGCAAGCAAACAGCTGTGCCTTCTTGTTAACTAAATAAAGGACAAATGCTTTAAATCATGATCGATGCATGCAAACTTGCAAACCTTGAAAAACATGGAAATTGGAATAATGGCTTCCAGATGGAATTGCCAGTAGTGCTTAAGTGACTGAGGTACAGAAGTCTGGTGGCATCCACTGGTTTCAGTGCTTTTGAACTTAAACCCAGCCTGTACAGTACACATCATGGCAATTTTAATTTCTATATTAACTTCAGCCCACTAAAATTCTGTTTTTTATTAAAATATTTTTAAATGGATGTTATTTTCAATTTTAAAAACCCAAACACATTTCAATACACATTTTTAGCCAGCTCCAGGAAAGAAACAGGATATGTAACATAAGTGTTTGTTGATGTCCCCTCACACCACAGCATATGGTAGGTGAGTTGCAGACACTTGTGTTGCTGCTGCAGCTCTTCAAAATTAAATTGTTACATTAAAACCTTAGGCATATGCTATTTTCAAGCTGTAAAATACCTGCTTACTTAAACACACAGATGCCAATAATCCCCATATGTTTTGAGAAGATTTTGAGCCACTTTTGATAACTGATCAGCTCTGCGCAACGCAAATTTGAAAATGTAATGAGGAGAAAAAAATTCTCACAATTGTCACAAACAACTGAAGTGCAGAATCCAGCCCCCTTTGCAGGTGGAATGAATGTCCAGCATGCTGGGTCATTTCAGCCTTTATCATATACTCAGAGTTGCACCTTCCCTACTACAGGTAGCATTGCTCTTTCCTGTGGCTGATTAAATTCTAACTTGGAAATGATGCATGTTGCAGAGGATGGGGAGGATCTGGTCCTCTCTCCTTGGTGCTCGGGAGAGGAGACACCCTCAGGCAAGGTGATCCCTCCTGGGGAGACAAATGAAGAGGAAACCCAAAAACCAGGGAAGAACAGAGATTATGCTTGTGGAAAGAGACAGACAGACTAAAGCAAGAAAGAAAGAAAGAAGAAAGAAATATCCAGTGGCAGTGATTCCTGATAAGGGAAGGAAAACAACAAAAAAAGATGTAGGATTTGGACAGATGTCTTGAGAAGCAACATATTGACTGAATTGGGAACTTGTGGCTTTCTGGTCTGCTCGGCTGCTAGCCTTGACTCAGTACTCTCTTATCACTGTGTTTACATCACTGTTGATTGTGCATTAGACAGCACAGCGTTCCTTTTTCAGTGAGGAAAACAGCATGCAATGGTTCTTTGCTTTTTCATTTAGAAGAATTCTTCTTTTCCACTCCTTCAATTTGATACTACCATTTGCACGTACCACTACATTTGCAGTAGAAAAAGCAGGTCAAATGAACGTAGCAGTTGTCTGAAGAAGATGGTTGGGACTTGGTAGCTTCAGGGTGAATCTGTTGCATGGTCCCTGTCCAGGACACATGACTTTACCCTTGCTACCCCTTTCTGTTATGAAGCATCCCAGCACCCTGCTGACAGCCCAAGACTGCACTGTGCTACCTACTGTCCAAAACAAAAAGATGGCTACTGCTCTTATGAAGTAGTTTTGAAAGGTCTCCAAGAGGGCATAGTCTATCCAACAAGGGTTCTCAGCAAGGTTTTACTACCATTGGCCTAGGCCATAGGAAGCATTGAAGAAGGGACCCACAAGTGCCCAGAAGAAGCTGGGTCTTCTCAGCCCATGACTGAGGAGGAAGGCTGTGCCATGCTTTGGCCATGCTGCATTCTCAGCAAGAAGAGCCAGGCAATCCTGAGAATGGCTTTTCCCCTTTGAAGATGCTTCTGAAACACAAACTTGAGGGATGCAGCTGGTGCACCAGTACAGGAAACCTGGAAAACAGTTGCCTAGGATTCCCCTTTGAAGAGTCCCTGCTGATCTGAAAGTTTCAGTAAAAGGGAGAGTTGCCTGATAGAAACCACAATTATCTGAATGTACTGTCTCCACAGACCTCTTTGCAAGGCCTCACTTACATATAAGCAAATCATTATGTACAGTAAATATAAGGGACTGAACTCACACAGTGCAACCATTAATCTAATGCTCCCACTGCATCCACCTAACTAATGAGATGCTTTTCTTTCCAGCCATCTACAGAGCTATAGATTCTCCTCCCACAACTTCTTGCTTTAGCTTGCTCTAAAACATCACACACACACACGAATCAAGATACACATATTCCATAGTAATTCATTAGGATTTCCTAGCTGCTATTATTATTGATTACTAATTGTTTTCACCCTGCTGCAAGTGGAATTTATATTCTGCATGTTAAAATGAGGCACCACCAAGGAAACTAAGAAAAAAGGATGCAAAAGGCTGACAATATAGATTGAACAGTCAAAACTAAGCACACAAAAAGACAGCAGCAGACTGATGTTTAACGTGTAGACTAAATCTGTAAACTTAAAGCTTAACTGTTTTGTGTGTTTTGATCAGGACACCACCTCATAATAAAATGCACACAACAGCAGGCTGCCTGCTCACGACTCTGCCATTTCTCCCCAGCTGTGCAGCTGCATGTTACACTGGTGAAAATCAGAAAGCAATGTAACCTCATCTGACAGGTTTATTAAGACACGGAAGACATTATACAAGCCCCTTTGACATTATAATCACTAACTCAGTCAGGAGTAGAAACCTACTTGCTATTATTATTGGAAGTAATTGGTCAAAAAAAAATAAAAAAGAAAAAAGAGAAAAAGAGTAAGCAAACAGTCTTGTAAATGTCACGTTAATTATTTAGGATGCAGGTGCTTTCAGCCACATAGATTGTATCCCATCTCTACTTGGGTAGTTTTCAGTGATCAAAAGTAAAGACCAGTAAAAGGAGTCTACTTTGACCTTGATCCATTAGTTCAACTGCTCTTCTTTATGTTAATGAAACTGTTCATGCTCCTGTTCCACAGCTAAGGCTGCATTATGGCTACTAGCATAAGTCCCCGTTTGCAGGAATTTATAATTAAGCTATACAAAATTGCTCTCGGTTGGGACATGTTACACACAGTCACAATGTGTCCTTTTCATTTTTTTTTTTCTTTTTTCCTAACCAAGTTTGATTTTAATGGAGTTGTCTGATTATGTTCTATGTCTTAGGGAAGAAGAAAGATTTAATGGTTTGTATGACTTCTTGTGCTCTCCTATATGGACTTCAACCGTTTAATATGTCAGAATACACGAATGCAAGAGAGTTAACGTTCCTGGAAAACGTGTAAGCAGTTGTCAGCTCTTTGCTTGGTGGGACACAATCTAATGCAGGTCAGAAACAAATAAAACCTGTTGCCATCCCACGTTTAAAGCCCTGTTTATTGCAGTTCTACCCCTGCCATCACCCCGCCGTGCCCCGCGGCAGAACCATCATGTCAGGCACTGAATGACAGAAAAGCACAATTCCTACTTTCAGAGTTTGCAATCTACGTACAAAGACAAGAATTAAACAGGCCAATGGGAAGTACAAGCTAAAATGGAGGTGATCTGATCCCTCTTAATGAGAAGCAATCTAATTGTCATTTTTGTTGACAATGGACAGAAGTCGTGCAGCCTTCTTAGAGTTTGGGTTTGTTCCTTATGCCATGCACTGTCTGAAGAGTGGGGTGGAAGATTGTCTGGCTAATACTTTTTCTTTCTCTACTCCATGATTTAAGAGTCTCAAATACTCTTCATCCAACTATTTCCACAGCTGTACAAAACACTTGAAAACAAGACCAGTAGCCATATTTTCAAGAGTGCTCAGACACTCTGCTTCTCTCACTGTGACGTGTGCAAGTGCGTGTGGAAATACCGCCCATAACACACAACTCCATCTACTGCAAATTAAAGTTATGTATATATTTTTTTTTTTTGCACAAACTGAGTAACATCTCAAACCTGACCCCTTTTTGGGGGGAACCAAACAACAACTTCAAACAGTTTTAGTCTCAACACATGTTTGAACTTCTGATTTTGCTAAGTTTTGTTCTGCTTCTCTGCGCAGGACCTCTTTTGCTCCCTGTGTCCTGAGCGAGCCTAGAACCACAGGCATGTCCTGTGCAGACCTACTGAAACTGCCTCTGGCTCGACTGATTGTTTCTCTCTGCCTTCAGGCACAACACAGGTATCTAGCTTGAACTCCAAAGGACAACAGTCTCCCTACAAAGGGGCACAAAGTGAAGATGGTCATATCTGCAGTCTCCTCCATGGATTTTTATAGGACCCCAAACCAGTTCACTTACAACCCTAATCTAGTCCCATAAGCCACAGAAATCAGACATTAGCAAGTGCAGATAACAGCTTGTGAGTTTATGAACACAGAGCTCCTCTCTTAACTTCAAAACAATGTCCACCTTCAGAGAAGCACCATGCAAGGGTTACTGCAGCTATGTGTGTGGATGAAAGGAGATATGAAAGTTTAGAGTAGTGCATTCTATTTTATCTTCAAACTTTTCTGAGATAATACGTGCAAAGCTAACAAACATTTACTGTACTGGATTCCCTAATTTCCACTAGACTGTGCCACAAGGGTCCATTTAACACAAAGGAATTTCAAAAAGACTTGAATATGCAGCCTTTTGATGCTAAGCAGCCACTGCAAACATTAAATATTCAAAATACCTGCAAATGTGCTTAAAAGATGGTTATAAACACATGTGGTGACATGACTCAGCTAGTTTTAATTTCAGATGAAACCATACGAAGGCCTTAGATACTCCTGTTTGGAAGACATGAGAATGTACACCAATACTTGTGCCCTGGAGGATCCTTAGTGGATGATTTAGCAGGTATAGAAATGCTTATGTTAGGAGATTCCTTTAACTTATTTATTTGCCTTTAGAGGCTTATACTGAAGAGTACTCTGTGAAGATGTCTCTGGGAAGGTCATACTGCTTGGATTTTTACACCTCGTACAGAAAGTCCTCCAGAGAGCTACCTGCAAGCCAGTAGTGAATAAACATTCTTTAGTGATGTTTGCTCCCAACTTACCTTGGCAGCCTGCAAGGCAATAGCAGAGCTCTGCTCTCCCTTGCAGGATGTGTGCCTTTCATTTTAATGTCTGTGAGCTGAGACAAGATCTGCTTTTTGTTTCCTCTCATTTCCAGCTGCCTTCTTCCTTTGTCAGAACTGACAACTTCGAGGACAATCAAAACTCTGAGCAAGAAACCTGGTTCGACTTTACTGCCAAGAGTCTTAAAAATGAATGTTTACAGCTATTTATATGCATTGGGAAATCACTCTTTCGCCTTTGAGTTTACACATTTCAAAATGTCTTTCCTGAGCTCTCTGGACATCACCAAACTTTATAAACTTTTAACAAGCCATGATCTTCACTTCAAAATGCATGCAAGGACTGATGAGAAACTGGTATTTCTCAAATATCGAGAGAGAGAGATCTCCCAGCCACTGTCCAATGGGCAGAGTCACTCTAACACAATTCCCAGCATAAAATGTTTTCCAAGCATACAGCTTCCAAACACACCTGTATTACACAAAGTATTTTCTACTACAGATCTATTCCAATGCCAGTCATTAATCCAGCAATACTTTCTCTGTATCCAAAACAAAGACTCCTGTCTGTCTTATTAGGGGTTACAGCTGGTCACTGTGCTCATCATCTCCCTTAAAATATTTTGCAGCTCCAGATTATTTTCCCAATAAAAGATATTATTTTAGTAGTAGTTGTAACTACTGACTGTTCAGTTAAAAAAGCAAGAATAACAAGGGAAAATGAAACAAAATGATTGCACACATTATTCTGTTTCCCACTGAAAGAAGTATTTGTGTTCAACTTCTGTATACTTGTACTCTTTAGCTTGTCAGCAGAATTGGACACAAAGTCATCTGAAGCTTAAAGGTCAGAGGGCGCTTCTTTAACAACTGATACTGGTCTCTAAGAAAACACTTGAGTTTGAACAGTTATGTTCTCTCATTCCTTTACAAAAAAAGAAAAAGCGAATGCTGTTTTAAAGTTCCTAAGGAAGAGCACCAAAAGCCCTACAGAAATCAAACCAGAAAGCCCATCTTGACACTTTGGGATTCATCAAGCAAACTTTATCAGACGTCAAGCCCTCAAGCAGTGCTTGGAACTATGTGCTAGGATGTGAAAGCCTGCATGCGACCTAACAGTGAAATGGTCCTAGTGGCCCCATATGAAAAACAGCTTAATCCATTACCCATGCTGATGTGAGACATTACCTTTACACAGAAAAAGAGATAAAAAAGGGAATGAGCAGACCTAATAAGAAACAGATGTCATTTTCTCTCTAATAGGAGGCTAGCATCAGGGAAATATTTGAAAAACTGTTAAATCCACTGTTGTGGCAGCTGAACATCCTTGAGGTTAGCCAACGCGATCTAAGCCTTCACAGTGTGATTTGAAGATCCCACAAAGCAACCTGGATTGGAAATTGCAGTCAGGGTGAAAACATAGCTTCTAGATCTTTAAGTGCCAGGTAGAGATTGTTCTTTACAATTGCTTCCTGCAGAGGAGGAGTTGGAAACATGGGGATTGTGAAAAGAAGCTCTGTCAATCAAATTTTACAATTTATTTTTTCAATGCTTTATTTTCACCCCAAAGCAATGCAATTCACATGAGTGGGGAGAGTGGTTGAAAACCTTTAGAAATGTCAAAGACCACTTCTGTACAAGAAAGGCAGGGAACATGGCTAGCGTCTGCCATTAGACTGGTAGTCAAGACAGCATCAATATGATGTGGATGACGGCATGGATGTTGTTTTTTTATCCTGTATTTTTTTTCCAGCAGTAGAGCCCCAAAAGAGCCATTAGTGAGAAACACAGGTGGAGTAAATGAGCCAGAATGATATACTATCAACAAATTGAAAAATAAAACTGTATTAATTTTATAGACAGGTTTAGATTTCTGAGTAGTATATTACAGCTCCATAATGCCTTCAATTTCAAGTGCTGTGCAGACTGTGCACGAAAGAATCATGATAACCTCAGCTAAAGTGCACCCACTTCTAGGGTCAGCAAGAATAACTATTGCAGGGCTTACAGAACCTCACTGAGGGTGGCTACAAATGTTCAGTACAAGGACCAAACACCACTGTATATATTCTTGGGTGGGAAACAAATTAAAATGTGGTAAGTATGGTGCAGGAGGAGGAATATAGGTAAAATAGAATGTAACTCTGAAACTTGTAATTTAGCCCAGATATCAGATTTAATATGTACTGTTCAGCAGGCTTAGCAAGAAGAGCAATGCAATTTTCGGGAATTGATGGAATTCAGGAGGTCTTCATTTACCCTACTAGACTGAAAGCCCCGGACAAGCTTTAAGCCCTCAGTGTTCTGCAACGTGCAGCACACGTGAAAGACTAGAAAGGAGCTTTCTGAGAAAACAAATGGTGAGGTATGGAGCCGAAAGTGAAACCTCAGGCACATTTACTCCTTTTACACCCTGCTAGTGGTACCCATGCATCCCTCCCATAGACTGGACTCCACTAGGCTGCTGCTGAAAAGGAGGAAGATTTACAACACTGCTCTGAACAGCAATATCATAGGATAATGGTTGTTCCATCGAATCTGGGTTAAATATTTAGCAGTACTTTGAAACCACAGCCTGAACAGGAATCTTGGCAGATGTACGCACTCTTAGCAATTCTTTCAACTAGCAAAAAGGACACCAGTGCATGACACAAGGATTAAGATTTTTCTTGCCGACCTCCCAAACGGTCGGGAGAAATCTTCCCGGTTGTCTCCTCAGCTTTTCTGCTGCACTTTCTCCAAGCAGCACTTACACTTGTCAGAAAGCTGTGCTGTTACTATGCTTTCCAATTTTATCTTGCATAGCCAAAATGCTATGTTATGCCTATCTACAAATTTCAGCACAGTGCATTGCAGCATGTTCGTAAAACAAAAGTTCATGCACACAAAGCCAACATTAATATGCAGCAGTTGAAAATGGATAATCTCAGTACACTGAATGCCAATGTTGTAAAACTGTGAGATACACTAAACGTATATATACTGTCATATTAAATACAAAACTAATGTTACTTTAGTGGTGAAAGGGAGCACTGGAATTACCAAAAGTGTGTTCCTACTGTTACAGTGGGAATAATTACAGGGTATTGAATACATTACAGAGGGAATTTGAACATGGGAAGCAATGATGTAACAAGGGAAGTGTTTCCATATAGTTTCTGCTCTTAATTCTTTTGGGTAACAGTGATAGAAAAAATAAAGAGGGTAAGAGACAGAGAAAGAACACTAAACTATTTCTAATCACCTTAAGTGTACATTAGAGAATCTGACTGCAACATTAGTGAAATTACACAGCATAGCTCAGATCAGAGGGACTGGATTTAATATACAGAAACCCTTTCATAGGCTGTACTGAGGATAATATGGTAAGGAACATTGGGCTGGAAATTCGCAGGGTGAAAAAATCCACAGTGTACAGTCTCATTAAAAGTTTGAGAGCAGTTGGTATTCTTGGTAACAAATCTTTCAAGGAGCTGCAGCAGCAAGACACAAACTAGCATAGCCTTAAGTTGCCAGCAATTGCTGAACAGTTTAAATACAATACATGCCTGGCCAGGACAGTGACTAACGTATTCATAGGCAGCCTGGGCAGCCTATCTTGAAGATACGAGGACTAGTTTGTGACATAAATTATTACAGAACCCAAAGAAGATCTTTGACAAAATCAACCTAGAATGAACAAAAGCACTAGAAACTGCACAAAGCACAAAAATTGAACAGAAAATATTGTTGACTTACACTGAAGTCCCAAGGCTCAGACAGCCACTTCACAATCAGCAGCGTGTACATGCTTTCAATGCATCTCAGAAAAGAAGAAACATCTGGGAAGGCAGAGGAAGCTCCCTAAGGCCATATAGGAAAATGTGGGTTTGTGGACAAGAGATGGGGAACATGCAGTGGGGAGAATGTGTGCATGTAATAACAGACGCACATGCTGTAATTTAAATTCAGACAAAGAACTTCACTAGTCAGAAATTTAGCTATCCAGAAGAGGTGCACCATTACATAGCTCAAATTAGGGAAACAAAATGTTTACTATGGGAAATGGATTTAACTAGGTCAGTGCCAAGGCTATTGACCCAGGAGGTGTCCATGTGACCAGCAAAAGGTCAACAGATCAAGTCTGGCGAGGAGGATCCCCAAACTTGTTATCTCATTTCTCCATAGCTTTCACTCCTTTTCACATTTACCGATAGGAAGAGAAGCACTGGATTTTTCACTGCACAGATTACATAAAATGGTGAAGCACAGAAATAAATATGTGGAGAGAGGTACAGAATGATAGGCAACAGATAGGAGCAGAACATCTGTGGAAGGAGAGTTTTGTAGGGAAAAGGAGGATTTACAAAGACAGGTGTTCAAAGGAGCTAGAAGCTGTCACACAAGTAGAAAGAGGAGAAACACACAAAGAGCTGAGGAGGCGGCACTCATCTGGAATAAAAGAGCAGGCAAGGAGACATACAGCAGAGACACAGAGAGAGAAGAGGGGCTGGAAGAGGAAGAAGTGTTTGCATGCTTTTTCTGGAGGGTGAAGAAAGTTCAGGAGCATACATGGAGGTTTGCAGCAAAGGACCGAATGCTTAAACCCACTCCTCCCTCCAATCCCTTGGTCCACATGAACTGACTTTTAAGACATGCTATATGACTGATCTGCTGCTGTAGTTTTAGGTGAAGGCTGTGAAATGAGGAGGAGAGTTGTTCATTAAGATGGAGCTGTATTTTACACTGTGTAGGAGGGTTTTGATCTGGTATGATGCACCGTGTAGTGTTTACATTTACAGGAGTGCCAATAGCATAGACAGATGCTTTCTAAAACAAACTACAAACATCTTAAAAGTCAAAGGTACACATAAGTGACAACACAAGGCAAATACTACCCTTGTCTTTTCTAACAGCAATAAACAGCCCATTCACACAGATCAAATGCGGTTAAGGCAAATAAAGCTACACTAGGCCAAGATTAAGACTGACACACCGTCTGTTTAAAGAACTTGCAGAAAAAATGCTGAGCTTCATTCTGAAAGGGCAGTGCTCACAACCTACATACTCCTCAGAACTGGAAACCTGTAGTTTATCTCTTATTGAAAGAAGCCATTCATACAATCCATCCCTGTAACTCAGCTATTTGCCTATACCTTACCCTTGGCTGGGACCACAGACCATCTAGCAGACAAGTAGTGCAGCTATTTTTTCTTTTTTTCTGACAATAAAAGTAGTGGTAAGCTTCACTCTGCTAGGGTTCTTGCAGAGCTACTGTGGACCTCCTCAGTCCTCCAAAGCAGGTTATGGGTGACTTAGTGTGACCAAAGATAAAGCTGCCTAAAGGACAGCTGCTGAAGAGTAAAGAACATACAGGCATATAGGCTTAGTATCTGAGTACCTGAGAAAGGGCTAGCAAGCAACCCTTATCAGAAAGGGTTAAAGATCCAAGAAGAATCCAGAGGGAGGTGCACATCCATCCTCTTGCCTGTGGAGTCAGAGGAATCTCTACCTTGAGGACAAGGACTGCAGCCAGAGCCATGCAGCTTTTCTTAGCCCTCTTTGTCTTAAACACAGGAACAGTTCATATAAAAGAGGCTTTGAAACAGGTAGCACTGCTACTTGAGAAAGGAAATTATTTCTGCCTACGTCAGCCAGAGTCCATTTCTACATAGCCTGGGGAAAGCTCAAGGGCCTGGACAGTCATCGACTATCTCCCACAGGAAAAAACGCCCTGAGCAACTGACGTTGGGAAGAGCACAGACAGGCAGGGAAGACACAGAGCATCATCTCAAAAAGTAACAGCTAGGACAGATAATGGTCAATTTAACCAGGTGTTGTCAGATCAAATCAGAAACACTGCTGCTACCTATCTTGAAGTTAATGTAGGTCAAGGCACTCCATTCCTCTCTTCTATATAGTCTCCCACACTTGTTATGTAGATAAATGCAAAATAAACAGCCCACTAAAAATAGGCTGAAAAACTGAAAAGATTACTCAGATTATGCCGTGGGCATGTAAGACAGCAGGGGAGCAACTGCTTTCAGATTTGGGAGATGAGGTATATTCCTGTTGTTTAAGGTTATTTGGCCTGTTTTCAGGGTACCATTTGATTGCTCTTCGCTGACAGGTTAGAGAGTAATGCTACAGTGTATATTGTATTCACAATAAATATAGGTACATGACCAATGCAAAGCCTTTCAGTGGAATTTACAGAGGTGATAAAATGGGTCATACCAGAAATGCAGTGACAGAATCAAATAACCAGGCCTTTCTTGATAGAGCGTGCACTCAGATACATATAAATTAAGCCACTCTGTAACAAACTCATTTTAAAACAAGAAAAAGCTAAAAGCAGTGGGAGAAGCTTAACTGCAGTTGGGTTACACTGTTATCAGTTAAAAGGATTAATTCAAACAGATTTATTCTAATTTTTAATTAAAGTTAGAAAATACTGTTACACTACTTAGGGCACAGTGAAGGGAAACGGTGCACACAAGAAAGTTGGGGGGTGGCTGCTTTAATAAAATAATAAATAATTAAAAAAACCCTCAACCTGCTGCCTCACACCTGCAGTGGAATCATCACAAAATGACACTGGAGCTTTTGATCTGCCCGAGGTAAGGACACATTTGCTCCATCCCTCATTTCTTCTCTGTTGTGTGATTTAAGAAAATGTAAGAAAAAGAATTGCAAGTGCTGCAAAATCGATCAGTGACTGATCGGGCTTGTAAGAATTTCCACTACTTTGTAAATTGTTATTGCAAGCACCAGGTTACACTGTTTAAAAGTGTATTTATATAGGAACTTTTAAAATACTGGTATGCAGTAAGTCCCATTCTGCTGAACCTTTTTGCTCTACAGGCTTCTCTTTTCCCTGAGTCACTGTAGCAGCCACTTTCTTGGGGTAATAACCCCCTTTGGGCAGAGTTTGGGAAGTTACTGTCCAGCTGTGAGGCACATCCCTTCAGCTGAGACACACTGGGCATGTGAAGGAATCAGTTTTATGTCAGTGCAAAGGAAAATACTTCTACCTAAATCATCTTCAATTATTTAAGGCCACCTTGCTGTGATTTGCACTAGAGGAGCCCAGACACGCTCATGATTTCCCTTATGAGAAGAGCAGTAATTCCCAGCTGAGGCTGCTATCTGCCCTGATACACATTTTCACATGATTTCACTTTTGGGGAAAGTGACGCTAATCCGTCCTCAGCCATAATGCAGGAAGATTAGGACAACGGGCTTGTCTTTCGGCAAGCCCAAGGGCAGTTTCTCAGCTGAAACTGCTCCACCTGGACCCTGTCGTGATACCGCTTGTTGTATGATATTAAGATCAGTATTGCTAATGATGGAGGGCAGGGACATTCTAGTGCCATTAAACATACCAAAATCTGTCAATTTTTATTTCCGGTCAGTAATTTCACCAATATCTCATGAACTGCAGTGGAAAACAAACATGTTTTCTTGGAAAATGAACTGACGAAAGGGCAAACTGCCCAGGTGAGCTTAGAAACAGTCCGACTGGTGGCAGAAGCATTTCAGTGGTGGAGAAGACAAGGGAAGCATTCTAAGACTATACAGGGAAAGAAACTATAACAGACTTTAAAGAGGAAAATAAGTAGCCTTACAGCTGTCTTCTGCAAAAAATAAAATATTCGCGTTAGCTTTCAAAGCACTAAATGGAATTTAAATGTTTTTGATGCATGTAGCATAAAAAGAAAAAATAAGTTCAGAAACCAGAGCCAGGCAGGTGGTTTTGAAATACTCTGTAAATAGCAGGAATAACCCAAAGCAATATAACTGAGATATTACCTTGGAAAGCCACAACTTACATCTCCATCTTAGCATATTATTTTTCAGTTAAACCAATTACACACAAAACCATTTTTGATGGTTATCAGGAGCTGGCAAAAATATTCCATAAAGGGATATAAAAGCTACATTCTAAAGCAAAAAAAACCCACCCACACTACATAATTTTGTCATTTATTTTTCAAGTAAACATCCGATGAATTTGAAATGCAAAGCCTGGGCTGGAAGCTGACAGGTACCATCAAATTATGAGGTACTAAAATTTTTAATTCCTGATTTTTAATCAAATTTTCTACCCTAAACATCAAACAGATTTTATTTCTAAAATACTATGTAAAAATGACACACTTACCGAGGAGATTTATTACCTCAGACTATAAACAAAAAATCTGATCCTGCAAATGCACCCACACAAGTAAACTCTCTGTTACAGGTTGGGTCTCGAATAACTTACTGGCACGAATCTAGTGACCAATCAGTCAATGGTGGTAAACACTGGCACTTACACAATTTACACCACCTGACCATTCATCTCAATTTCTGCTGAATTAGACCCATGAACATGGGTCCATAATGTAGCTGTTACTCACTGTTGATAGTAACAGCAGCAGATAGCTCTCAGTCAGAATCAGAGCCCTGCTGAAAAGCCTTTTAGAACATATAGAGTCTTGAGTCCCATATTTGAGTATAGCAATTTTTTAGTATAAAATGTGGAAAATCCAAGTAACTCATTCAGTATATGAGAGATATGACTAAGGAAAATACATGAAACTACCCTGCAGCAGGAAATAAGGGGGAAGATCAAATCTTGCCCACGTTAAATGCACAAAAGATTCATATTCTTTCGGTAATCATGATTTAAGAATGGTCCAAGTCTATCTCACGAAAACAAGCCACCAGACAACAGATTTAAACTGGAAACAAATCGGAATGAGCAAAACCAGAATAACTCATTTGAAGTTGGAAATAACATCTTTCACATTATTTCAAACAGCATCAGGAGAACAGGTTGTTGTTTGCGGGTATGGAGTGGGAAGCAGAGGACAAAACCAGCCTTCACTTTACCAATATCACCACAGCAATCCATTCCAAAACAAAGAGCTCTGGAACATGTACCTCTTCGTACGGCGCACTGTGCTGGCCACCGATAACCATGACCAATGGCCACACTACAAGACACTGGTTCACTTGGTCTCCACAGTATTTCAGCGTATCTCACCAATACAAGTGCCACAGTTAAAAGAAATGAAGGCCGATTTAGTGGAAGAAAGTCTTTAAAGTACAATGCAAGGTGCCTCAAAGTCCTATTCCGTGCTGTGCATTACCCTGCTTAGGACACGGGGCTCTGCTCCTCCTTAGCACATTGCTCTGTTCCTCTAACCTTCCTTCTGCTCACCTAACCTTCCTATGACCACTGCTTTTTCCTGTTCTCACGTATGTAGAAAACAATTTTATAATGACTGTATTCACAAAAACTAAGAATTGGGGATTCAGCTGCAAAAAGGATGGTTGTAAAGATTCGTTTCTTGGTGTTTATCGATCCATCAGAGAGATCAGCAGCAGATACACTTGATGAAAACCTTCATAACGAATCTCAACAGGAAGAGACATTGTAGCTACCATTGCCTTCGCCTCACTCACAATGGAATTGTAAAGGAGCAGATTTTAATGCAATATGTCTTTTTCAACACATTTCTTAGCAACAGCATTCATAAGCACAACGATGAGAAGACAGTAACATTTCCGATGACAATCCAGTTCTAATTTCAAGCCTCACAGGGTGCTATTACAAACAGCAGGGAAAAATTACAGAAGGTACTTCGGCACCTTTAACTTCTAATAGCCATTTTAATGCAGATGATCTTGACATCATTTTACTGCCTATTTGGTAATCTTATTTGTAAAAGGGAATGAACATTAGATCATTTCGCAATATACAGTAACATTTGTTTTTTCCAGTGTCTGTTTTCCCAAGCATCCTTCTAAGGGATCTTATCATAAATCAGCATACCCTGCATTGCTGGAATTTATTTGACTGTGTTGGCAGCTGGTGCTGATAGCTACAAATATGAGTCACAGAACTGTAAATTAGAATATAGTGCATCAATGGATTTCTTTAGGCGGACACTTTTTAATAGCATCACAGGAGTGACTGCATTTATGGCTCAAGTGGTATCTTGAGTTCTTTCCAGCTTAACTTGTGAAGTCAGTTGAGTGGCAGTGGGACTTTCAGCAAATTTTCCCCTAAAATTTACGTCTATAAAAACCCATAAAAGAAAAACAAAAACAAAACAAAAAATATTTTCCAGAGTACTCACTGGAACCCTTTTAGGATATAACAACCTAGGAAAGAAAGCTGTTGTTTCTTACTAATGCCTCTTTTTTGGGGAAGGGAACACAGAATAATTAAACCAAATCCCTCCACCGAGCCCAGATCAGTGGTATGTCCACACAGGCTAACATTTTTATGAAGATTAACATAAATCTGTGTCCCTTAGCACTTCAGCATAAAGATGATGAAACTATAAATAAAATTTCTGTGTACAGCTTTACCAGTAAAAACACTTAGAACAAGTAATAGAGCTTCAGCTAAAGTTGCAGTGCAAAATCCCAAGGATGATTTGACATCCCACACATTTGTCTCTCTGCCTTCTGGCAATACTGATGGGCCAAATGGTATATTTTATATTTACCAATGTTTTTGCCATGACAGCAGGACCTCAGAACCAGGCTTCCACAGGGTTTATGTTTACATATACCCTAGCAGGAAAATTTTCTGTCATAAAGCTATTGAGAGAAACTTAATTAGAATGAATATCAATTCCATGTATACCAAAATAAACTCTCACACATTAGAAAGCAGAGGGGAAAACAAGCCAGATATTTAGATCATACAAAATTGCAAAAAAAAGAAAGGACAAAAATTAGTTTGAGTTGAAAATAAAAACAGTGATTTAAAATTATTGACAGATCACAAAGAGGAAAAAAAGGTTTTTGTGACTATTAAAATGCTACATTTCGGATTGGAACTTAAAAAAAGTCACTTTTAAGGAAATGGTATGCAAGAAATCTGATTCTGAAAAAAGAAAAATGTTTTATTTTAGAAAATGGCAAAACCCAAATGTTTCAAAATTTGTTTTGTTTTTAAATGTCAAAAATGAACAATTTACTAACTGGAATTTGTGCCAAATGAAGCTCTGCTCCATTCCATCTGTTATGTATTCCAGGTAGCCCAATTGTTTCTACATTTACATTGATCAAAATGTGTGTTAACAGTCTATACTACCAACAGAATTATCTTCTATGAAAACACAGAGAATTAGCTAGGATGCGTCATTTTACAGCACAGTAGTTCTGTCTAATCCTTCCCAAAAACCTTTTGACAAAACAGCAAGAAAAAAAGAAAAAAAAGTGAATTATTTTTACTTTCTCAGTGGAAAGAAAAATAACATCATTACATTCACTGTCCTTAATGAATTTTTTAAAAATCTTATATTTTGAAGCTTGAAATACAGTTTGAATATAAGAACAGTAATATAACTATTCTTATACAGATAAACATAGAACCATAGAATCATAGAATGGTAAGGGTTGGAAGGGACCTTAAAGATCATCTGGTTCCAACTCCCCTTGCCATGAGCAAGGGCTGTTCAGCCTGGAGAAGAGAAGGCTCCGGGGTGACCTTAGAGCAGCCTGCCACTACCTGAAGGGGCCTACAGGAAGGGTGGAGAGGGACTTATCACAAGGGTGCATAGTGATAGGACAAGGTGGAATGGCTCTAAACTAAAGAAGGGCAGATTTAGATTAGATGTTAGGAAGAAATTCTTCACCATGAGGGTGGTGAAACACTGGAACAGGTTGCCCAGAGCAGTTGTGGATGCCACCTCCCTGGAAGTCTTCAAGGCCAGGTTGGATGGAGCTCTGAGCAAACATGCTAGAAGTTTGAATCAAAATCTGTTCTGTTATATCCTCTACATACATCTTTATGTATTCCCAATGCCAAGGTGTAGAAAGCTAACTCAGGTGCTTCCTTGGGAACGCAATATTCCTCGGCTCTCCTATTCCTATAGAATGGATTACCGCCATGGCTCTATGGAAAAGCACATACGCAATGGAGTCCAGTGTGCTAACCAGGGCAGGTTAGTTTAAATTCTGAGTGCAAGAACCAGTACATTTTTTTTCACAAGATCACAGTGTCTAAAAAAGCAGGAATAAGTGTATCCTTGTTAGTTTTCAAGACATTATCCCATCTGGAGGAAGGATGGCATACCTAGTGTTAGTGAAGACGGGGAAGAAATTTGGTATAAATAAAGATTTGGCAACTTGGAGATAACAAACAGAAAAAATGGTATGTTATATTCAGAACACTAGGACTTAAGGAAAATAGAATTTTATCACACATCAATAAGATATCTTTAAACTAACAAAATGCTAACATAAATAAGAGCTGACTGAAACTTAATACTCCAGAAGTGGCAGATCTTTAAATTGACATTTCGGTTAATTTCTCAAATTCTAAGAGTAGAACTTCTCCTCTCATTCAAGCTATGTGATCATTTTGGTCTATATCTGCCCAAGAGCGCTGGCTGCCTTTTTTTTTTAATTCAATAAAAAAAATGAAAGTGATCATAATTAGAGTCTACTGGAAACGAGTAAATCCAAGACAAGGTCAAAGAAATGTTTTTCTGTCCCGAGGGCACCACTGGGAATGAAGTGGTGAGAATTCTGAATCGCTTCCCTGTCCTCTCTGTGCTGGTTTACAAATGATAAAAAAAGATTTCTCAGTCGCTCAAACACTCACAGAAATTACACCAGTCAATCTATCAAAGATAAAGCCTTTAATATCGTCACACCAGACTCAAGTTATTATACATTTAGCCTCTGTTCCCCATACTTTGTAAAAGAAAGAAAGATAGATGGATAAAATTATAGATATAATGCAAAAAGAGAACCCAAAGATGCTGAAGTTCTGCTAAAAGGCTGTCCTCTGAGAACCAAAGTGTATAACTCTGTAATTAGACTTTGGATGAGAGGACTACCGTGTCTTAGTCTTTTGTTGTTCTTATCAGTGGTCTCTAGAGACTGTGGACAACATCCAGTAATAATTGCGGAATTTGATCATGTTTCTAAATTAATTGCGCTTTGGCCTGCTGGGAGTATGCAGTCACATCCAGGGCAGAGGAAGGGAATAATACTGTATCGTGCCAAATAACCGCAAATAGTCATTGTATTCAGCCTAGGCTGTGATCTAAATCAACTCAATTTACATAATCAAGTTGAACATACTAATTTACATAATCAAGTCTAAGTACAGTAAAGGTATGAAGGTATGCAACTGCAGCACAAACACATTTCTTATTCAGAATTTGCAGTCTACTAGTTGTATTCAAATAACCTAAAGTTTTTAAACTTTCTCCACAGTGTTAATATGGCAAAGAAAAGGGATTTATTTCGCTGAATAAAGGGGGGGTTGGGAGGAAGATTAAAAAGAATCAAACATGACAATTTTCACTTCCTGTTTCTTTAACATTCCTTTTTGTTTGGTTAGACAGTGCCTAATGAATACACATCTCGGCATGTATTACCACTCTAAACAGGATTCTCACAAGGAAGCAAGCTGCTGTGGAAACTCCAAACAAAAAAACCCAATTAATACTACAGTACTTTGAGTAAAAAAAAATAGCAAAGGACTTTAGAGATGTTGCAGTATTGAGCAACTGGAATGTTTATACCCATCAAAGTTTTGTGGATGTCTAACTACAGGACAAACTGTCTTTTTCAGAAAGTGAGAAAGCCATAGATAGGTGTTTAGCAGAATACATCCTTTAGAACTCTTGAGGATACTGGAACCTCATCATCTAAAAAGACAGCCAAAACTCACATCAATATTCAAACAAGCCACTATAGCTGGGTGCTCTCAGTCGAATATGACGGCTGTGGGACACAGAGGCCTGGCTCAGATACAGGACGTGCCTGGCCAAGGGCTGCTCTGCCCAAGGAGCACAGAGAAGCCTGAGTGAGCAGAAACTTGGGCTTCTTATCAGCCACTATGAAGCTCTGGCACAGTTGCTGTCTACCTCCTGTGTCTGGACATTGCACTGCAACATGATGTGCGCATTTCACTTGCAGCTCCTATAATTCTTGGGTTAGGGCACTTCTACCTGTGCCCACTGACTCCCCCTTGGACAAAGGCCAGCGCAGAAGCATCATCTTCCACAAAGTCTCACAGTTTCTTTCATCCTACAAACACAACTGTCTCTGCCGCAGTGCTTATTCCATTTTTATGCTTGAGAATCATACAATCATAGGTTGGAAAAGACCTCTAAGATTATCAAATCCAACTGTCAATCCAACACCATTGTGCCTACTAAACCATGTCCCGAAGTGCCACATCTACACTTTTTTTGAACACCTCCAGGGAGGTGGGCAGCCTTTTCCAATGCCTGACCACCCTTTCAGTCAATAAATTTTTCCTAATATCCAGTCTGAACCTCCCTTGATGCAACTTAAGGCCATTTCCTCTCATCCTGTCGCTAGTTACTTGGGAGAAGAGACCAACACCTACCTCACCACAACCTTCTTTCAGGTAGTTGCAGAGAGCAATAAGGTCCCCCCTCAGCCTCCTCCAGACGAGAAGCATCAGGATTAGCTTTACCTTGGCTCCCTACTACAACTTCTTACCAAAGATTCCCAGTGCTGAACTGATAAACTAATTTATTCCAAGTAGTGCTTCAGAGAAGCCCTAATATTCTTCTCTTGGCAGCTGTGCCCCCTCTTGCCAAGCATGAGCCCATGGTAGAGCAGCTGCTTGGGCATTTGCACACCAGCTGTCTGTGCCACATGTCCAGCCCAGGGCATCTGAGCCCTCGCAATCAGTGCTTCGCCACTCGGAGCAAACAGTGCAAAAAAACTGGGCTGCTTCTCACACAGGCTGCAGGGCACCCCAGGAGATGGTAAAAATTGATTACACTTCAAGTCATTTCTGGAAGAAACGCTGCTGTTTAAAATGTGAGTGCTTCCATTTTGCAGTTGTTTCATTAGGGATAAAAAAAAAAAACCAACAGAAAAAAAACCAAAAAAAACCAAAAAAGAAATCTGCAGCCCCACAAATAAAAACTGACTCACTTACAGAGATTCTAACATTTCCATTCTGGCACTGCCTTTGAAAGCTAGTTTGAAACAACCCCTGCCTACCAAATTGCAGAGGAATTATTCTCAATTACAGCCCTCCATCTGTTAAAAAGTATAGTCACTGATCAGTGCTGACCTCTCCTGTGACAGGTCAAACAGATGAAAAATTCTGACAGCAGCTCAGTTTTCAAGCTCCAGGGAGAGGGACACAAGAGAAAGAAGGAAAGAAATAAGGTTCCTGTGCTCAATTTTATTTTAGTCTCTTTTTTTTTTTATGTTATTAGTAAAACTGCATTTGCTTTCTCTCTACTGAACAAATTGCACATGGCAATGCAATTTTCTTTAAAGTCATTAGCTTAATGTTTTAATTTTGGTATCATTTGCAGAAATCTTCACACAATCAATCACTTCAGCTTTTGTTTCCTAGTTCTGGACAGTTTTGCTGAGCAGCACAACTTTGCTCCTCTCTCTGTTCCAGTGCCTATATAACTAGGTTGCATATAAATCTGACAGGATTCAGCAATGTCACACTACTGGGAGAGACCTATTGCTGGGGACACCTTGCCAAGCTACAGAGTAATCACTAAAAACACTCTTTCAAAGCAGATTTCGGTTAATTAAATATAACTGCATGAAGAGAGTTTTTCTTGAAAAGCTACCTGACATTTACCTGAGACTGTTCCATCCAAGACAAGGAAAGGAAGAGACGCTGATCTAATGAAAGGTAAACACAAAACAGTCTCACTTAAGACTTACTTGGCAAAGTCTATATACTCCTGCATCCGCAAGGTAGAGCTGTTAATTAGGAGTGGGAACTACTTATATAGTTCAGCTGCCACTTCTAAGGATTTAAAAAAGATCAAAAGGAGCAAAGAAAGAAGTGTCCCCTCAGGAGCACTTCCAACCCACATTTAGGTCAGCTCATGACTGATCCGTCCGCTATACCAGATGTGTTTTATTAGAGAATACCGTGTTCTGCCTCCAAAAGAACTGCAGTCACTTAATCTCACTGCAAAGAGTACAATCCGGCCAGCGCAGCCTAGGCAGACCAAAGGAAACAGGAAAGCAACATTTTGGTATTTCGCTTCTGAATGACAGCGAAAGTCTTAGAGAAAATGCTGATATTCATATTCATCTGCTACTCTGCTATTTTTTCCACAAATAAACAGGAAAGGGAGGTCTAGAGCTGTCAAAGAGTTGCTCCTTGAGATCAGGAAAAAGAAGAAAAACAGAAAACCTATAAGTTCACAAGTCAAAATGTAAAAAATGTTTTTAAAAATCAAAACAAAAACAAAAAAACAGCCAAATCATCTAACATGACACCACTTTTTTATTCCAGGTTGACCAGCATCATCTCTTCAATCTATAATAAATGATTACCAGGTTGGGATGCTGAGTATGTGGTGACAGACCTTGCTTAATTAAATCAGACTGATTTTAGAAGAAAATGTTATTCCGGAACAAAAATCCAAACGATTTATTTTTAACATGTCAAATCTAAGGAATATTTTCCTACAGCTGTGCATGCCAACCACAGAAACATTTTTACATTGACTATTTTAAGCAGCAGATACGCTATTTGCATGAAAAAAAGAAAACACAAATTCAGTTGCCTGCCTAACTTTCTTTAAGGTAGCAAGAAACTGTTTTGTTGTTGCCTTTCGCTCTTAACTAATTGTGGGACAAACTTTTGGGGCTTGTTACCCTCAGCTTTAAACACGAGCAGCCCCACCAGCCTGGGGTTGCTGGAGAAGCAACCAAGTGAAGGTGGTCCTCTAGTTTCCATTCCTGTAAGTTTTCTGCCTTATTCTGTAAGCCTAAGAAGCCTATTAGCATGCAATAGTTTCTCCTCATGTCAACACTTAACACCCAGTAGCCACAGCATCTCTCAGCCTTTATTTTGATTAAATGGCCAGGCTGAACAACGGCTCCTCCACTCTTCGGCATTTTCTCCTTTTCTTGACTCAGTTATTGTTCTTTTCTGCAGTCTCACTATTTTTCAACATCCTGTGAGCACCAGAGCTGAGCATAGTACCATAGCAGTGGCCTCACTGATGCAATGCGTGAGCAAGTGCAAGGCTTTGGAGAAGATTATTTCAACAGCTTCACTGTTAGCAGAAAACTGCTTCAAATTTATCAAAACAAAAAGCACTATAGTAATGCAAACTGCTGGAAGTCCCCTGCAATTAACAGGTGATTAATATTTTCAAACTCCTCAATTCTAGATATCTATTCCCCAGCAAACCGATTAAAAAAAAACAACTACAAAACATTTCACTTTGAGCAAAACGAATATGTAGGAACAGGAGAAATCCCAAGGGAGGTTTCCAGCACAGTAGCACCAGGGCTGACAAAGCGCTGGTAATGTGATTCAGCCCCAGCGATTCAGTAGGTGACGGTTTCCCCCCTCCCCATGATATTACAGATGTAGGATCTCACTGCAAAGAAAGGTGGGTGTTGCAGGGTCATTCTGAGGACCAAGATTTAGCACTGGGACCTGAAAATTCTTGTTCTCAATTCCTATGGTAATTCATATAATCTCAGGGATGGGGATCTTGGCACTGTAAGTGATTTCCGATTACATTTTCACCATAACTCCTTACAGACTTTATTGTTTATATAAAAGGTGGTGTTTTTTCCAGCTCTTGCATATCACTGGGCACTACTAAAAGATTTCCATCTCTTTCCTTAGAAAGGATGAGCAAAGCAACTGTTGTGAAAGCTCTGGCCTGCCCCACACCTCACTTTCACCTGGTGAGAGGCTGTCCTGACTAAGAGAAGTTGTGGATACCCCCTCCCTGGCAGTGTTCAAGGCCAGGTTGGATGGAGCTCTGAGCAACCTAGTCTAGTGGAAGATGTCCCTGCTCATGGCAGGGGGGTTGGAAGCAGATGATCTTTAAGGTCTCTTCCAACCCTTACCACTCCATGATTCTATTCTACGATTCTATGAAAATGACCTGTGTTTCACCCAGTCCTTGAGAACAAAAGACCACACAATAATTACCTTGATTATAAGTGCAATTTTAATAATCTGACAAGAGACTTAGCTCAGAAGATACTCTGGAGACCTTTATCAATTAAACTCATCTCCTCAGTTACTATTACTACTCATACAAGAGCTATAGCATTTTTTAGCTTTGCTATGTTGGGTGGCGATAAATATACTTTTATGGCTTTCCAGATGTTAGTGTACAAAGTCTCTTTCATTATTCATGCTCCATAAACCCATACAAAGAGCTGGGCACAGATCAAGCACATGGGAAACCTAATTCCAACTATCTCACCATATTTTAGAAGTAATTTAGCAACAGCATGCTCAGTGCCCTTATTTATGAAGGTTATCTGCTTTAGAAATATACAAAGCCTCTACTTGTCCTTTTACAGAAGTTTTTCAGTACTGAAGCCTGTAACATATCATGATAGCATAAGTCACGCAGACAGCCAGCAAGGGATAATGCTCGCACACAACAAAGAGTCTGATCTAACTGACAATCTCTGTTTTGAAGGTAAAACTTCCCAAGGAGGCTAGGCCTAGAAGTTGACGTGAAGGCTCATCTATCATGGCTTTCTGTTGTTAAACACGAACGAGTCAAAGACTTTAAGAGTCCAAGAAGAGTCACGCACTCACGGTTGCAGGTTTTTTTTTTTGTTTTTTTTTTTTTTTTTACACAGGATTTGTAAAAGTTTATTTTGCATTTTAGCAGACTGGAGATCTTAGTTTAAACCAGTTCTTGGCTGCCTGGTTGACCACATTATGTCATGAGCCTTCAAAATCGAAAATTAGGTTTTTGTTAATCAACTAAAAAATACTACCAAAAGATCTATTTTATATCAATGTTGGCAAAGACTATAATATTTCACAAGATAAAAATCTGTGTTCACAATTTACATGTTAGCAGCACAGTCTCCTTTCTGCAGATGTGTTCCAGCCTCTGGATTCAGAAATCCCCAAACCACTAGTAAGCAGCAAGCGGAATTGAGAGGTTCTTGCAGCAAGCTAGAGACATGTGCAGATTCAAACTAGTCTCCCTCCCATTAAAAGGTGTAAGTGAAAAGCAATATCCCTAATTACTCTGATATCTTCCTTACAAGCAATACATGTGAAGGTAGAGGGATATAATCCATATTTATAAGTGATACTGGGTGTGTAAACTGCCCAGTGAAGCGAGTGATGCTCTGAGGGAATCAGTGACTTCTGAAGACAACGGCCAGAACTACACTGAACCTGCAAGGATCCACAGGATGAAGCTCACCTGTTAGTTTTCTCACTCTAGAAGATACTGCTAAGCAAAGCAAAGGGCACAAGATCTTTGGTAGACTCAGAAATCTGTGAGCTCTAGTGGCAAAATAGCCTTTCTTCTTTCATGAAGGGTAGAGGCAACAGTACCATGTGTTTCAGAAATTCCTCCAGCTTAATTCATAATCTGACTTTCCCCCTGCGCAGAAATAAAGAGTACAGGGAGTATTCTGCCACAAGTAGTAGAAAATGGTCCAAAAACCTACACCACGTGTTTGTATGTAGGTGGATGCTACCTTTTTTAATGCATAGTGTTTCATTGCCAAGAGATCAGTTAGAACATATTTATCAATTCATCCCTTTCACGGAGCCAACTATGAGGAAAAAAAAAAGAAATTTTGTTCTCACTCCTTTAGGGCACACAACCAGAACAAAATAATTACAACCCTTTTCCTGTACTAAGCACCCTTCCAGACCTACTCCTTGGCCACAGCTTGGACGGTCCAGCTCAAAGGAGTGTGCCCTTAGCATAGAACTAAGAGCAACTAAGAAGTTTAGATCATTTCAAGGAGTTTTGTTGTTCTGAAAATCTCACAGCTCCATTTATGTCATACAGGAATTTCATAGCAGATTGACTGAAATCAGGATCAAAACAGAAGTCTAAGGAACTCTTGAGGAACCATGAAGTGATTGTACATCCACATTTCTCATCTATAAACTCAGTTCTGTTATTACAAAATCTTGCCTGCCTTTCTTGAAGATGGATATAACAAACGTATAATTTGCCTCAAAGGTAAAGCAGAAATTAAAAATGTATTAATTCATGCAAAGTGAGATCTGGGATGCAGCCGTTTTGTTTTGTTCTATTATTAAAAAAAGAAAGTTTAAACAAGATAAAAATTCAGTATGAAACATAATCCTGAAACTCCTAGGGTCCACTACAATGCTTGGACAAAAATCAAATACCTTTTATCCAAAGTATGGCACCAGCTTCTATCAAAAAAATTATACGTTCAGTCACAAATGGTTATTGTAAAATCTTTATTAACCTAAGTGCATATAAAAATTGTGAATTCTTAATACAAAGCAGTATTTGACTTTTAAATTTCATTTTAAGCTTGCCCTGTTCACTTGGAATGTGATTACAGAGTAAATTAAAAAGTAATCACATGTGAATTACATTTCCTCATGAATGTAATGACTTCAGGAGACTGATTAATGTTAAGCAGTGCCTGTCCTACCTCATGCATACCTTCCCAGGTGAGATGTGCGAGATAGCTGTCGTGAGTTGATTTAATTTCCTTTCTCTGGTAGTCCAGTGAGAAATGCTGAACAGAAACCAATTCAGCGCATTCATTAGATGTGTATATGTTCGCTTCTTTTGTCCATCCAAGCACCATCTGCAAAATGCTATCAGTGTCAGCTTATGATTGTGAGCAAGACCCAAGAGACTTAGCTCATCCTGTAGACTGTATTCTAGCCAGCAAAACTCTTTACATTTAGATAGAACAACTCAGCTAGTGCATAGAGCAAGAGATACATATGTGTCAGCATATTAAAGGCTGATGAAAAAGAATACCTTCTCAATAAATTAGGAAATATGCCTGTCTAGGAAATACACACACATATATGTGTATTTTACAAAGTTGTACGTAACTCAAAACATGCCTAAAACATTTATTGGAAAATCATTTTTTATTTGGACATATGTATTAGATTCAAACTCAAAATATTACAGGAATAATTTATTATCTATGAGTAAAACAGATGCCACACAATTCTGTCTCTAACAGATTAATCACACAGTGGCCCCACCCAAACCTTGTTTCCCAAGTATTATTTTTACTTTAAGTAAGAACCAGAAAGAACATCAGCCTTATCCTCAGTTTGTTCAGATCAGTTCTCCTTATATCCCCCCCCCTCTTTCCCAGGGAAAGATTCATATCCCTCTTTTATTCTTGACTTTTATAATAAATAGGAATCCACTTAGTGTCATGGCCCAAGTGAGTGACAAGAATTAAATCTGCCTTTCTGCACAGGTTTTTATGTTTCTATACACGCATTCTATTCAGATAATCATATTTCTGGACCCTTTGTAAGCACAACATTCCACAAGATACAGAGAATCAGAAGGGTGTTTAATGCTTATGAAAGTAAGAGGTAAACGCAGAATGCCCTCTGAAGACAGGAGAGCAAGATGTTTCCAAAGGAACCAACCCTACATGACCCATCACTGGTCCCAGATAGTGATATTGATGTTTTCCCGGTACTAGACATCTTGACAGGCAATAGTATGAAAGAGTTTGTGAGATGAATATACGGAAACGAGTATTTACAAAGCAAACCTCTCATTTCTTTTTTACCCAGCCAGAAAAGAAACTGAATTAAAACGTATAGACCCAGCAATGATTTCAGACCAAACTACCAGAAAGTAAAAGACTAAAGTATTAATTCTGCAGCTTAATTCAGCCTTGTAAATACTAAACACAAAAGCACGGTCTAATTGTTCCAGAGCACAGTTCATTTCTGCTGGCAAGAGGACCATTTTGAATTCTAAGTGTGCTTTTTAGTGGCAGCATGACAATAAATTCCAGCATCTTAACGAGGTTTTTTACAATTATATATACATATGTATATATATTCCTTTTCATTACCTTGTGTTGTCACACATTATTCGTGTGTCCTCAGCAGTAAGGCTTTGTTTCTTACTGATTTTCCTGCCCATCCCGAGTGCCCTCCATCTCCTCTGAGCAGTGCTCCTAAGGCTACACAGCCCAACGCTTCTCCTGCTATGGCTGTCCTGGCTTGGTCCCAGGCAGAGCAGTCCTCTCGCAGCCACATTTCTTGGCTGGCTCTGCAGCAGTACGGTCTCCTCCAGCATCTGGCTGTCTCCAAACAGGTCACTTTTTGAACTCACTAGAAGGCAACTGCCTCATTTAAAACTCTATCTCTATTTCGAAGCAGCAACAAATAAAAACTGTGCAAATTGGACTATGTCCTGATAGGAATAAGAATCCCTGTAGGTAATCAATTTATAATCTATTTTTGTATGTGAATGTTCTAAATATCTAAAACATCTGCTTAAAAAGAAAAGGTCACCTGTAAGAAGAGACAACATTATTACGTGACTATTAATACAACTATTTTCTCAAAGGGGAACCTTTACCTGTTGTGTAACATCCTGCTCATATTCCAGCCCATGAGATTATTGCTTTAAACTTTCCTCTTGACACCTGGTACTAACAGTTTCCCTTCCTGAGAAAGGCGCACAATCACAAGACACCATTTTTCAGACAGCATATGACGGTGCTCTCCTCCTATCTGCTTTTTTTTTATTTCCTTGGACATTAAGGATCTCACGAGACTATTCATACAGACAGCAAGAGATAACTACTGCCCCAACTATCATTCTGTCTCCTAAATAATATAACTGGAAATTAATTGGCATTAATTCACTTGTTCAGAGTTGTACAGGAGATGTTGTTTACAAACAGCAGCCATGGTTGACTGATTACAGATAGGTAATTAATTTAGAAAAAGGATATTCTAAAGTAAGAATCCAATATAATCTCAGCAGGTGTCACTGTAGTCAGAAGAACAGATCAGAGCAAGAATGCTGAATACTTAGACTGCACTGGCATCACCTGTCCTGCACAAAGGAAATATTTTTTTCTATTTACCTGGCCTCTTCCAATTGTAAACATATTTGTAATCACAAATATTCATTTCAGAGCTTAAGTTAGCTGTTACTGGCATAAAGATTCAGAGTGCAAGCACAGTATTTCTCTGCCCAGAATGAGAATACTACAGCACACGCTGCTTGTAATGAGTATTACCATCAAAAAACTTTTCTGCAAAACCTGTTTCCTGAATTATAAATGAAAATAAAATGAAACACCTAGCTTGGCACAGGTTACTTCAGTACGCACCTACTGCCATTTTTCAGGGCAGCATATTTTCAGAAGCGATGCACTGAAGGAGGGAGGATGTTAGTGTGGATGTCAGATGCCTGAGTCTATTTGAGCTCTGCCATTCACGTGCCATACCTCTTTCCAAATGACATCTTACCTCCGTGCCTTGTTCTCCTGCCATATTTGCTTCTTATACTTAGTTTCCAGTTTCTTCTAAATCAGTTTGTGTTTGTGCAGCATGAAAGTTAGTGGAGTTCCAGCTTTGATTTGGACCAAAGAAGGTGCAGTCACGGCTCTGACAGAGGGGGTGATGCCCACATGCTGTGCCAAATCGCACCCATGCTGGCACTGCACTTCCATGCAACATCTCGTCTTCCCCTTTGCAGCCAGTAAGATTGACACTGCCTAGTTCAGACAATACGGTTTGGTCCAAACCTATTTCTTACTAACCTATTTCTCCTTCCTCACACATTTTATGATGTTCATAAAGGTAAAAAAAAAAAGGCAAAAAAGTCCCAAACACAAACCTTGATAAGCTTAGCATTTCTCTGCTATCAGCACTTCATACACAAAATATAAAACTACTAGGAGTTTAATATTAACTGATGTGGCATAGCTGTTGGATAACATAGGGTAGCTAAAAGCAGTGCACATATGCATTTTTTCAGCCATATAATAGATTTTCTCTGTTAGAAGTTATTTACTGCAAAACTGTTAGTATAATCAGCCACCGAACTATGCCACTTAAGAAATCATAAGGCAGCCTGGGGAAAGATGTGAGAATAGAAAGCCTAAAATTTGATCAAGTGTTCTACTGACTATTTTCCATTTATTTTTGAAAGGGACCAAACAAGAGATAGGATATTAAAATACATATTTGCAGGGGACATATTTCTGGAGCCATGTCCTCTTGCATAAGGCAGTGCCAGAAAGAAAGCGGAAAAATCAAAATGGCTCACATCAGGGTGCTACCACCTCTCTGAGTTACAACATAGCATGAGCATTTCTAATGCATAACTGTCCTCCAGCTTCGTTGATATTACTGGCTTCACACTGAAGATCTGACCAGCTCTACTGCACTACCCTGTGCAGAAGGCTGCTCGTGCCCTTACAGAAACACAGTTCAGCTACAGACTGAATATGGTTCCTGATGGTCATTTTTTGCTTCCTGACAACTTCCAAAAAATCCCATCCCCAGTGCTTTTTTCCTTAACAGCTGGGAAACTCAAGCTCATGGCCAAAAGGGTAAAGAGACAGTGCTCCAGCTACTTCAGTGGATTTGCAGCTTGGCATACCAGAATAAAATTTATCTCAGAGAGACATTCTGAGGAAACTGAAGGAGCCAAAGGGAATCAGGGTCTCCTCAACAAAGCCATTGTACTATTAAGGAACTCCATAATACTGCACACATGGCTATAACAAGGCAGTGCGGCAATTACAGTCTTCTAAACAGCCTAAGTTTAGAAAAAACCTAAAGGAATGGGCAAAACCCTTCATCTAAACACATTTCACTTGAAAAAAATTATTTGACTGTTACCAAAGGACAACAAGAAACCACTACATCTTCAACTTCCTACGCTCAGCGTGTAGAAGAACAAATTTATTCAGCAGACAACATACAGAAAGGAAAAAGAAAAAAAAAAAGGAAGGGGAAAAAAAAGACCAGTATATCTTTTAAAACTAAGAACACTCATTTGGGATGCAGAAAACCCAACTTCAAATCCCTACGCTCTGTCTTTCAGTGGCTTGAATCTGGTTCATGCCAAATGAACGTCCTAAGCACTTAGTAGCTTTGAAGTGCAGCAGGTTACTTGCTCTTGTATTTTGTAAAACCTTTCAAAAGACCTCTTCATTCCAGTGAAAATGAAGCTGATTTTACCGTATCGTGTTTTTGTACACCGTGGAATTGGTGTCTTCCAGCCAGCCATGTTAACATTCTTCAAGGTTTAATTCAAAAATAAGTGAAATAACCTTCAATCTTCCCAAAAACTTTGAAAGCAATTTAGGATTAATCTTCTCCAAAGTCTTGATCTAAAATATTCAAATATGGATTGATTCATTAAGGTGTTTAGTAAATACTTATTTAACAACTAATTTTCTCTTGGCATTCTGCCTTTACCACCTATTGTAAGAAGTCGAGCTAATGCAGAAAACCAAGGATTTTCAACAAGAAAATGAAAGCCTGTTGTTATTCTGACTGGCCTTGGAGTCCTATTCTCTCGTAAAGGCAGCAGTCAAATCCCCAGTAGTTACAACTGAAGAAATAGTCTATTTAATGTGTTGATATTTTTTTCTGACCTGCAGTTAGGCCTCTTGCTACATTAATGCTTAAGGGCAGCAGTGAAAGCCACAACAGTAATTGCTACAGGTGGCACCACAACCTGTAGGCATCGTTAAGAAGTCCAGCTAGCTCTTTGAAGGTAACAGTTATACCCTTACACTATGTAATTTTAAGACAATTGGCTGAAATGCCAATTCACATCTTGTGTTCTTTGTCTTACTAATAAAATAAATAAAATATACTCCACTACTAAGAGCATTAAGAGGTACATTTTCCTTTTGACAGAGACATAAAACTGTCATTAATATGTTGTAAGAGAAGATTATAGTCCTAAATGTAGCTATCCTTTCCACTTCTGACACGTCAAATTAATCTTTGCTTACACCATTACATGAACTAGACACAGGATGAAAATTCCTGCCTCTGTAAAAAGACACTGCAAGACCTCTGCAATACTCAGTTTCCATTGTAAGTGCTGAATGAGAACATGGACCTCATTGCTTCTATGAATCTTGTGTGAAAGACTCAGATATTTCTATGACAATTGACAATATATCCTCCTAAAACTGCTAGCAAGATGGACAAAGCAGTACAAGCATTACCTGCATTGGCTGAATTTTATCTACCAAGGACAAATTACATAAATAGCATATATTATGTATATTTATGTTCAGAGTTGTTCATTCGTGATTCAGACGAAAAATCCACATGATTAACAACTGCACAGAACTTGAACTGCCTTATAAGCCACACTGCAGATTATAAACCAATTTGACTACTCATGACATAGACCTAATCTTCACTTCTCCATGAGAATTCCAATCAAAATCGGATTGCCTAATTTTAAGATTAAAAATGAAATAAAGAACAAAGATTAATAACATTTACACTGTTTAAACAAAGATTTCCAGCCAAAATTTTTTAGGGAAAAGGCCCAAATTAGTTCTGTCAGCTTCCTTTTATACAATTATGTGTAACAACAATAAGAGGAGTGACAGTCATGTTTTAAAAGTCAACTGTAGAGAGGTTCAGAGGACCCGAGCAGAACAGCATACTAGAGGCTCAAAAGGAAAACAAATACAGAGACTGCTCATCACAATTAATTCTCAGAGCTTCTAGCCATGGCCACATAACCTCAGTTCTTTTGTAAATACATTGTAAACTACAGGGATTCAGGAAGCAAGTAAGGGAAGATGAAGTAAGAATACTTTATCACCAAAAGTTTGGAACAACTGTATTGCTGCATTAGGTCTTGTTTAGCACAAGAAATTCAGACGGTTCTAACTGTGCATTGACTGGTAGGAAGAGTGAGAGAGAATGCACCCTCTCTCTATGGTACGTGTTTTTAAGACACCAAATCTCTCCGTTTTAGGAGGAGAACAACATTATCAAACAAACAACCTGAAGTTTTAAGTTGGTGTGACTGCATTCAAAGGAGGATTGCATCTCTGATTAAAAAAAGCCCTATGATGTAGTAAGCATAAATAAAAGCATTACATCAGTGAAATCCGAGGGAGTTTTTCTAACACTGAAATTCCTGCTGCCATCACATAGTCCTCTGACAGAGTTTAACAGCATTTCCCAAAGCAGGCCTTGGACACCCAGCTCGCAGGGAGCCCCATGCAGCACCCAGCTGCATTCGGAGATGCATGGCCAGCTGAAAACCCCATAGGAGGAAAGGGGTCTGCACAACCTCCCACCTCCCAGCAAGCGAGGTACGGCATTGGCTAGACAGTTTGGCAGAAGGTCCTGAAATGAGTATCTCACAAAAGCTTTGGGCAGTCTTTTAAATTTGCTTTATTTTGTTCTGCAGTCTTGAACTTACAAAAGTAGTTGTACTGGGTCTGGCTGAGACGGAATGCATTTTCCCCATAGCAGCCCCCGCAGAGCCATGCTTTGTACTGGTAGCTAGAAAGGTGTTGATACCACACCAGTGTTTTGGGTCCTGCTGAGCAGTGCTCGCACAGCATCGCAGCTGTCTCTCCAACATTCCCACCTCACCAGCAGGCTGAGGGTGGGTAAGATCTTGGGAGGGGACATAGCCAGGACAGCTGACCCAAACTGACCAAAGGGATATTCCATACTCTATGACATCTGCTCAGCAATAAAAGCTAAGGGGGGGGTGGGGGCACATTCATTATTACAGCGTTTGTCTTCCAGAGCAACCGCTATGTGTACAGAAGCCCTGCTTCCTGGGAAGTGGCTGGACAACGACTGCTGATATGAAGTAGAGAATAAATATTTTGTTTTCCTTCACTTCCGTGCATGGCCTTTGCTTTTGCTTTATTAAACTGCCTTTATCTTGACCTGTGAGTTTTTTCCATCTTATTTTCTCTCCCTGTCTTTTCCTGCTGAGGAAAGCAGTGACAGAGCGGCTTGGTGGGCACCTGACATCCCACCAAGGTCAACCCACCTTGGGCAGTGAAATCCCTCCCTTTGACAGGAACGATGAAACCTCTGTGGCATGCAGATGTTTTAAAGAGCAACCCAAAACAGCCTGTTACCAGACAAAGTTGGAGTGTGTATCCAATGAGACATGAAATATATATACACAATCTGCCACGTGTACATCAAGATAACACGCAGAAAAGCATAGGTGTATGCGGTCTAGAAATATCTATAGGTATCTCAACACACACACACACGCACATTCTGCTGAACTACAGCTGTTAAAATTATACATTTAAAGAGTATAGATTCCATCTGATCAATCATTCAGAAAAATTTACCTTTAATCTGCATAAATGATATGATGAATAAGCCAAATATGTTACTGTGAAGATGTGCTAAGCCAAAGAAATTCAGAGTGCTTTGTGCAAAACCTCAACCTTATTCAGCATCTTAATCACATTTTTATAGGGACAGTCATATAAATTTATGTCATTGATGGAAACCCGACAAATTTTTTTGATGGCTTGCCAAGCACAGAGTGAGCCAAGGGTGGTCTGGAATCATCCAACTTTATTTGTAAACTCACTTTTTAAAGTTAGATATTAGCTTGGAGTGAAAGTCAAAATCTGAAAGGGTAGCACAGAAACCTATTAAAACCTACTAAATCTATTTAAATAAGAAGTTACCTAAAGTAGAAAAAGCACAGCAACTACTATCTCCACTTAGATAATATCTTTCAACCTGAATCACCATAGACCTTTCTCAGTTGGTCCTCTTCAGGCATTTCAAAGTGCCTTGAAAACTGAAATGGAGCCTTAAAATTCTCTAGTTTAAAAAAAGAAAAAAAGGACTTCCTTAGAAACAGCACAGCAAAGGGCAGCAATAAAACTGCCTCCTGGACACCCATCCTCCATGTTACGTCAGAACGGGGGAAAAGCCAACGTAATAAGCAACCTGTAAAACAGCACGGGAAGCTACTACCACCTTGTTTACCTCCCCCTCCACTCCTACCCACCCAGTTCAGTTATTCTGAGTCTCTTCCATCGCGAAATTTGTAGGGTCAGGATGTTAAAAAGAAGCCAGCATGCCTTCTTTCTGCCTGGGCTGACAAAGGGGGTCTCTACGTGGAATCACACTAATTTCCATTCACAGCAATTTCTTGCAATAGGTAGGTCGGTAAGATACTGGAGGACCACAATCAGAGGTAATCAGACCATCAGAAAATCCATTTGCACCTTCCTACCTGCAAGAAGTGAGAGGTCTGGGAATGTAGAGTGAGCTAACAATAGAACGTGCGTGCATGTGCGCACGCAAATGAGCAAGAGAATGTGTCTATATACACCAAGTAATAGAAATTACTAATGTGAGTCCATGCCATGGATTATAAATACAAAAATAAGAAAGTAACAGTCCAACTGACTTTCACTCAGCAGCACGAGATTAAGACGTGGTTAAGGATCCTCTTTGCAAAGTTTTTGAGATTTTTTTTTTTTAATGGAGGCTGACATATAATTCCTGACGAGCAGAAAACCAGTTATTTAGTTTGCATGTTTCTACATGTCTAAACAAGTTCTGTTCCAACCACATGTCTCATTGAGGGTGCAAAAGAACTGCCCAAGTGCTTTTAGTTCTGCCCTTTCAAAAATATGGATTACTTTGTGTTTAATGACCTAGAAGTCAATACCTGAAAATATTAATGCAACATGTTCTATGTTACATCCCAAAAGAAAATAGACAATCCCGTGATTAAAATATTTGACAGGAAATTGGGCAATCTTACTTCAACTTCTTCCTCCGTCATAAACTTAGCTGTGTGACATTAGCAAATAACTTTTTTAACTAGTTTCTAATTAATTTTAATAACTAATTCTAGAAATAACTAATTTCTCTATGCCCTCATTAACCTTTCCTGCTGTTTGGTGCTATACAGAGCCTCAAAACCACTGTTAAATATGAATACCCATTTATTCATGAGGTTATATATATTGTCCCTGAAATCAGTGCTGGAAATCAGGAAGGATGAAAAGAAAAAAAAAAAAAAAAAGAAAAGAAAATTAAAATTCTGAAGGTAAATAGATGCAGAATCTATGGTACAGCGGATAATGTTTTCCATATTCTAATATCACTCCCAGTTCTTCGACTAACGAGAGCAGCGTTTCTCTAGCATTTTGTAATTGTTACATGAATACTTGCCAGGTGAATACTGGCACCAACTTGTTTGTTTTGATTGAGAGGGTAGGAAAACTAGATGTAATTGTTCAATTAAAATGTGAAATTAAAGTTGGTTAATTTTACTAAAAAGTATCCCCTTTTTAAAAACCTGCCATAACTTGTTTTAAAGATGTCTCAGTCCTCATGGGATGAAGTCATCCCTGATACTTCACAACTAAACACAGCTTAGTACTATATACAAAGGCGACATGAAAATACATTAAAAACAAATGCTAAGTCTATAGCACATTAAAATAATTTGTAGAGAGTTTTCAGTAAACCTTGTGCAACATGGCAGAAAAGCAGTCTACTGATAGATGGCAATCTATCTAGGAAAAATAAAATTTCATTCACATGACTGCATAGATTACCAAAAGACCGCAGGTAATTTCATAGCATTACCTCCAAGAAAATAAGAGTAATCTTAGCATATTGTTACAGGGAGGGGTCCTGATATTAAGGGGATGATGATGACCTTGAAATATAAATGGTGAAGAAGTGATGAAAGGAAAATTATGTGTAATTTTTGTTCTCAAGCACTGGTAATTCTAAAGAATCTGTAGGTGAGCTCCATGCTTCATGATGCTAACAGAAGGAAAGCATTCTGAGCTACTTCTATATCGTACTAGTGACGGATACCTGCTTATCCCACTGCCATACCTTTTACAGGAAATTTCAACCAGTAAGTTTTTCTGTTCTCCTCACTGAAATGCAGAAAGCTTGTTAGAGCAACAGGTACATTTCAGTTGGTTCATTGAGAAACTTCTCCTTTCTATTTTCCTTGGGCAACACCAGTTACTGTTTTAAAAAAACAGCTTTTGCCAAGAGCTATCAAACACTGGGTTACAGCAATTATTTCTTCCTTGAAATAAAAGAGAATAGTTATAGTGCTGTTCATTTTTAGATAGACGCAACAGTACATTTTCTTTTTCTGTCTGCTTCAGTTCAGGTATTAAGAAGATTGACATGGAAATGCCAAATTCAAGTTTTACTTGACTAGTTGTTGAGTCCACTTTCCTTACGATATTATTATTACACAATTTACTGCCTTTTTCACTCAAAATGGTGCCACCTTCTCTAAGAAAGAGGAAAGCACAATATTAGGCGAAAGATGTGTCCTAGCGAACAGAAAACACAGCATTCCTAGCACAACAGAAAGCACATTTTATATTTCCTTTCATAGTCCTCAAGAGACTTAGTCCTTCAGAGAGCAGGGCCAAAACTAAATTTCAGGGATAATTCATTGCACACACTACCACAGCAGGAATCCAGAACTAGAGTGGATGCAGATTCTGTTCCAGGAGACAACTTTAGGAGCTAAGGTGAGGAGGTAAACAACACAGGCAATTGCTGAGTTCCTGCTACTCTCTTATTATTTGAGCTAAAATAAAGAGTTCATTAATACACAAAAGCCACACTAAAGGATGGAGAGAAACAGCTCATTGTTTCGTGTTTTAGCATAGGCTTTGACAATATGGAAGTACAGAAGGATGAGATCAATCACTTTCCTACGGAGAAGTGGTAACACATATCCTTCAGGCTGCACAGTTGCTTCAGTCTCAATTCTGAGCCAATAAAATGCTCAAGAGTAACTAAGAAACAGCAGCCGAACAGACACGCGCAGAGCAGCAGAGTCTTCCTGAAATACGCAATGAGACACAGAGGGTAGAGTGTGAGTAACATTCAGGCAATGCATACAGAGTAGGCCAGAACATACAGTGAAGCATGTTGCATCTAAATAGCCAAATTACATATACTGTATTTCAGTCAAAGTAATGACAAACTGAACTCAGAGGCACAGCATCTAAATTTGAAATGGAAATATACATCTGCCATGTTTATTTCATTATTATTTCATGAGGAGTCTATGCTTGTTTATGAATTCTTAAAGTATATTTAAGTAATCAAGCATAATAGTGGTGTAATTATCTCAAACCTATTGCAGTTCCAGGACTTTATGAGAAATCTAAGTGCATTTCATGTAGCTAGCTCCTGAGGTGTCTCACTCATGAGCTCATTCCCTGCTGTGTCTCCCTGTAAAAAAGAGGCATTGACGATCACCGGACGAAAAAAAATCCAAACACGTTACCTGAACGGGGAAGGCAACCCAGAAGTCACGTGAGGTGACACCAGACCCATAAACTGTGTCCACATCCTTCACTGCACCAGCCTAAAGCCTGTAGCAGAGATCTGACAAGATTGTACTTTTATTGGGTTCAAAGATAACTCTGTAATGCATTTCTGAACCTGGCATCTGTGCCTTGCAGCCAGCTTGCAATATAGTTGCCACCTTTAGGGGAAAGGAATACTGTTGGGGAGTTGGTACAAGATGAAAATGATTGAAAAGCGGCTTTGCACTTAATAACGCTGCTGCCATGGTGATCCTTTTTCCATTCTGCTGCTCGCTGGGTAGAAAGCACTTGCCCGCTCCCCTTCACATGTGGTATCAGCTCTCTTTTAGAGACACAGGTGGTAATGCTTGGCAGCTTGCATATCAGCAGGGCAGCATAAAGCAGAAAAACTCTGTTGGACCATAAGAGAAGGGACACAGGAAATAGCTACAGCTTGCAAATAATTTGTTTCATTTTGTTTTTACATGTGAGTGAGAAGCCCCATTTTATGGATTGTCCCCGGTGCAGAAACAAAAAGGCAACACAATGGATTGTTCAGTGTTCAACATCTGTGGAAGACATATTTCCTGTCAATATCCTCAATATGCTCCTATCGAAAGTTAAGAAGAATTTGTAGGAGGAAATACAAAGGAAAGTGACAGCAGAGGACAGGCATCATTAGAGACCAGCAAAGACCTTTCCTTTCTTTCCAGACTAAAGTGAGTATCGCAGCTCGGAAACCAGCTTGTCTGAGCTAGGCAAAATTCTTGTCCAGGCTTGCTAGTACCAGGGCACATTTCCAGAAGATGTGGGCCACTTCTCCTGTGAAATCAAATATGGAGATAGGGTTTGCAGTTTCAGAGTAGGACTCTGAAAATGTCACCTTGGATTGGACTCAGGCTCCAGCACAAATTATCTTTTGTCTTCTTAAACTCATTCAGCATGAACCCTTTCCACTCAGTAAAAGCAAAATGGGGTCATATACAGGAAAGATCATCTGCTGCACAAATTATTCTCCAGCTAAGCTTTTCACAGACACCACCTCTAATTATTAATGATTTGAAGCACGTGAAAAGTGAGCTCCAGGAAAACACATTTGTAAATCTTGCCTGAAGGTCTACCTTAAACTCAGCTCAAAGAATTGCCACTGCTCTAAATTCTGATACACATCTTCGAACTTTCAGTCTTGCTGTGGTACAATCAAGACAAATGGGAGGTGACAGCTAAGTAGCAACAGTTCTTTAGTATGAAATGAAATTCATTAGATGAACTTTTAAAGGGTCTACACAGTGTTTCACACTGAAAGAGCACCTTTTCTACAGCCTGTTTCAAGGCATCCAAGACTACCCTGTTCCAAGTCTGGCTGCAGGGGAGTTTGTTGAAAAATTCTGAACTGATACAATTACTGGGTACGCAGTCATTGACAAGGATTAGGAGATTTTTGCTTTATGGTGCTACTGTCAAAGGATTAGTTCTTTGGTTTTACAGTGTAAGTCCCTAAGGGGAGATTTTATTTCATTTTTTTAATATATGAACTACAAAAATATCACAGTATTTCTTTGAGATATGAAGTTAGTGCAATTTTTAAAACACTCTTCATCCTTACCTTTATTGCTGTATTCCAATCGACAAACAACATTTCCCATTCAATCCTTCCTTTTATCTCACCCTTTGTTTTATTAGCTCTGCCCTTCTTAGACCCAGTTCTACTTTTCAGGTGATATTTGATTAACTTGTGATCACTGCTTCTGGGCATCCCATTCTTTAAGATACACTACTGTGCAGAGGATTATACATGGGAAATAACATCCTTTGTATTTACCTTTCTTTCTTAACCTTTCTTATTGTTTAGTGCCCATTTCTCCTTTTGTGTCACAGACACCGTATCTGACTTTATGCTAGCCACCAAGTTTTGGTCTCTGGTAATTGAAAAATTCTTTAGCCAGTGCTACTGCATTTACTGAGGTCAAAACCTCTGGACATCTCACATTCTTGAAATGCCTTGAATTACATGGGCGAGTAGGTATTCAGTTGTTTAAAAGAATTATACACAACCGTTTTTTAATCAGCAAAGTCTCTTTCAAAGTAGTTCACAGCACTGTATATCAGAAACTGTTGTTTAGATGCTTATATTAAAAGCATAAAGATTATTCAACTTGCTTTAATGTAAAATAAACTCATATTACCTGATACCAAAGCAATACGTATACACATAATATAATCCATACACCAGCAGTACTTGGGCTCATTATTTCTTTTCTACTAATATTGCAGAAATAAAAACATACAACACATCCCTTTGAGACAGAAAAATCATAGAGCTACTCTTGGATCCAATACTGCTGTATGTTAAAGGACTTATTAGAATTTAAATGACTATTGTGTATTGTTTTAATATGCCTTCACAGCATGCACTGTAACAGTTCCTTTGCAGCTATTATACCGCACATTGGTTACATCAATTAACAGAAATACACATTATATGTTATGAACCTATATAATACCTAATACATTTTTCCACAGTCTATTTACTCTTCCTAATGTGCATTCAGAAAACATACTCTGAGATTTCCTAAGAAAGGCATGTATCTGAGCACTTATTCCAAGAAAAGTGAGCATATATACATATATCTGAATCTAGTGGCTCCATTTGAAACTGTTTTCTTCCCTTTTGCAAATGGAGTCAGATTCCCACTGTGTTTCTTTTAAAAAATACGTTTTTAAAACTATGGCATTAAATTGATGCTTTGTCCCTAACGCCAAATGAGGGGCAAACTCTCATTACCTGCCACCAAGCAGCACAGAGAAAAAACTCGTGCATTAAAAACATGAAAAATGTTAATCTAAGTCAACAAGATCAGATGATTACGTTTGATATGTAATATCACACAATAAACAGACTGCAAAATATCTAAATGCAACTCATTAAATTAAGACAAGATGTTGAAATCAGCTTTTTTACCAATCACTGTTTCTAGAATCAATATTTAAAAATTAAATGTGGTCTTTGTGACTCTGCCTCAGAAGAAAATAAAATCTTTAAAGCAGTGCCGAGAATTTAAATATTTAACTTTAACAATCTGAAAAAAATATTCAAGCATTTCTAAGAATTTCAAATATGTAAATAAGAAGACAGTTTATACATAATAGACAAAGCAAACTTGCTCTGGTGGCCTGTCAGTATTGTATTGCTAAGCGAAAGTCACTGTTAAGTTGATCGCATAATGACTTACAATCACATAATGACTTAATGGTAAAAAGCTATATATATATACACATATATATACATATGTGTATAATGCCACTGAATGCAAAATCCTTTACTTATTTCCAGGTTTAAAATGAATCATACGTATGCAAACAAAAATAAAAAAAGGGGATTAAAAAATGCTTTTTTAACCTTTTTGCAGAAGGCTAAGCAGGTCTGGCTGTTCACAATAAAATAAAATACTTCCTATTTCAAGACTTCTGATTTAAATTCGGTCTGTGTGTGAAATGACCAAAGGCTGCTTAAATGTGACATGGTCTGTGTGGAAAAAATTGGTGGCTTTGCAGTAGTGGATACAGACTCCCACCCTGGCAAATTTCCTCTCCCGGGGAGAGGCCCAGCTCCCGTCTCCAGGCTGTAACACACCCTTGGCACAGGCTGGGGGGCTTGACACGAACATTTCAGCGAACAGTTGTTTCAGTGAAATGCTTGGGCTCCAAACCCACAGCTCATGGATGCTCTAAACTCTTAACAGCAGCTCATAAACCCTCCATGTGAGGGTGAAAGACCATTCAAAGGTTCAGTAAGAAGGCAAATTTTTCAGAGGTCTCCATTAGTGATTTCAGTGCAGATGAGCTACACAAAATCCTCTTTTGCCCTGTCCAGAGGACATCCTAGTGGCCTGGTATATGGATTTAACGTGGATTGAAGAGAGCACAAAGGAAAAAGGAGTGGGTTCATAACGCTTTCACAAATCCTTGTTTTTTTCCTGTCTTATTCCCCTCCTTTAATCTCCCTTTCATGTTTCTCTTCTTTTCTTTTCTTCTTTCTCTCTTTGTGTCCGAGCACTGGTGCTGAATGCTAACGAGGCCTCACCCAGTCAGTTAGTCACTTTCGATAATTTCTTAGGGTATGAGCCACATGATTCATCCTTTGTCTACTCCACCTAGATACCACGAGGTTAGACTCTTCATTGAAAGTAATGCTTCTGGTATCCAGTTTTCAAAACCTGCCTACCTGATATCAATCTCCTGAGTCCATGTCTCTTGTAGCTTTGGTTCTCTTTTGCAGAGCCTTTTTCATTTTCTCTTCATGAAACTGCTTCAATCTATCTTACATTTTAATTGAATCAAATTTAATTTAAACCAAATCAAAGGTCCTTTCAATACATCTACATAAGAAAGCACTTAATCTGAATAAACTACCATTTAAGATGGAGAAGGAATCTACAGTAGCAGTGAAATATATAGCAAATCAAAATTCTCTCTGTTCATATAAAGGAATGAAGCCAAAATAAGCTCACTCTACTGTTTAAACTGTTCTGCATGTAATGTGTGAGGAAGAGAAATGTGCTGCTAAAGTAATGCACTGTGACTGTGAACTATACGCTGAAATCTGAAAAGAATCCCATTTCCCAAAGCAGCTTAGAAAATGACATTTGCTGGGACCCTGTATTAATGAGATGAAGATCCTTACCCCCTTCAGGTTTTATTACATTTCAGAAGACATTTCAAGAAGTCAAATAATTTACTTTGCTTAGGTGAGGAGGAGTTAACCCACTGGGATTCTCTGTCTCTTCAGCTCTACAGTTGTCTTGCATATGAATTTTACTACAGCTGTAACTTTTATTTCCTGCAATGCATGGATATGAAATACTAACTGCTCCTCCCACCTCCTTGATGCCTTTGCATTGGGAAGTGTGTACAATTCTTCATAATCAAACACTGTATAGTTCTACATTAGCTGGCCTATACATTCATATATTATTCACTACAATTTACATAAGAACTAGCTCATACCGAATAAAGATTTGTGATCTTTCAACAGGGGCGAATAAGAGACTTTCATTTATGGTAGACAACTCAATCATCTTTCAAAGTCCTGCAATAAGATCGTTAGATTTCTCCTTTACAAAAGCATTTCTACAGATGCTTAGTGAAGAAGAAAGCAGCGTTAGGTATAACTCCTTAAGTCAATGCATTTTCAAAACCTTAAACTACAGCATTTGTTCTGGCAAAACCTGTTTAAGCTTGTGGATTCCAGGGAGGCACCCCAGTTGTTTTTTGTAGCAAGGAGCAGAAAGAAAGTAGGCTCTTAGACAGCTTCTGCACTGGATTCAGGGTCACTTTGTGATAATACCACACAGCTAAAAAGACATCACATATGCGCTGGGTGAAAACCTTGGGCACAGCAGTAACAGCATTTTTACTATCAGTGGTAAAAACACGAGACTGAGAAACCATTAAAAAGTCTAGATAGGTAAAAGCATAAATGCAACATCTGCACCAACAGCCTCTCTTACTCTGCGCTTGTAAACGCTTCTGCTTCCATGCTTACAGGGAAATAGGTAGTAAGAAATGCTGGGATTCTCAGGCACAGGTAAGAAAACAGTGCAACTCAGAGTGATACAAGTAAGAGTTTCCTCCACCCTTCACTTGCGGGGCACTGTTGTTAGCACAGAACGTGGCAAGAAAGAGCACCGAGGGTTAGTCTGTTCTTGCCTAGAAAACTGTCAGGGTGCCAACAATATTTGATTTGGTCAGTAACACCTGGAAGATGAAGGTATTTCTCTTTGCAGGCGTAAAGGCCAAGAAATGCCAGCTAATCAAGAAAGAGCAAGATGACACCTCAGAGGCAGAGAAATTAAAAATAAAATAATATGGGCACTTTTATTTTAAAGTTACGTGTTAACATGGTGCTTCCTTTCTGGCAGCCCTGAAACCCAAAGTGACTAAACTGGGAAAAACTGAAGGGAACAAAGAGCCCAAAAATACCTGCAAAGCATGTATTGGTTACCCTTCCCAAATTCCTCTGCCACATGCTCTCCATCCGCTGTGCCTGAAGGCAATGTATGCAGCCCTTGTACGCTTCTACAAAGAAGTGGTAACCTCTGCTGGTTCTAAAATAGTTTTAGTCTCTGCAAAAGTTGCTAAAATTTTAAGAATATTACACCTTCACTTCTTTTCAAAAATCCATCTGGCTGACTGGATATTTTCCAAATGGTTTCATTCCAAGTACCTAAGTACACTAGATTGCACTATACTTATATGGTTGGAGGCAAGTGACTGTGCTCAATAAAATTAGATAACTAAATATCTCAAACAAATCTGAAGAGTAAATACTCATCCTACACATGTATTATTAAATGAGTGCCTGCATACCACACCAGTGTGATACATTTTGGTAGCATCAGGTCAACCTCTTCAAGAAAATACCTTGGAAACAGCCCATTGTTTACTGTTGAGACTCTTGCCAACACTTTTTGATGCATAGGAGGCATCAAGTTGGCTGAATGAAGGGGACAAAAATACATACCTCAGAAATCTCTCATTAATGAAGAGGATGAGAAGGTAGAAAATACGGTGATATGCTGAACCGTGCAGGACAACTGGCAACAGATCGCACCAGAGAGAAAGGAAAGCAGACTGTCAGGGGAACGAAGAGAATCACAGATGAGCACTGGAGTTTTCAGTCTGTTAATGGAAGGTGGAAGTTGTTACCCACTCTTGAACTTCCCCCATGTTAAACACATGTTCAAACCACTATCATACCTCAAAAGAAATAGAACTATACTCCAAGCACCAGCAACGTCTTATGGAGAAGTTGCTCACACCACTTAAATTTCTGAAAGCATAGATATGTGCCCAGGGTCTTCTGTGGATGCAAGTTCAGCCTGGCACAGAGTTACCCTGACATCATGCCGTACTCAACCTGACTTTTTCCTCTTGTTCTTTTCATTATCACTCAGTCTGAAACAGACATGTTTATAGGCACTTCATTGGGCATTTCCATTCCTCTTATGATTCAAAGTGCCTAATATCACAACAACAGGCTACTGGCAGTGCTCGACTCAAATGAGTCCTAGTAAGTCCTCTGTGTCAACTAAACAAACATATTTGTATATGTGCAGAGTTATGAAGACCATGATACTTTAAAAATATAAGAAAAACTAAAATTTAAATTCCTGCCCTGATTTCGGCTGGGATACAGTTAATTCTCCTCCCAGTAGCTGTTATGTTTCAGATTTAGTATGAGAATAATGTTGATAATACATTGATGTTTTTAGTTGTTCCTAAGAAATCAAGGACTTTTTTTCAGTTTCCCATGTTTGGCTAATGAGCAGGTGTACAGGAGCTGGGAGGGAGCACAGCCAGGCAGCCAGCCCAAGCCGGCCAGCGGAAATATTCCATACCAGAAACATCATACTCAGTTTATAAATGAAGGTTGGCCGGGGAGCAGGAACTCTTTTTTTTCCTCTGAATTCAAACTTTTTCTGTGAGTTTGGTGAAATCTGCAAGCTCTGTGATCCCTGCTCAAGGACTGGCTGCACAGTCAGTCATCAGGTGGTGAAAAAAAATTGTATTGTGTATTGCTTGTTTTGCATATTTTAATATAATTTTAGTAGTAGAATTTCCTTTGCTGTCTTATTAAACCATTTTTATTTCAGTTCATGAGTTTTACTTTTTCCCATTCTTCTCCCCATCCCACTGTGACGGTAAGGAAGAGTGAGCAAGCAAGCAGCTGCATGGCCCTAGCGGCCAGCTGCCAGGTGAAACCATGGCAGTTCCTAAATACAGACTCAGGTACCTGCCCAGTTTTCAGAAGCACCAAGCAATCAGTAGCATATGCTGAGATCCAAGTAGGATTTTGGGTCCTCTTCCTGAAAATCTTGGCTTTGGCATATATGCCTTTTGTGATCTAACTGGTTTTAAAATCCAGCGTGTAGAATATATTGCACATTACTTAAAGATCAACCATTCTTTCTCTCTTCCTTGCCCTTTTTATCGTTGTCTTAAGGATTAGTCTTTTTCTGGGAAGCTAACACTATATTTGTTGAAGATGTTTTTATGTGGCAGCTAGAGATGAATTATTGTCTGGCATGATCAGATAGAGTAACACAGGTGAAAATAAAAGCATAACTTTTCCCCCTTTGCTACATGTGCTAATGGACCAGTGTTTTATTTCTCTTTCTTTTAATTCTTTCCATATCTCATTTGTTTGAGGACTTGTATGGTACAAGGAACATCAAAGACTGAATCAATCATTTTAATATTAACTGTTTCCTGACATACATGGTGTTTCTGAGGTTATGAATTTTCTGGCAACCTCCATTGCTCCCACGCTTTTGACCCCATCAGACATAGTCTTTAATGCATTGGCAGGTAAAAAATGGACTTTCCTCATTCCCCCATAGCTATCATTCACTTGAAGCATGTTTTAGCTGAAGAGAGAAGGAAAGCACGCATCAGTAGGGTCTCTATTGTTTCTAAACTTTCCATTCCTAAAGGTGCTGCTGACACTGCATTTCATTAACCACTCAACAGCTTTGGCGCTTGGGCAAACAAACAGTAACACATTCTCCCAGGGGCAAACTCCTCATTTCTGCACAGCTCAGACACCAAGCTAGCATGTTTAGCAAAAAAGAAGCTTCCTACCTAGACATATCTCTTCCTCAACACATATACTGGAAGGATGCAATGCCCATGGCACAACATCAGCTCCTGTTTCTCCAGGGACTTGTCTCCCCCATCACCAGGCAGGAGACTCAACACAGCTTCACAGCTCTGCCACTGGCGTCACGAACCTGTACGGTCTCTGCCGCCCCACTGTGAAAAGCCAGGCTACGCTTCCAGCAGGCATATTCGAAAAGGTAATTTAATCACAGTCAGAGAGGGTGTGGACTAGCAGTATGGCTAACAGGAATAGCCAATATAGTTAATGGTAACAAAAAAATACAGAATCATTTAAATTCTCCTGGATTGTGAAGGGAGCCAACCTGGAATTACATCAAGACAACTGCTTACTGCACCATTCTCTAAAACAACTGGGGGGGCCCAGAAGCAGATGTAAAATACTGTATTGACTGGACCTGAAGTTATCTATTCTGGTAGTTCTGGAAAAAAGGAGGGGATTACCTAAAATGTTGAGATAGTTGGCTCAAATAAAACAAGGCGGAGCAAGTTCTGACAAATAAGATGGAAAATCATGAGGACAATGTCTCATTCTATCTGTTCCTCTTTGCATTTCCAGCTGGAATTCAGGTATAAGGTAACTCATAAATCTGTCATTTTTTTTTTTTTTTAAGTGTTTACATTTGGGGCGAAACCACAGATTTTATATGAGCTTCTACTGCCCTAGGATAAGCACATGAACTAATTCAATGCAGACAAAGTAAAATATTGTTTATGCTTAACACTTTTTTAATGACTGGCCCTCGTCTACCTAAAAATTATCTATATTCAAGCAGTTTGAATTGATGAACTGAGACTCAAAAATGCCTAGAGATGCTAAGAGAAAGATGATTCTTCCTTTCAGTGGTTCTTTACAGTCTATGTTCAAGTTTCTTGCTATACCTGTATTTGTTATTGTGCTGTTAACTACCTACATTATTCACAAGAACAAAAGTTCCAGTATCTCCCTGAAAGATAATAATTTTTATGTTCCTTTTGTGACTTCTGATCAAAGTATAACATCTACGACAAAATACTTCATTATATGGCAGATTCAAATAAGGAGAAATCCCTTAGAGATAAATAACCTCCTATAAACTAGGTCAGTTCTTCCTCTTTAAGCTGAAAGGTTCCCCAGTACCTGTGAGCTATCACAGGAAAAAAAATTTAAAAAATAAAGAAATATCCTTATTCTGCCTGACCAAGATATGGATAAAGATTAAAAGAAGCCAGAGAAGATTTGAGCCAGAGAAAGAGCAGGTATATTTAAAAGCATTCATTTGCAGACAGTTATAATGACTATGTCTGGTTTCACTCTAATCAGAAAGATGAAGAAGAATTCATAGGCTCCCTTCAGCAGTACTGAGGACATTATGTGGCAGCTGTTTGTTCATACGGTAAATGTATAACATCATGTCTTGATTATTAAATATGTATTTGCAGGTTTACAGGAATATTCCTCTGTCAGACTTCAGCATACTTTATATTCAGGTGCAACAGCCTTATCTAGTGTTAAGCAACCTCAGCATATTAAGTACACTTTGATTTTCTTTCAGTTGTTCCATGATGCTCAGAAAATTGATTTTTAAGACTTTTATCAAGGACCTTTAAGGTTCTTTTGGGGATGATTCTCTGCTACCATGAGGATTCACGATGGACTTACACGCCTCATTGTTGTTGACCACTCCTTTGCAGTGCTCACTTCTTATATACAATATCTTGTGACAAATACTTAATTTTTTGTGCTAGATTAGTTGCAGGTACTTTTAAGCTCTCTTTGAGTTTGCTCTTTCTGTGCAACTTCCTGAACTGTGATTTCTCCTTCTTAGATGTTAAAACTAATGACCAGGAGCTTGCAGTACCTGATTACACTGCATGATAATGAATTTCCTGCTTTAATGTAATTTTATGTTACTGTTGCAATTACATGGGTATAGTGTATAGATTTCTACTTGCATGCATAATTTCTTTCACAAAAGTTCAAATATAAATTGCCCAAAGTCTTCTTTAAAGACATGCTTTGTACCATCCTCCAGCCTAGAAAAACTCAGATCAAGCGATTTCTGTTTGAAGGGGCTGCCAGTGGTAATGCATTTATCCATCCACTCCCTGTGTTACACAAAAGAGCAGACACAGAATCACAGAATCACAGAATAGTAGGGGTTGGAAGGGACCTCTGTGGGTCATCTAGTCCAACCCCCCCGCCGAAGCAGGGTCACCTACAGCAGGCTGCACAGGACCTTGTCCAGGCGGGTCTTGAATATCTCCAGAGAAGGAGACTCCACAACCTCCCTGGGCAGCCTGTTCCAGTGCTCCGTCACCCTCAGAGAGAAGAAGTTCCTCCTCATGTTCAGACGGAACTTCCTGTGCCTCAGTTTGTGCCCATTACCCCTTGTCCTGTCACTGGGCACCACTGAAAAGAGCTTGGCCCCATCCTCCTGACACCCACCCTTCAGATATTTGTAGGCATTTATAAGGTCCCCTCGCAGCCTTCTCTTCTTCAGGCTGAACAAGCCCAGTTCCCTCAACCTCTCCTCGTAGTGGAGATGCTCCAGTCCCCTCACCATCCTTGTAGCCCTCCGCTGGACTCTCTCCAGTAGCTCTTCATCCTTCTTGAACTGGGGAGCCCAGAACTGGACACAGTACTCCAGATGAGGCCTCACCAGGGTAGTGTAGAGGGGAAGGAGAACCTCCCTTGTCCTGCTGGCCACACTCTTCTTGATGCACCCCAGGATCCCATTGGCCTTCTTGGCAGCCAGGGCACACTGCTGGCTCATAGTTAACCTGTCGTCCACCAGGACACCCAGGTCCCTCTCCGCAGAGCAAAGACCACCTTATCTTACAGGTCCTATCTAGTCTGAAAACCTAAGAATCAACTGTGATCTTAGAATAGCTGCCTACTCTTACCACTATAAAAGGATGCTCAGCTCAGAGCCAACAGTTCAGAGGTTCTTGCCGTAGCAGGTCAAAAACATTCCAGCAAATTATCCTGATTCATGGATTCAACAGAAGACTCACTGGAGTAGAATCATTTTCACAGTCCTACGTATACTCTGAGAAAAGAAAGACTATTAACTCTCCTTTTCCTTACAGCTAACATATATCCATTTCTCTAAATATTAGATGTGAATGTATACAAATTAAATATGTAAGGGAAACTAGAATCTACCTTTCCCACATGATAACCCCAAGTGTAATACCATTCTCAGTCTATTTGTCATCTCAGCCACAAGCGAACTGAATCTGGCATCCGAATTCCTTTTCCAGTCAAGCAAACACCTATACAGGTCAAAGGAAAATTGCTTTTGTAAAGACTGTGAAAATTGAGCAAGGAACACAGGACCTAGTATACAAGTACCAGGATGCAGTATGCTACAGGCAGATTACACAGTTTAGCTATCGTTCTCCACGGTGCTTGGATTTCTTCTAGCAGAAGACACTGCAGCAGAAGCATAAAATACAGACTACACACATTGTACATTTGAAATATAGGAGAAAGTGTCAAAAGCAACTAAGTGAAAACAGTGTGCAATATGGAGACAAGTGGAAACATCATGTCTCCCATTAAGACAACAGAGTTAAAGTACAATCAGTGACTTTGGTTAGGCATCTCCTACCGCAAACACATATATGTACTTTTCCCTTTTTTTCCACCAGTATGGTGTATGGCCCTCATTGCTCTCTGCTTCAACAACATAAATAACTCAGCTACTATACTAAAGAACATCCCCCCTGGAAGCTGGGAAGTATTGTGGGGAAACTTGACTATTTAGTTGCCCTGTTCGGCCGTCCCCTTTCAGGAACAAGGCCAGATGGATCTGTGACTGCTGTTCTAGGTCATTTATGCTCCTTTAGGCAGAAGAGAGCCCAAAATGAGCTTCTCTGGGTCCTGCTGCCAAAATAAGGGAGTCCGACCCAAACTTAATAATATGATATTACCTTTGAAATGTCTGTACAGCTTGTACTTTATACAATTTCTAAAAAAATTGATTAAATATATTTACAGAGCATTATGATACCTTGAAAGTAATTGTAATAGGGCTTTCACTTCTAACATCTGCTAATAAAAGAAGGAGGAAAAAACACAAAGAGCTTTTTAGATTTACTTTTCCCAGACATTAAAACACCAAATGGGAAACATTTCAGAATGACTCATTTGTAACCTCACAATTGAAAAAATTATTTAGAAATCCCCCAAACTTGACAGCCTACAATCAAATGCATCAACCAGGAACAGAACCCAGCCAGAAGCTCCTGCCACATATTGACGTCTGGAAAATGTGACTCTGGGAAGCCATCATTCTCCAACTACAATGGCCTGAAATTATTTGGTAAACAACATCACTGCAATGTAAAGGTACAATAAACAGAGCAATATTAAAAATTCAAGAATGACTCCAGGGAGTGAGGAAATTATTACTCTATGTTTTTTTTGTTTTATTTGAGTGCCAACAATATTTAGTCATCTTTCTTTCTTTCTTGTTTTTCTTTCTTGCATTCCCTTCAAAACACACGTGTGGTAATGCACTAAGTTAACCCTAACGGCACTGCTGAACAGGTAGCATGAGCATCAGCCACTGCAGTCTTTACAGTGCTGAAAAAAGCCTTAGAACTTCCTATTTTAAAGAAAAATACACAAATATTAAAAAAAAATTCATACATACCTTGCAGAAACTTGAGAATTTGACTGAAATCTTTCTTTTCGAGACAAAACTTAATAAGCAGTATTCCAGCCTGACACTTTTTTTAAAACAAACTATTGTCTTGTTTTTTACAAGATGGCAACATTTCAGAAAAATCAAGCCAGTAAGAAAACAGAAGGAGTTTTAGCAGTTATTGTGAGCTCTTCTGAGAGATTTATGTATTAAAAATAAACTTGTAAGAATGTAGTTCATAATACCAATCATGTCTGCTTCGTTGGTTTCTTTTTAATGGTAGAGAAAAAAAATTAAAGCTGTCTACCAGGTTGGTGAAACAATTTTTAAAAATTGTAAATTAAATTATATTAAAGCAATAATGGCAAACATTCCAGTAATTACTTCGTATCTTACTAGAACATAAATGCGTCTGCATTAACTAGGTAATCAGAACAAGTAAAAGGGCAAAAGCTGCTCATTAAACAATAAAAAGTATATTAAAAATATAATGGAGGCAAATGTTGGCTATTTTCATTGTCTTTGACACAAAAATCTGTTTCAGCAACAATAACTGATATAGGCTCTGCTTGCTCAAGCTGTAGACCTTGGATAAATATTTGCCCATCCACTGACATTAATAAGGCTTTCGGTTACCATAGGGACTTGCCCATGGCCATTCAAAGTGAGATCAGACTACCAACACAAAGGTCAGGGACTATTCTTGTTATGCACAGTTCTTCCCCTTCTCTCTCAAACGTACCCAACAGGTTCTGATGAGAATCCACTTTGTCTTTGAACAAGCTCCTAGACAACCACCTGTAGCTTGCTCCTGCTTATCTGTTAGTCTGTCTTTATTTCCAAGACACCTTTCAGTGGAATATCTCTGGGCACTTCTGATTAAAATCTCAGCACTGAGTGTTCAGATTTTTCCTCTAACTCATGCATGCAGGTCTCCTCCAACCTAAATGATTCTATGGTTCTATGATTTCCCCTATGTCCACCTCTGATAGTTCTCTCTATCCACATTCAGTCCAGCATTGTTAACTTCCCATCCTAAAAATCAGAAGTCCATCTTACAACTCCTCTTATTAGATACAGCAAATACAAGGTTCTCTTAGATTTCTCGTTTTCAGTCTTTACAGATCACACGTTTTTCAGGTTTACTGTAAGACTTAAGAATTCAGTGCTTTGTGTAATCTTCCAAATTCCAATACATACAATATTTACAGCCCTTCACCTGTTTTGTTGTTGGGTTTTTTTTCAATGGAATTCAGGTATCAGCCATTAAGAAAAGCTTTCACTGTTACAGTCATTCTTCATTTTAAGATGACTAAACAGCTATCTCATTCCTATCTGCTTTGTAAAAAGAACTGTCTTGTGACTTTTTCATATTTATCCTAACAATCTTTCTCCTATTCCTTTTCTCATTATTCCTGTTCCCACCCAAATTGACTGATCCTGGCCCTTGCTTTAAGTATAATACTTAGTACATATTGAGGATTTCTTCCTTGAGTGCAGGTTACATTCTCTTAAACTTCAGTGACTGCAGTCTCATTGTTGAATTCTATTCATGCCTTGCAGAAATGAGGCACCAGCAACACAGAATACCGAAGTTCAACTATTCTTATCCCTGGTGACAACAAAAGCATTCTTACAAGCTCACTGAGGTTAATAACATGTGCCATAGTTTATAAATTCCTTTATGGGCTCTTCCATTCAGTCTTGATTGATGAACACACCACAAATGTTGATGGTAACGTATAATGAAGGCATGTTCCACTTGGCTTTAATGGTGTTCATCACATTTTGTCAATAGTATTTTCATATGGTTCACTATATTTTCCTCACATTGATTAAAGACATTTATTTATGCTCTTGGTATCACTACTACCTAGAAGTTAGACATTTTTGCCTTTAGTGAAGAAGTCTTCCTAGACATCTACAACTAACCTTCTATCAGCATGCATCCCCTTCTGGTCATTGTGCTGGTCACCGTTTGTGAGGATCACAAATATGAAATGCAAATATATGTGCACAAACACAGGAATTTCTACACCAAACTTTTAACTGGTGAATTACTGTTCATACCATATATTTTTAGCCCAAGAAATTCAGCCATGGACCTCTCTTACATCAATTAATCTCTTAAAAAATTAAGACAGATGTACAATCTGTAGCATAAGCTTATACAACGGAATGCAAAATAAGCGAGTTTTTCCATCATTGTTTTCAGAATTTTTTATACATTTAGTGTTCATGTATACTCTGAGTTATTTAGCCACTCTTATTCCAAGAAAGGAAGAAGTAACCAGGGGTTTAGATATAAACCTCAACCATGTGTAAGGAATTATCTCAGTTGTACAAATTAATTTTTGTTGATAACAGATAATTCACTGATTGATTTGCTTTAATTATATCATAAAGAAATATTCTGCGCATTCACTGCAGTTATTGATACAAAGCAAAATTCCTAAATGTATACTCATTTTGACACTTAAATTCCCAGTATCATGGTGTTTTGATCTGAGCATGATGCTCATTAATCTAGCACAATTACCACCTTTTAAACATTACTGCAGTGTTTACACTTGGATATAATGAGACAGAAATTGTAAATTGGACAACACACTAGGGCAATAAAATACTTTTAAAACCATCAAAACCACCTCAAACATTTTGTCAAAAGCCACAAAGCAAATTTAGGTGATGCAGACATTTTCTTACATAGCCCTATTTTTTTAATTTACTTTAAATATTTTCATGCTTTGGGAAAACACTTTAGCCATCTAGAAAGGATGTGTTATTAGTGGCTGTCGATTGATCTGACTAAAGCCTTCATCATAAAAAATGTATAGCTTCATATAATTAAAAAATCCAAGCACTGTGAGTTGCCTAAAATACTGTGGACTCTTAAATAATTCAAATTTGTGTTTAGTTACAGCAGCTGTTTAATTAAAAGGTAGAAACTGCAACTAATCCACTATGGTTGAATGAAATATAATCTATAAAAGAGCTTAATCCCCCTAAGAGAGAGAACAGTGATATGGATTCTAGGAGTCAGGGGCTCCATTTAATGAATCTCACAAAAGGAATCATAATACATCTGAGCCAGTGCATCTTTGTTTCTCTGATTATCCAAATAATGAATCATTTCCCAGCTTGATGCTGAAATTATAATTTTGTATTTTAATATTAAAAAGAAAGGTCTTTCACATGCATTATGTAAACTATTCTGCTGGAATTTGTACTCAAAGCTTCACTAGAGTGAGAAATTACATGCAAAAGAATAGAAGAAATGCATTTTTTGACTCTTAGCTAACTACTTAATTGTTCATAATTAAAACATATTGTAACAAAATTCTTACACAAATGGCCTGGAAGTACATTTTGCAACCTAAAAGTCAGCTAAGGAAACTGCTGCTGCACACAGGAGTTCTACAGTTGCTTGCTTTAGCTCAGCTGCAGCGATTCAGGCATGATTTCAACTTTATATCAATTCCCAGAAGTATACTTCAAGGCAGGAGCAGAACAAAACATTTTTTATTCAGTTCTAGATTTTTAATTACAAAACAGAATGAACAAAGCTAAAAATCACCACGTTTGCCTTCTCAGATCCAGAAAGCACTCATTAGTTTCAGATGTTTGTAATCATACTGAGTTTTGTTTATACCAAGGCAGAGGGGCTATCAAAGCAGAAAATGGTAGTCCTTAATTAGAGAGGCCAGGTGGCACCACAGAGTCACAGCACAAGTGCCTCTCCACGTCCACGCCAATGATTGAAGACTTGACCTCAGCAACCGTTCTTCAGGGGTGAAAAATAATACAGTCACCAGGTGGCCATCTCTTCAACACAGACAGCCATCTGCACCAAAATGCGCCAAATTATGTTTAGTTCTTTTTAATGTGAACCATTATCCATTAGAGTCACAGTGGGAAACCATGAGGTCCTGTTAATTGAAACTTCAACTGTGACTTAAACCTCTGTCCCAGACAGGAGACAGACTCTTTACCTGCTGGGTCCTTCAGTCCAACGCAGTTAACATTCTTTCCTGTGTCTGATCAGATGTAGAACAGTAAATGCCTGATCTGCAAAACAGTCGAGATGCTGTGGAAGGAGTCATTCTGTGGAAGAGATTTCACAGGTTTCTCGGTGCTGTATGTCAGCCCCCAAATCCTGTGACTTGTTAACAAACAGCTATTAACCACTTCTGAGGAATGCCCTCAGAAGATGCAATGCAACGCAAGCTGCTTGCTAGTGCTGAGACACATACAGAAAGAGAGCTCTACATCTGTCAAGAGAACCCAAAGCTTCTGTCCTAGTCTGTCACCTCTCCCAGTAAATGGAAGCATGTCACACAGTTTGCTCACTCATCCATTCCACAGGTACAGGGAGACTGAAAATGTACACCAAAGAGAGGGTGAACATATTGGAAAAAAGCAGAGAGAGGAAAAAGAGGAGAGAAGGTTGCACCCATCATAAAGATGCTCCCTCTCAATGCTCAAATTTCCCTAAGCACCTTGACTGCAGCAACCGTGAGAAGCTAAAAGGGAACCTCTCTCTTCATCAAGACCAGTGCCCTCTACGGACATGCCCTGACACTCAGCAATATCTCCCCTTTGTTATTTCAGCTGCGCATGCAGGAGATCCAGCACTGAACAGGAACTGCTGTGGGGAACAACCACCTGAGAAAGACCACTTCAATGACCCTGACCACAGGTGCACCAGCAAGGCAAGGAAACATCTGCTGCAGCTGGAAACTTCAAAGACATTGTCTCACTGCATTCTGCATCTGGAGGAGTGGGGACTGTGTGAAATGAAAGACACCTGTCACTCCTGAAAAGACTCAATTAAAAGTTCATGGCTGCCTCTTTGGTTTGTAAAGTACCAGTGGCATCAAGTCATCTGTGGTTTGTGCATTAGGAGCACCGTGCTAAGAGTTAACTTTCTGCACTGCCATCTACACCTCCGAGCACCCAGGCGATCCTTGTAACATGGGCAGGCAGAGAGGGTCAGAGGTAATCATGGAACTTCACTCAAAGATGTTCCTATTCAAACGAATAAAATAGTAAAGACACAGAATGTTACAGCTCCAAGTTCACACATTAACAGAATCATGGTTCATCAATTTTTAAATCCACTTTTTAGCTTCCTCGTAAAAGCCAAAAACTATCTACAATAGATAGTCTTCCAAAACACAGCATCTGTTCTCTTTCATTCCATGGTTATAGATAACCTTCATAAGCTGATTTGCTCATGACAATAAATTTATTTTCAGAAATTATACTCCTGATCTAATATGAAATAATAAATAATTCAGAAGTTTCACATTATTACAGGGAATTATATTTAGGAGATCAACTAGGGATCTCTGTAATGAGAAACATTCACCTTGCTAGAGGAATGCTACTCTGCATTTAATCTTATAATATTCCCTTCAGGGTGTACAAGACAGCTTGCTGGAAAATATAATGACTCCTTGACTGTTTTTTGAAGAAAAAAAAGCATAAAGAAAACAGTGATATGGAAATGAGATCTACATTTCATTTGAAATTCCATATGCACTATTTTAAAGCCACCTTGTTTCAATATGGAGAAAATCAAAAGATTTTGATGGGCCTGATGATGTTATTCAGAAAAAGAGAGATTAAAATCACAAAGAAACAAAAAGATGTGGCACATGTGGTCATATTAATAGAAAGTCACTTATATTTCACAAACAGAAGATGATCTACTTCAGCTGTTTTTATGTTATTATTTGTTACTGGAAAGAGAAAAGCTGGTTCATAAAGTTCCCATTGACCAAACCAGAAAAGCATCTGTTGGTCACGAGTGACGTGCTAACCGCGTGCAGCAGCAATGACGCTCACAGCAGCACAGCCCCGCTGTCACCAATAGGCCTTTAGGCAATCAGCACCAGTTCCAGCTGAGAACTGTGGGAGCAGAGGAATACGTTTCAGAGTACTGCCATTTTTGGCACTCATCTCAAAGTAAATACACTGTAACCTGCTAATATTCTCTCTTGGCCGCCCTTTCCAACCATCATAATTTACATTGGACAAAAGAAGGAAACTATATACTTTTTGCAACCAAGGCTAACGTTGGGTGTCTGCTGCATGCAGGGTAATGAATATTGATGTATGCAGCCATCTTCCAAATGAGGCAGCTAAACAATACACATATAGTTTCCACCAGTCTGGAGTCTCCACGAAAAATCATTAAATTGTCAGTAAGTATGATCAACTCTGAAAGAAAAATAAATATTATTGATGATGACAGCATGCTATTGTAACTCTGCATCATTATGCCAGAGGTGTACATTTTCAAAGCGTCCCATGAGAAGGAGGCAGACAACAACATTAATTGCCTGTGGGATTTAGGCGTGCCATTTAGATGCAACGGCCCGAAAAAACATGTCTAAATCTACCAAATGTTTTATTGGTTTTTTTTAAGCATGGTACATTCTTCCTCAGAGTATTCAAATTACATTCTTCAGTGTAATTAAAAACCTACTCACAATTAACTTTGTGGCAAAAAATAAAATCTATCTTAACAACTAAAAATAGACAATGCAAAAGATCAACTTTGATACTTTAGAATGTACAGTGTTACATACTCTACAATGCAAAAGCGTTCCAGGAAGAGGGATCTCAAAAATTTCCATTCTAGTTTCCAATCATGTTATTATTACACATCAAACGTCCACAGACAACTGCCATCACAAAAATGATTAGGCGAAAAAGTGCTACCGAGGCACTCATTTCAGGGTTTCACTCTGAAATAAAGAATCGGACATAAATAAAGTCTTACTGTGATTTTTTTCTCTAATAAGTCTCACAACCCAATGGTCTATGTTCTATTTACATGATAACCTGTAGTGAGTTGACTATCTTTCGCACAAGGTTCCGGTCCCTGTATCATAAGGTGCCACAACAGCAGTGCAGAGACATTGACCCCTGCCAACTATCTTTATCTACATTTCTCTTCAGTTTTGACACTTGTCCTCCAGAACTGACTTTATCAAATATATTAAAAAATTATTATCATGCTGGTTTCTTTCTAGTTAATTGGAAAGTAGGTTTACTACACAAAAATACTATATTGTAGTGTTGCCTAGCGAGATATATTGTGCTATCCATGTAAAGAGAGACACTTCTGTGATTACGTAGTATCCAGCTGTAACTCCATCCACAGGTAGTCCCTAGAATCAAACCCACTTTCATTGCAAATCCTGAGCCAAATAAGAAAGTGTTCTTTACCACTATCAACACAACCTCATTTCCATTACCCCGGGAAATGCGGCTAAACTATTTGTTGCAGGTATTGGTTAATAGCATTCACTATGGATATGTTAAAAGGCATATATTTCAATTAATTAGATTTCCAGAGGAGTAATGTGGTATTTGGACTTTGACACTAAATCAATTCAAGCTTTACAGATATTCTTGACAATGCCACCCATAAAATCAATAGTAAAACCTTATATGCTTTGGAAAGGACAATGACATCTGTGTGAAAAAAGGAATTTAAATAAAATTTGAATTGTCTGTAGCAGGTAGCTTTGGGATTATTCCAGCACTTGTACAGTATTTAAGATGACTTCTGAGTTATTCTTAATCTTATACTCCCAATCATAATACAGAGGTTCTTTAAAGATGTAATTGACTATTGTGAATATCTTCTGTATGATAGGTAGATGGCACTTTTTTTCTATTATCAAAGGAAAGTTGAACAGTTTTGGGATTAGTTTAAGGTAAAACATGTATCTTCTGTTAGCGCTTACTCTACCAAAGTAGGTTCACAAATTGCATACTGATGGCAAGGTTCTAAACTATCCTTATGATAGGGAGCAGCAGTGAAAATCACTATGGGAACATTGGACGGAGGAGGTAATATCCTTTGCACAGAACTAAACTTTTAATTTTTGTTCTACATAATAGAAATTATTACTTTTTAAGATGCCTTTTGTTGTTGTCACTGCTCATCTTCCAGTTTCTCATTATGTTAAACAGCAATATCAAAGAAAAAGTGATTTTTTTCCAGAAAGATACCATAAACATCAGTCTAGTAACCAAGACCTGACAGTGACAGAAGAAACTGGTGAGATACACTTTTCCAATCACTGCAAATATTAAGGCTTGAAATGGGAAAAAAATGAAAGTCTTGAAGGATGCAGCTACCACAAAACAATACTGAATCTCCTAGAGAAGAGTGGAAGAATATAAATATTCATTGCGTTCAACACAGAATAGCAGATTGCATGCTCACTGCAAAATAGAGACACTTCAGTATATGTTGAGGCCTCGTAACAATGGGATTTGCCAATTAAATCTGAGGGTTGTGATCATTTCTGTTGTGATATGGTGAATAACATGCTGAGAGACACTCAGATGAAAGGGTTTTGAATCACTGCAATATTCTGTTTCAGGCTTCTTTTTTTTTTCATCCTCTGTAAATATGAGAATGAAATGTGGTAGACAAGCCTGGGGAAACTTAGAGGAAGGTTATTTTGAGGTTGTTTTTCTTTACTTAAGATAGATAAATGCTAAACTAACACCAGCTATATTTACTTTTCTTTTAAAGCCTGTAAATTGCACCTAATTAATAGACCCTGATGCAGTAAGATACCTGCATTCCCTCAGATTTAGATCTAATGGAATTTTTCTGTTACATCTTACGATTAAATCTTGCAACTGTGCTGTGCATATCTAAGAAAACAAATTCCCTTGGTTTCTTCCATCAGTTAAGTGCGAAGGACACAGGATGGCCACCCTGCCACTAATGTAGTTTCTAATCCTTTCACTGCAAGGAGCAGAAAAACCCTCTCTGTGACTCTCTGAGGCTGAGGGGTGAAAGGGATGTCCTAATGCAACCTGACAGCATCCGCAGAGGGCAGCACTGAAGAGCTCACCACATTCCTGCAGGATTCCCTGCTAATAATCCTCACAAGGAGGTTAGCGGGCTCCCTATCCCATCCCTTCCAAAGGCTGAGTTAGGTGAGGCACTGAAGAGACAGACCCAAGATTCTCATCACCATCATCATTTACAATAACATAGCACCCGGGAGCCAAGTCACGGACCGCAACCCCGAGACTAACTGCAGTTCAGGCAGAATATAAAGCCATCCTGCTTGAAAATCTTCCAATCCAGCAGAAGACAAGGAACCCTAATAGATGGAAACACAGAATAAAAACCACCTCTTCAGCATCTCTGTAGTAGTCTCTAGTTATTAACAACCTTTCTCAATAACCTGACACTGTTAAATTTCTGGTGTATATATCATGGAAAATGAGATATTTAAGGAGAGTTTTGAAGGAGAACCAACATCACTTTATGGGAGTATTTGGGAGCTCTTCTGCCTAAGGGCACAGAGCGAGGTCCTGGAAGCACTGCTGACAGTGTGGTCCACTGCACTCTGCATGCACTGCTTTTCTGAACTGATGCGAGGGTCTTACGTTTCCAGGATGGTCATTATTACCTTTCAACGGGCAGGTACAGATACTTAAAGGAAACTAAAGAGGAAACTCTTTCATGTATATCTATATTAAAATAATGTTTCAGACACCTTCTATAACCCCATCCCTACTAGCAACTACCAGAGTACTTCAAGCCTCAGCAGATTCTGTAAGACATTGTCTGTTATTTTGACACGCTTATTTATTTAGAAAATGAAGCCACCAAAACCTAAAACACTACCAAAAGGCTACCAAAAGGTATCAATGATAATAGGTGACTCTGTCTGGAGGATCATTTAGGAGAACTGAACCAAGTATGCCCAGATAATATATTTAATTAACAACTCATTGTCTGTTAACATAGTCTCTTATATTAAGTGACAACTAGCAAAGAGTTTTCACTGAGCATGAAATATCTTATTTCAGGTCATATTCTACAGCACATATTTCGATTGCCAGTCACCATTATGTCTATATGGTAGATATCATATCATCTTCATGCAGCAACACAAATTAGATCTATGTTCATTTTTCTTGGTAATCTCATTTACCCTCTTCCAGTTGCCATCAGCTTCCAGTGTATATACAGCTATATGCTAAACCCCATTTTTGTCTCTAAAAATTATTGTCACAATTTGCTTCGACTTCAGCAAGACTTGGATTTGGCCTAGGGAATTTAACCCATTTATTTGCAAAGCTTTTGCTAAGTTTGTAAATCCCTGGAGTAATGTTCATATTGCAGGAAGAGAAATTTCTTAAATGTGACAGAGTTAATAAATTTCTCAGGCACAGTAAAGTTTGGAGGATAGTATTGCTACAGTCTGAGCAGCCACCTGGCACACTGGGTGATAGCAAACTGGTAAATCCAAAGGGCTTCACAAGAATTTTTTAAAACATTTTCTCCTCCATGTTTTTGAATGGCCACACAACTACCGTCAGATTCTGTATTAATATGCAATATAGGGACAAAGATGTGAATAAGTTAAAGAGTAGTCTCCTTCCAGGTACTTACTGCTGATCCATAAGCCTTATGATGTGTAGTATCATCATTTTGGAGGTCACACACTCAAGAAATTTAATTTTGCTTAGTTATCATAAGAACTTCATTGATGCAAAATTCTGAATCAGCTAGAAAAGTAAGCTCACCAATCGGTTAAGACTTAGCTCTGGACTCTGCTTGTCAAGAGTAACCCAGAAAGAAGCAGAAGAATAAAAACAAGTAAAGGGTAATGACAATTTTCATAAGCAAACTAGGAACAGCTGCTCCAAGGTCAGTAACTGGAAAAATTATGTTAATGATTCTGCATTAGCTGGGTAAAGTGTCACTGCTAAAACAAATCAGTCCAGATTTGAACCATTGTGTGGCTCTACATCAGCACCAATTAAGGTGGCAGATGATGTATAAAAATCCTGGACAAAGGATATTATTATGTTACGAGCTGTACCGATTTTTACAAGGCTTGTTTGATTGACTGACTGATACTATCAAGTAATTAGCTTTAATCTTGGGTTACAATGACCAGAAGAAATCCTGAATCAGGTTATATTTGATCTTTGATAGTACTTTACTGATAAGAAAGTGCTTAAACAAGGCAGAACCCTAGTTTCCTTTGCAAAGCCAGTGTTGCATGAATCGTCCGTGCAGAAGTCGGCACACCCAGGAGGTGCCCGGGCTGCATACAAATTCTGGTCACGTAGACAGCAGTCAGTAAAGAACAATCTGATAAGGGGTTCCAGCACAGGAGCTCTTCATAATTGGTTTAACGCTTTGGCATATCTGATTTTAAAAAGCATATACATAAAATAGTATGCAAATCCAGAGTTTTGGTGGGTTTTTTTTCCGTAAATACACACATTCCCTTTTCCTAAAAGACAGCCACAGGGGATAACGACGGGGAAGATGCCCAGCACACTTGTCCACTGTGGCCACTTCTTCCACCAACAAAACCAGGGCATTTACAAGGGCATTTACAATCTGCAAGCTCACTACCCATAAAAAAATCCGACTAACATGGTATCAGGAACCTGACCTCACAAGTGAGCCCCTCCAGCACATTTCTGATCCTGAATTCCAAGCTGACAGTTTGCTACCTGAAAGGAAATTCCATGGGGGCAGAAGGCCAGGTTACAGACATTTGCAATACCTCTCCTAGGACAACTAACAGCAAGATGTCTCGGGTTTGTCTTTATCGGCCTCAGCACTTCTATTGCCATTTCAAATACATGCCTAATTTTAGACCAAGTCTGTAAGAACCACTCCATGTTTTGATCTTTGAGCTCCCCAATACACCTGTTGATTTCCATGTACATACTTGTCTTCCCCCAACTTGCATTTGCGTACTTGCATCTGCTCAGTGTGCTGGGCCACTGTGGTTCCTCGAGTATTGCCTCCCTCCCTCCACACATTTCGTCTCACAGCCCTGTTCTCCTGACCCCATATAACTCGGCTCCATACTGATGAAGGTCTCTACTTCCACCCACTCACGCCTTTTTTTTTTTTTTTTTTCTATCTAGAGCTACTCCTTCTTTTTCCATAGGCTTTTCCCCTCTTCCTGAGCAAAACTCCTCTACCTAAAGGCAGCTGGCAAGACCACTTTCCTCTTTCAACTCATAAACCCAACAATTTGAGACTAAGAAACCGTAGGGAAATACCATCACTGAATTTCCTTGCTCTGGCTTCTCCATCTCCCTTCAGCATGTCAGCTTTCTGTGTGATAAGCTACATGTGGCTGCAACCATTTCAACATACTTGTTAGTAAAGCATCTGTCAAACCTTCAATTGCATGCAAATTATAAATGATACCCCTGGAGATCATGACAGCAGATGTGCTGTGACTTTTACAACAGGCAGCCCCACTGAATTAAAACCTAGTATAGAGTTGAAGATACCTATCTGTAAGAGAAACAGAATATTATTTCTGCTACTGTGCTAGTTACTGACTTGCAAGTACATCCAGGCTCAAATAGAATTTTCTTTCATTAGGATAACTTTATATTCATAGCATTTAAACAGTTCGAAAAATAGAGGTAGTGTGAGCAAGTTACAGCTCAACTTCTCTCTGTAGTGCTTTTGATGTAAAACTCAGTTCTTGGTCATTGGGGCAGGGCGGGTGGTGGTGGTGTTGAAACACAGTAAGTTTTCTTGTTAAATCTCTCTTTCCCCCCTTTTTTATTGATTTGCAGATCTTCACTGCCAGAACGAATTCTCAGTTCCTTTTCAGATGACACATCTTGTGCATTGATATTTATTGTGGTTTTGGCTATATATATGTATGCCCCAGGGCTTCAGCTCTTATCAAGAGAGAGATTCAGCTTCTCAAAGCTGCAGGTCCTGTTTTTTCTGGTTCAACACATTCTTGCTCTGGAAGTTTCTGGGTTTGCTCGCCTCCTGAGAATTTACAAACTAAGACAAAGTTCCAGAGTAAAGATAAATATCTGTGTATGCAACAGAAAAAAAAAGAAAAAAGAGAAACCACAGCTGTCCTGATCAAATAATGCTGCCAGCTCATTTAAAAACTGTACTAATTTAGATTGAAACAGCGTAAGCTGATGCATCTGGGCAGACATTTAGAACCACCCTGGACCCCAGAACAAAGCTTCCACCCCAAGGACCTGCCGAGAGCCAGGTGGCCTTCAGAGCCAGGGACAAAACTTGGTTCAGCATTGCCACAGGCCAGCACATACTAGAGTGAATGAGAGATTTGCAATTCTTTTCAAAAAGAAAGTATTTGAGTTGAAAGTTGCTAGCCACCACTGCTGGCAGGCGCAAGTGGGCAAATGATGCATTTTCATACACAAATAGCCTCTGTGAGTGCAAATTACAGACAAAAACTCCAGTAACCAGGTTTGGAAAACTTGACTCTATACAAAAGGAACTTCTTTGATTTCTTCTTTTTGAAAGCAATTTATGTAACCTGCCATTGTTTTTACAGTCATTCTTAAGATGATGGGGCATACTCAAAATAACGTTTAAGAAAACAATAAAGTAGGCTGTTCCTTACTGTAACATGTAAATGTCAAACTAGTGCTGCCTGGGAAAACACCACCAGTGTTGGAGATCAGGGAACGAGGAGGACAAGACAGAAGGCATCAGGTCCAAAAATAAGTGCACACAACTGACATTTGTTGTGATATCTCTTGTGAAATCTGCCTTGACTTTGAAATTTGTCAAGCTGGTGACACAATTATCTAATTCTTCTTTTTTTCTTTTTTTTTAAAGGAGGTAAATATGGCCTCCAGGAGAGTTAAAAGGGACTTGAATTGGATAAAGGCTTCCGCCCATGGGGACAGCGTACAGTAAGAAATGACTGCTCTGTATTCTCAGGGATTCCCCCCCCATTCTCACTCAATACTGTTTTCTTCGCTAAAGTGAGATAAAGCATCCACATAGCTTCTTACAATAACTGTCCTTTTCGTTCCGACGGGATAACAGTTAAGCTAATGGGATAACCTCAGGAAGCAGAAATTTGACACAAACCAGACAGCAGGTACTTACCAAGCAGATTGCTCTGAAACAGAAATAATGCCACATATTTCCCAGACCATCATAACCCTCCACTCAATGTACCAAAAAAACTAACCAAGTCCCTAAACCAGTTTTTAGCCTGAAAATAGAGGTGGCAGAGACTCTATGAAATCTAAGGACATGCTGCTTTGGATTTTCTACGGAAAATATTCAGATAATAGTATCATATACAGCAATATAAAACCTTGAGATAAATTAATTTAAAATAAAGCCAGGAAAGACATGGTTAAATTTGTTCAAAATGAACATATTACGTACTCAACAGCAGGAGAATATCACACGTTCACCCATTTTGAGAATGATAGCCAAATTATTCTTTCTTGGAGTGAAATCCTAGCCCCACTAAAATCAATAGATGTATTATCAGAGCTTCACTATCATCTCAGTCTTTATCACTGCCAGCTCTTTGGCCAATGAAAAAAAAAATCAAAGAAAGAATATTATCTTCAAAGGATTTTTACAGGCATATATACCAAGTAAATTTTTTACTATTATGACAGACCTGATGTTCATTTTTTGTCCTATAAAAACAGCAGATGCCTTACTAGGCAAAATGGGAAAGACAGGAAGGATAATGATAGCATAACAATGCTGTTTGGGATGGGAAAACGTATTCTGGTGGGTTTGGGGGGTTTTCTTTTATCTGCGTTGCTGGAAAGAACTATATCTTTGTGAAACAGCCGATGTTTGTTAGCTGTGGTTATTCTTTTTCATTCAAAAATAACTAAGACAAACTATAGATAAAATTGAAGATTTTTAGATTTGCTCTTAAATTGCAGCAGTCAGACTGGCTCTGAATTTAGAAGCAGCTGTAACTCAGCACCACTGCAAGAGTTCCCCACTGCCTCTGCCTGCCCCCCTGAATGATTTATATACAGGAACAGACTGGAATGAGAAACAGCAGATGCCAGATAAAACTATACAAGCCACATGCTAAGGAGCTGTGAAAGTACGACTGTAAAGGGAGATGCTGTGCACCGGCAGCAGGAATTGCAGCTCATCCAGCCCTGCCCGGGCTGGGCGCTGTCACCGGATAGCTGCAGTGCCCTGCTGCCCAGTGTGGGTTGCCCACCACTGCTCCCAGGCTTTACTACGCCGCTGCCTGAGCCATGCCAATGACAGGTCTCTCTAACTAGTCTTAGGCTAATCTAGGTCTTACACAAGCTACAGAAGTGACCGCAACATAGATGTCTCCAGAGAAACCGTGTTTCTCTTAGGCCAGAAAAGCATGAACTACTTTTCTGGTTTTCCTATTTCAGCTGCTATTGTCTCATTCCTGCAGCCAAGATTCAGTTACAAAGCTGTTCTTTGTAGCTGAATGTTATTCCCCGATATCTGTTTTAACAATAGATACTAAAAAAGTCAGCAACGTTTCACATTATCTTACAGCATCTTGAAAAAGCACAAAACCCTCTGAACAAAAAGGCAAACCAAAAGCAATTCAAATTCTTACAGCCTGAGCAACTTCCAAAAGAGCTTCCCCACATACCACGGGTGTTGAAGAACATAGTTATCTCTGTTTCCAACTTAAGCTGGATCTGGTACGGATATTTTTATCATAGAAAATCTACCACTAAAGTAATTTTCTTCTTATCATTATTTTCTTTATAAAGAAACCTTAGCATTGAAAAGCATTTTAGCAAATCAGAACTGAAATGCCTTTGTTTAAGCAACAAAGCCAGCTCTCTGATGATTCAAATAGCACTATGAATCCAGTCAACATCAATAATAACGACAGTCAGCGTCCATTCAAGGCAGCAATTAAAATAATGTTATCTCCTGAGTTTTAAGAGCCACTTACTTAACAGGAAGGGACTTTACATACACACTGACACACAGATGGCACTTTAGATCTTAAGAAAGAAAGAGACTCAAATACCTTTCAGAAACATTCAGAACCCAACTGGCAATTTTGATTTCTCTGTTCCCAAGAGAATCGTCTGCATCTGAAGATCAATTATCAAAACACATGATTATCAGAACATGATGACATCTATAATTTACAGTAATAAAATCAAACTATTTCTTTAACTAGTTCACTACAGGCCAGAGGAGAGTTCTGAATCACAGCAATGTGTCCTGTGGCCCTGCACATCCAGTCCGGGCAAAGAAAGCACAAAATGGGACATGTTAAGGTGCAGCACAGAGAGGGGTCGACGACCCTCCCGGGCATGCTCGCTTACTTTTGCTAGTCAGAACCACGGGGTGCTTCAGCAATATGCAGAGGCTATAACTGAGATAGGCAGGGCTCTGCAGTCCACGGCAGCGTGGGATGGAAGACGAGATGGCCTCTGATCAGCCATGGAAGAAGAGCTGAGGAATGATGCAGTCTGTGAGAGTTAGCAGCATAAGAACAGTCTACGGGCTGATGCAGTGGGTTGGTTCACATTTAATTATATACACTAAAGGCTTAGGTTTGAAGTAATTTACTATCCTCACCAAAATCAGAGTGGAGAGAGAAGATGCAAGACTGACTTCAGGGACTTGAACAGCAGTCCGTTAGGTTTTAACACTAAATTTTCAATTTCAGTTATAAAAGGCAAACTATTCGCCACATGAAAACTGAACGGAGTATTTACATTTACTGTACGCCCCTGTGCACTGGCAGAAATCAAACGTTTGTAATATAAATGCTTCCATTCCTGTCTTTGGTTCAAATCCAGGAGTGACTGAAGGTTGTGACCAACTGGGAGCATCTGTACGATCCCTGTTAAATTAACTCACTGCTTCACCCCATGTTCTTGTAGACAACTGTCTACAGCCCAGTTGCAATCGCTAGCCATTTTGGCAGTTTCATGGCTAAACAAGATTCATGGAAACTGACTCTGGAAAGAGAATGAAGTGTGCTTGTAGAGAGTCGGCAGTTGTGCTGGCTGGTTCTGCGACTGCACTGAGAGCTTCTCCTCTGAAACTGCTCATTCTCACCTTTTAAAAGTGCTAAATCTACACCTGCACAGGCACAGCACAGACAGGTACAGAGTGAGTGCAAAATTCTTTATAGCACAAAGAAGAGGTTATGTACTTTAAGAACTTAAAACATCACTTCTCAAAGAAAAAAAAAAGCTGATTCATTGCTGGGGGATGCAGCGAGCTTCCAGACAGAATTAAATAATTTTGTGAATAAATACTTATTTACTTTGAACTCAGGCTTTTTCTGCCAGCCCATCTCCAGAACTACAATTAACTCAACAAAACTTCACTTTGCCTTCTCCACTGTCCAGCCTCACCACAGTGTCAGATCTTACAGTTACCTGGTGGATATCAGAAGAATTTCAGTAAGAAAGCCAAGCAACTGGAAACACTAAGACTTTAACAAATCACCATAAATGAACCAATTTGGCTGAATTTTCACTCTAAGTTAGTAATTCTCAGTTCTGGAAAAAAGCAGGGAACAAAACAATAGTGAGTAGCCAGTGTGCACTGGAACTTTTCAAATGTCTTTACATCTCTGGCAATTTACTGCTTAACCTGAGCCTCAAGGTATTAGGAGTGAAACATGCAGATTTTCAACTAAATAATGAAAATCTGATTGAGCCATGGTATACCAAGCGAGAGTAAAAGAGAATCTGGGAATATGCATATGCAATAAGGAATATTAAAAAGTTTCTCGGGCACTGCAGTATGACAATGCACTCTGATTATTATCTTTATTAGATAGCACTGGATAAAGAGCCAATTCATTAAAAATTAATAGGACAGTACTGCCATCCATACATTATACATCTCCATAAAGTGGATGTGGACAGCTAAACGTTAAATCTGTTGAAAATAACTGCAAAGTGAAGTAGGAGAATGTGTCATAAAATAATAGCAAGTATGTAATAAGAAGGCCATACAATAAAACAGGGAGAAAAGACAGACAACCTCACTGTACAAGTCTGTAAAATAAAATGAGGAGATAGGAAAAACTACAATAAACTAAAACTTTGCCCTGAAATGGAAAAATTATTCCCGGAAAGTGTACAACAGGAAATAAAAGAACCCTATTAAAGAGCAACAGTGGGAAGTGGTGAATACAATGACAAATGGCAGAGAGATGTTTGATTTCAAAACAGCAGAGCTATTCATGAAAAGAAAACAATTTCATTGTGTGTTTTGATGAAAGCTCAACAATGTGGGGCATTAATATCACTGAGGCAGAATCAGTAATAGGCAGATAAACCTTTATTCAATCACAAAATGAGAATTCCATTTATACCATGTTTTCTAATTAAGTTTCATTTAGAACAATTCAAAAATATGTTTCATTATTCTAAAATTTCCTGAAGTTTTTGATTACAAAATGAACAGCTGTGGCAAATTCCATCATCTCACATTAAAAACACTACTCAGAATACTCATATCTGCTAGAATGGTTATTTCTAAGGTTTGTAGAAAGCTTTAGTGTGGACTTCAACAATCAGAAATAAACAACCATTCAGTACGTACAGCCCTAAATAGATATGCCTTTAAGAACATTTACCATTCCACATACTTATATAGCAAGATACTTTCTGAAACTATTTTGCTAGTAAATGATTCCTTCACAGTGCACTGAGAATTAATGTTGCTTCATGGTGACGATGAAGAGGAAGAAATGGAACTTAAAAGAAAAACTGTTTAGCTCAAATGTATCCGTATTTTCATAAAAATTCTCTTAAATCCTAATATTCCCAAGACTTATTCACAAGGCACAAAGTTAAGCATATTCAAACAACTCTATCTTTGCAAATCAAATTTCAAGAGGAAAATTATATAGAGCACCTCTCCACTTACCTCTGAAAGCTAACAACCTGATTTCGGAATGCAACAAATACACATTGGTGCAATTTAAGAGCCTGCACAAGAACTGAAGGAATTACAATAGTTAGCATGAGGCCAATTTTAAAATTTGACCTTGCTAGGGCACAGGAATAGTTGTCACTCATATTAAGAATGCCATTACAAAATACATGTAAACCAGGCAAAGCTCCACTCATTTCTACTAAACTGAAATGAAATTCTGAACCTGCAGCTCTAAGAACTACCAGCCTGACAGCAACAGCAAGAACAACATCCCATGTCACCTATAGATGACAGGCATTGGCATTTCTGAGCCTCTGTGAAGGTCTGTGCTTTGTGCTTCCAGGACGTACTTGACTTTTAATTATCATGTTGCACTGCAATACAAGTCACCCTAAAAATGTATCGGGGCACCTCAGTGGAGCTCAGCTCCCTGGACTGAGCCTGAGCCACGGATCTCACCATTTCGCAGTTTGTAGACTTCTCCCTAATAAAGATGTGTGTTGCACATCTGGTTTTACAATGTATTTATCAGCACAGTTATTCTGATAATTTGATATTTCAAATACAGTTTCCTCGGACAACTGACAACCTTTTCATTTTAGCATCTCCTAATGATAGTCCTTTAGAAGAAGCTAGACATAGATGAAGACTAACACAAAGAGAACTTGAAAAGCAAGTTTTGAGTTTGGGGTAGGACAGACCCCTAAGACTTTTAGCTCTGGAAAACATCTCTCGTGCCTCAAAGATCCTTGTGGATTATAAATGTGGAAGCTATGAACAGAAAAGGAATTATTCACCACATTATTAAACAAGACAAAAAGCTTCTGAATTGAAGCTTAAAACAGGCTATTTAAGATTCCAGCAATCCCTGGGACTTTGGCAACAAAAATGTTCAAAAGCCTTTTATATATGCTGTCAGATTTATGTAAAGCATTTGAGATTCTTGTGAACTTATTTATATAACAACCTAAAACTTGAAGCCAACTTGAAAGTCTTTCTATTCTAATTATTCATTGGAGGTGCTGTACAAAAGATAGGCTATGTTCTTTCTTGAACATCTTCTGAAATGGTGGCTAGCAAAATATAGACTTCAGATGAACATTTTATGGAGTGACTGTTACTGCCGATGAGCTGCGTCATTCAAAATAAAAACTATTTGGTGAGATTTTTCCCCGTTTTCTGTTCAGAGACAACAGGGGAGATATCACCGTATGCTACATTCAGCTCTAATTGACTGCTCACATTCTGCCCCACTCGTCTTGCATAATTATGTTTAGGAAAATGCTGCAGTATGTAAAAATAAAATAAACGTTTCCATCTTTTTTCAGAAATATAGCACTAGAATACACCCTGGAGTCAGGCTCAGGATGGACTCCAAGATATTGTTGGACACTGAGGCCCAGGTGACCTGCATGCAAGGCACTGTCACTCAAAACTATTTAGTTTACACCCCACACGAGCGCTCTGCCATCGCTCTGGGTCACTGCTTCAGCTCCACAATGGAAAGGAGCATCAGATCTAAATGCATCTAGCATCTCTCCAATAGCACCCAGACTGCAGTTAGGGGTCACCACCGGAACAGCAGCAGGACATCACCTAACTGGGTCTACACGATGCAGCAAAAGCTACCATGCAGTAAAACCAGCCCCCACAACAAGAAGCCTTTCAAGCTTTATCTTTCAAGATGATTTGAACGTGTTTTCCCTTTCATCTTCCTCTGCCCAAAAGCTCTCAATGCCATTTCCTTTCTTCCCAACTCCCAATTTTCCTGTCCGCATCATTTTGCTATCTCAGTGAGGTCACTCAGTTCTCTCCTGTTTCAGCTACCACCTTCACTCCTCCTTCATCCTTCACGTCAGCATTTCTCAGCTATCCAGGCTGTGCACACTTTCAAACACAGACTTACTTGTCAAACAGACTTCAGATCAGCTCAAATGTCTTTATATAGATACTGCATCAGGGTGTCTGCAGCTTCAGAAAATCACGGGTCTAAGAAGAAATAAATACAATTTGTAGCGTATTGACATTCCATATAAACATTGTTGAGAATTACAGACACAACAAAAGGGCATTTGCCTGCATTAGCTGGGAATTACTTTTTTATAACTATTGTGAAGCTGGTCAAACTGTTTTATCCCTACAACTCTACAACCACTCAATGCCAAAATGATGGAACTTCCATAGAAATGAAGAATCTTTTCACAAACACCATCTAGCTCCTCACCATTCTTATTCCTTTCATTACTTTACAACCCATTTAATACTAGCTTATATTAATTATTCAAAGCAGGAGAAAATTTATAACTCATATGTGACCAGAAGCAATAGTACACAAGTTCACAATTCTTTTCATTTATCAAAATTTCGCCATGTCAATCAAGAACCAGAAATGCAGTTGCAGAACACCTAAAAAGAAATCCACACATACAGTACTTCAAGGAATAAGTATGATAAGCTGTTTTGGTGGGGGTTTTGGTTTGTTTGTTTGTTTTTGTGGTGTTTTATTTTTTTATTGTGCTGATGAACATAGTTTAACACCCACGGATTGTTATAAGCCAATGTGGCTTCTCTCTCTTCCTGTGTTTCTTTCATATAGGATTATTCCATATACGTTCCGGCTGCAGGATTTTTATGGATTAAGACAGAAGCCAGCAGCATTCTTTATTCGCTGCTTTTGGCATTAAAACACCACTTTGATTGCTTTCCTTTTTTTTTCTGCTTAATCATGTTTTAGACAGACAGCATCCAGATTTAACTCATCCAGGCTCTGTTTTGCCATTTTCCCTTTAGCCACGAGAGCTAGAGATAGAGGTTACAAAGAGCAAGGAAAAGGTAATTTAATATTTAGTTCAATGACACCTGCGGAAGAATCTTGTAAACCTGTGCTGAGATCTCAATGAATCACCGGCGACTTCTGATGCAAAAACAGTGATATAAAAGGGTATAATGTTCATAAAGTCTTTAAGAGTCCATTAGCTATCAGAAATAAAATATTAATATCTCTAATACAAGCATCCTTAAGACATGCACAGTGCATTGCAGGCCCTGGGTCAAGCTCATCCAGCTTATGCCAGTACAGATCCTGCTGAACATGAGGGTGGGAAACCTGTCCACACAGGGAGCACAACAAAAATGAGCACCTATCATTTCCCTTGTGTTGCTTGGATCACTTGAGTCAAGCAAAGTGAAGCTTCAATAACTTGTGATGTATTTATTTCACAGGAACAATCCTAGCTGAAACCTCTTTGAAGGCAAAAGCAAAACCCAGTGCCTTTTACCTCCTATAGTAATTCCCATTACCCAGGAATCAACGTGCATCCAAAGGGAACTGGAACCTCTCTCATCTGACATACAAATTCCTTATGAAAACAAAAGCTTTGAGAAAAAATCTGCAGACAAACCAAAAAAGCGCAGTACATACATCTCATTCTTCCTTACAAAAGACATATTTTTCATTCTGGCAGAGAAAATATCCAGCAATACTCGCTACCCAAGACAGACAGGCATGACCTTCCTAAGCATGCTGATCCACACAATAAGTTTGCACTTGCTTCTAAGAAGGGCTGTTTTCACGCTTTTTGATCAGGAATGATTTACTTGGGGGGATTGTATGATACTAAGATTGCTAATAGGATACAAAGCCTTTCACCTGCAGGTCAGTGTCTTCAATTTCACCCCAGCTTATGAAGGTTGATCCTGCAACACGCTGTGTTCTCCGCATCCGCTGCCCTCAGCTCCGGCAGCCACGGGAGCTGCACAGGGCACTCGGCAGGGGACAACAGCGTGCAGCTCTTGGGAGAAGCAAGCTCCTGCTGACTAAAGGTCAATACACGCTGTACAGAGACCAAGGTGAAACACAGTGCTGTTCTCAGGTTTATTCCTATCACTCTGATAAAAGAAAACACCAGGGTTGCCCCATTTGTTGAAACTGTGGTGACAGATGTGACTTCCCAGGTATGCACAGGGCCTTAATCACATCTACAGCCCAGGAGAATCTGCTCAGAGCGCAGCAGCACATGCCCCAGCCGAAGGCTGATAATGCCTATAATTAGCCACAGAGTAACTAAAGAGAGTAGTTCTCCAATAATACAAATTCAGGGCTTTTTTTACAAACATTAAGTTTCTTTTTTCTTACTAAAGAAAGGATAATAATGTCTTTTGAATAAACTAACGGTATCCGGTAGTTAGGAGTTACTTGTATGCATGCAGTATTTAGGCTAATCTTTTCCCCAGGAAATAATGATCTGAGTAAGATCCTAACAATTTGTCGTGGTTTCAGCCGGGTTAAACCATGACTCAATTCCAGCCTCAGGTACAGAGGTGGAAAGAGTCACCCTCTGATTTGCATTTATTTGTGTAACATATTTCTAAGTTTCTACATTACCAATTTGGAAATATACTGCAAGACTCCAGGATGAAAATTAACAAAGTTATGTATCACAGCTGAACTGTTCAGTTACACATAACGTCTCTTGGACTAGAAATCATTAGAATCAGCTAGAAAAATATTCCTTTTCCCTAGAAGAAGCTTCTGTGTTTTTGAGGGAAAAGAAATAAGAGAGATTTGTCCATATTTAACTCATATGAAAAGCTAATGCATTTACTTTTGACTGAGGTCAAAGTCGCATGGCGCTGTAAGTCAAAACTACAATTCTGACTATAAAACGGGATCTTATTTTGTCTTTTAATCTCAAGACCTGAAATTAAAGTAGTTCGTAAGTCAAAATGAAATTAGTTCAAATATTCTCTTCTACTTATTATAGGAAGAAGTCTTTTGACCAAATAACTTTTTCCATCAAATAAAAAAATTTGTTTTGACAAAATAATGATTTTGTTCAGAAATTATCTTCCATAAATAACTCAACCTGCTCTAAAAGAAATAGGTTTTTTGCATATGTTTGTTTCTGCATGGAAGAGATGGCTGCTCTTCAGTCTTTCAATTTTATTGCCCTCCCCTCTATAACATAAACCCACCATTAGAGACTCCAGCACTGAACCATCAAAGGGCAGTTGGCATTCACCAGCCCAGTGTTTCCATATAAAGACATATGCCTGTGCATGTCTAAGTTTTGGCAGGATCTGACTGGAAAAAAGATTTTTAGCACGCAGAAATAAAATTAATTAAGAAAAACTGATTTCATAATTGCATTTTTAAATAGAGAAGTTACAATAAATCTATTACGAAGCTACAGCCATCAGAAAAAAACCCAAAATGAATATAAAATCCATACAAGTTTATCAACTCTAGGACCATGACTGCGATATTTAAAAGCTTTCTGCTTGCTAATATATATTCTGCTAGCTGTCACATTGTATTTCTAAATTGTTAAAAAAACCTTACCTATCAGCCCCTAAGGCATTCATTTTTCCCTGGACTTCATAAAAACTAGAACTTGTTTCCGTGATATTTCTTTTACAATAGGAGGTCTGTTAAAAACAGCATCATGAATATTCTAGTTATGACAGATATGAAAGGACATAATATCCAGGAAACAGTTCTTTCTTAACATATTCATGAAGAGGTCCTTGTCAATCACAGCTAGTGAATTGAATAAAAAAATAATACTTGGAGTCTTAGGAGGCTACAACTGAGTTTTACACGATGCAGATATAAAGACTGAAGTGAGACCGGGTTCCACTAACAAGATTCCAGGCCTGAAGTGCCTTTGTGAAATTATTCAGAAACCTGCCAATAATGATATTTCAGGCTGCAGCTATCTCCTCCGCAGTTGTGCTCCGTGTGGGTCCATCTGTTACTGCCACACAGCTAATGGAGTCTCTCAGCTGGGGCTTTAAAGGAACAATGTCTCCAATCATCCATTCATCTAGGAGTTTCAAAACAATGTGTTTTACATCACTGCTTCTTTTGAACATTAAAAAATTTACATCTTGATATATTCTGAAAATAAGAAACAAACGACCAAACGCCTTAAGGAGGAGAACTTACAAGGCTACTTATATATATTTTAAAGTATAAAAGCAACACTATTTACTATTTATGCTGTGTTGTCAACTTGTTCAGCAGTATCTGCATAGATAATTAAACAAAGTTTTATATTAAAATAGTTTTTTGCTGTCTTTGCTACTTTTAAAGTGTGTACAAAGTCTAGTATTTAAAAGATATTAATAAAAACACACAATATAGAGTTAGAGTTTACTTGACATTTTTACATATATTAAAAGCTAATTCCAAATGCTTTCAATATGCACAACAGCAGTACGAAAAAAAGCCAGTTAGATTATCAAGCAAGTGCACCTCTTAAACCACACTTCGTTTTCCTAAGTAAAGCCTATAGGACAGCACTTCCCACAATGGCATTACAAGCCCATTTAAAAGGTTGTGTCCATTTCACAGGTGCCATTTTAACCTCTAATATAATTACATGTCATTGAAAGTTCTTTTGCACCAAAACAGTAAAAACCCAAAACACAAGTATAAGAGATACATCTATTATCTTAAAATGAGTGAAGTAAAACCAAAACCATAATTAGAATGAGTTGATAGAACACCACACCCTGGGGTTCACTGCTCACTGCTAAGTTTCCTGCTAGTTTCCAGGATGCTGAAAATATCAAAATTATTTGCCTAGGAAATGCACATGGTTTCCTCTCATACAGCTTCCTACCAGCACTTCAAGCGCTGCCCCAGGATATATTGTATTTACTTGTCTGGCTGAAGATACAACACTTTGTTTCTCTACATTTAAAAGCAACCCATTTGAGATCCATGCTGAATTTAAAAGTGTATCACCCGGATGACATCACAGTAAAAGAGCAAACACAGGTAAACTTGCAGGCTAACGCAGCTAGAGAAGTCAAAATGTATGAAATGACAGCAGCATTACTGGCAGTTTGGTATGGAGACCTGTTGTGCAAGTTTGTTGTGGATAAAACTAATCTTAAAGCCCACCAGCCTGACTCCAAAAAGGTTCGCTACTGCACTCAAATGCTAAATGTATACATATACATTAAAAAAAAAAAAAAAAAAATCCAAAACAAAAAGAAAAATCCTGCTTGAAGATACAAATCACCTACATTTGAAACACTGCGGTAAATTTACAACAGCTTTCAAATTGAAACTAACCATAAACTGAATGCCTGAGATTATCCACATGCGTGGCATTTCACAGCCTTGCTCCTTCACACAGATGGAAAAAATTATGCACTGGGGGACACCCCCGCCCACAGGGCAATATACGGTGTTGACAGTTCTCATAGATTCGGTGTTTGCATCTTTTTCAAAGTGCATCTGATTCCAAATCAACGGGATTTCTTTCAAAAAGATAGGTGTCATGCCTACATTCCAGTGAAGAGCCGAGATTTGCCAGCTCTCATTGCAAATACACCTTTAAGGCTCAAAAAAATACTGTATTTCTTTCTGAAACAAAAGGAATATGAAACAACATCACAGAGCACATTGCACTGAAATTGGAAATGTGGGTTACCGAAATCTTGAGACAAAATACCAAATTGCCAAGAGACTGTTTCTTAAATGGAAGTGTCTCAGACTTTTCACCTACTTGTGGCAGAGCACACTGAACTGCAAACAGAAATATCCACGCACGTTGTGGACTCCATTTGCAAGTACCAGTGGAATGCCAAATTTGAAAAAGTGTATCTGTCTGGCACTAACATATTGGCAACACCTACTACAGGTAATGTCTGGCACAGCAGCAGATTTGTTACGCGACTCATCCTGTTGAAAACAACAATGACTATTCATCTGAAGAATAATAAAAACATTGCTGAACCAAGCTGAGCCCTGGTTTCAGACCTTTCTCACGTTTGCACTGAAAGAAATACACAGGTTTTCTGAGCCACAGAGGCAAGATTTTATCACATTTTAATAGTTTAAACATGTGCAAGTACAGCATGAGCATGTACCAATGTGAAAACTGCAAGAATAATGAGGAACCACTGTTCGAAAACAAAATAAAACAGATCTGAAATGTAAAAGAATGAATTTTCTGTGCACAGAAGCTATGTATTTAGTACTTTTCCACTGGGAGTCTAAGTTGCTTCACCTTTGGTAAACTTGATTCATTAGTGCATTAATTGACAGTTGTTTCCTGTTCTAACTGATTGTTTTCTTGTTCTATTATGTAGTGTCAGACAACAGCACATGATTAATCACAAAAATACAAGAGTTAACTCTGCTAACAATGCGATGTTTCAAAGCCTCCTACCTTCAGGAAAGGAATTCTGCTGTTCACACGGCGGGGATGTTTTCTGGAGCTTCCCTTGCAGTGCTTCAAGCACATTCAGCTGCACCAGTCTCTCGAGACTTTGGCTGACATTCGAGGTTGATATAAATGGGTTATTTTTTATGTTGTGCCTTACAAACTGACCCCTTAAATACACAAAGTCATGTACCAGTGTTGGTCACTATATCTATCAAATGAGAAATTAGAACATGTATGGAGGACTGCAAAAGGCTATATATTAGCCACTTTACAGACCTTCAGCAGAAAGTCCAGCTCCTATAGAAAGCTACCTCAGCCCTGCAGTCTTCCAAGAAATCCTCTTGATTGATAGTGCGAAATGAAGATATTTCATTTTGCTGTCAATATAATTAGTATGAACTCCACTTAAGTGAACAGATTATCTCACAGCTCACCAGAAAGAATTGGAAACTTCACATGTTGCAATACCAAAGATACAAAGGAAGACAGCGGGATAGAGACCTCTGACAGGCTATTTATCACCTACCTCAGCACTACTGGCAGGAGTTCATAATGATTAAGAAGATACATTCTGTCTGAGGTTGAAGTTGAGGTGGTTTAACTTCCCCTTTCAAACCTGTTTGCAATGGATTTGCAAGGCTCTTATGCGAACAGTTACTTGAGTCACAGGCCAAACAGAAGTCCCTTAATCAAAATCTGAACTGGAGTTCCTTCTTAAATGTTCATACTAGCTGGCTGCCCATTTTCCTATTACTGGGATGCACTAGAAACTCTTTTTCTTTTAATAAGTCCAAAAGTTTCCCTCTGTCTGTTTTTCTTTTGAGTTTATCTGAAAATTAGTTTCAGTTACTGACATTCCTGAAATTACAGCAATAACTCCACAAAGTTGTCCTCTTTTAGAGCCTATCAAAACATTGGGATTACCTGTACCGCAATAGCTTGCTATTTCTACTGTGCAATTTTAAGTGATTACATTTCCAAAGGAGCAGAGTTACTGTTCCTTCACAAAAGCACGCTTCTGTGAGTAAAATACTTTTATCAATTTCAGTAACGTTAACAGAGTATAATAATTACCTCATGGAAAACACTTCTGGTCTTCATATTGTGTAGCCGAGACGAACAAAACATCCGAGATTGCTACACACTGCAGAAATGGAGACCACCAAGTATTGATTTTAAAACATGGAACATAGAGGAATGACATTTATTCCTCTGAAAACTATGGTGTATAATTCTGGTATGCCCATGGTTCACATTTGTGGACAGGTTTAATATGGCCACTCTTAGGAACCAATGGAACGCAAAGTAGATTCCCTCCCCCCTGCTAAAAAAAGATCAACTGTACACACAAGAAAAACACGATTTACCTTGGCCTGTCATATAATGAAAAACAGGTGCAGTTAACTGGACCCTTTAGCTAAAGCTGTTAAAGTACATACGTCAATTATCATTTGGGGGCAGTCCGGAAAACAAGAAAAATGAAAATCAGTATTTTGATCTTTTGCACTGAATTTTCTTCATAAAAAACAAGCCACACACACAAGCAAAAATCTATTGGAAAGTCAAAATAAGTAATTTGCCAAGATCCTCCAATTCTCAAATCATAAGCGGTCATGATTTGCATGGCTTCTCTTACTTCCTGAACAATTATTTTTTTAAACGCAATTTTATTCAAAAGAAAGCCCAGTCTACAGCTGCCAAAGACTGCATAAACAGAAGAGCCTATATCTTTGTAATGCACAAACAGGGCTTATTTATTTCAGTTACTGTTAAGAAACAAAGATGAGGCATTTTGATGGCTGTATTATTCATTAATATGTATATAATTAAATATTCTTTACTAAACTAGTAACAAAAAATGATGCATAATCAATGGTATGTGCATAGTCCTGTACTCGCCTCTGTATCCCTCACTGAAATTTTTAGTAAAATGACAATGTCAGACAACAGCATCCCTAGGACCAGTTTCATAACTATACAAGCAGAACTTAAAAAGGTGAACAAATCACTTGTAAAAGCTTTCCTTCTATCACAATATCCTGCTTTTTCTGACAGGATTTTCTCAGCTAAGTAATGATTTTTTTGCCACAAAGCACTAAATACTTATCCGAAAAAATCTATTCACTTTTGAGAAGAACATTGTCTGTTTTATCAGAAACATTAATCTAAAAAGTTTTATTATTAATATTCTGATAAACAGTCTACTTTCACCCCTTCCTAATCCATTCCTCCATATGCTTTTTCTAATTCAGAGATTATCCTGCTTTTGGGATAATTCTCTACAGTCTCATCGCACTTCCATACAGTATCTCACTGCTGACCTACTTTGAGTCAAATGCTAAGCCCAATAAAGTTAATCGAGCACCTTTCTTCTATATGAAGTATATCTGGATCTTAATAAACCTTAGATTTTGCTAGCTTCTTTCCCCCCTCTAACAGTTGTCATCTTTAGTTACACTTCTTCATTGTTGCCTTGCTTCCATGCCTTCATGCTCAACTTCTCTCTGTAAAATTTCCAAAGCTGAGAGAAGAGAATGAGTGAGCTCTTCTGCTGAGGGACAGAAAAAGCGAGGCTTGCGGTTTAAGATGAACTGAAGTCAACATATCTTTGTGACATATTCCAGAAGTAACACATATACGTAGATTGTCCCACTGATTTTCAGAAGGAACTTTGTCAGCATAAGAAATCCCAACAGAGGAGTCTGCCTACCTGACAATAACCCAGAAATATAGGTCTCGCTGGCTACCAGTCATGGAAAACCACTATTTTCAACAATTACTTTAAGACATGCAATAATATTAAGGTTTTAAAAATTCAGCATTTGAAAAATGAAATGGCTACGTATATATTTTGTTTGGCTTAAATCTTTTATGCCTAATGTTTAGGCAAGCAATGGAAGGCTACATGATCCTTTCATCATATTTCACTGCATTTTATAATCACAATTATTTCATATTTCTGGGTATAAGCAATTTAAAAATAACTTGCAAGCGGAATTTGAAGAAATCTCAGCTTTTTTTAAAAATAACTCAGAGAAATGAAGTAGCAGATGTATTAAAAGATAGAATCATCATATCATATAACTGACAGAACTTTTCATAATTCCATCTCCCAAATCAGCTACAAAACTTCACTTTGTGCTTTCTCAGGAACCATCAAGGACCAGAGAGTGAAAACATAAAGGACAAAGTATTGTATAAATGGAATGTAACAAAACCAGTGCATTGTGCATGATGCAGAATCACTCCTTATCTTTACAGCTGACATTCAGCGCTGGCAGGGAGCGAGTATCTTGAACAAAAATGAGCCAAACCAAACACTGCTGAATTCCTCTGAGCTTTAAATCCAGCTTTGGAAACAAACCCACCAGGTCAAGCCTGCTCTTGGGGCATTTTGCAGTCTCTGTAAAAGACTTGCATCGGGTGGGGTACGGACTGCAGGAGTCGAGTGGAATGAAAGGGAACAGACAGTTGGAGGCCACGAGACATACAGAACCAGAGTTAAACCTCATGCTGATAGGAACACTTATGCCTTTCTCTATGCATTGTTTGAGTTTCAGGCAAATTGACTTATCTACGAAGATATATGTACAGAATCTAGGAAATGGCTACATAACCTAGAGCGTAATTTTGGTGCTGTTACAGTAAGTTTGATCAGGTTTCATGAATTTCACAGGGTATTTTTGCACTCCCCCCGCCTTTTTTTTTAGAACTAAACAAAGCAAAGAGCAAATTTTAAGCAATCCCATCCCTTTGGAATCATGCATAGAAACATGACATTTTCCACAAAGGATTTTATTATGCCAAGACTCTAAAACCCCCAACAAGCAATATAACAGGAGGAGAATCAAGATAAAGCAAGTACGCTAGAAAAAATTCAGCAGTGCTGCTCAAGTGCTTCACTTGAATCACACGAAGTTCCCTCCATCAGCAGAACACAAGCATCTGGAAATCCCCTAATTTACAAATGTCAACATCTGAATATAGAAAATTACAGATATATTGGAACCTGCATATAATTGCATGGTCTAAATTGTCCTGAGAAACTGCAGCACACGACCCCACTGCTCATGTGACTCCTCAGGGAGCCCACGCAGTCTACTGAATCAGCAGAAAACCAGCCAAGCCAAAAAACCTGAAGTTTGAACTATCTAGTTTCAGGATAGTTGCATTTGGCTGCAATAGCACGAAGTGCAGCATGGAGAACTAATACTTCTTTGCTTAGACCACAGTGGGCTCCATGCTACCATAGCTATTTACATAACACAAAGACCAAGTCTGTAGGACTAGCAGGCAAAACTATCTCGGGTAGGGTTGTCCAATGCCTCATGCTGGTGACATACTTCAGTTACCTTCTTTGAACACTTCCAGTGTGCTGACTGTATTTTTAATGATAATTCACTATGGCTGTCACCTCCAGCACTGCGGTTCAGCTGATTACGCACTCCCCATCTCCGCTCCCTGCCGTGCAGGCAGGTGAGCTCCAACACCCACTCAGCCACTTGCAACAAGACATCTGTCTCCGTTCACTGCAACACCCAACATGCTGGAATACCTGGACATGGTAGTCCTGCTCAGAGCACACCGCTTCCAAGAGAGCACCACCTGCACCACACTTCATTCTGCTTGGATCACAGGAACAAGAAAACAAGACCATGACTTGTTTGTAATTCTGGTGTCACTCTCAGTAAAAGCCAAAAGGCATAACTAGTAACCAGCCTCTGACACTTCCCAGCAGCTTCTCAGGATCAGCAGTTAAAAGAAAGGTTTTCTAAGACCACATGTTTAAAGCTATAAGAAGTCTTAAAAGAACAAAACTAATCCTCATCACATTAAAACTATATATCCTAAGATCTAACACATTCTAATGCCATAATGTAATTTTCCTCTATTTCCACTTCAACCATTAATGACTACTTAGATATTTACCATATCATATTCCTCCATTAATATAGACACTTGCCTCTTTAAGGCAGGGACTGTGTTATTTAACTGTCTGATAAGTACCATGAGCAGTTAGTGCACTGCATAACTAACAGGATATATACAGAGACATGAGGGACACTGGGCCCAAACAGCTAGGTGTCTTCCCCAAGAATCTATTACCATCGTCAAAATCTGTGCAGTGAAGTTATATAGTGCAGAGAATGTAAGGAATAGATCTGTCTCTAGCATAACCTACATTTTTCCTAAGATGAGAAATATTCAGCAGTGCTCAGAGACAAATTAGCTATCCAAGGACTGGGGTCCAGAAAATTGGTACAGAAAGAATGTGCCCTGGAGCCGCCTGCTTTACGACCACTGCTGAGTGAGAGGAAGGGCCGAGGGAAGCCGCTGTGCTGCTTTCTGAGCAAAGAACCAAACAGTGAGTATGAGACTCCTTCATTTCCAACAAGCCCTGCATCTTGCATATTAGCAATGCAACAACGTGACTCCTTCGCCACTGTTACCTGATGGGTCACATGCGTTTTTGGGGTGGTAACATTTGGGATCTCCTGCACCTTGCACACAGCACATCAGAACATGCCTCCCAGCAGGGGCCTGTGCTTACGTGGGCTCAGCTGTGAGGAACATTTCCCAGGAAAAGCCTGATATCCCATCCACTCCACATTTACAGAGGCACCCACTAGATAACAATGCCTGCAAGAGGCCATTAATGATGTAAGCGAGACACTTTTCCTATTATGCGATCCAAAGCAGACCTCTCTCCCATTAGGATGCTAGAAACTTGTCATGCCTGTGTTTTAAATGGGAGAGAGCATTTACTAGATAAAAAGAAAAAACACAAACCCCCACACAACCAAAATCCAACACTCAAAAAAACCTGTGGCTTGTCCAGGGTTTCAGCTGGTCCTGCATCTGACTTGCAGCGTGGTCTTCAACAACTCATCTGCAGTCTAGCCTTGGGCTAAACAACAGGAAGATCTCAATACTGAAGAACTTCAAAGTGTATGGAGATAAAACTACAAAGGAAGAATTGATAATATAAAAATAACCACCAATAAAAGCAGTTCTGCATTATTCTGCCAGAAGCCAGGTATCACCCTTGGCAATGTTTCAGTGCCAGAAGACTGCAAGCAAGCACAGACTGTGCACCAAATCACATGCCTTGTCAGTCTAAGCACAGCCACATCAGAGTATCCACCAGCTTCAAACCCACACCAAATTCGTATCTTCTATAGCAACAGAGCCTCACCACTACACTGACAAGTGTTTAGGTAAAATGTGTTTTAGGGAAATACTTTGTTGACTGCTAATTATAAAACAAAAGGTTGTTTTAGATTCATTTTCTTAATACTAAATACTAGAGTAAACTTTAGGTTAAAGCTGTTTAGCAAATCTGTGCTTTAGCTGTTGCACTGCACATATTTTCAGGGTACATGAGGACTACAACACATGCATAGAAAAATCTGATAGTACAATTTTCTCTCTTTTAACTGTGCTTATTAAAAAAAACCAAAACAAACCAAAACCAAAAAACACCAAAACCCCAAACAGAATGTTTCTGGAAATTTGACATGACAGTCAGGTTAGACACCAGAAAAAAAAACCCTCCTTGCAACATGGCCCTAGATGAATAGTATTACACTGAAACAGATTTTCCTAGAGATGTTGTGGAGCCTCCATCACCAACGATCTGAGGGGAAAAAAGGTTAAACAAACATTTGAGAGGCAGAGCATCAGCACAGCCCAACACAGGCTAACACTGCCCTGGGACAGAGAGGCACACTAAACTGTCTCTTGACACCTTTTATGATTCTAAAATGCGTTTGCATGTGGTTTTTCCCACAAAAGGCAAACCTACATAGTGCAAGAGAAAGACAGCGTTTAGTTTCAAAACATAAAAGAAAGTGCATCTCTGGGTGGGTAGACCTGGGAAAGGCTAAGAACTTCAACCATAGCCAAGAGGACAGTCATATTTTCAACACTAGTTTGAATATGTTTCACTTTGCTGCAAAACTCTCAGATCGAGAAATAGTTTGTGAAAAAGCAGCTTGCTGATGGGTCATCCCCCACACAAGACCCTGTATGTTACAGGATGATTTTTACGTAAAGTTGTATCTGTCAAAAGAATGCAGCTGAGCAAATAAGCGTGGGTTCTTTCAAGCGGTCACATTTCTACTCTTCAGTGCATCAGTACATCCAGTTACAAGCAAACCATGTGCATGCAAAAGATTTCACCTCATATTGTTTCACGAGAGCCTCCTTATCACAGCTGCTGTCACACAAAACACAGCTGCACGTACTGCCAATGGCCTCTCCTCACCATCTGTTAATATGACAGACTAAAGTTTGGCCGAGTAGTCTTATAAGTTTCTCCAAGTGGAGAAGCAAGGAAGGAGGTATGACAGGAATTCTCTAAGAGGTCAGAGCGTACACAGGAGCTCTTTGCACCTCTGCCTTTAAGGTCTTCATCAAACCTTCCTACAGACCGGAGAGGGCTTTTCTCTCTGCACCACAGTTAGTGAGGCATGCGGAGCAGCAACCCCAGAGTCGAAAGACCAGCACTTGTGCTGGGAGATCAATCCCAGTGTTGAAGTCTTCCAGGCTAGTAACAGTTTAAGTATAAGACATTACTCCTGGTATGATTTCTAGAGCCAGAGACTTGTATAAATTAGGCATGTCATGAAAAATCTGAATTACGTGTCACACGGTGCAGCAGAGGGTAATATACAGACCTTTATTATGTAATAAAACAATTGTGTGCTGGGGAGATATTTATGGCATAATCCTGTATGTCCTCATAGTACTCTTTGGAAACATATAATTTAATACACACTGTATATTTTGTCTGTGTGTGTTTACATTTAAAGTAATGCAAACTTTATTCTCTAAAATCCCAGTAATATATCTGGATAGGTTATTGCATGGCATACTGGTAAACAGTACCAGAAGCCACACACTCTTGAAAAAGGCCACTTACTGCTAGTGACTCGTTTTGCAAATTTCTTTAATTTTTTTCCTTTTAAGTCAGAGCAAGCTTCCCAAATGCTTAATGAGTAGGCTCTAAGGCTTTAATTTTCAGCCAATCCTAACTTTATTACAAAAGTTTATCAAGCTATAAACACACTACTTCACTACGCTGTCATGTTTTTATAAAGTAGTTTATAAAAGGTGACATCTGGCAAAGAGGCAGATCTATAAAAATCATGCTGGTGGATGTAGTGTCATTTTTTCTGCCATCCTCCTAGAAAGAGTAATATTATTTTGACACACACATTCATCCCCACTGTCAAGCTTCTATTTTTATAGTTAGCTTACTGCACATATCCTTAAGCTATACAAAACCTTTGGGCTAATGTAAAGAATGACATTTCTGCATATTTATTATAACACTTATTTTAGGGGTTGACTTTGCCTGATAGGATTTTTCCAAGTACAATGTCATTTTCATGACAATACACTTCATTCAGAAACAATAAATAAAGACGCACAATAAGTCATGAAAGGCCAAATATGCACGGACAAGTTTACAGCAGCTCAGCTAGGCAAGCCCTACATTTGTCCTTCTTTAATATTTTATCAGATGTGTGAACTGTACATTGGAGTTCAGTACAAACCTCAGTGTACGAAACATAATGAAATCTCTCTAGGACATTACAGACTCCAGCAGAGTATGATTTTAATACTGTGGAGTTTTTAGCTCTGACATGTTGGGAGGTATTTTCTTTCAAAGAGTTCAGCTTTTTCTATGTTTTCGTTGGCTCAAGCACAGCTAGGATACAAGTGAAAGACCACTGAAATCAGGAGGCTGACGAAGCACTTCTTGTGATTTAATTACAGCAAGTAAATGATTAATCTCTGATATATCTTATCTATTAAAGTAGATGATAAGAATCCCAACATGCCACAGAAAGGTTGTTTTATTTGATCATGCGCAATAACTTGCTCTTTCTAGCCTTCCTCCAACACAACAGATACTTTATTTTTAAATGTGAAGTCTGTCATCATTCACCACTGTTGAAAGCTAGAACTCTAAAATACTTAGCTTTAAAGCTCACTATTCGTGAAAAGACTTTTTAATGCCCTTGGTATTTAAATAAGGAATGGAAGTGTGTATTCACACCAATAAGCCCAGAAATTAGAATTATTTAGGTGCTTTTGAACATGACACTGAAGTAGACAAAACCAAAAACAGGAGTAGGAGTCTATTAACAGCAGCATTATTCTGCCATCAAAAGGGTTCAGTACTGGAACATTCCTGAGCAGAGATCATTATTGGCAGTTCACTAAATGATAATTTGGGTTAGAAGCATCATCTTGATCCTTAAACAGAGCACTACCTTGAAGTTGATAACAAACATTTTACTACTGTATTTTTTAACACTCAATTCAAACCAAAGAATCTCCCAGATCTGCTAAGAATCACAGAATGGTAGGGGTTGGAAGGGACCTCTGTGGGTCATCTAGTCCAACCCCCCTGCTGAAGCAGGGTCACCTACAGCAGGCTGCATAGGACCTTGTCCAGGCGGGTCTTGAGTATCTCCAGAGAAGGAGACTCCACAACCTCCCTGGGCAGCCTGATCTAGGGCTCCGTCACCCTCAGAGGGAAGAAGTTCTTCCTCATGTTCAGACGGAACTTCCTCTGCTTCAGTCTGTGCCCATTGCCCCTTGTCCTGTCGCTGGGCACCACTGAAAAGAGTCTGGCCCCGTCCTCCTGACACCCACCCTTGAGATATTTATAAACACTTATAAGGTGCCCTCTCAGCCTTCTCTTCTTCAGGCTGAACAAGCCCAGAAACTAACGGCAGCCTCTGGACTGTTCACTATAATTGTGCTGCAGATCAAAACTTGTTTAACTTGACTGTTTTAGGTCAGAAATAAGGATTCAATACAGTATCTATTACTGTTGCATTGCCCTTTCGCAAATGCTATTTTCAGATGCAATTAACCATAACATCCCACTTTCTAAGATCCCAGTTCCACAGCTGCACGTGAGTAGTCAGATCTTTACATCTGTATGATGCCCCTATAAGCTTCAATTATAAAATCAGGGACTATTTTGCATTATAATTAAAATGACTTCAGTTTGAGCCATATAAGAGAAGATCCTCAAGTGCACTAAGCTTGGGGTTTCATAAGATTTCTGCCCCTAGGGCACAAGTAAGGGCAAGAGACAGTAAAGCAGCAGGAACCCGCTAAGGGGGTGGAAGTAACAAAACTCTCCCATGAATCCAGCCTCACATCTGCTGCTGTAGTGTCTTTTCATCTTTATATAAAATTGGTGGTTAAAAACAGGTCTTCAGAAATATCAGAATAAATGCCTAATTGTGCTGATATATGTATTTACATACTGTTGTCTTTTCCAATTTCCAGACTACCTTCACAAGGTGCAGTCATAGCTAATCACTGTCTACAAGCTCCCTTTGACTACTGCATTATGTTTAGTACAGAAATCATGACTCTAAAATGCTATTTACTGTCTACTCTGCATACGCACTTACTGGGCACTTGGAACAATCCACCACTTGCAACTATTCTGGCATGACCAGGGCAATCATCTCCTTTAAGCAAAAATCTCAGGCAGTGTCTATCTTTCAATATCATCAAATGCAAAACAGCATTCTATGTTTGGATGGTGAGTAAGGAAATAGGGGCATATGCACATAAATGTCAAAAACATTACAGGAACATCACAGAGGGCACTCTGAAAAGACTAGATTGAAAAATACTTTGCTGAGGAGTCTGTAAAAATAATGCACTGGGAATGCTCTTTATAGATCTGATCTATTTTTGATTAGTTTTGTGGTATTTTGCAAGGCAGTACATTGTAGTGTCATAGTAATCAAGGACTGGAAGTATTATTACCTAGACTCAGCAATAATGAGAACAGAACCTTTAATTTCAAACTATAAGATAACACATTGATTAATAACCATGGGATGATTAGTCAATCCAAGACCTTAATGCACAATGGAAAAATTCATCCATTATCTGTTCAATGCAATTCTTCTTTCATCTTGGTGACTTTAAAAACAACCAAGGAAAATTGCTGTCCCTCAGTAAAAGCTTTTGAATTTCATATGCATTTAATTAGATAACTGCCAGCCCAAGGACAAGAACCATGACAAATAGTTGTTCTTTTCAAATTAGAAGAATAGACTGTTCAATGAGCAATATTGATGTTCTCTTGTACTGAGTTATACAAGAGTTCTGCTACTACTTCCTTTAATTTATCTAACCTTTTTTAAGATTTAATGAGTTTTTTAACTCTGTTTTAGTTACATATGCTAGTCGGTCATTTTAAAGAACGCTGCTAACAGCAACAATACCTGCATAGACATAAACACGTATCCCACTACAAGTTTCTTGGAACTAGGTATGAAAGGACAATTTACATAGGAAAAAGAGCATTAGAAATTAAAGGGCCATCTTTATGTTAGTAGAAAAACAACAGTTAATCCTGTTTATCTGTTTAATTGCTTCAATAGCCATAATAATAAAGATTAGCTGGCTGTGAAACACTAACTGTAAAATAAGGGAGGATTTTTTTCCATTTCTGGTCCCGAGATGTTTTTTTCTGATTTTGCATGATGAGGGTAGACTGGAGGAAAGGTTCTTTTCCAGGTTGTGGTGGTGTTTGTTTTTTCTTTTTTTTTCTTTTCTTCTTGTGTTTTTCATTTTCTTCTAAATACCTTGCAATAACAGTCCGACTATTTCCTTGTTCCCTGCAACATATATACATAACCTAAAGACTGCCTAGCAGGTGAGGTACAATTTATTTATAAGTAGGATGACCCCCTTCCTATTGCACAGGGGTTTAAGACTTGACCATCCTGAGTTCGGTATGACAAGAGCACTTTAGATGTAAAGGGTCAACAACAAAAATAAGAGCAAAAGACAACTCATAAAGGGCTTCCCCCCCTTTTCAAAGGCAAGTTATTGTGAAGTTGTGATGCTAGGCTTGTCCTACCCAGGCACAGCAGAGCGGCAGGTTAAAGAGAGGCAGCAAGGAAAGTAATTCAGATTAAAAAAAAAAGAAAAGGTGTGACAAAACAACTCTTCAGTATTCCACAAAACACAACGACAAATTATCTTGAGTTAAAAAAATTATCTGGAAAAGTCAGAAACTTTGAGCAACCATCCAAGCCAGTTCTTTTAGCTTCCTGTCTAGCAGCCACTGTTAGTGCTACTACTGAGAAAATCATTTTCGCCTGTCTTTTGCTTGTGCTCCATAGTACGAACAGGAGCTCCCAGCTTAAGCACCTAAGGGGCTCCACTGCAGCATCTCCACTCAGGGCACTGCAGAGCTGGCACCTGCCATTCTTGGTGTCTGCTTGCAATGATCGCTCAAAAGAAGATTCTAACAGCTGTCTCAGCCTGCAACGCCCTCCTGAACCGCCTCCTCCCAAGTTTCCTCACTGCAAAGACAGAATTCCAGCTCCACTCTCGCAGTGGAGTAACAAAATCTTCTTTATAGTGGGAAAAAGCAGAGAGGCCATGGTCATGCTAACTGCTGCCATCCCTGTCAGCCTGGCTTTAACTTACAGTTCCTCAACAGGCCAAACTTTGCAACCAGCCTGGGCCCACATCTTGCTGGGGGCTCCCACGGAGGGCTACTGACCACCCCCAAAGTGAATTTGGCCTCAGGCTTCCCTAGAGCTCTGGGCACAGATTTTCTGTCCCCATGGAGATTAATTGCATTCAGTGATCACCTGTCAGACATGTTTGTCTCAAAGGAAACCTTTCATACGTTAAATGTCAGATCTGAAATAACTTATTCCTGAAAGGGTTAAGCTCACAGTACATTTTACTTGACAAGTAAAATGGCGTGCTCTCTAAACATGACATACCGATACCCAGCGACAAAATATTTCCCAATCTTTATACCATTTTGATAATTCACTGTGTGTGTTACACACAATCAAGCTGTACAGGTTTCTGAGGGATTCTGAGCACATCGCTCAGACTGACAGAGCAAGTATTCCAGACAATTGGCTCCCCGAGGGTCAAGACAGTGATGCTCAATCAGGATTCAAACGGGTCATAAACCCTTCATGGATCTCGCTCAAGTGGGTGGTGATGTCTCCCTGGGGCAGCTCATCATTTTCTGCTACAGTCAAGCACTTGTCATTACAGACAAACTCCCCGTCAGTCTTAGGCACTCATTTAATCGAGTTTTAGTGAGAACAGCAAATATTATTGGTGCCACAAAAACCCTAAAGAGACAAATATATTAATCATAACTGCTGTGATGGTAATTTAAGACACTCTCAAAACTCTGCTGGTGGTCATTATACTATGACTGCTTTTTAATGTAGACTCAGATTTTCAAACCTGGGTGCTGAAGCCAGGCACTGCCATTTGGGTTTATGCTCCTCAAGACAAGTAAACTACTACTGAGAAGAAAGGGGTGCTGGACTATGCAGTTGCTGAGCATGGGAACTGGGAGTGTGGCAGAGCACACCTGAGTGTTGGAAATCTTTCATTAAAAGCCCAGGTCAGGATTCAAGGCCCCAGTTTCAAGGACACAGAAAGGAAACTAGTCTTCAAACATCCAGAAATGCTCAGAATAACTCAAAACATTTGCTTTTGCAACAGTTCAGATAACCTGGCACATAACCAAGGCAGCTATAATACACTACAAGCTTGAAATAAAAACCTAACACAGTCCTGGCAGCTTGGGACACAATGTTTTTATTGTACTGTTTTCGTATCTAATTATGCTCCTATGCAAAAAAAAAAAAAAAAAGAAAACAGAGGAAAAAACGGAAAACACTCACTGTTACGCACTAGAAAAGGATCATGATAATCCAACATTAGGCTTGACTAGCTTTATAAAACCTTCCACACAAAGCTTTGTGGGGGCAGAGGAAGGGGATGCTCCCTTTCCCTGTGCCGTCCTACAACCACACAATTCCGCACTCATACAGTCCCAAACTCAATCTAGCTAGGGTTTTTATGTTCAGATCATGTTTTAGAGTAAAGCTGAACACAAGATAATTTATTTCTGGGGTTGTTGTAGCATGCAGAATGAGTTCCTCGCTGATTTAGCTGCACACACACAGGTGTAAACTTGAGAGCGGATATTTTTCTTTTCCCCAAGCAAAGGAGTCGGCCAATATGAGAGTAATGTCACGTTCCCATGAGGACAAAAAACCCCTGTGATAAATCAGGTGTTGTTCTGCTACAACTTAAATAACTCACTGAAAAAGAAATAAAAAGCAATAGGGTTCCCAACTTTGCCTTTCCAGCTGGTTCTGGTCCTTACTGGATCCGTATCTCTGTTTTCGCTTGCGACCACACTTCTCTCTACCTGCTAATTTTCTTTTGGCTTGCTAGGGAATTTCAGTGCTAACACATTCAGGGATGCACTGGTGCAAACCAATAAACAAGCCAGGCTCTGCCTTTGCACCTAGTCGCCAGAAAGCCCAGTTAACCTACACAGCCCCAAACCTTTTGCAATTACCGGGGGTCTAGCAGCTTGACTGATCCATCTGTTGTCTCCAGGTATGTTCCCCACAGAAAAGCTTGAACATCATTTCTGCTTGGCCTCCCTGAGGGACAGCTGGCACTCCCAGGAGCCTAAAACTGCTTACACATCAGAGCGCCATGCTTAGCACCCATCAGTTCCCTTCACACGCTGACAGTCACACACACACACACATATCTTAGAGGCCTCAATCTTTTGTTTGTCTGGAAACAGGCAATTTATCCTTACCACTCCAATTCTAAACCAAATTTCCTTCACACTGCACCTTTACCAGAATATTCAGGAATATATAAAATAAATTCCTACATAGCAGGCAGATAAAATGTATTTTGTTAATGTAGAACTGTTTTAAGCTGAAAACCTTGTGACTATATTCCAAAATACTAAAGCATAAATCAAAGTAGCATTTAGCAGGATAAACCAAACCAGAAGCCGTATTTCAATATGGGGTTTTACAAGCTACGTGTGCTCAGTTTTCAACACCAATATCAGCAGCACAATAAAGAGAAATGAGGCTCATGTGGCCGTTGCTCTTATTACACAAGCTTCTTGATCCTAAACTTCTTGACGCTTTTCTTCAAAGACCTCAGACCTACTGAATATCCATAACTAAACAGGCCTGAAAACCAATCTGTGTTTTCAATCCCTCATATTTATAGGAAAAAGAAATAAATTATTGCATGTGAAACAAAAAACAGATAACCCCAAAGCAATCTGAAACCTTTTTACAATACTCAAGATAAGTTAGCGTAAACAGATCGCCTGACCTTATTTAATAACAGATAATAGTGTGTTATCTACATAGTGACCACGTCAGAAAGCTGTGAAAATAATATACAGCTAAGCATACACAAGTAAAAATTTAATAAGCATTGAAAAGAATTTCAATATTGAATTTTAAAGTCCTGTCCAGCAAAGTACACAAGTTTTGGATTGACTTAACTGTTCAAAGTATTCATGTAAACTGACTTACTGAAAAAGAACTACTCATATGAATAACATGGATTACGTAGTTCTCTTCCAGTCTAATCTGGAGGTTCATTTTCTAAACCACTGCAGGTAGGAGGAGAAAGATTATCCTTATAATGAAGTTCTCCACCAAAATTCAGAAGAAATTAAAAAAGAACCTGACCTCAGATTTGAAAAGAGCTGTAATTGTCCAGTGATAAGAAGCCCAGAAATGTTGCAGAAGTTTAAGTTGGACAACCAGCAGTCAGGTATAATTTAGGCTCAGCTGAACATCCCTTTGGCAGAGGGATAAACTGGATAAACTCTCAAGGTCTCTCCAGCCTATGAATTTTGTGAAGTGATTTGGGATCTATAAAGACAAAATCTATCACATGAACATAAAAGGGCAAAATTCTGCTCTTTCTCTAGTGTGTGCAAGGCCCCAGATACCACAGGAGAAATGAGCTTTCACTTCAAAAGCACAAAAAGCTTTAGTGAAAAGCCCAGTGCTTTGATCAAAAGGAGGCCTGAGGTCTTGGATCAGATAGGAGAGAAGGGAGTCTACCACTACTGCTGCAAAGCAGGCAACAAGGAGGGACAAGGGGACATACTTACTCTTGCAAAGTAATTAGGCATCGAAGGGGTACCAAGTGCAAGGTCCTGCACATGGGTTGGGGCAATCCCAAGCACAGATACAGGCTGGGCAGAGAATAGATTCAAAGCAGCCCTGAGGAGAACAACTTGGAGTGTAGTGGTTGATGAAAAGCTCAACACAACCTGGCAATGTGCACTCATAGCCCAGCAGGCCACCTCTACCCTAGGCTGCATCCCCAGCAGCGTGGGCAGCAGGGCAAGGGAGGGGATTCTGTCCCTCTGCTCCGCTCTGGTGAGACCCCACTGGGAGTCCTGCGTCCAGCTCTGGAGCCCTCAGGACAGGAAAGACACGGACCTGTTGGAGCGGGGCCAGAAAAGGTCACAGCAATGATCCGAGGGCTGGAACACCTCTGCTGTGAGGAAAGGCTGAGAGAGTTGGGGCTGTTCAGCCTGGAGAAGAGAAGGCTCTGGGGAGACCTTAGAGAGCAGCCTTCCAGTACCTGAAGAGGTCTACAAGAAAGCTGGAGCAGGCTTTTTTACAAGGGCATGGAGTGACAGAACAAGGGGTAACGGCTTCGAACTGAAAGAGGGTAGACTTAGATTAGATATAAGAAAGAAATTCTTTACTGTGAGGGTGGTGAGGCACTAGGAAAGGTTGCTCAAAGAAGCTGGGGCTGCTCTGTCCCTCCCTCGCAGTGTTCTAGGCCAGGTTGGACGGGGCTTTGAGCAACCAGGTCTAGTGGAAGGTTGGAACTAGATGATATTTAAGGTCCCTTCCAACCCAGACCATTCTATGAGATTCTATATCATGGGAACTGTCTTCTCTTGAATTCTTGCAGATACAAGCAAAAGCAAATTGCTACCTAGATCCACGCCAGCTGAACACATCTGTGAACAACTGGGAAGATGGAAAGCATGGGCTCATCCTTAAAACTCTGGCAAAATTCTGTAAGAGTATTGCATGTGAATCCACAGGCAGAACATACAGTATTGGGGATTACAGTCATTTTAAAACAAGAAAATATTTTTCTACCCAGTGTTTTTTCTCTTGATGCCTATTGTTCATAATATGAAATTGTAACACTGTGTCTTTATTTTCCATGTATTTGAATTTCCAGTGTCCTGAAACTAAAGGAACAAAATATGCTGAGATTCCTTGAGATTTTACCGAAATACTAAGAATGAACATGCACTTCATTGTATCACCAGAGAGTATTTAGAAAACTTATAATTGAAGAGAAAAATAGCACTTTAAGTTTACAAGTTTCTTTTCATAAACAAGTTACATTTCTCTTGGCTAACAACAATATTTCGGATTGATCCATGAATAGCAGGATATTGCTGTGTTGCAAAAACACAAGAAAAATAAAAAGATTTAAAAACATGAACCCTAAATTAAATACAGGAACCAAGCAGCTGTTCGAAACCATCCATTTATTTAAACATGAAGTGTGTTAGCTTGGTGTTCCTGGTGCAACTCAACCCTGTTAATGGCCTTGCGTTTTGCTTGGCATCAGCTACTTCAGGCTCCTTCTTTTGGCATTCACAGCAATAATCCTATGCTATAGGAGGGCTTACCACAGTGCAGACCACGGAAGTGGCGACGCCAAGTCCCCCCCTTTCCAATGAGCCCACATGAGAATTAGTGATAAACACAACCACAGCATCCACCTTGTTGGGCCAGAGCAGTTCATTCTGTCAGAAGGGTTGCACAGGTTCATCGTGACTTAGCGTCCAGCAATTCAGACTACACTCTTGTGAAAACAGGTGTGAAGGGCACTGAAAAATGTAATGAAAAGGCAAACGCATGAATAAAATCAGCACAAGAGAGGTAAGCATTGCTGACAAGTACTACTTAAACAGATCAGACTTCATTCTGACGAACTTTCCTTCTCTTTCAAACTATTTCCATTTGTGTCCATAGCGTCTCTGAGGGTGCACTAGACATAGTGAAAAAAAACCTAATGCAAAATCAGCAATTAGCTCAGATGTCAGATTCACTTTGAAAACTGCCAAGTAGTAGAGCAAGGGCAGAGGGAGAGGAGACAGAGTTACACTTGCAAACAGCCAGCCTTTCACTATCCAGCTTCAAAATTTAAGCCACCACGGCAACTGAACACCATCTTTTTAGTAGTGCAGAATGCTAGTTATCTTTACAAAGAAACACTTACTCACTAAAATAAAAGAGCCATCTCTGTGAACTGGACTTGTTGAATGCACTGTTTGAATGAGTGCATCTGTCTTCAGTAGTAAGGACGTATTCAAGAGTTCTTTCATTTTGTACCAGAAACACTTACTGTTTCTGCCTGCGCTGTGGGAACTACGGATAGCTGACAACCTTGTGACTTGCAAGTTCTATTTTCTGCCATTATCCTTATTTTTTGCTGCCTGTATGAAAACTAAGGGTGGGTAGTCATTGCTACTTTATTGAATGAACCCCATTTATGAGTGCATGGAAAGTTCTACTAATGTCAGGGAAGGTGAATTTTCTATAGCATTTTTACTAAAGCAGCTAACTATCTAGAAAAATAACATATGCTGGAGCACGTCCATGTAAATTGTGATTTTTTCTATTTGAATTGAGCTTACTGTACTCTTCTTTGGTATGAAATATTCATGGCAAAAATGCAACCTCTTTAGCATGGGGTTAAGCTTTTAAATACTCGGAAGAGCTTTAAAATGTCATGGCAAGCAAAAGCAAGCAATATAAATATTATGAGTTTTCATAAGTCAAATCCTTGGATTTCCTGGCAGTAACAGATTACATTCAATATCATTTAAACGTTAAGGGTTATGCTTCAGGTAAATTCTGTAGGTCTTTCTGAGTAGAGAATTTGCGTGCTACTTCCTACATTAGGGGATTTCTCCTTCCACAAAAACTTGTTTCCTGTAGGAATCACACGTGGGAAACGGCCAAGGAGAAGGCATCAGACACAGCACATGGAACGTAACTCGCCAGTTTCCTTTCCTGACATAGAATTGTCTGTAACAGTGAGGACTTTCAATTCAGCATGAAGTCACTCGCATTCTGGTTCATGAAATTAAGAGGGGATAGTTCAAATTCAGAAATAGAAACATTTCCTTCTGGATCTCACAAAATCCCCTTATTTGGAGATTAAACCTCTGCCATTTGACAAAGCAACAAAGAGAGGAGGAACTACCTATCACTTGATCAGTCATTGCTCTGACCGTTTGCATTCACACTCTGCCCTCTCCTTGTCCTTCCTCCCATTGCTGGAAGTCCACAGGGGACAGAATTCTGTGTTAGTGGGTTGTCCACTAACATATAGTAAAGAGAAGACTGAGAAACTAAACTTCTCTTTCCCAACCTGACCCCTGCCTCTGGCAGCAGGAAGATAAAAAGATCAGCCGTCCAGTTACTGCAGGTAGAAATAATGGACATCGAACAAGTATCCAGATCCTCAGAAGTGAGATTGTGTGTTCATTTGAAAGCTTCACTGATCTGTCTCTCCTTGCTTGCTTAAAAGGCCTGAAAAGGTACATAGGAGCAAAGAGAAATCCAGCTTTTGTAATCAAGTTGATTTGCACTTCAAATTAATATTTTCTTATTCGCTGTAATTTAAAGATGTTCAAAGCAGCACATGTTACCAAGCTGACTTGGTTATGCATAATTTTAATCCTTACAATTTGTCACTTGCTTTCCAGACAATAATGTCATGTTGTTTCTAAACACGGTTCATAGTGACTTTCTCACTTTATGCGTCCTGCAAATTGCTTTGTTTTACACAGCCATACTCCGTCATATTTTCAATTACAGTCACATTTTATAACTTTGACGTTCTTAAAAGTATTATATGTTAATATATTAATTTAAGGAATGTCAGATGAAGTGTGTAGACTTAATACAGAACATATTCTGACAAACCTGACAGAAAACATGAAAAATATGTGCTTTCTATCATAATGATTATTTTTCAGATAACACCAGCTGTGCAACTAATAAACCCAGTGACTGCTTTTCCACACAAGTACCAGCATTCAATCATGAAAGAAATATAAATCTCCATGGGCTTTTTCCACATGCTTTAAATCAGCAGCAATCTGTGCATTTGTATCTGCACTAAAAACATGGTAAAAACCGGGAATGTCTTCCAGCTGGAAACTCTTTGGCATCTTTACTGATAGAGACTATGAATGGGGTATGTAGTACAATGTTATAGGGATGTAGTTCAGTTTTAATCAAAGTTCTACACTAAACATGACACACAAAAAAAGATTTCACTAACCAAATAACTTGAGCAACCCCAGGAATTATTGAATCTTCCATTTCACCCTTCCTATTATTTTATTCTGGAAGCCTTGGATTCCTCATCAACTTTAGGTTAAAATTGTTCAGATCAAATGCATGGTAAAAGGTGTCATTCCCCTTATGAAACTCATTTTTTTTTAAAGAGATCTTTAGTAATTCCTGGGTATTACAAGATTCTCTCTACAAGCTACACGTTCAAGAATAGCCTTTCCTGACAGCTAACTAATTGGATAATGCCATCCTACACTAGATGTTGCAAGGGAAAAAACAGTCTTCTGCTTTTTTTTTCCATCCTACTCAGTAGAGTTCAAATGTGCTTATTAAGCACCTTTAATTCTCTTTTACGGTCATTTCAGCCTCAGAATCACACATCATCACTATATCTCAGATCCTGAGAAGATGAAAAGGAAATACAGTAATTTTTCTGGGTACGCTATTTGTATAGATGGTGAGCCATGAATTCTCTAGGGCAACAGAGTTTTGAAATGACGACGTTTTGAACTGGTCTGTGACCTCATGATATGATAAATGGAACAGCTTAGAAATGTAGTAATTATGTTAAAATATCCGCTTTGGATTATGACACCAATTCTGGACTCAAAACATGCATAAAATGCTCTAAGAAGAAAGGTTTGTGCGTTATAGTGTGGAAAACCTCAGGTTTGGCTTGGTACCGCATGTACATGTAGAGCATATAACTCTGGCTTGTGAGTAATATGACTCATAAAAGGTCTGATCACTTTGAGTGATAAACAGTTGCTTAGGGCCAGCATGAATTAACCAAAAATGCAAACTAATGTCAAGGCAAAGCAAGAGCAATCTTGTACAGTGCAATGAAAGATGAGCAAAACCCTTCCCTGGAGCTTCTGCTGGCTCTCTCCCAGACCTGCCAGATTTTGTTGCGTTTCCCTCGTTTGTGACTATGGAAGAAAAAGAGCAAGATCTTTCACAAAAGTTTCTTAAACCTAGCTGGGCTGAGCTGGCAGCTTGCCACATACATTGCTTCCTCTTAGTATTTCACACAAATACTTTATTAGAACAAAACAGAAAAGAAGAAACAGAAAAAGAAAAAAATCAGAGATTATGTTTAATCCTCTTTTCCCCAGTCCCAGCTCAAGGAGACGCAGGGGAAAAATTTCCCAAAGAGTAAATAGTCTACATACAGGTACGACATCTCATTGGAAAATCACAGAATCTAAGTCAGTATAAAATCTGCAAAAATTTTAAAGCAAATGCTCTACTGGATCATTGTATTCAGACAGAAAATTGAGTCAAGGTGTGTTTAAACCCACTGGGTACCAATGTCCCTGTCTTTTAGTGGGAGAGAACAGAATACTCATGGCCAGCCTGTCAGGCACTCAAGACACTAAATTACAAGCCCTGCTAGGTCTTCTGCTCCGTTTTCATTCTCTTAACTTCCCAAACGCCTTCAGCACACGAACTATAGTTATGCACTTCTCTCCTAGTGCAGTGTGTCTTACAAGCAGTTGGTTTCTAACAGCTGTGGGGCTCCTCCAACATTCAACTCTATACATGAGCCACAGCCCAGCGAACTCCCTTAACAGCCCACACCATACCGCCACAGTTCCTTACAACATTTTCTTCCATCTTTATGGCTCACTGTAAGATGAAAATTCCTATCAGAATGTAAAAAACAAACAAAAAAACAAAAAACCCCCACCAACTCCCCCCCTCCCCCCAACTATCTGAACCCAACACAGCAACAGAAGATTCTCTGTTTCTTAACAGCTGTAAATCAACATGAATAGCTGAAATTATCTGCACTGCGCTGCCAAACAGATGTGCCAAGAAAGGCCCCTAGATCTTTGCTTCCATCCACTCGTAACTTCCCCGAGAAGGTCAGGATGTTCTATCGTCTCACCTCTTTATTATTCATTATTGCTCTTAACTTTAGTGAACTGTTACTCTATTTGGAACATCTAAGAAAAGGGATTTCATTGTGGTTAGTGGACTTTTTCCTCATTAAAAAAAAAAAGGCAGAGCAGTGCACTGCCAATCAGCTACAGCAAGCATAATCTAAACAGATGGGTTATACTCCTTGGTGTGTTTTTTCATGCAAATATTTTAATTCCAGTACAAGCATGGTTTCTTCTGCTTCAAAATCTTTTTGGTTTTGGCTTACTGGACTTACAAACATTATTCTTACACACTTGTTCTTCCACAAACACAACATAATACTGAATTATCTACTTGTTCATCAGTGAATCTATTAAGGAATATGCTGGTATATATAAAAGTACAAAATAGAGTGAGTCCACTTGGAAGTGTCAACAGGAGAAATGGTGGGAATCCTTAGCTGCTTCTGTTTGGCCAAGAAAATAAGCCAAGAGAAATTCCTAGTAGACTCAGCTGCCTTGTTTACTGTTATCTCTCCAGCTGTCGATCATACCTACCTGTCAGGTCTTGTTAAAGGTAGAGCTAGAGGGAAGTGTTCTGGGTGAGTTTGCTGAGTAATGTTGTTCAAGTCACTGCAACACATTTTGCCCTGACAGAGAAAACACATCTAATAGTATCACTTGCACGAAGAATTTTCAAGGCTAAAATCATAAAACTGCCAAAGGACTAACTCATGGTTTCTTTCACTGAACAGCGCAGTAGTCGGTAGTTTTCTGACAGAGTGAAGCTCTTGGGACAGCTCATGGAGGCTGTTCACTCTGTAGAACCAGCTGAAAATTCAGTGGAAACAGGAACCAAGCATATCTTGAGCCAAATGAGTCAAGTTCAACCAAATGTTCCTTCTAATTCCTTTGACTTGCATGGAACCCAAAGAAACTCACTATATTTGGGAGAAGAACTTTCCTTTCACTTAAGCCATGAAATTCTTCAAGCTGCTCTTTAACCATGACCGAATCTATACCCCTTTAGATCCACCTTTTCTTCTCACAGTCTTCATGGATTTTGCCTTTTTAGATGGTATGATTTTCAGAGCAGGAGATAATCTCCTTCCATGTACTTAAATGTGGTGAAACTCAAATACTTGGTTTGGACCATTAAACTTTATTATGATATAAACAATAATATGCACTTCCACGGCTAGCTTCCTCATTTTGTAACTGGGCTAAAGAGTGACGCAGAGAAAATACAGTCCAAGATGGAAAAAATAAATGCAATATATTATACAGTACATTAGTCCATGGTGTGGAATGACAAGACATCTACAGTGCATGGTACATGCTTGTGGGTGCATACACAGGCTTGTCTGTTTTTGTACATACATTTCCATTCCCCTTTAACAGTAATAATAGCCTTTTTGAGGTATAGAATTGCCTTGGACATATTACAGAAAGAGATAGCTGCAGTCTTCCGTGGCAAGTGGCATGCTGAAGTAGAGCAAAGCGTTTGTTGTTGCCGGGTAAACACAGCAGCCATTATCCACTCGGCAACCTGACCTACAACCATGAAAGACAGTGTTGCTGGTTTGTTGGAGTAGTAAGTGATAAAGACTGTTACCCAGAACTTCTTTCTCTTATTTTGAATCCTGTCACATTATCTTTCAAATTTATCTAAACTACCATGACAGCTCTCAGTTTTCAGCTACACTTCAAGCAGTTTAATCCAGAGTGTTGCACTGTTTGTTGCTAGACACCTAATGAAGAGTACGTGTGGCTGGGTCATCTACCATCACCCAAGGCAGGCCAGGAACAGTGAAGCACAATCATTCACTCATTAAATTTATGACATCTGATGTTACTCCAGATTTTGAGTACACCAAGAGTGGCAGTAATCAGGCTGACCAATACTCTTCATTGGCCTTGGTACTTCTTTGCATGCTTGTGTGGAGTTGGACCAGATGACCCACAGAGGTCCCTTCCAACCCCTACCATTCTGTGATTGTGTATTTCCTCATCAGCTGCTTGTGGCAGGAAATACCTGCGATTTTATCACACACAGCACAGTGTACAGTTGGCTGTAAAGAACCCCAACTAATATAGCAAGCACAATTATATCTGAATAATTTTCTGTATCTAGCAGAAGACCAACATCAGGACAGTGTGCTTCAAGTACACCATGCCATTTGGTCCTTTTTCCGGATATGGATTTCACACTTCAATTCATATGCTGGTTAGCGGAGAAGCAACAATATTTTTTCAAAATCAGCTGTATAATGTATGAGAGTCTTCTGTATAAAACCTAGTGAAAACAGCTCTAATAATCAAATCAATCAATTTTTCTCATGAATGCTTAAGGATGATGGAACAGGATTGATTTTTTGTTAATATTTAAAAAAAAATTATCCCATCAATGCTGTTGTCTAGGCTTGACACACTGAATGACTTTTCCTGTAACAGAACTGGCAGACACGGAAGTGCAATATTATGGGTTTCTCCTGCCAGCACGCCTAGCAGATTGGTCTAACAGACTGGTAATACAATACCTCATATTTTATAATGGGTGGAGTTCTCCTTCATGATCTACTGCTTACAAGAAAAAAGCCTACCTTTTCTTCACCTTTTTGAAATAAATTCAATCATTTCTGTAATTCAGTAAACTGGTAAAAAACCCTGCAATATTCCTGGGGTTTCAAGAGGTCTTATGCTTAACTTTGCTGCACAGAAATTATTTTATGAAGCAACTCAGTGCTCTGTGCAGACCTCAGTCCTCTTTAGAAAACTGGTGCTGTCGACTGCAATAGATTTTTCAACAGAGCAGTCAAACAACACAAGTGATTTGCAACATTGCAGCACCCAGTAATTCCCACTATTCATCTTTTCAGAAGAGGTATGAATCCAGTGAAGATTTATAAGCAGTCACTTTCATTCTCAAATAATGTACAACTGGCAATATAACGCACACACTTTTAGCAGACTGTTTACAACATGCTGCATCGCTTTGTGTTATGACATGCTGTAAAGTCTGACCTAATTTGACACGACAGCCAAAATTTAAAGGACAACATTTCCCACTTCACTTCCAAATGGGATAACTGCAATGTTCCAACAAAAGCTGGCCAGCAGAAGAAGGGCAGACGGGAAAGCATCCGTGGTCTGCCAGCTTCAAATTACTGTTGAGTAGTTCAGCATATCTCTAGGAAAAAAAACAAACAAAACTTATAGGAGCCATTAATCATCATTTAGGAAAGGTCTTCAGTGAAATGCATTTATTGTCTGTTATTCATGCATTCCAGTTTATTAGTAAGCACAACTTTTCTGTACTCATGCCCCTGTACTGATGGCAATTCTAAGTCAGCAGCTTAGAACTGAATCAGAAAAATATGGTAATTCTAAAACCCAAAGTAAAAAGTGCTCAGATGTATCTTAATGTTCTCCAACTGTCTGGGTTTTTTTCCTAGAGATGTTTGAATCCAGCTTCTAGTGACTAGGACACTTCTTCATTATTAATGCACCTCCTGGGACAGCACCTCTTCTTTCCAAATGAATCATTAAAGTCTCTTTGAAACTTTAGAAATCAACAAATAAAAATCTGAATTTTATGGACTGGAGCAAAACAACTCAGTGATTCAGAAGTTCAGAAGAGTAAATTCAGAGAGCAACAAGTATCTCCTAACCAGTCCAAAACTTCTGCATTGTGAGCATAATCTGTATCTGTGTACCACAGGTAAGGTTCTTTCTACCAGGATATGCTCAGGACCTAGCACCTCCATGTGGTACACAAGAAAATTATCAACTCTGTTTTGACTTCTTAACTTCACCTTAATTTCTCTCATCACCAAAATACACAAGTTTTAGAATAACATATCAATCTAATTTGCATCAACCTGTAGAACGTAAATCAAAATGCCACCTCAAATCTCTGTTTAGCTTTATTAAGCCAATATACACACACCTGCATTGCAGAAGCTAAAGGATTTTCTTAAAAAAATTCTCCATAAGCCAGAAATTTCAACGCAGCAACTGCAGCCCGCACAGTACTTCAATCCCCAGTCAAGCAGACATTGGAGTTCAGAATGCAGTAAAGCCTAAGAAAAATGTCATTCAATCAAAGCAAATCCTAATCTTTTGTGCATTTCATGATGGTGGGACATTTAGAAAATGGGATAATTTTCTCAAATCATCTTTATGTGTGGAAGTCATATGAAAATCTCCATTTTCCATCACCTCTGTACTTCTTTCCCTGAGTGAATGCCTGAGGCAATCATTTTAAAATGCTACTCAAAAAAAAAAAAAAAAAAAGCTGGGGCAGTAGAAGCATGCTTGCTGGCAATGCTTGCCTTTATCCGCTTCAAAATTAGTAGTGATTGTAGAAGACCTTATAAAACACTAGTAAATTCATTTTTCACCCTTAGTGGCAGGTGTCTTCAGAATCTTGGGGGAAGTGAACTCTTGCTTGTGTTATCCGGCTTAAGTCTTAATGAACCACTTACAGCAGTGCAAAGGCACTACTTTCTCCAAGAGAGATAAAATAATAATTTTTATAGTAACTCTCATTTCTTCAGTGAATTAATAACATTTGAAAGAAGACTTCTGACCTATCCTTTCAACCTATATTATCCAGTTATAATTACCTGGTAAAATATTATGGCATTTCCATATGTGTGGCTAAACCCAGCCTTCTCATGACTAAGTCTGATTACATTCTGGAGCTGTGAATTATGGATTTCTGATATCCCTAGAGAATTAAAATATATTAAAAAAGAAATCAAGAGACGTGAATGTCATTAGCGAACCATCTCTAGCAGTTCAAGCAAATGTCTCATTTATAAGTAGCTTGATTTTTTTATGCCATTGGCACATCCCTATAAGTTTGCACAGTGACATTTGCTATTGATCTCAAGAATTCAAAGAAAACATCTCTCTTCATTAAGAAAATTCCCTATTTAGGAATGGGGGCTATGGCTCTATTCTAAATATCCATCTCTACCATCCACTTAGAGTTATTCCTAAAAGTGCTCATATTGGAAATATTAAAATAAAGCAATGGAAAGCTAGAATAATTCTAATCTTTTTGTGACATGCATACTACTAGTTTGTTTTTTTTAATTAGAGGTACCTAGTTGCAATGCTAAGCTTTGTGCGTCAATGGAAATATTGTTATTAATAGCCATTTATAAAGGTCTCTGATGAGAATGTGCCAAGTTGGCTCTGTTACATAATCTATCCATCCAGTGGGTTATTTGTAGTGGTGACCTCACCAGATATTTCATAGGGATGAGCAAGTATCAGTGCTGCGTGCTGAAATAAGACAGTTTGCATCCTCCACTGAAAGTCTCAGGCTAATTCTCAGCAGTTCAAGATCAGGTTCAAACACAAACAGCAGCCTTTTTCTACCTCCGGTCCTCCTTGGGTTATAAATAACTGAGTATACTTGTTATTCTTTCAAATACACAATCTTCCTAAGTAAATTGCCTTACCATTATTTGGTGTAAATTCCATATTCACCACATGACAGCATTAATGAAACAAGCACCAACACCCTCGTGAGACCAAAAAGCACTCTCACTATTTCTTATTGGAAAACATGGGTGCAGACTTGCCCAGCTGCAGCCTGTAGCAAATGTAACAGTTTCTGATTGCACATATTACATCTCCCAGCCACAGGACTCTTATTTTTCTTTCTCTCAGAGGAGTGTTCCCCATATTTCAGAGCCCTTAGATTCAGCAGCTGAAATACTACTTTCAGAAATGGCTTCAAACAATGTGATATAATAAGGGATTCAATTCTAGTACTTCCATCAAAGACCAGGGAAAGTGAGGACTAAACCACCCACAATGCTTCAGAAGACATTGCTGAAGTCAAACATACACCTTACACTGCAACCAGATTAAAAACTTTAAATTTTAGTGTATATAAATTACAGTTTGCGACATTCTTTGAAGCTCTTTGAGTGAATCTAAATACAAAGATTCCCAGTCCGCCCACAAACTGAACTATTCTGGTCATGAAACATTACCTTCCCAGCATGTGGTATGCCTATCAGCAGAAAAGTGGTAAAAAAGAACTGACTAACTTTATTTATTACATTTGTATTGCTTACAAAACCATTTACTTAATGGATGAGTATCATTAGCAGTCCAACCACAAAAAAAGAATACAATGATGTGTTTCATAGGTTCATTAAAATAATATTTCAAAACAATCATTAGAACAAGAAGCTAAAGATCCAAGAGACAGTAAGTTATCTGCAAATAAATGAAGCAGAACAAACATGTTCCGAAGTAAGTTAAGAAACATGTTTACAAATATATTACACTATAAAGAAAGCAGGGCATGAAGCTTAGACTGCTGTTCATGCAACTTATTAAACAAAACAAAAATAAAGGGGTAACTAGTTTTGAATCAAGGGTCCTCAGACTTGTGGTCATCATGCTGTGCTAAAGAGTACGTGCTTGAACGCATGGCATACAGAAGTTCACAAAGCACGGTAAAGGTAAGGTTATGCATAAGGGTCCCATAGACATGGCCATCCCCTACTGTGTTAAAAAACAAAACAATAAAAACCAAAAGAACTATAAAAGACCCCACACACTATTGCAGGAGCAAAAAGCATCCCTCTGCTTACAGGCTGCCATGGTGATATAGAAGCATTTCCAGGAGACCAGGCAAAGGTTGTAGGAACATGCTGGTGTGACAACAGGAGAGTCGTACGTCTGCCTCTATGGTAAATTCAGTCTTATAAACGTAGATGAAGGTTTTTGAGCATTATATATTATAAATTGTATTTACGGCAATAGCTATTATCAGAAAAGAGGAAAACAGAAATAAGGGGAAAATGGATTTGTCCAAGCATAAAGGTAAAAGGATGATACTGAAATCATGGTGGACAAATGCAACCAGGACAGAGTTATACCAGAAGAAGTTTAGAGAAGGACAAACACAAAGGTATAAAACCTTTTTTTTATATCTTACAAAGGTATAAAACTGCTAAATAAGATTAGGAGTCTTTAGTTTAGAAAAAAAGACAACTGAGTGAGGATACAACAGACACCTATGAACTTGCAAGTGGTGTGGAAAGACTAAGTTCAACTGTTCACAGTATCTTCCAGCACAAGAATTGGGGAGCTGCTAAGCTATCAGGTAGCAGTTCCACAAGGGAGACACAGCTCCTCATACAGTGCATGGCTGAGCTGTGGACAGCCTTGTCCTGCAATACTGAAGATTGTAAAAGCTATCATGATTTATAAGACTGGCTGAACACAGAAGAGAAATTAATTGTCAGCTGTAACACATACAGATGAACTCTGGCTCAGAAAGTCCCTAGACTGCAAGTAACTGGGTATCAGGAGAGCACTGGAGTGAAGTACCACCAGGTGCTCAACCTATTATACTCTCCTATCCTTCTACAGAAATCTGTTTTGGCAACTGTCAGTTTCCTGGCCTGAATGGACACAAGATCTCATGTAGTTTAGCCATTAGTACATTTAGAAATGGAAATAATGTATCAGAAATCAGGCACAGACAAAGTGACCAGGAAATGGGCCCCTCTGCCCCTCAGCTGGACCTTTTTGAGATCTTCAAAACCAGACTTCAGTGGCAGAGTGGAGAACTGGTAGACTGAAAAAAGTCTGCTCTATTGTCCCAGCTATTTGTTCCACCTTGGATGGCACCACAGGCTAGAAGGTGTTCACGATTCTGGTCCTTAGAGGTATACTGGCCAAACCACTTCCACCTGCTTCAGACAAATTCCAAGTCTATCCACAGAACAAGACATCAGTTCCTGTTGTGACTTTCCTTCCCTTACCATCATCCTCCCTTCTCCAAGATCTTTGTTCATGCCTCAGGTTTAAGCAGCCAAGATAACATCTTTTGCAGTTCTATTAAAAAATCAGAATGAGAAAGGTTAGTAAAAGCAATGCCTTAATTTCTCCAACAATGCCTCTCCATCAATGAGACAAGAAGAAATAATCATCACACAAGCCTGTTCTCCTTGCACCTACTGGTCCTTTCTGCTCACTTGTGCCTGCTTGCCTTCACAGAAGCAGGATCAGATTTGCAAAACACAGTGCTAACAGTTCCACTTGACTCAGAATTATTTCGGTTGGAGGAGACCTTCAAGATCTTTGAGTCCAACCATTAACCTACCACTGTCAATTCCATCACTAAACCATGTCCTTAAGCTCCGCATCTACACGATGGTGCCTCAGCCGCTTCCCTGGGCAGCCATTTTAATGTATTTCTCTTCTCTCTAAAAAAGGACTATGAATATTGCTTTTGGTGATGATGTTTAAATAAAATTTAGCCTAACTAGAGGGAAAAGGAAGAAATAATATTATTAGCATAAAAGCTTTCCTCATTTCATTACATATTAAATCGTTTACCTGATTTTCCTTGTTTTTCTGAATCTTTAATCTTTTAAAAAATGTAAACAATTGTTGCTGTCATGAAACTGCAAGGACTAATAACTCTAGCCTATAATCAGCTGCTTAGAATTGTCAGCGCCTTTAATTTTCTGGACCACCTCCTATCTAATGAAATTAAGAAACCTGTCTTCCAGACATCAAAACATAGAGCAGCTGATTGTCTGAGAGCAGCTCTCCTGCTCCCAAAACTACCTGTGCCACAAACGTTTTGTTATGGGCCAGCAGTTACACAACTGTGCCTACGTCAAACAAGGAGCATGATAGAATGATTTAATAAAGACTATACTGAAGGAGGGAGCAAAGAACATGAGGGAGAAGTAGTAACAGCTCCTGAGTTAAAGCTGCAATCAATTCCTATTACAGGGCTCTCTTAGTAGTGTTGTAATCAGAAGTAGATTGGAAAAGGTGCTCAGCTAAAAATTGTCAGAGTTACTGTGAAAGCAAAAGGGGAAGTTTAAACAGGCTTCAGTTCTATCCTGTTAAAATATTGCCATGTTTCAAAAATGCCTATCACATTTCTTAGTCCCATTCCCTGTTAAAAAAAATAAATTAACCTTTCTCCAACTCCCCTGCATCTTGTAGCCTTACACCGTACTTCACGCTCCTTGAACAGATGAGCACCCATTATACACAGTGATAAACAACAGCAGTTAATAGGAGGAAGTCTATGTATTCTTGCTGTGGACACTTTGGGTCATATCTGAGATATCCAGGAGTCTTGCCATTTACTTTGGTAAGCTTTTCTGCATGCAGGAGTATGCACTAACTAGTGGCAAGTAGTAAAAAAAAAAAAAAAAAAAAAAAAAAAAAAAAAGGAGGGGGGGAAGGAAAAACCCCTCGAACGCTCAAACCAGAAAAACACTTTTACAAGTGCCAGAGACCTTCCCACAGAGTGAGCACAGAAATGTGTTTGGAGAGGTGGTGTTAAGTGTTCCTGAAACTCCTACCTGTGTACTGTTATAGGGGGTTAAGTGACAGGTTTTCTACAAGCAGCAGAATGATTTGGATTCACTTAAAACTCCCAAACAAGTAATATTACAAGAGTTCACAGAATTGATGTTTTCAAGTCTAAACAAGATCTCCAAAGCAGAAAAGTCTTCTGGTTGAGTTCAAGCAACTAGAATGTGTTCTGAACATGGATGAAGCCTGAGTTTAAGACATGGGAATTTACCCCTTTCTGGAATTCTCATGACGTGTGTAATAGTTCCTTATAAACCTACATCAGCCCAGCAAATCAAACACTGATACTGACACCAGTCATGGAACAGACAGTTTTTGTGGCCAGAAGGAACACATTGCATTGATTTGAAATCAATTAATGTTTTCAGGGAAGACACAGGCACACCATCATATTGTATGACATACACTGCCGTGGACAAAGTCGATGCACATGCAAAAAAGATAGATCTGGTGCTCCATCAATGAGTCAAGTATTGGTTCAAGTTGGAATGGACCTCTGGAGATCATCTTATCCACCCCTGCTGAACCCCCCTGTTCAAGCAGGGTCACTTACAGCAGGTAGCCCAGGACCACGTCCCGGAGGTTTTTTAATTTCTTCAAGAATGGAGACTCTGCAGCCTCTCTGGCAGCCTGTTCCAGTGCTCAGGCAGTCTGAAAGAAAAGTCTTTCTTCTGAGAGATGAATTCTCTAATCAATTCTCTTTCTTCTAAGACATGATTTTTCTTCTAAGAAATTAAAGACTTCTAAGAATTCAACCAAGGAAAAAACAAAGTAGGTTGACCTCAAGTTATCTTCTATGACCAGCTTCTAAACTAGTGTAGAATATTCCTCAAAAAAACTTCCACAGCCTGGAAAGTTGTGTTTCCATTTTTATTTCACACCAAGACATCTGGTTAATCAAGTAAGAAATGTTCTATCTGTCTTTTAAGGGGAGGGGGCACTGAGGTAAGAGATTATAGCATTTTACGTTGTGTTAAGCAAGTTTAAGTAACTTACCAACACATACACAAGATAACATTAACTGCGGAGCAGAGAAAAGCAATGCTGATCTTTTAATCTATTCTCATATACTTAAGCATTAATTCAATATATCTTCTTATTTGAAAACTCAGACTTGTTAAGTGTACCAGAGTAAAATAGATCTGAGTTGTTACAATATCTATGACTGAAGGGCTGGGGACTGGATAGAAAAAGACGAAAGGAGGCAAGAACCATTAAGCTAAAGGTCAATTTAGGCAGAAAGATAAATCAGTATAAATCAGCAAGTGATTTTTTTTGTTTGTTTGCTTAGTATTAAACTATAAGAAATAAATTCAGCCACAAATTGTACGTCTTAGGAAAACAGCAATCATCCCCTAGAAAAAAATTGTTGCCACGTGATGCAACTCTTTGGCTAGGAAATGCTCTAGGTGAGGGCAGGTTCTGCCAGGGGCAAGGAAAGTCCTGCTCAGCGCATCCAGGTTTGCGTGCAGCTGCCTGAGGCAATCACCATCAGGCTTCAGACTGGATGTTCCTTGTCTCAGGACAATTCATGGGTACAACTGGGGCCTCAGCCTGTACAAGAATGCCCAAGGGTCTTTGTATAAATAAAACTAGAAAAATATGAAACAAGCACTAAGCAAGTGACCCAGTTTGATCCTGCCATTTTCGGTGAGGCTGCCCTCAGGCTAATACAGATTAATCTTATCCCCTGAATAACAACATAATTAAAGAAAATAAATAAAGTTCTCAAGAATGTATGGAGTGTCAGCACCTGCATATTTGCACAAATGGCAGCTTCTAACATAAGCGAATCCAGGCCAGGACGCAACACAGGGCACAGTGACCTCCGTGCACATCTCTGCCGGTGCAAGGGCTGCACACATTTGAACAAGGGAACTTTCAGACTGCAGAGCACCATGAAAATTTGTAGAAAAACAGATGAGGAGAGTCATAAATTGATTCATTAGAGCTACAGGCTTACTGCAGGAGAATAAACACATATTTTTACATTAATTTACCTGTTACCAAAACAATAAATTATAATTTAATAAGCTTCATATTGCAAATATACTACAGACTGTGAATCAGTAAAAGAGATACTTACCTGTAACTTTTACTTGTGATGAGAAATGCTAGAGGATTACTCATCACACAAGAATCAGCCAATTTTTGCTCTTGCACTTTCAAGATCTACCATATTAAAAGTACCGTCAGTTCTGGTCACTAGTAAACATTTAAGACAAGCTGATGGAAATCATACCCCACACAAAGTATTAGAAACTTCTGAGTATGACCTGAGATTACAGGCTGAGTATTGTCTACAGGTACCAGTAATTACTACCTTTTTTTTAGCGCTATGAATATGTACGGCAGGATTTTACTAAGCATCATTAAGAAACATGTGTTGGAACCCACCAGTATTATATAAATTCATTTATGAATCATATGAATTTAGAATTCAGACCAGTTTATCAAGCAAGTTGTCTATCACTTTCATGAGACGCAGATCCTCGAGAAATCAAATGCACTATTATTTACATGCAGTTGTCATTTTGAAAATTTCATTAAACGCACAAATATACATTAGATACTAGGTGGATCTAGCCTAAAAGATTATAAAATACATATAAAAGTCATTCCTATCACAACCACTAATGAAACTTCAGCATGAATGAAAAAAGAAAACAAAAACCACGAACCAAAAAACTGCTGCTGGGCATCCAAAATGACGACAGGTATATAGTAAGGGGACTATGATAATTCACATTCTGAATTAACAGCATTTCCAGCAGATTTTACAGCTTCTCAAATTCTTTTACCTCCCTTGGCAACAGCTACTGCTATCATCCTGTCCTCTTTGACCAATGCCCTAAATAATTCAGCTCATCTAAGGAAAAGAGGGAAACAACAAAGGAAGAGAATCCACCTCAGTTGCTCTAAACTGTTCTCTCAAAAATCACCTCTAGTGAACCCTCCACAAAGCCAGTGCTGAAGAACTACACTAAACAGTTCTTAATTTATTGCTTCACTCATCCGGTGAGTGCTTAGAAAAATCCAATACTGAATTCATTAATAACATTAAAGTACTAAATTCTATGCTAACGTTTACAGTTTAAATCAACTGCAACTCAACTACATTAAATTAGTGTAGCCATAGCAGGTGAGAATTAAAAATTATGGTTAATAACAAAAAAAAAAAAACACACCACCTTTCTTTTTGTGGTTCATCTCTAATAGACTCCACAGCTGATTATTGGTATTGACAAGATTTAAAAAGTTACTTGGTTTTAATTTTGATATAGGTTAGTCTAATACATATACCTAATGCCTACCCAAGTGAATGTACTGACCAACTCTCATACTGAGGTCAATAAAAACTTGAAGGCCTTCAACCCTATAAAAAAAAAAAATTTCCTGCATGGGTAAGTACAGCTATATTGGAGTAAATACAGTTACAAATTTTAAAAAATTCTCTCTTCAATATTTATTTTAATCTTTAGTTCTTGGGGAAGAGGACAGATTTAGGTACTTTGTGGACCAAAGTTCAGAATGAATGTTTAAAAGGAATTCAGATGAGAGTCTCTGTGATTTTCTGTCCAAAACACTGTTCTCTCTTTAAAAGTGTGGAAACCAAAAGCACAGAAATACTAGGTTTCAAAAAGTTAATTTTTTATCAAGTTTATGTAACAGCTACAGGAAATCTGAATCCTCGCAGGCAGAAGCATCACCATCTTAAGAAAAGAAATTAGAAATTACAAAATAAAAACAGATAACAAGGGCAAACCCTTCTGCCCTCAGGGTAAAGACTGTTCTAGGCAGCATGATTTGAGCAGGTTTGGAAGTTCCTGAAACACAGAAACTTCTGCTGTCGCCCTGGCACAGGAAGAGATGCTGAAAGGTGGAGAAATAGCCTGATTGCTATGGGAATTTCAGGATAAACTGGCAGGTAAGTGTTCAGCTCGTTTTCTGTCACCCAGCTGAACATCTTCTGAAGACACTAATATAATTCTGACAACACAGAAGAATATTCTCCTCCCTTTCAAAAAAAAAACCCACAAATTTTTCAAAGAATTACAAAATTGAATAGCAAATTCAGTGTATGCTTGCAGTGATGCAAAGCCCAAAGTTATTCATCATTACACAAAATTAGTCAAATTATTTTATCTTGAAAAACTGTTGAACAAATTCATTGAAATCTGACACAAAAATTTCTGGAAACAAATCTTAAGCAGTTTAGTCCTCTGTTTTCAATGGAACAGCAATGATTTTGGTTTTAGCATGAAATAATATTGTTTGCTTTTTGTCACTGGAGTTTTGGAGAGATGTTTGGACAGCGGAGAAAAGGAAAATATCAAAATGGTGGAAGCGACAGTTGTACACTGTGTACAGTTGTATATTGACTTATCTAAAAGTGACATAATTACAAACCCAAACTGATGAAATTTAAAATTGAGGAAATTTGGTGTATCTTCAAAGGATAGAATATCAGAGGAACTCACTAAACTTCTTCAACTCGAAAACAACTGATATGACATTCTCACATATCACAAGCCACACACTTATAAATTCTATAAATGGACTCATCCTAGGCAGAGACTGTACACAACACTGTAATATGGGTAAGGGCAACTGATTTCATCACCCCTGCCATGGGAATTAAGTGGAATTCAGCTGTGCTTATCTGTACAGAGTTTATCTTCTATACTATTAAAAGTGTGATATATCAAAGTGAAACTATTAAAAATCACAGCATCGCTGACTCTAAAAGTGTCAATAAGACAGGAGGACTGTGACACTGCAGCAAACCAGCCTGAAGAAGTGAAACATCCGATTTCCAGTTTCAGGCTGTTTTGCTTGGTTGTGCACAGAAAACATGAAAAGCACAAGGAAATACACTATTGTCCTTGAAGATGTTGACCCTCAAAATGAATCAAAGTTTGCTTGCTGTATCTTCTCTGGCAAAAACTATTTGATCTGAGATATTTTCCTCTAATTAAACCTACGTCACAAACAAGGGTATTGCTTAGTCAATTCAAATGGACTTCTGACCTGCACAAATTAGAGCTCTATGGTTTGGTAGCAATGCAGTCTTTGAGATATACCAAGAAGCTTTACTTCACAAGTAAAGAGTTCACTGAGTAACAAGAGTAGACAGGGTGAAGTACTTTTTCATGTGCAAACACATACACACATAGGTATACACACACTCTAAGTATTCTGTATTTGTTGCAAGTTTCATCTCTGCTTTACAGTTGAGAATGAAGAAGAAAAAGAACTTCATAGTCAAAAAGCACTCAACATGAACATACCGCGCCTCTCCTTTAATATGAATGCAAAACTTCCCTCACACAAGAGAAAGATAACCTTCGAAAAGTCTGTCCATGCTTACTTTTCTGCATGCTTTTTGGTGGCTGTAGGCCATCTTTGCTTGAAAAGCAGGGATGTAATCTGGCCCAAGACAAACAAGTAGGATCTGTGTAGATATACCACTTGGCTGTGACACTAGTTCATTCTTTCAGCAGCCAGGCGAGGCTCTTGGCCACAGGTGTACTCGGGTACAACACACACGATTAATAAAATGCACTGCTGCTTGGCACAGCCCTCCAGTTCCCCAACCTCAAAGTTCTCCAACAAAGGGAAAAAGCCTGAGGGCAGGAAGCGTGGGGCTGGAAGAGAGAAAAGCTTTCAAGGAGCACTTCTAGCATTGCTGACTCCCAGAGGCCTGTCTCAAGGCATCCAAAGAATTAATTACTCCACGAGGTACACAACTACAACATCACTTGAAACTATGTGACGTTTTTGGACAGTTCCCAGGAATTTGTAGCCAACAGGTGCCTAGTAGTTGCATGATTTTCTAATTAGTTCATGTGCTATACTTCAAAGCTAATTACTAAAATGGCTAGATTATAATGTTGCAGGGAGTCATTCATGTGCCACCTACCATTAAGGGGAGGGAAGTTTTGTGAAGGTTAATTAGCATTTTTAAAGTACTTTGGAGATGAAAAGCTTTAACTATATGCCTAATAAAAGAAGCAAAGGTAATGCTTTTTACTCAGTGAATTCCTTTTCACATCGAAAGTGAATTACAAGCATTGCTTTAAGCCTAAGAACATAAATTTTCATGTACAAAGAATTAAATCAGCTCCCAACAGGATCGATGTGCTAGGAAGTGGAGAACTCCAGCAAGATGCAAATCAACAGAGGTGACGCTGGCATCCTGGTGCAAGCGAGGCCGGTGCTGGTTCCCAGACAGAGGTTCTGTGCAGCTAAAAGCACACACTTCCCTATAACGTACCCTTGAAGAGGTCCAATAATCAAACCACTATGAACAGGTACCCTTTTAATTAAAATAACGCACAGATATTCTCCTCCTGGGTCATCTGCTGACTGTTCTCTGCTCAGACAACACCCACTGGCCTCTCCAAGAGGGGATCTATGTGTATCTGAATCTTAAACTGAAACTGCATCCTCAGTATTCTGGACTCTTCTTGCCTACTGTTAAGATTTTCAGAGTGACAAAGGACACTCAACCCATTTTCTGTAACCATAAAGTTATTTTTCCCAGACTTAGAGTTACATATAATATTTTAAATGAACCTATAATTGCTTTTTTCTGAGCTTGGGAGATACTATACAAGTCATTATTAAGCACATACACATACATTTTCTATAAATTTTGTTTCTTCACAAGAGTAATAGGGGAAAAAAAGAGTATTCATTAATTACAAAAAAATACATTCCAATTATTTGGTTCATATGATTACTATTTATGCTGTAAATCCAAAATTGTCACTGACAGAGAGTTATTACTGTCATCAATAGAAAGATTATTTTAGTGCTACAGATGGTTGTCCTTTTATAGGCCATTTTAATGACTTGTTCTTATCTAATCTGTCATGCATTATTTTGTTGTCGTTATGAACTTTTTAAGTTTTGTATCAATCCATTTTGATGTTCACTAAACAGATGGTGTTATACAAGAAATAAAAGGGAAAAGCATAATATTTAGTTGTCAAAAATACTCCAACAGCTATGCATTTATTTTGTCAAATATGAAATCTATGTCATTTGTTTTAAAAACCTTACATCGGAAAAAATTATTCATAAGTTCTAAACTCAAACAGCTTACAAAGAAGAGCATGAAATCAACTGAAAAAAGGTTTTTCTGAAAGAAGGTTACTGAACTTCAAAAATGTTTGTCAATTAAGATACATTAGGAACCTATTTAGTTATTTCTCAGCATTCCTTTTCTCTATACAAAGTACTATTGGCAAATAGTTGCAGTAATTGCTAAGTGATGTCGACAATTATTTAATACACAGGTGTGACTCAGGTCTGCTGCTTGAAATCTATTTGAGTTGTGGTAATTATGTAAGCACCTCAATTTACAGAAAGTTTTCCTTTATCTTCATACTGCTATGACTCTTGTTTAATCAGTGCACCATCATCAAATAGACACAAAACTTTGAGAGCAGAGCACTACAGCAAACAAAATTACTCACACCTAAATGAACTAAGAGTTCACAGGACTGTAAATAACATTCTGCATCAGAACAACAACACAGTTCAATCTCACTTCACCAGTATGAGCTGAAAAACCTTTCCCCCCACACATAACTTCTAAGATTTTGCAGAAATCTGCCTCAAAACACGAACATGACAAAGCAAAGCATACTTAGACATGGGAACTCCAGAGTTCAGGATCTCTTAACTCTACACCTTCCATACCTGCATTACAATACAGGCTTCAGTTATAGGATTACCTTCCTCACACGCAGAATACCTACATTCCTCCTAACTTCAAACAGCAAACAAAACCTGTTTGTGGAGTTCATCTGATCAATCTTCTGTTTCTAAGAAATATTACAGTAGCTAAAAGGGAAACAGTACAATAATAATTGGACCACAGCTCAGAGCCTTCCCAAGCTTTGAGTATCTCCAAGGATGGGTATCCCACAGTCTCTCTAAGGCTCAGTTGTAGTTTGTAACCACTTCTACCGAGCAAGATGTTTTACCTGACATCAAATCAAAATTTCCCTTGCTGCAACACGTGCCTGTTGTCCCTTGTCCTTCCAAGCTGCTCCTCTGAGAAGAGTCTGGCTCCACCTTGTCTTCAGCCCCATCCAGGTTGTGGAGGACAGCAGCTGGATCCCTCTCCTATGCTGCTCTCCTCCAGGCTGAACAAACCCCATCTCTCCACATCTCCTCCATTCAATACATCCATTCTAAAGAGTTCAGAGGGCAAGGTGTCAGACTTCCAACATGTATATCCAATCCCCCCCGTTCCCCACCAGCAATCAGTCATCTTCAGGTGACTAGAGCAATAACACCACAGTAGTTAATTCCAGTTGGTGAATCTAACTATGCTGTTTGATAGCCGAGGAATTATTTTCTCCTTGCTTTGTAGAACAGAAAAAGGAGGAGAGAAATCAGGAAAATTAATGTTCTTTGTTCCAAGTATTCTCCCTTAGTAAGCCTGTTACTGAGCTCTCCATAATTTTAAGGGGTTTTATGTTTTGTGATAAAATATCATGAGTAAAATGCAACTAATTATACTTAGTTAATTGTGTTACCTGGTTACGGTATGCTGCAGTACAATAGGTATCGTAGGATATCTGCTTTCGTATTTAGCCAACAGATGTGTCCCCAGCAGGAAGTTCCTTCTACAACATATACTTAGTATGGTGATGATACTTGCAAAACATGGATTTCTCCTGGCATAGGCAAAACATTGAAAAGAAGGTGAAAAAAATACATATTATACATGTACTAGTTCTGCCTAGTGAAATTAGTAAAACCTGTCCATTTGTACAATTTTTTTCTACAAGGAAAGGACAGAGTTACTAAATTCCCATTGCCCTAAAAAGAGTAAGCATCTGTTAGTGCAGGAAGTGGCTCACTGGACAAGACATGGGCCTAAGCGCTTGTATTCCTGGCATCCAAACTGGGCAAAATTCATCTCTGGTACAGCTGTGTTTAAGTCATTGGAATGCCACCAAGTGTGCATTTGATTTGATGGTGATTGTTAACAGTAAGCTAAAGGAAGGGCTATTAGCAAGGCTGATGTCATTGCCTTTCATCAGTCTTTTACAGGGAAAAATTAGAGCTGACTTGAACTCAGGATGACTTCAGGTTTTTTTCAAAATATATTTGGACTAGTACAATATCAGTTTCTCATTAAACTGAACTCATTCAGGTAGTGACTGCAGAGAATAAAAGCAAGCTAAAAACTTTCCACCTTCTCTAAATAACATATCTATTTTTAAAGCACTGAAGACTATCTTATTCCTTACAGAAGCACAACTCCAAGACATCTCTGAGCACACTCATATAGAAGTGAATGAAAGACACAGTAGCTGTGGCTACAAGCTTTTATTTTTATCTGAGCAACCTAATCTAGTTAAAGATGTCCCTGCTCACTGCAAGGGGGTTGGGCTAGATGACCTCTAAAGGCCCCTTTCAACTCTTAAGTATTCCACAATTCTATGATTTCATGAATTTAGCTTCTTAAATGGACAAAATCAAGTTCTTTTAATGGACCAATTACTCCCTGTTTTATCTCCATAGTCTTGCTCTATTTGCATGTCTGGTGTGCCAACTGTTATTCTTTAAATTAATGCAATCATCTGTTCACCAGAAAAAAGAAAACACTGAACTATATTTAACAAGATGAAAGGGTTGGATAAAAGACATCTCAGAGGCAAGCTTATGTTATGTCAATGATGAGTTTCGTTGCAAATAATACTGGCTGTAAACATATTTGTTTCAAAATGTACTCAGTGCTCCTGTATTTTATCTGGGCTATACTGAGTGGCATGGATACAGTGCACTCTACTTCAGGCCACAGTGAGAGGCTAAAACAAGACTCATCTTCCCTCATCTACTGGCTGGCAGAGGCTGAATATGTCACAGTCAAAGAAATACAAATGCTGTTTATCTGAATAGACACATCTTTAGGCTGCCACATGCAACAGTATCTCCTGAAAGCTAGCCAAGCAGCAGTCAAAAAGCACATCCCTAGCATGAGACTGTATGTTTACAAGAAGCAAAGGCTTACTGTGTACTAAAAGCTCATCATTTTCCCAAGAGTTTCAGTTCCCCAAAGGCTCAAGAAATGCCTCAGTCAGAGACAGTCACAGTTTAATGATCAGAGTGCTGGAACACCTCTCCTATGAATAAAGGCTGAGAGAGTGATGTTTCTTTAGCCTGGAGAAGAGAAGGGGATACCTTATTGTGTCCTTTCAGTGCTTAAAGGGTGTTTATAAGAAAGATGGAGACACACATTTTACCAGGGTCTGTAACAATAGGACAAGGAATAACAGTTCTAAACTAAAATAGGCAGATTTAGATTAGATATAAGAAAGACATTCTTTACTGTGAGGGTGGTGAGGCACTGGCACAGGCTGCCCAGAGAACTGCGGCTGCTCACTCACTGGAAGTGTTCAAGGCCAGACTGGACGGGGCTTTGAGCAACCTGGTCTAGTGGAAGGTGTCTCTGCCTATGGCAGGGGATTGGAATGAGATGATCTTAAGGGTCTCTTCCAACACAAACCACCCTATGATTCCCACCTTTTGATTCTGCTTTTAGTTTGGGGTTTTTACCTTTACACTGTATATTTTACCTGTGGTGAAGCTCTTCTTAGAGCTCTCTATTCTGAGTCTGGGCTTCACCACTGATCTGGAGGTCTTGGGACCCACTGTTCCCAAGCCCCAGAAGATAATAGTTAAGAGGTAAGCAAGCACTACCGAAGAGCAGGAGTACTGCAAAGACTCACAGAGGCAGATCCCAAGCACTAATGCTCTTAAACAGCTGTTTCAAAGTGGGCCTTCTGACAAAGTCCACAAGATCTAAATAAAGAAAGATACAGACCTGAGCGCTCCCCAGGGCTTCCCAGAGGACCTGCAGCATTCTCTGCTTCATTTCAAAAGCAACAGAAGTCCAGGAAATTCAGCATCTGGCACTTCTCCCAAAGAGAAGACAAAATGGCTTTCTGCTCAGGGTTGCTCCTAATTTAAGGTCTGCATCTCCCTTTTTCTTTCCAGGGATGTGGTAAAGCTGGGCCTCCAACCAGGCTCCCGCAGGATGTGGAAACTGTACTAATGGATAACGATTCCTCTGTGAACTGGGAATGGTCTCATAAAAGTTTTGTTGCCCCAAAAATCCCCAGTCACTAGCTGGTAGGGCTTTCTTCCTTCCCCATTCCCCACTTACTATTTCAAATGTAAAGATCCCTCTTATCACGTTCAACTGCAAAAGGAATTCCTGCTCACTTGGGGCAGTAAGGATATACTTTCTATATCAGTGGGGCTTGTGCAACTAAAATACAGGGACAAAATTTATAGCAGTCTTTTTAACACGTTAGTCATTTGTGTAAGACTAATATTTCCAGTATCTGTCTGCATGAAATTTCGTTGTTAACTTTTAGAACTATGTTAAAAACAAAACAAAACAGGGCCCAAAGAGATGTTACTGCTGTCTGGAGCAACTCAGTACAATTTAATGGAAAGGTTAAATTCTGTTGGATACTTGATTTAATTCTGTACCAAAGATAATGAGACCACCTTGTTGTCTGTAATTATTTAACAAAATCTCTGGCAAGGCTGTCTATAAATATTCCTGTTTTCCATAATTCTGTGACTTCCATAGCCAAATCCATTAACCAGCTTTTTTTTTTTCTTCCAATGGCTGTACACAGAAGCCCATCACTAGGGGTCTGAAAGTTATTAGGAGAGGTTGAAAACACAGAGAAATTGCAGAGAAATATAGCAGCAAAAACTAGGACTGCATGATAATTAAAACAGGTTTCTGATGTGCTTTTTGCTACTGTAGCTCTTCCGTCAGTGAGAAAAACTCATCTCACCTACCAGGCCAAATGGATTGGGTTTTCAGCTCCTCTTGCACTTAATTTCAGTGCTCTGTCTTTCTCTCCCTCCTTTTGCATTTTTATTTTTGAACAGAATGAGGGGTGTGAAAGCTTGAAGTAAAGACTGTTCTCCAACACTCTGTCCCTTAGGAGATGCTGACATAGCTCAGTATCAGAATTCCATAGAGCCGAGAAGAATTTTGCAAAGGCCAGGCCACTAGAACATTTTTAAAAAGAACATTTTCCTTAATATTCTTTTTCTATATAGATTAATAACTTCACCTAAATTTGGCAATATGGTCAACTAAAAAAGGGTAAACATGCAATGAAACCATTCAGCCTAAGATCTAAAGTGTGTCTGTATTGTGCACGAAAGAGTTTAGCCCTGAAGATAATACCTGGAAAAGCTGCACGCAAATGAAAACAAGATGTTTGAATGGGATGTTTTGGATATCTCTACATCAGTACCATGTATAAAAATGGCAACTGGTAATTTTAGAACAGTTTTGAATGATATTTGCAGAGCTAGGACTCCATCATGTGAAGCTGGCCACAAGTTTCTGTTTAATAAATATTGAGCTCCTACTCCATGTGGATTTTGCTACCTCAAAGCAATTTTAAAACACATCAGTCAAGTCCCTGTGAATCAGCAAAGGCAGATGCTGCTAAGTATTACAGGTAATATCACTTGAAGTTTCATTTTCTGCAGTAAATCTGTTTCTGCATCTTTCTAATGTAAAATACATAGGCAGCCCTTGGAGGAGAGACTGGACCCTGGGATTCCTGCCTATAACCAAGTTCCCCAATCTCTAGAACACAGCGTCAGTCTCCCCCTTCCCTCTCACTGGTTGACTGAAGCTTGAAAATCTTCATAAATGTACAAATACATCCTCACTTCTTTTTTCCTTTGCAAAAGGCAGACTCCCCTGCAAGCATGAAGATGGCTTTCATGGGAGAGCAGAGGCTGTCCTGATAGACAAAGAACTTTCCTGAGACACAAGAGCTGAGAGTGGACCAGCTTGACAAAGCCTGGCATCCCAAAGGAGCCCTTCCTCATCTACTGCATGAAGACAGCACCACCACTATCCCCTCCAAGTTTGCTTTCTAAGAAACAGGCATTCCCAGTTCAGTTTTTGATTATATGGGTATCCTACTTCAAGAGGTTTGGGTCTGTGATTCTCTGTCAGAAATCAGTACATTACCCCATGCCTGAATGCTTAAATTCCCAGAGCATGACTCAAACAACACTTTTTCTTCGGTGCTCAGTATGAATAAGCTCAGGTCACAAAGATAGTGGCTGTTATATCCCGCTCCCCCACACGTTACACTGTAGGAGCTCAAACACTAACTTAGCATAAAGTCCAAAGGCCAATTACACACTGTGACAACTCAGCGTAGGAAGGTCCAAGTCACTCCGTGGATTTGGTCAATAGGGCACTGTAACAGCAGCGATTCTCCTTTCCTACACGTTTTGAAGAACTATTATGGGAAAGAATTGGATAACCCTATGCACTATGAATATGTAAATTAAATGTTAAGTGGCAGAAGTGTATTGTGCCTTTAAGGCACAGAATAACTACAGGCCATAAACCACTGCTGGCTCACACACAGATCTCCCACTGCTGTCAGTGGGAATCTCAAACACAGACTGAGATCGATATATGCCCCTGAGAGTCTTTATTCAAACAACAAAATTTAAATGACTGGTAGAGCTATATGAAACAAAAGTCAAAACCAAATCCTACCACCTTTAAAACTGGTAAATGAAAATCACGTTTTGTGCCAATTTTATCTCAAATTTCCTTTCTGATTTTATGAAAACACTGGCCTAACGCTTCCAGCTTTCCTTTCTCTCTCCCAGAAGCCATGCTCTGGCTGTGAAAATGATGAAGAATCCCTCTGAAAACAGCAAAATTTTACTTTGGGCCAAATGTCTGATTTTTCCTACAGTGGAATTTTGCTTATTTAACACTAAGAAAAATGTTCAGTGACAGATTTGGTTCTTTTTCATATCAGATCAAGCCCAATAAATTTTAGCAATTAAAATTGACATGATGAATTATTTTACTCTGGGGGGGTGGCAACAACCCAGAAAAAAACCCAACCCAAAACACAACAAATTAAACCAAGTCAAAATTAATCACAAAACCCTAAGAGACAAATCTCCTATTAAAGTCAGTTTTGCACGTCACACAATAATTTTACTTTCATCAAGGACAGTTTTCCCTTTTATGCAATGGGAATTCAGCAATTTGCCAGCCAGTACTGCCATCTAGAAAAGTGAACGATTTCTAATAGGATAAAACCTTCTACAGTGTAGACTTGGGGACTACAAGGCAATCAATTAGACCTTAGTGGGGAATTACTGAGATAGTAATAAGTATTCACTTTCTGTAAGGAAGTCTTTATAAGTAGATGTGATCCAGAAAAAGTAAGCTAACAGCAAACTAATTACTCCATGTGCGTACGTGTGTCTAAGTAAAACAAGGATAAACCTAAAGCTAATGGGTATTTAAGGAACTCCAAGTCTGTGTTGCCAAGACAAATCCACCCTATTCTTCAATAGCAGGTCAAGAAGTAGTTCTGGGAATTCAAAATCTCTGAACTAAATGATTTGAATCAATAGGACTGAATGCAGAAACAGGGTAAGTACTGACCACAGTATGCTCACTCTTCGCTAAGATGTAGCTCTACTAAATATTAGCTTTAAATTACACAAGTATTAGAAAAATCACTGTGAGCTTGATCAATGTGATCTATACCAGCAACAAACTGCTCAGAAAGTCTGTCATTCTATTAAGACCAAAATACTGTTCCTTCATCTGTATCAGTATAGTGAACTTTGCCCACACTGAATCTGACACTTTGAGGTAGAAAGTGTACAATTCTATCAAAGAAATAATAATTTAGTAAGAGAACTTCTTTTCAAAATCACAGAACAAAATACAAAACCTTAACCTATTCTATTAGCTGCTGGAATTATTTCCAGAATAGGAATGTTATAGAGGCTATCTTCTGTTCATCCTTAGAATACATACACAGAAAGAATAGTCTAGTGGTAGAAACTTTAGTAAGCAGTCAGATCAAATAATCTGACACTGGTGGAAAAGTTTATATCAAAGATTTACAAAACACTGAAATTCATAATCCACATTCTGGAACTAAAAATGTGACTTCTGTTTCCAGCAGTTTTCGTTTGCCCCTATCCTTATCCTGTATTTTGTGCACCTCACAGAAGAGAGAAAAGGTGACAACATTCTTCCACCCCGACTTCTACAGTTAACTTCAGAGAGCTGGAAACCTAGGGTGTTATCTTTTACGCCACGATCAATTTTTTCCTTTCAATTTAGGAGATAGAGGCTGCTTCAGATGGCACTACATTTGAAGGAAAAGTCTGTTCTTCCCTGCTACAATTGAAAAGTAGAGCATGAAACCAGCAAACAAAAGCCTGAATAGAACAAGTCAGAACTTAAAATTTGTATTTATGAAAGTCATGCTATGTAGGCAATTGCAACTGTTTATCAAGTTACAGTTATTCCCATGTTAGAAAAAAGCTTGTGGAAATGTACGACTAACATGCTATGTCTCTGAAAGATGGATACTACCATGCAGGAAAATGGCTTGAAATAATTATTTGAAAATACAATTTTTTGCTCAAAGTCCCATACAAAAGACTATTAAGGAAAATAAGTATTGAGAGATGTGAAGTAAAGTATGATCTTCAGTCACAATTTGTCTAAAATACTACAGACATTATGATGACACTAATTAAAACAAAAGTGAGAGGTCATAAAATGTAGCACAGATATTCCTAATGCATTCGTTTTTAATAAAGATGAACATATATTTCAAACTGTTAGAAGAGCACTTCCCCAAGCCCCCTTTCCCTCTCCCCCCACCAAAGGCACAAAACCCCCGTAGAAGATACAGTCTCAAAATTTTGGTTCAGTAACTTGATAGAAACAAAAAATGGATCAGCTATTTCTGAAGCACACACGCAAGGACAGTAAGAAGAGGGAGAAATGTATGGACACACATTTTAAGGGCTACAAGCCAGCCACAATGTTAGAATTTTTCTTCCCAACCTCTACCAAGGACCATGTCATTCCATAACGCTATAGGAAATTAATTCTTTAATTTACCTTTCAGCATTTGATTTTCAGCACTGTTAGAGAAACAGGATAATGGACAAGACAGACCACTAGCATGATACTATAAAGCAATTCTTACATTTCCAAGACATATTAAAAGGATTTTTTAGATCTTCACTGAATCAGTGAAAGCACAGTCTGTTTATCAGACTTCACACTACCATGACTGATTAACAATTAATACACACAAGAGAAATGAGACAACATTACATACTGAACAGGAGAGATGTTTCTGGTACCAGTTTGGCGTCTCAGTATCTTCCATTTCTAAGAGGTAGTGAGGAATAAGATATTAATCATTTGGAAAGGAGGACATATTATTTTAGCACCAGATACTCTTTTTAAAAACTTGCTTAAACTAAGTCAGTATATTGCAATGTGACATCAGCTACATCAAATCTTCACAGAGTCCTCAAAATTTGAAACACGAGGATTATACAGTTATTGTACTGGATTGTGGTGTACTTTGTAATGTATATTATCATTATTGTACTGTCTTGTATTATACACAGTGTATTTCAAATGTGATTAAAAAAATCTTTTAGGGATTTTTAATAAGGTTCAATTTTTGCACATGGCCTACCTTTCACAGTCAAGAAGAGTTGAACCCCAGCAGAAAATTATTACATTGGATGGCAGGTGGAGAGAGGGAAAAGAAGGGAAATTAAGTGGTCATCTGTCTTTTTTAAGGCTTTTTTAAGCATCTACTAATAAGAAAAAAAGAAAATAAAACGACATCAAAAAGTGAATGTAAAAATAGTTCAAAATCTTCAGCTCTCCTTCTGAGGTTCTTCACAAATATAAATCTATATCACCTCCTTAGACAAGGCTCTGAAAATGCTAAAGACTAATAGCCACCTCAGCAACATTTGACGTCGGAACTCTTAAAAAAATTAATCACACTTGGGACTTTTAGAACATTGTGAAATGTTACATGTCCAGTGATTCCACGAGCCCTGGTCAAACCTCAAAGTACTTAGACTTCATCGAAACTCCTGTCTGAGTGCAAGCATAATCCAAACTGTCTATCAATGGGAAGATAAAACATATCAACCGCTTTTTTCTTGGATGTTTTTTACATGTGTCAAGTCCTTGCTCTCCTGAACCTGTTTGCAATAGTTCAATTACAATTCTTAGTTCCACATTGCTGAAATAAAAACTGAAATATAGAAGATGCAAATAGGCTGCAACAATTATTTCAGCTATAGGAAATCTAATTTATGCAAGAGAACACCTTGTTTGAAAGTCCACATACTTTTCAGGACTTGACCATGTCTTCAATTAGAATGTATAAAGATACTTTCATTTAAAAACAGAAATAAAACTACCATGTTGAACCTCAAAGCATACAAGAGTTCGAAGTACAATACCATCTGCACTACTAGAACCATCAAATGTACCACAAGTGACCTATCACTCACCGACAAGAGCAAATTAATTACCTCTTGACATAAGTATCATTTTTACCTACAGAGTCCGGATCATAATGAGGTCTTTACTATGCAACCATATTTCAAGCAATTGTCATCTTAAGTAAACATGTTTTAATTACTGTCACTTTTTTCATTATTCATTCTCAAGCCTACAATACCTGTCAGAGTTTAACGGATTGTCATCTCCTGCTGCTTTCCCGTGGCAACTTATGTCCCCATTTATTTCACCAGCAAACTAATTAAAATACCCAGACCATGCAACGAATTCAGGGTAATTTTGATGGTGATGGTGCTGCAGTTGTCTGTCCTAACAAGTCTTCAGAGCTTTTATCTGCTTCTCTGAATACCTTCATGGCGCTTTATAACTGGAAACAAGGTTCTGTGTGACTGTTGTTGATAAAGTGACATTTGCCACAAACACTGTCATTCGGAAGAATACCCAAGGAACAAAAACGAAATCAATGTAATTGCCAGTTATCAATTTTAAATTTTCATTCAATTACATGATATGGAATAGAATATTGAGAATATTGAGAATAAGTGTACATTCTGGAAAAAATACTGCCCCTCTCACATCTAATTCTTAATACACCTAAAAGTAAACAAATAACTTCATCTAGTTATGTGCAAGGTGCTTACTTATGTGTTGAGACATTTTATTTATAGTGGTTTTCACCATGAATGGTGGTCCACTGAGAACCTGAAGGCCAGTTCATTGTGCCATTTAAGGATGCTCCTAAAAAGTTTACTGCTTACATGACAAATGAGATATCTCAAATGTGAAACTAGCTGCTATATTCACACCAAACATTTGTTGAATCTACTTGGTTCAGCAGCCCTTCATCAATTCCTGACATTTTCCTGGACCCCTGAAGGGAAAGTAACAAGTGGGGACTGGTGTTCAGTCCCGTGCCAAATCTCTAACCCTTACAGAAATAAAGCAATAATTCTGACAAAAGCAGCTTCAGAACGCATCTAAAATGAAAGTTAAAAATAAAATGTAAGCAGGAGCAATAGAAGGAAAACAGAGGAAAAGACATAGTAGCCTGGATTATGTCTACTTTAACCCCACTGACTATAGGGTCTTTGCATTGGCGATGACAGCAGATACATCCTGCTCTTAGAGCTATTAGTGCTGTTTCAAAGGTAGTCACTGTACGTACAGTGAATCACATTTGACTCATTTCCAACATTTCTATTCTGAAGACAGACAGTAAAACTGCAGTGCCTGCAGAAAATAAATGCACATGCCTTAACGGTAGAAATTCTGATCAGCACGATGATGTGAAAGATTAATTTGATACTTTCAATCACATAAAAACTAAATGACTTGTTTCTGTAAGCAACATATACCTCTCCTTTCCTTAACCTGACATATAGAGAACTGTCTACTTGAAAGTCAAGTTTTGAAATTAGCGTCTGTCTGTTTTTACCTATCAAACACAATCACTCTTGGTATGGCTGAAACTTTTATTGCTCTCCTGACAGACACTTGGAGCCAGTGCTGTCACTGCTCCTTTTTGTAAGCAGTGAGGAAGTGAATGAGACGGACAAAGAAATGTTTAACAAAAAGCAGACTGAAGCCTTTTACAAGGATGTCACCTTTTGCAATTCAAAGAGGTTCTTTTTATTTGACTTTCTAGCACTGTCATATTTAGCGGTTCACCTTCTCTCTTCTCAGGCAATTTTTCCCTATGATAAACCTACATTGTGAAGGAGACTAAGGTAATCACCAAAAGCCAGACAGAGGAATTCAGGTCGGGTTCTGAAGGTGAGGTAAGGGGAAGACTGTGATTCAAGCAGAGGCCTGTACAGGCATTAACAGGTCCTGGAACAGCATGGGCAGGAGCTGAAACCCTGCTGTACTTCTGAGGAGTGCACAGAAAATGCTTCTTCAGTTCCAGGGTCACTGGGGCAGTGGTCAAGGCTCTCACTTCACCCCGTGCTCTTTCTGGGACAAGGACTAGCCAGGAATTACTCTGAGCAAGTCCTGTTTTAGTATAGGAAGCTCTTAAAATATTCTTCTTTGTCCATCTGACACTGCAGAACCTGGACTCTACTCATTCTTGATAAAAGCGCACACTGACACCACTTCTAGGCCAGCGGGCAGCTATATGAGCTGGGGAGCTAATAGTAACTCTGGCGCTGTTTGGATGTCCTCACCCTGCATCACACAGACTACACTGACTGCTGTGATGATATTGCAAACATGTCTGTAGCATCCCAGAAACCTGTAAAAGGGTTCAGTCAAGCCTCTATTAGTTTACGTGCTAGAGAGCTACTGCCAGAAATGTCCCAGCACAGTGAGGATCATGATACCTTAGCACAATATCAGCACGCAATTGAATAACATAGCAAATTAGCCAACAATATCTTCAAACTGCCCAGAGACAGACGAATTGATTCCTAACTATAGCCTATTTCTCTGCCTCTCCAAGCAATAAGAAATACTTGCTTTTCTTCATCAGAAAGCAACAGTAGCTGCTGGAGCCATGGTGAATTACTTCTTTCATATCCTTGGAAACATATTATACAGCCTTAATTAAAAGAGATTTCCAAAAGAATAGCAAAACACTCTTAATGGAAAAAGGACATTCTGGCTTTCAATAGCAAGGAAAATAGAATGCATTTGTTTACTTCCCTTGATATTTTACAAGCCAGGAAAGGTCTTCTCTTCATATCTCACCTCCCAAAGCTTTGATTTGGTCTATTTTGCAGTATTTCACTTCCAGCAAAGATCAGGGGCTGTAACAGACCAGTTTCCTCTTACAACAACTTTATTTCTCCTCTGCACCTACGTTTAATACAAGCCATTACTTACAGAGAATAAGAAAAAATATCAGGAAAATGGGTTCTCTGAGGCCTCAGGATCTAGAAGGGCGGACAGCAAACCTCCTTCAATAACAAAGGGACCAAGAACAGACTGGTCATTGTACATCACACACTAATTTCGCTAAATTGGAAATTTGTAACAAGTCCTTTGGGAAGCCTCTGAGCAGAGGAGGCAGAAACAGGGTAGATCGGTGCAAGTTACACACCACTGAATAAGTCACAATAGTGTCATATGAACCCCATTCATATCGGGGTGAGAAGGGAGGTTAGAAATTATTACTACAGTGCCAATAGACCAAAGGAGCTCTGAAAGAGGAAAAGCTGACAATTACAAACAATTACTCTAACAAGACACATTGACCAGACTTGTACCAAGAGAAAGAAGAACATTTCTTTTTTACATTAACTGGGAAACTGGATTTATTTGGGCACGGATTGAAACCCAGTGCCAAATACGGTTCAAAACCTGTTATTTACAAACAAGCAAAGAAAGTCCATATACAAAAAAGCAAATTTAAATAGATTTTAGCATAATAAGTAAAAAACACAGTAAATAAGACTTGTAACAAACATAGGAAAACTAAGGCGAGTTTCTTGTATTTTTCCCATCATACAGCTCAGGAGTAGAGCATAATTCCAGCTCTGCCCATTGTCTAATCAGTATCTAGGCATTCCAGCATCAAAGATTATGCACCTCTTGTGTCATCAGCGGTGCTGAGTCTAGTTGGAGGCTGGTGACAAGTGGTGTCCCTCAGGGGTGAGTACTGGGCCCAGTCTTGTTCAACTTCTTCATCAACGACCTGGATGAAGAGTTAGAATGTACCCTCAGCAAGTTTGCTGATGACACCAAACTGGGAGGAGTGGTAGATACACCAGAAGGCTGTGCTGCCATTTAGCATGACCTGGACAGGCCGGAGAGTTGGGCAGAGAGGAACCTGATGAGGTTCAAAAAGGGCAAGTGCAGGGTCCTGCACCTGGGGCGGAACAACCCCATGCATCAGCACAGGCTTGGGGTGGACCTGCTGGAGAGCAGCTCTGCGGAGAGGAATCTGGGTGTCCTGGTAGATGACAGGTTGACTATGAGCTAGCAGTGTGCCCTGGCTGCCAAAAAAGCTAATGGGATCCTGGGATGCATTAGGAGGAGTGTGGCCAGCAGGTTGAGGGAGGTTCTCCTTCCCCTCTACACTGCCCTGGTGAGGCCTCAGCTGGAGTACTCTGTCCAGCTCTGGGCTCCCCACTTCAAGAAAGATGAGGAGCTGCTGGAGAGAGTCCAGCAGAGGGCTACAAGGATGATGAGGGGACTGGAGCATCTCTCCTACGAGGAGAGGCTGAGGGAGCTGGGCTTGTTCAGCCTGAAGAAGAGAAGGCTGCGAGGGGACCTAATAAATGCTTATAAATATCTCAAGGGTGGGTGTCAGGAGGATGGGGCCAGACTCTTTTCAGTGGTGCCCAGCAACAGGACAAGGGGCAACGGGCACAAACTGAAGCAGAGGAAGTTCCAGCTGAACATGAGGAAGAACTTCTTCACTCTGAGGGTGATGGAGCCCTGGAACAGGCTGCCCAGGGAGGTTGTGGAGTCTCCTTCTGTGGAGATATTCAAGACCTGCCTGGACAAGGTCTTATGCAGCCTGCTGTAGGTGACCCTGCTTTGGCAGGAGAGTTGGACTAGATGACCCACAGAGGTCCCTACCAACCCTTACCATTCTGTGATTCTCTTCACTTAGTACATGGACCAAAAACACCTAAGAGAAAAGTCACGTACACTTAGAAACAGGGCAAGACAGGCTATGTGTTGCTCTGAATCTGTACTGTCTCAAAGATTGTTAGCACCTAGTTCTTCTAAACAGGTTTGTGATCAAACATGTTAGCTTTAAGGATAAAACTTATGAGGTTCCATTTAAAAACTATAATGAAGAATAATAGACCTTTCTTCTCTGATCTTTCCCAGTTCCTCAGGATCTCAGACCAGGTCCTGTACGAGCTTTTCAGTCATTACATCTAAGCATCAGTGCTTTCCATAAACAGACATACACACTGATCACCCCTCTATATATTGCACTCTCCTCAGTCCTTCTGTTTCAGACAATCTAAAAATGTACTAGCCTCAGAAAAATTAGCGAGCAAACTCTTCAAGATAACTGCATCTAGGAGAAAGCAAGTCTATCAAAATCTTGTATTACAGAATCACAGAATGGTAGGGGTTGGAAGGGACCTCTGTGGGTCATCTAGTCCAACCCCCCTGCCGAAGCAGCGTTGCCTACAGCAGGCATTATTTCTCTAACACGTTTAGAAACTTAGCACCCAGTAGCTATTCTTCACCAAAGCAAAGCCACACATACTTTTCAATGTCTTATCAAATATCTATAAAATCTCCTTAGAAACTTTTGCTCTTATATTCCTGCCTACATTTGGCTAAGTTTCTACTGAAAATTGAATAAAGGACTAATAAAATGAGACACCTTGAGAGAAACAGTGCACGAAGAATACAGCTGATCCTCCTAAAGCCACGATCCAACTCCTAGAATTTTTCTTTTTTAACCAAAAAGAAAATGTAACCCACTTGACACTAGGAATATGGTTTCCTGAAATCCATTCCAATTGCTGCAATTAAATGTGGCACATAAGCCAAGAACACAAAATTAGTTAGATTATACCTGACACACATGAACAAGCTTAACCTTAAAAAACCTAATAAATTAGCCCCTTGCAAAGTCAAGATTGGTGAGGTTAGACAATTTCTGCTGTGCATGTCCCTTCTTTAAAAATTGATCACAGGTGGAAAACCTTGCAGTTTTTTTTCCATTCAAAGTGCTTCAAAGGATGTTGCCAGGAAGAAAAGTACACTCGCATATCATGATGCCTAAATTTCTCAACATGGAAATTATACGCCTTGGATTTTCTCCACAGGGTACATCTTTCCCCGTAATCCACATCAAGTCAGTAGTAGGGGAGTGCTCACTTCTCCACCTGAAGCCAGTATTTTAGCTCATGTGCAACTGTCCCTTCGTTACCGTTCACCTGAGTTTTTAACAATTTACCTACAACTACTATGTCCCCCTATCATTTCTCTGAGTCATTCACTCTGTCTCATTACGCAGGTAGAATAGTAAAGCATAGAAATGCAGCCTAATGACATCAAAATTGATTTATTCAAAAGCTAAAGTATTGACAATCAGAGAAGGAAAGGTTAATCCTCTGTTCTCCAGACCTGCACACAAGTAGGAACACCTGCCCAAACACCTTTCCCAAAGCTCTACATGTACAAAAAGTGACAATGTTACATGAAAAAGCTGTTATGTCATTATTGATGGGAAATTTTTCAAATGTGTAATTAAGTTGTGGAACACACCTCTACAGAACAGCATGTGGGATAAGAGCACAAATGGATTCAAAGAGAAATTAGATTCATGGAGAATAAGTAATCTGTGATTACTAACAATGATGTAAGAATTTACAGACTCATGAAGGCTGTAAATCACTGGTGGTTCAAGCTGGAAAGCCTCACTCTGTATTGAGCCATGTCTTGCAGTCTATCCAAGAGCAACCGCTACTGGGTACTGGATTCTTACATTCTGTTTCAAGCACGCATGCACAGTTTGAACTCCACCACTACCCACTGTAATTGGCAAAGAAAATCCTGAAAAGACTCTTTAGTGGTTCCAGCAAAGTGTTACAGAAACTGAAATAAAAACACTATACAGGAGCACCTTAACTTTTAGCCTTAAACATTTTCTACTATAATTAAATATTCAAGGATAACTCCAAGAAAGAAGGGTGTAGTTTTCCAAGTTCACAGGAATGCCTGTATTTGTAGACACAGTCAAGCCCACCAAGTAAATATTTCATGCTCAAAATATTTACTCTGTGTGAGCAAAACATCACAGCTCTTATGTAATGTGTTTGGGACAGACAGCTCTTCAAGCCACAGATTTCAGCATGGCTTGTCGCATTCTGCTACATTGCCCCAGCATTTGCAGTAAAAAGATACAACTAAAGGGATGTTAATTACCATGTGCTGCAGAAAAACAGCAACGCTGCTTATGCTTACTACAAATATGGTGAAACAACTGCAAGCACAGAGATTTGTTAATCCTAGTTCAGAAATGCCCTCCTTCCTTGTGAAGCTGTTCTCTGGAGTTAAGCATTACTGTAGCAAAGACAAAGCTTATTCCATTTTTTTCCCCAGACAAATGCAATCAAACAGGGACTTTCTGAAACATATTATAGCTTGTCTCAGACATCTGGAGCCAGGGCTGCCACAGAGTCTCTGCTATTCAGAAGAAAAGTAAAAAAGACAGACAGGACTTCAAAATAAATCAATTGCATATATTGGCTCCTTTTGCTGATGTTTTTGGGAAGGAAGGAAGGAAGGGAAGGGAAGGGAAAGAGAGGAAGAGGTTTTCAGCATTAAAGGTCTTATTTTCTTTGCTATTTAAAACTCCTATTAGTTCTAGTCAGATCAATGGCATTGTGCATTTTCCAATAATTTGTCTGAGATAAAATTAGAGCTATAAAAGCTTCAACATTTACCAAGGACATCTATTTCCATTCCAAGAGCTAAATAAAACCAGAAAGAGAAATAGATCAATTTGAGCCCAGCATAGCTGGGCACATAGTTCCATTTCCACACGCTGAAACCGTATGACTCTCAAATTTGCCTTGAAGAGTTCAAAAGTCAAAACATTTGCTTGCACAGATTTAAGAGTATAATTTATAAGTGTTCACATATTGCTCCATACTGTCACCTTAGAAACACAACTGATATTCACGCATTTTAGGAAACATACTGCAGTAGTTGCGCCATGCTGGAAAGGGGATTTTTTCCACTTAAAAACAAAACCTGAGTGTTTTATAAAGCTTATAAGGAATTGACCATCAGCGAGAACAAATACAGAATCTTATAACAACTTGTAAAAAAAAAAAATCTTTTTTGATTGGAAGAATGTATCAATGTGCTCAAGGCTTCACACAGAAGACTGGAACACCACATTCTGTCTGCCAACCCAAAATGAAGTCTTCTCATCACTCTTTCAGATAGCTAAACAAAAACCAATAAGCTGTCAGAATACTGGGGCTTTCTGAACTATAGCAATTGCATTTTCTCATTTCTCTTAAAATAATGCTTGTCAACACAATTAAACACAGAAATAGAACAGCCAATTCATTAGATTCAGTTTTCCTTTACACTAACATAAATTGGGAGAGATAAAGTGAAATACACTGAGCTAATTCCCAATTTGTACTGATGACAATCAGAATCTGGCTTAAATATGATCATCGGCTAAAATACATGAACTAAGAAATTCATAACAAAACAAACTCTCTTCCTACAGAAGGCGACTGTGAAAAACAGATGTCTCTGCTGTAAGAATGTTCAGTTTGATGCTATTATAAGAATTATAAAAACCAAGATCCATGGAAACTTCCTTCCTGTTGGAAAATATAATATGGTTCACTTCACTAAAACAAACAAAATCTGCCACGTAAAAAGGCCAAACAAACCTACACTACTGTTGAAGTCATTAACAGTAGTTCCTACATTCCAAATTTCACTCAGTCTTCTCATAACTTGAACAAGGTCTCAGAAAACTAAAACACTGGTTTAAAATATTTATAATTCTGCTGGCTTCAAAGTAAAAATGATTTGGTGGATAAGTGGGAGTTGAATTGGAAGGCAAGGAATAAAAATACTGAAAACTGGTTTTTGAGTACAAGCAAGCTGAACGTGGTGTGGGGAGAATGTTGCTGTGGGCATCATGGTAACCAGTGAAAAAGGCTACACTCAGTTCCATACAACTACATAGAAAAGCATTAGACAGCTTCTGAGGCTGCAGACTTTGAGTTCAGGGCAGCCCAGAAAACCAGTCTGAAGCAAATTCTGCAGTGTTGAAGATCATTAGTAACATAAACACACTAAATAGCAAATAGTAAAAGAATGGAGGCATCTCCCTGACATCTACAGTACTAGTCAGCAGTACTCCTGTGACTGTCTACCAACAACAGCTACTTCAAAGTAGGCTCAGTAAAGCAGTCCGAGCTACCTCCACTTTTCCTCCGGCAAGTTCTATGGATTCTCAAGTCTGGCTGAAGCACTGCAACTATTATTTTCCCTATCCAATATTTATTTCAAGAATTCCTCTCCCAAAAGACTTTCCAAAATAAACTTCTATGTCTTTATCTTGGCTTCGAAGCTGACACCTGTCAGATGCACATCAACTTACAGACAGAAAAAGAGAGCCTTTTGCTCAGCCCCAGTTTAATTGAAAAGGATTCTTTTCCAGAGTCGCAGAAGCAGCATTCCAACCAAGCTACGGCCATCGCACTTTCCTCCTCTGTACGAGAAGCAACTGCCAGAACACTTGTTGCTAAACAAGCCTGGGGTTTTCACTGCTTCCAGTTGTGTGTCGGACATTCAGCATAATCGAGATAATGCAGACATTTCAGATTGAACCCTACAAATCAGCACACACTCCTATCTTAAATGGTGGAGTACAATGTGTAAAGCAGAAACAGTTAAGTAGCAAAAAAAATTTTTGGATCTTCCACTTACAGGCAGATGCCTCAAACAGACCAACTTAAGAAACTAAAATTCATTTTTTGCAGCAACAGATACTGGTTGAAAAGAAGAAAGTGATTTTTTTGGCTGGTTGATCTCCGCACTCATCTCTATATAGAGATATCAACTCAGCAATTCACACAGACAAACTTCTCTGTGGTTATACAATGTTGTAATTGCTGAAAGAAACAACACAGTTAACATAATTTGTTGCTCCTTTGAGTCATTTAATGGTACTGGGCAGCTCTGCACCTCCAAGAAAGAGTGGGGATAGTGGAACACTCCTAAAATTATTCAAATAATACTTCAAAAGTTTATATGGAAGCACTTTTGGCATAGAGTTTCTTGTGATTGTTCCGACTCCCTAACTGAACTGGCTTGATAAAAAAACATGTTACAGAAACCCAGGGGAAATGCAAAAGAACTTCAGCTTGTTCTCATAGATAGACCAAGGCATTACCCTTATGTACATTGCAGTGTGTGTTTTGGGATCAGAGAATGGCAACCTGCTGCCACACATTTATGTAATTTGTACTGTGTCCGTTACATACTTCGCAGAAAGATATCAAAGTCAAATTAATAAAAGCCATAAGAGAAGTCAAAGTCCCTCTGGAGAAACCTGCAGAACTTCTGGGACATTGTTTAGCAAGCATGGTGGTGTTGTGTTGACGGTTGGACTTTATGATCTTTGAGGTCTTTTCCAACCTTAATGATTCTAAATTTGCAGAGCTCTGTCTTTGCCACTAAAAATTCAGAATTTGAAAGAAATACAACACAGCTATAGATGCCTCCTGCTTTACGAATAAAAAAATACAGCATTAAGTATGCTATTCTATCAGCAAGTTAATTACAAGTAAAAACTGGACAACAAAAACTACTTTCTGGAGCCTATGTGTCTTCCAGCAATGTAACCTACAGTACCATCTAACTTAAAGAAATCACGTGTTTTCTTGTATGAAATAAGATGGAAAATACACACTGACTTTACTTACAAAAGCAATTTCACTATGCATTCACAGAAAGACAAAAATCACATAATACTGCATGTTATTAAAGCACTCCAAGAACAACAAAAATTTGCAGTGCAAAAAACCTGAAAAGAGAAAGAAAATAGCACTGGTGACTAATCGTTTAAGACTTGCTAAAGAATCACAGACCTTTGAATTACTAAAACCTACTTTACTTAACAAAAGCATTTGCACAAAAGACATTGCTGAGGGGAAAAAAGAAAAGAAAAAAGAAACATTCAAACACTTTTCAGACATTTCCAGGAAGCGATTTATCTATCGGAGCAAAGGTTAAGAGCTCAGCGGAGTAGACAGGTTAATTTTGAATGCAGGAAAGGAGTCTACAGAGCCTGTACTGTATATGTAGGTAAAAATAACATCAAGGAAGAGAGATCCCAAGTTTTGATATTTATTCCCTTTTTTTTTTTATCCAGAGAAGAGGGAAAATGCAAAAATTAATTTTTGTGTGTTCTGAAAGTTAAAGGTGTCTTACTAGCAAAATTAAAAGAATGCATGGTTATCCACATGGTTGAAGATGACAAACAGTTATGCAGAACCATAATCCTCCCAAAGGTTAAACAGGGCAAGGCAGAGGAGATGAACAAGGCCTTGAGATGAACTAAAGAAAGCAAAAAACACATCCAGCAGCCCTACAAAACGTTACTTGCGACAATGGCACAGGTTAGTATCACACCTGTCATGAGACTACATGCAATTTCCCACAGGATTTCTAAAGTATTAAATTTAGCGAGTGATAAATCCATAATAAGCTCTAATTATTTTTCAAACTTATGAGGGTAGGGGAAAAGAAAAGAAAAAAGAAATATCAAATACCCATTTTTGAGCTATAGCTACTTTGTATGTATATTAAAAACTTTCCCAAGGAATTTCACTGTACCTTTTAATGCACATAATAGACAGGAGTGGCTTCCATTAGGAAAACTTATGTGTCCTTAATAAAAACATATAGAAAGACATCACTAATAAAACCGCCAAGCACCACTCAATACTGACAACCTTTTAGAAGACAAAACTACTCATCAGAAACTATACAAGCCTATTAATGAAAAGAAAGCAACAATCCACAGATTCTCTTGCCTCTTGGCTATGATGCTGGTCCTCCACTAGCCACACTGCTTTCTCCCCACCCCCAGGTTACTAGCTGGTCCATATTCCTCTCCAGATTTACTCCAGACTCTGCTCACCTAAAGTTTGTAATCTATGTGATCTTCCTTCTCTTCCTAGCACAGTTTCTGACTGTACTCAACTTTCCTCCTACTCTCCTACTCTCTCTGTAGCTGTGTGATATCTTCAATTCCCTCATTCTGAATCCCCATATACTTACTCTGGGCTTGTTTCTAGCCTCACTCATATATTACCCCAGTTCTACTAAGCTTCTCCTGACTTCCTGGGTGATATCCTAAATCTCCAGGTGTCAGTGGGAATTGGCTGCTGAGTCCAGTGGATGAGAACTTTACTTCTCATGTAATGAAACATTGCAGAGGGTTTTCTAATGCCCAAGATTACTTCAGAGATCTGTGATCAAAACCTCAGATTTGAAGTCCTCAGATTTTAAATAAGAGCACCACAATCTCACAGCAACCAAAAGATGTGCCAAACACTGCCAACAGTAGAAAGTGTTGCCGTTTCTTCTTCCAGGAACATTGGCTACCTACTTTGAATCATCTAGTTGCAATAAACTTACTTATTCTTTGCATAATGCTAATTATTATTGGATACACAAGTCCAAATAGCTGAAAACATTGCTATGAATTTGATCAGCAAGATACATAATGACTACCACAAGTAAAGTATCTTATAGAAGACCCCTGGAGCAAAGTAGCCACAGGTACAACCACACTTAATGACAAAACAGATCTAAAAGCCTCCGACTTTGTTAGAATCACAGAACTGCAATATTCACAACATGAGACAACTTCAATTCCCGCTTGAAGCATCTTTGATTAATCTATTAAGAGGAATGAAATGAAAGTTTGAGTCACTAATTCCTTTTTTCCTTGGACAAAGGTTGGAAAGAGATGTAAAGGCTACACCAACTAAATCCAAGCAAATTTATATCAAAAACATGAACACATTGGAACTCATTCCGTATTCAGGCAGCATACGCATCTCATTCACCCATACGACAGGCCTTGTCATTGCTTCTCCAGGCAGAACACTGAGGCTTCTTGTCCATCTCACGTCAACCATGAGACACTTGCAAGTGCAGAGGAAGAGACGACAGAGTATATACACACACAATATACAGACAGGCACCTTGGTCAGACACGGCGTATTAGGACCTATCCAACTGTATGTTTCTTCCCGAGCACACAGCAGTGCTTGATTCCCCTCCCGTGCAAACCATTTGACTGACCCAAAGGAAGCCCAAAGCATGCTCTGACAAGCAAACCTCCAAACTTAGAATCATGCTTAGAGCCAAAAATGTCTTTAAGAATTCACACCACCCACTTTGCAGACAGATTGTCAGGAAAACCATGCAGCTTAATGGTCAAGGTAGCAGCTTATAGTACAATGGTGAAGGTGTTGCAATTGCTAATTGGTGACATTGAATAGTAAAGCCTGAATCTCTTAAATAAGTAAAATAATTTCACACAGAACATAAGAAGCTGCAAAGTTCTGATTGCAAAGAGGTCTTGGAAATTACATACTAAAACTATCTTTACCTACCACTTTGACAACAGTGCTCTGCAAGATCCCAGTTAGGCAGCACGCTAAAATGCATTTCATTACATTTTCGAAGACCATTAGATACAAACATGGGCAATAGTTCAATTGCACGTTCAACTTAGATTTGAAAGCATTTCTTTGCCTAAGAAGAAAATGAAGAACATGTATTCATTAATAGCTTCCACTGTGGGAATTTTGGACTGATTCCGTACGTATTCCTGTTGCAAATGTCACCATTCTTTGAGGATCACCAGACTGATGGAAGCATCAGGAAAATGCTATGTTGGATGGCGCTATAAAGCATTCTGGGCTCCAACTGGCATTAGGTTGCCTAACCAGATTAGAGTGAGAGGCCGGTCACAGCAGATGCCCTGTCTCGGTTCATTACTCAACACCTGTTAAGCTTGATTAACAGCCCCAGCTAATTATCTGTTAAGAGTAACTCATGCTGTAACACATCCCAGAGGTCTGAGAATTTGACTTCATTTACATGTTTGTCTCCTCTCACAAGGTCTCAGTTAAGTATCACCAAAAAATGCCTTCCAGAAAACAACAATAAAAACCCTTTAACTAGAATACCATTGGCACCCAATATGACCCACTTTATAGTTTCAGATATATACCTGCAGGGAAAACTTCACAACATAACTTCAAGTGCTCAAAATACACACCTGCCCTGCAATTTAAAACTGTGTCCAATGTGCAATAAACTACAGCCATGTGCACTGTAGCAATTGAAACAGATGTCATGGCAGCCAAACAAAAAAAAGTTCTCATTTCAAATTAAAAATTCTGTGCTTGGGCAAACAAGATTTCAGTAACATAATCCAAAAGAAGTGATATTTCCAGGTGCTGAATGCAACATATACATATTACAAATTCTGCTGCTTAGCAAGGTAGAGTTGACACTATCACTCTATTTAGACAACAGTTTTTACACCTGTTCTAGTACTTTTCTAGATCTAAAAACAATCTTATGTTAGGCTCTGCTACCAATAACTCCTACAGGTCATGAATTAAGAGATTCCAGATTTGGTGGTTACAATGTTTTGTAGGACACCAGTTCCTAACAAACATGATGATTTCTGCTGTCCGAGTAGGGTGGATACCTGATCACATGATATGCACCACAGACTGTTCTCCAACATTCGTTAGTCTGTTTTTGTGAAACAAATCATTCTGTGGCAGTCCATTCTTTACTCCATTCTACAGATGCATAACAATATGTAATACAATAAACTATATAATCCTCTTTTTCACTAAATAGGTCTTGCTTCCACAAATCAGTACGGAATTGTATAGACCGCATTAGTGGATTCCTTTCCTTTCCAAGCAAGCCTCACTGACATCACTGAACCTCCTTTCTGTCCAAAGACCAATTGCCTTTGCCCTGGGAACAGTGCCAGTGTGTTCCTCTGGGCTCCTGTCACTCCCTCCTTGCACATCTATGCCTCTTAAGCACCCAAGGTGAGTGCCCTTCAGATCGGGTGTGCCAAGTCTTGTGTCTGGTGTTGGTGCCCTCAGAGCACAGATTTGTGTCCATCAGCAACACCCACGGCTCCTCTTCTCGCACCTCCATCCCAGGGCACCTCCTCATATGTGCAGGTGCAGTTGTACACCAAGATTCATGATGGTATTTGCTAGAGAAATGGAACTGTTAAGTGAGAGCACCACAAACGCATACCTCCTTGCACTCTGCACAAATGCTTGTATCTGAACTCTTCCAAACTGCAAGCTGATTTCGCTTAGATCCAAACTTCAAAACTAGTATCTAGGTACTAGCCTTAAACACATAGATGCCTAATTTCACATGCAAGTCTACTGTGGCTGTATTTTTTAAAAACAGTGGGTCACTATGCACTAAAATCACTGCAGACACAGCCTAAATACAGAACTGACTAAAAGCAGTGTACATATTTATCCTTTGGGCAACTCAAGAACACTCTTCAGATAAGCTCCCTGCTACAGATTAGATTATCCTGACTTGCTGCATCTGTTGCAACTCTTCGCTCATAACTGTACTACACCTTACAGTAACTTGGAGGAGGAGCGTCAGCTTTAGTGCAATCTCTTTATGCAGTCAGTTAGCAAATGAAACATTATTTTGTAGACATTTTACCATTTGTGAAATTCACTAAATGAAAGCAGACTTGGCAATTTTAGATCATGCTAAAAAAAGTGGAAAAGACAATAATTTTCAGTATTCGCAGTATTCCCCTGCTAACTGCCATTTAGAGAAAGCGACACATTACACTATCGATGTTACAATGGCATGCTATACAACTAACTCCAATGGAAAGGAAAGGTTTAAAACTACATTATTAGTATCATTTAGCGTTAACAGGCCACGAAATCACCAAAGACAAAGCATTTCAACTCATCCTAATGACAGGAGAAATTTCTGCGTGCACCTTCTCCATCTGTTCAGGTGAATTTTAAGACAACACCTGCAAAACCTATGAAAAAAAAAAAAAAATCTACAAAACCTGGTACCAAGCAGCCACTTGAGTTTGTAATTAGGTATTTATTCCAATCAGCCACCATATTTCCTAAGAATGAACTTGAAAAATTCCCAACAAAACTAAAAGATAAATGATATTGTGCAAAAATTAAGGGAGAAGAGTATACTAAGCAGATCAAGACACATATACAGTGAAGTGGACCACAACTACGGAGCTGAAAACATGCTTATGTCTCAGAATATGGGTTTTTTTCCTTGAGCAATACCGCTTGATCTAATAAAAGGCCTTACTTCTCGCAACCATTATATTGCTTATGATTATTCTAGCATTTCTTTAGTATCCTAAATGTCATATCCAATCACCTTTATCTGTTCTAACTCCTTTTACATATTCCATCCCCTTGATACTATTTGAATCGACCCAGCTACAGTCAGGACTCTCCTGCTCTTCCTTTCTTTGTGCCTTGTGTGCATTTTTCAGAGCATGAAATAACTGTTTAAAGTGGGCTGTAAGGAAGGAGTGGGAAAAAAGTAGCTGTATTTATAGTTATTTTTGCTTCTATTAAAGACAACAAATTTCTACATTTCTGAAATGAGGTAGTTTTTAATACCAACTAAATAGATAGAGAACAGTTAAAGAATCTAGTTTTCTTCTATAAATTCAAAACCATTGCTTCTTTAGCATTTTTTTTTTTCCCGGAAGACCTGCATATGAGAGGATGTAACAAAGCAAAATAAAAGCGTGAAGCAAAATAAATCACACTACTATCAGAAAGCCGTATGTTTTTGTATTTCTTCTACACTTCCAAACAGCAGCCACTGCTGTTTTTTTTCTCTTATCTTCAGACCATCATTTTCAGCTTAACATTTTTTTTCCCTTTCCATACTACCTTATATATAAATATATTTACTAATAAACTCTGAAATCAATTCTGTCCCTCAACTAGATCAGCACAGTACTTGTTATTATTCTCTTCCTTTATAAGCAACAGATTTACTCCAGTACATTTCCAGTTTTCCCCTTCTTGTATCACATCACGATGTAGAATAGTGATTTAACTTTTCAGATCCTGATATTATCAAATGTCAGCTATTTCAATTATGAAAAAATTGCTGTCCTTCAAAAACTAAGCACTTTTTCTCATGCTTCCAGCTTGTAGTTAGAAAAGGGAAGAATTATTTTATGGGTTGTCTGTAAATACAGATATTACGCACACACATTTCACACCTACAAGGATATTTTCGTGATAGTGCATGATACTCCAAGACATGCATTTCCTTCAGATATAATGGATCATACATACATAAAAAGATGCAATTTCAAGCTCTAGGGGCAGGAGTGAAATTATCATGTCACCAGTCTAAATGTCACCTTTTATTTTAGCTCCTGTCACCAGGTTCACATTCAAAATGCAAGCATTAGCTAGCCTGACAACGTCGTCATCACATTCCTTGTCTTCTTTCCTTCATTTGTTTCTTTAAAAAGAAGCTGCCAAGCATTCAGTTCTTATCCTTGATTCTGAATCATGATAAGCCCTTCTTTTTATCCTCATGTTTATGAAAATATTAATTGTTGCACAGCATATGTATCTCTATAAACACACAGAGGTTTGAAATAGTCTGTAGTGGTAATAACAAAATAGAGAAAGCTATTTTTCATCATTATTATGCCTCTGTAAAAGAAACAGGAGGGAGCAATTTTATGGGCAATATTCAACTTCAATCCATAGCAGGAACAAGCAAGAATTGGTCATGCCAGAAAAGTTATCTTGTAATCCTCCAGTTTATCTTTCCGCATTAGATAAGATGGATATATTTTGAATTTTAAAGAGAGAAAAAAAGAAATTTATCTTTTCTACTGAACGAAAAAGGCTTAAAATTTGCTTTTGATCAGGGAGCATGACAAGTTGCTGCACTTGTAGATGTGACACAACAAAGGGAAAATGGCAACAGCAGAATAAAGATGTTGCTTTCAAAGAAAATAAAGACTAATAAGGACCATGCCGGTTTAGACGGAGGACAGCACTAGTAGAAAGAAAAAAAAAAAAACATTCATTAGTAAATACATAGCAGAAAAAGCTGACAAGGATGGTCTGAAAAACAGTTTCTTGCTGCCAGTTTTTTTTTTAATTTTCAGAAGAATAGCCCTTGTTTTGTTTCACAGTTTTGAAAGTCATCATTTATGGAGTATCAGATCTACCCAACTCGTTTTGGCAGCAAAAGGAATGCTGATAGCTGTTCAGAGCACAGTTCACATAACTGCAGCTTTGCAACGTGATGGGAACTCTCAAGCTCTACTGTAACCTATTGGAAAGGCTGATATAGCTTTACAGAAAATAGAATGAAGAAAAAAGTGGTAGAAAAATAAGAAAAACAATGCTGAGGGAGAAAAAAAATAATAGAAATTTCTTTAACAAATTGAGCAGTAGGGAAGATGACCTACTGCTCCCTCACATCAGGCCCAATCTTTGAAAAGACTCAGACTCCACTAAAACTACATGTGCTTCACGTCATTGTTTCCAAGCGTGAATTTCAGAAGAGCCACTAGGAAAGGAACTGCAAGCTGAAGAAAACCAAGTATACTTATTTTACCCAAGTGAAAATTATGTAAATTCCAGGCATAGAAATTACATTTTCAACATGCAAGCTGTAAGCCTGCTTATGAATAGGAAGTGGCAAACAAAGGAGTTATAAAAAAAACAAACCCACCCAAAAATGGTCTCAGTACTGAAAACAGCTAATGAAATGAAACTGTTCCATTGAGGCAGAGGCAGCAGTTAGAACTAACCTACTGCAGAGGAAGCACAGCATGTCTCTAAAATCACAAGAGCACCTAAATGCTACAGGACAACATAAAAAAACCCTGTAATTTAATATGTTCTATTCACACGTGTTACAGAAAACAGAGGATACTTTTTTTTTCTGGAGAAGCTAGATAAACTGTAAATGCTATTAAAATTGGTTGGGGAAAACAGAAACTTCATTGAATGGACCATAAAGTTAGAAGAGGCACAGACTGCGAGCAAAGGTGACAAAGCTGTCTATGAAGATAAAAGAAAATGGAAAACTAGTAACAAAGGCATGAAAAAAACCTGACCGGAACGTGGTTGCTCCATTGCAGTCATCCATAGAAGAGGACCAAAATAATCACCTAATTCATATAACCCAGCCTGCTCACTTTAAACTTTTAGCACTTTTTTGATGATGTACCTCTTAACAGCATTCTCATTTTTCAGTTACAATTTGTATTACACAAGCAGCAAAAGAGTAATCCAGCTGAAAAATAGAAAATAATCTTTTTTGCCCACAGTCACCCACAGGACATGAAAACAAGAAATTTACTCTACACCTATCCTAACTTCTGTGTCTCGTTTTAATCAATGGTCCTTCTACAAAAAGGTAAAGATTACAAATCTCACCACTTATCACTCGCCTGCTGTATGAAGCAGCTGCTTGTGCAGACAGAGGCATTTTGGGTTTATTCTGATTGTTTATCACTCCTGTGAAGTTCAGGATGCATCAGCTTGCCCGTGGCTTCTTGCCAGGCCCACAAGAGATTGACATGCAAACCACAAACACCTTTTGCTACTTAACACCAAACTTAATGTACAGAATATAAAAGTGTGTCCAAAAGAACTGAAAAGCCTTTCCTTATATATTGATGGATGTTAGGGTAAAACTGGTAGGTTAAACAGTTCCAGAAAAACCGCAGTCATACATAACATGCTGCATAGCTCTGGAGATTATCTCCAATACATCCAGCCTTGCTTTAAAAACTTTCTGCTTGAGATCAGCTCTTTTCTTCCATAACCGAAGTGTCAGATGACATAAATACTTCAAGGTTAAGGCAAGCACAACTCTTTATACCTACTGGGACTCTGGATACTGATTTTACTAGAAAACGACTTCTTGACCTGTGCAAATTATTTAAAAGATATATACGCATACTTTTCTACTGCTGAACTCTAATGCAGAGAGCAAACTGTTATTCTGTATTTAATCTACCACATCCAACATTTGATTTTTTTCCCTTTGCCCCAGTCTTTTTACACAAGACTTTCACTTATGCTTAAAGCATTTTATTTTTAGTTTAAAAAAACTACACCCATATTTTGTCACTTAAACCTTTATGAAGAATAATGTACACGTGCAACTCAAAATATCAAAGTAAACAAACATTTTAATTTATGTGGGTAAGGATGCATGAAGGCAAATGCCTTTCACAACTTGATAAAGGTAAATTCACTCTTTTTGAAACACCTTATAATGATGATAAATGAAGACATAGAGAATGTTTTTGAAGTACGCTGAGTGACTGTACATCCTCATAAATTGGGGTAATTACGTTTTCCTTTCTTTTTCCTGATAGCAGCAGACTTTATTATGGTCAGCCTACAAATTTCACCTTTTTTTTTTTTTTTTTAAAGTCTTTGATATTGTCTGGCACACAGCATTGAAAAAAGTAGTTGGGCACTGCTGCTGATACCATCTTGGATTTCAGTATTGCAGCTTGCGGGTTTGAATAAGCATGCATAGAGTATGGTTACTATTTCGCCCACTTAGGGGGAAAAAAAAAAGTAAGAGTCCATATTTCCCAAGGTATACCAACACCAAATTAAATACAACAGCTATGTGCAGTATGCTTTCTCTCCTGTACTGTTACTTACGGCACAAGCAATCCACGGGAGGTTGCTGTGCCATGTACCACCGTGAACGGATTCTTTGCAAGTAAGCTGGGTCATGAATGCGTTCCTGATTTGATAAGAAGAGGAACAGTGTGAATAACTGATTTTATGGCTGAACGCTGAAACTGGGAAGTAAAAAAAACCCAGGCAAACAACACACTAAAGAACCTCAAACTGGTTTTGATTAAGCTATTCCATTATTTATCCTGTTTTTCCCCTTCAGACTGCAATGAAACAGCACAAGATTTTCTCAGTTCAACACAAGATGGTTAATTCAACCTGACATAAAATATTTATTGTGGGTATCTATAAGAAAAAGCAAAGGGAAAACAAGAGCGTGCTTCAAAAAAGTTGAAGGTAGAGCCAGTTCCCTTTTAATGGTACAGTTCAGAACTTAAAATGCCCTTCCACAAGCCTAAGAATCTGTGTTCGTTTTCCTCCTCTTTACCTCCCTGGAGATCTATTATGGACTACTCTTGCTGGCAGAGTATTCTCAGTCTCACAGTGAACGCTGTTCTACTGCATTCACTAAAGCAAGTCTGGTACTCCAGGAATCCTCCACAGAGTAAGAAGTTATTCCTTCTCTCTCCTTAAATGATTACTTCAGTATTCCAAGCCAAAGAAAACACCTCCATAAGGAACCAAAGGTGCTCAAATTGTTATGGCATTTAGCTAAGCAGAATTTCAGCTTAATCATTACTGTACTGAGTCCAAGCAAGGAAAGAGGACTATTATTGCAGAGGTCTTGTAGAACTATGCCATGAAATGGTGTGAAGTGCTTGCAGCTACACAATGCTCCAAACTTCTCCTATAGAGATTTTCAAAAAGAGCATACACAATCTTATTAGAGCAAAAGAGGAAAGCAAAACATCACTTTCTATAGATTTATTTAGTAGCAGTGGTTTTTCTGCCATTATTTAAGGACTTGAAAAGTTACAAGAGGTTATAAATATGTATATTCATGCACAATAAAAACAGGTTATGAGGAAAACATACATATTTACACACACCAAGAAGCTCTAACTCAGAAAACACATGGAAGGGAAGTGTTACAGCATGTGTCTTCTAAAGATGCTGACACCATTTAACAACTGTTATGTTTATGCTAAATCAAGTTCTAGAACTAGGAGACTATTTTCTGACTTGCATCTATTCATTTGTTCAAATGAAGGTAAATAATAACTGACCTTTTTTAAAAGCAATGTTCTATGTGTGGCCATTCAGACTTTTGGGCATTTAAAACATCTGAACTTAAAAATACTTCTGAAACTTTTTTGCAAATGCAGTTAAGACTGTCTCTTAAAATTCCTCGTGACAGACTCATTTTATTTAGCTTGTCCTGTTTGAACCTCACAAAGATACATTGCTTTGTACAATACAGCTTGACAAGTAGCATTATATGTTATTGTATTTTTATAGAAAAAGCCTCAAAGTTGTTTATATGTAAAACCATAGCAGCAGATAAAATTTGTGACTAGCAATTTGTAAGAAATAAATGCAGATGCTCTTCTCAAAGACAATCACATCTGCAGAAACAGTAAAAACAATCCTACCTCATTTAAAGATATAAAAAGCACACAAAATCACTTAGAACAATGGGCTAGGGGACACAATATGAGCATTCAACTAATTTATCTTCTCAATTTGCTCTGAAACCCTCTGATTTCTTCAGAATTCCCACCATGGAGAACAGTCAATTGCAAAAAATATTTGATTAATGTTCCATTACTTCTACCAAATAAATACAACACAGAAAACAAAATCCTAGTTACCATCTAATGAAATGGGCTCTAGATGAGCCCTCTGGTCACTTGCTTTAAAAATAGGCAGCAACACTGGAAAAAGGACAGAGGAAAATGCAGAACTTCAGTTTTGTCTGTAAATTACTTTCCAGTGTTATCAAAACTACAAATCTTACAGCTTGCCTACACAGAATCGTCTTGTAACTTGACCAGGTATTTTTACAAAACTCAAGACCAGTAATTTTACTTTCAACTTCTTGCTTTTTAAATGCCCACTGTAATTTGTTTCCTGCACTAATTACACTATCAGAAAATAAACTCAAAGTTTTAGATTTTCCATATATCTCAATGAGTTGAATAGCTAATATGCAAAGCACCAAGGGGCTTGAACCTTTATGAACATACTGAAAAACCTTATGTAAGGGAAAGCCATTGGTTTTTTAAGCAAACAAATATGGGGCAAGTGTACTAGAATTATTCCTAGTTTACAAATGGGAAAAACTAAGCACAGACAACCTAAGTGAAATAATCCAAGATCACACAAGTGCACACTAGAAACCAAGTACCATACTGGTATTTTTCCAGAAATTTTTTCCCTATCAAAATAATACTGCCAGTTTGCTGCACGGTGTTTTGAAAATTTACCATGCGCATACACGCACACAGTCTCGCTCTTCTCCCCCTCCTTCCGCACACACCTGCAGATGCCTGTGAACACATCAGCTTGCACTGAATCTCACAAAGGGCTACAGAGAAAGTCAGCAGAAGCCCAACCCAGGTTCCTCTGGCTGGCTGCTCTCCCCACATTGGATCTTAAATATCACAGGGACTGCAGCAACGTACCAGGGAAACAAATCCTAAGCAGATCTTTGCTGAAGATTGATTTACTGTCCAGTATGCACAGAGAAACTAGAACGTGCTTTCTGCAACAAACAGAAGTTTCATTGTTTTATATACTCTATTTTGCAAAATGGACTATTTATATACATTCACTAATGGAATTATTTTATTCCACTGGTAAATATGATTCACATACCAATTCTAAAGAAGCATGTACAATTACAGTTTTACGCAATACATTCAGCAGAACTATGCTTACAATAAAAAAAAAAATCTATCACTGTTTAACAAATTAATGCTTCTAATACTAAGCCCACACAAAAATGCTCAAGACAGTCATGTTCCTTAAACTACCAATTTCTAGATTTTACACTATAATAAAATATTTAACTTTACTGTTCTAATACCTCACTGGAAGCGCAGGCATTCTTTATAGAGTAAGTCCCTGAATTAATGGATCCAGACCTTTCCAGCCTCAAGCCCAAAGGAATTTGCCCTCCCCTCCAACCCCATTGTGGAAAAAAAAAAAAAGACTTTAAAAGCTTTTGAACAGTCGCTCTTCAGTGAAGAGCTGTTAGAAACGTGCTGCACTTTTTGCATGCGGATCATTCCTCAGCTAAATTCTCATTTAATGCCTAACACCATTTTTTCAAGCAGCTGGCATTTAACCAACCTTTTCAGCCATTTTGGTGAACAGGCTTTGTGGTGAGTAAGTTTCTTTTACCCATTATATAAGTTTGGTGACCTTTTCGCTGATTACCCTCCTGCACTTCAGGCGTAAGTAGCGGGAAGGAGCGGCTCACCGGGCATCTTTATTACAACTCCCTCTACATTTGGATGTGCAATAAAGCCAGCTGAAGAAGTGCCATTTCAACATTCTCTGTCCAATAACTAACATCACCATACAGCCTCCATACGCTGAGGTTTGATGCTTCCACAGCTCGCAGTGCTAACATGAAAGGGCCCGCTCTGTTCTTACAAACCACCCACAAGTTTCTCTTCCTCACGCATCTCTCATGAGATACAACCACTTGTATGCTACTCTCACCATACATCCTCACAGGTGGTGGAACTCCTACTGCCACCAAAAACTAGCCCAAACCAGGGGGAAGAATTAAATCAACTGGTAGAAGTGTACCTTGAGATGATTGCAGTAGAAAAAATAAAAATATTTATGCTTCTTTGTCCTGTTAAGAGCTCAAAGACCAAGAGAATTAGTGACAGGGAAACGGTCACAGAGGAGTTAAGCATGAAGACTTTGAAAAGGATTGAGTGAGGAAAAATCTGGTCAGGTAGCCAGCTGGCCATAAGAGAAAAGGATGGAGACTATCTCCAGTGAATGGGACAGGAGGACTGTGCGCTACCTCGAAAAGGGCAACAGAAACTAGACCAGCAGGTGACGCAAAGTAAGTTCCTTCAGTTTTTTGCTCACTGAATATTCCTTAGTTTGGTGTGGTCATGATTTGCAAAACTACTGCTTTTTTTCCTCAGAGCTGCAAATAAAGGAAGAGATGAACTTTGGATGTTACAAGGCTACACAAACCAGAGCTCTGAAAAATCATGGCTCAGATTGGGCTCCCCAAAGCAGCTGATGCTTATGCTCACTGTTCCTCAGCTCCACCTGCACAAATGAGAATAAACACCACCACATCGTTTCGCAGCAGAGATAGTGCAAGCAGAAGTTCATTACATTTGTGAAGTTCATACATACAGTTGCGATAACTGTCACATGAAAGTCCATAAAGCAAATAATACTGCAGATAGTCCTAGTACAGTGTATAAAAACTAGAGCCATATACTGAATCACGCAGGGAAGCAAAACTCTCAGCAGCTGCTCCTGAAGCTAGCACCACTCTTTCTGAATACTGAAAGACGGAGAGATCTTAAAGAAAGAAATATGTGCCATGTCTAATTACACATTCACACTATACACAGGAACCAAAAAACCCTGTACAAATTATCTTAATTCTGGTATTTTTTAACTCTGACTGGGTTTGTAATGTCAGTTATGTCCTAGGTTTTCTGTATTTATAGAAATATAGATGAGATTGAGTTACAACAAGGATATAAGTGAAGGATAACACTCTTCTCCCTTGCAGACTTCATTAGCTGTGGTTGGACTTCACATAGGATGACAAGCTGCGTCCAGCAAATAAGACCTGTGTCATTTTTCTGTTAATAATAATAGTTTCACTTACTCTAAACAAAAGAGCCACTGTTATTAAAGTGATTCACTGGACGGCTGATACGCTTGCACTGACTGTATTGGAACAAGAGTATTGCTGCTGAGATGATAATTAAAGCTTTCAAAGTTGACATAGGAGAAAGAGGGATTCAAAGCAGTTGTCATTTTGGGAAAATAATGATAGGATTGTCATATTTAAATAAAACACTCTCAAATACAGGAGTGATTTCCGAGAACAGTGCATTTGTGTGTTAGATTTTGAAGTATTGCCTGTAAGGATATCATGCGAAGTAGAAATAATCATGGCAAGAAAGGAAAACAAGTTGAAAACAAGCTCAGACATGCTCAAACAGATTGTAGCTGGCCCTGAGGGAAGGCATTTTGGTGATGTGACGTGTGCTTTTCCAACATGCGCTGTCTATGGCTGCAAAACTAACAAAGCAAGGGAATGTTGATATCTGACAGCAAGCTTGTTGCTCTTGATATGCGTTGCAGAAAGCAACAGCCTTTTGGAGAAAAAAAAAGAGAGACAGACTATACCACTGGAACAATTTTATTTTGGACCTTCTGTAAAAAATGTTGCCATTGGTGTTACTTCGAAGAACAGAAAGAAAGGGATAAGGGGGAGGGTGGAAGGAGTAGGAAAAAATATATACTGTGTCGTGATTAATGATCTGAAATGCTGTCTGAGGACAAATTCCAGGAGCACCATATAACAGCATTCAGGCTGAAGTCTAGAGGAAAGGTTGTGGATATGGATATTTAGCAAGAAGGGAACAGAGGAAAAGATGTGCTTCCAACTTCTTTGTTGTGTTTTGTTTTTTTTTTTTGTAAACCTGCCATGCCTCTTATGCACTTTGCAAATCATCATTTTCTCTTCAGCCTCCTCCTCCTCTCCATAAGGCAATGTCCTATCCTTTTTAGACCACCACTGCTAGGCAACTCCTTTACTGTCTTGATCATTTCAGCCACCCTTCTGTATTTTAAATTAATGATTATATTTAAAGAACTGAAATAATAACAAGTTGGAAAAAGACTATGAAACACTACCAGATCAGTATGTTAGTCTGTATTATCTGTAACACACAATGGAAATCACATGTTTATACCTCTTCACATCTTCCCCACAGCCACACATGAAGGTTCTTGACAGTATGAACAGCAATGTCAGTCTTGCTTGGAAGTCAAAGGCCAAACATATTTGGAACCATCACACCAGAAGCTGTCTCTGGAAGCAGCAGAGGGGGAACAGAGGTGCTCTCATATTGTCGAACCTGTTCTTCAAGTGAATAATGACCTTCTGTATGAGTACTGAAACTACGTATTTCATTAAGTACAGTCTGAAAAAGTGTAGTTGCTTCCAGCTTCCCAGCACCCCACAAAATACTCTATGGCTCCCAGGTAATATCACTGAAAACAAGATCCCTTCTTACAGAGCACATCCACATTTTTACAAAGTGCATTCTTGAAGTAGCTGTATAAGATTATGGCATTTGTCTAACCCCCAAATTCCTTCTCTCTCTCTGTCCCCTACAATACCTACAGTATCAGCATCCTGAAGAATTTGTCTGTGGAAATACATAATTCCCGACAAGTGGCACCTTTGCATATGAATTTATCTTTGATTCTTCTGCCAGTGAGATATGGTTTCTGTTTGTTCACAACAGAACACCACATACCGCCTGGATACAAGCTGCTGCTTAAGATAAGCTGACAGTAATTTCAGTATACAGTGGTGTATTTCTTGCCCTAGAATAACCTGACTTTACAGCAGCTGGATGTATGCCAGTTTCTAATTGTTTGTCTTTAGACTGCTGGCTTGCTTCTAATTATTCTCATCCTGGGATACTTGGCTCATCTACTCCTCATTTTGTGCTAAATATTCCCTATAAAGTCTTTATAGGGTTTCTTGCCTTCTTGTATGACTAGTACTTTCACTAAGAAATAAAGTCTTTGATTATTCTAAGCCTGGCAGTCAAACCTTTCCAAGTTTTAAAAGCCAATGCTATCTCATTTTCCTTCCTTTTAGCCAATAGGCATTTTCAGTGATGACTTGGCATTTCAAACCTGTAGTCCCCTCTCATCTAACAAGTTACTAGGACATTTTACAGTATGTTTATGAGCAATCTGGAAAGCCTTATTTTTCCTGCAGTATCTCTTGTCCACTTTGATGCTGCGTTCTAGTAAATGAAGACACCTTTCTCTCAACTTAGGTTATAAATTGTCTTCCCAAAAGCACTGGTTTGTCTCTACATTTCAAATCCGGTAGGGTAATGTCATTTTCTTTCCATTCCTTTCTTTAACTCTGCAAAGCTCCATATATAGAAAGGTCAGGGGACAATGGGCATTTACTGTTCATACACACCACTATTAAAGGAACTATATGCAATTTGCGTATAATTTGCACTCTCATCTTTTTGGGGCAGGAACATCTTGTGTTCTGTGTCTATGTTGTAATTAGTATAATAACACTCTTGATTTCCAGACTGGGTCCCTAGGAGCTAATGTACAATGAACATATACTGTTATTAAAGCTTGATCCTTTTCACAGGCTTTTTTAAAATGCTATTAGTCTGTTGGCTTGTTGTGCTGTTAACAATTTTGCATCACACTCACCCTGTCCACTACACAAACAAAAAACAGAAATCCCAAGAGGTCAATTATAGACAGAGCTACGGCTAGCTACCAGTATTCTTGAAGGAATCAAAGCTACCTGGTATTCTAACTTGTTAGATAACTTTTCTTCTCGATGAGAACTGCAACTGGTATTTCAAGCACTTTGAAATATAAAAACTTTGTATACAAATTTTAAACCATCTCTCTGGCTTCCAGAGTAAGTACGTGTCCTCTAAAGAAATTAACATGTTTTATTCATCTTTTCAAACCCCAACTACTTATTAATTTATATATTAATTTATGCTAAAAATAGCTCCTTATTATGCTTCATGCATAATAAGGGAGAGTGTCTCAAAAAGGTTACCATTTAATGAGTACATTTTTAAAAAACATGGGAGGGAAGTGAAACAATTACTCTGTCCTCGTATATGGAGAAACTGAGACACAGACATTCTGCCTAATTAGCAATCCTGCTGCTTTAGGCTCACTCTATCATCCATGGAGAAACTGGCACTTCTTCCACTGCATCATTTCAGAAACGATGTGAAATCTGAGTTCTTGGAACTTCTACTGACTGTGATTATAATTTCACTATTGCTAAAACTGAGAAAATTAGGCAGGAAGAGGCAAAAAATCTTTCCAAGGTCAAAGACGGTCACGGAAGACCTGAGACTTGACCTCATGTCTGGTAAGATTCACTGTAGCTTTTAATCCTATCTTACATCTTGATTCAAAGCCTACTGAATTCAACGGTCAGAATCTCGTGAGCAACAAAGACAAAATCTTCGATTAAAAAACCAACAGTTCCTCATTTCATATAATGAATCCAACTAGAAGAAGAAATGCCTTTAAATATCTTAAGATTTAATGATAGTACAGTAGTAATTAATCACAAGCCTTCAGAATCATCATTCTAGGAGTACAGTTACTTTTTAAAATATTTCTGCAAAGTGAAAAAAATCTTAACTGAGGGGGAAAAACCCACGTGCATATTTATAGCTCTCAAGGTGCATTTTTTTTAGAATACACCCCTCTCTTTTTTTAAACTACACAAAAGAGAGCACAGCATGGACAACAGGAGCCGCACTAGACCATGGTGCAGACTTAAATAAAGAGTCAAATGGCACTTCCTACACTGTATTTTGAAGCAAAAACTCACCCCAACACAAAATCACAGAATCACAGAATTGTAGGGATCGAAAGGGACCTTTGGGGATCATTCAAGTCCAAACCCCTGCCAAAGCAGGGTCACCTACAGCAGGCTGCATAGGACCTTGTCCAGGCAGGTCTTGAATAACACCACAGAAGGAGACTCCACAACCTCCCTGGGCAGCCTGTTCCAGTGCTCTGTCACCCTCAGAGGGAAGAAGTTCTTCCTCATGCTCAGACGGAACTTCCTCTGCTTCAGTTTGTGCCCATTGGCCCTCGTCCTGTCGCTGGGCACCACTGAAAACAGTCTGGCCCCATTCTCCTGACACCAACCCTTGAGATATTTATAAGCATTTATTATTTATTATTCTCTTCTTCAGGCTGAACAAGCCCAGCTCCCTCAGCCTTTCCTCATAGGAGATGCTCCAGTCCCCTCACCACACTCGTAGCTCTCCCCTGGACTCTCTCCAGTAGCTCCTCATCCTTCTTGAACTGGGGAGCCCAGAACTGGGTGCAGTACAAACACATAAGATTTCTGTATAGTGATTATGAACTAAAAGAGTGAAAGTATGCATTCATGTGAAAAATGCAGTATCTTCATTCCATACTTAGGCTCCTAAAAGCTCCGAGAAAATCTGAAAGAGAAAGGTTACTATAACTCCTGCATGTTTGTTAGAATCAAAGAGACAGATCAGAAAGCAGGGCAAACCAACAACTGCATTATCAAACCCATTTAGAAAACTAGTTGTAACTTGCATAGTTCACACAAATCTCAAGGGGTTTTCTAAGTTTTGTGGTTTCAAAATAAAGCAATTCCTCTAGGAAATGTTAAAATGGAATTAAACATCATTACAGAGATTTTGACACTTTGGCCTCCAACGATCCAAATTACCGAAACAGGACTGTGTACTTAATGATGCAATTACATGCAGTCATGAACAGTTTAATTACTCTATGTCTGACTGAGCTTTTTTTTTAAAAAAACATTAAGGGCACTTTTGGAATTTTCTTACTTCTATACCTGACTGATTTTAAGTATATCAATACTGTAGTCCTAGATTACAGTGTCAGCACATAGAAATTAGTTCCCTTCTGAAGCAGCACAACACAAACAAAATGCAAGTACACATCAGTGGATTAAGAAGTCACTAATAGAAATTAAGTGATACTTAGCATTTTTTTTTTCTTCTTGGAAAATATTGTCTGTGGTCAGACAGAACTACGAAAGGTCTTCATTAAAAATTAATAGGCACTAAAGCAATTTTGAAGTTGTGTGATAATCAGCTGCATCTTTAGTGCCTAAACACTTCTTAAAGCCTATCCATAACTCTTTCATTGATTTACAGAAAAAGTGACACGTGACGCACAAAGCACCACACTGCAAAGAAAGCTCCCCATCCCCATTTTGGGATACACTGACACAGCTCTGCTCATTGAATAACTAAACTGTAAAGTCATTTGCATTAAAGAAAAATGAGCATGATTCAATGGAGGGCTCCACACAGTGCTGCGTGGAGTTTCTGCCAGCAAGCTAGGGGTTGTTTCAGTGTATGTTTGTAAAAGACTGTGATTTGGATCACACCGAGTCATGCAATAACAGTTTTCCCTAGAATTTTGCTGCCTTTCAGTAGTCACATCTGATCTATAAATGAACTTCACAATTTTTAAGTTTTTTTAAGCCTTTTCATTAGTGTGTCCACTGGATTAGCCCATCCTGGTGAGAAATACATTTAATAAAATTGCCTAAGGTACACAAGACAGCAAGGAACAAACTGCATGACATTGCAAAGCTGGGAGAGAGCACTAAACTGGTTGTCCTTCATTATGAGGAAAAGCCAGTGGGGTTTGTGGATGAGAAAGAGAAACCAAAAGCAGGTCTTCAATTTTCCATTAAAAAGCAAGCAGACAGATGCATGCCTTAATACATTCGTACTCTCATACTCTGCACTAAAAAGATTTCATGAGAAATCTTCTTTCTCCTAAATTTTGCAGCACTGCAAGCTACAATTAAGTTAAATATCCAGTATGCATAACTCATTAACTAACTAGAATTCACAACCATGTTTCGTACACTAAAAATAAATCCTTGCTCATCTAACCACCTGAAAATCTCACATAAACACATTAAGAATCTACAACTGTTGTGGGGACCCCACATTTCCACCAACAAATTATTTTAAAATCTTTAAAATCAGTTTCGTGAACTGTCCCACCAAACCAACGAACACTTCCATCCACGTACAACCTTCCTTGATCACATGAACTCTACGGGCGTGACAGTAGCTATCCCAAGTCCTACATCTGACAGCAGAAGGACAACAAAACAAGCAGACATGCGTTACAGCAGAGGTGGAGAGCAGGTAGAGGGCAATTTAAACTCTAATTCAATAAGAAATTTTTTTGGTTTATTCTAAGCTTGGCTTTGCCTCAAGCCAATTCTCATTATTAAATGAAATCAATTAATCATTCCATAAGTGAGAATGCACATTGCCAAAAAGGGAAGCACCCAACTTTGCTGACCAGTAAATTGCTCACAACCTTTTACAGAGCAATGATTCTTCTTGAAAACAACATTATCTGTTTTTGATTAAAACAAAAAGATATCTTATACGACCATTGCTAAAGCCATGCTTCTATTAATATTAAAACCAAAAGCAAAATATCTTTGAGACTGAAAGGCAACTCTGCTTTGAGAAGCACCAGAAAAAATTAAAATTCAGAAACCTTCCTCAAACTGGAATCGCTTCAGACCTGCACAGTTAAGAGTACTTTCTGTTCAACAAGAAGTCCTTTTTCCTCCATATCATCAGTTCTTTACATTCCGCTAATAATTTAAGCACTGCCCTGTCTAGTAATTAGCTTTAAATGTAATTAAAAGTGCAGCAGCACCTTGAAAATACATCCCTGGGGGGGAAAAGCATCTCAAAATTCAAACTATAATTTTAAGAGGAGGAGGATGGCAGCAGCAAGGCAGATGATGAAATGAGCATTACCACCCCCACGTGCACTAGTGACACAAGTTATCTCTCAGCGTTCCACTTGGTAGTTTCAGCCCATGCACTGGAGTTACTGCAGGACACATTGGAATAACTAGTGGTACATCACATGGAAATGCAGATGATAACTCACATCAGCTCCACTGGGGCTTGCTTTCAAAACATACTTTAAGACAACACTAATTGCAGAGAAAACCCTATTTGCTTTAGATTTTTTTTTTCTAAGGGTTCAGCTGTTTATCTCCCTGCAGATCCAAACATTTACTGTACTCTGAGAGTTCACTGTACTCTAGCAATTAAATTAATGGCTGCAGCAACAGCAAGAAATCCTTTAAACCCCTGTGGGCTTGTTCCTTTGATTAGGCTAGATCAGTGAAGCTACAGCTATTTGCAGGCAGATTAGATAGGCTAGGTTTTTATTGCCATTTGCACTAGAGATTGAAAGGTCATGTTTGTTGACATCTTACCAAAACCCATCTGTGAAAGTTTACTTTAAAAGTTATTCTTCAGGAATATTTTTAATATTTAAAGAGTACCATATGGATCTAAGAATAAGAAATGACCTAACTATACCAATACAAATCAGAGTACTCCACTTTTCCAGTAAGCAGCAGAACGTATCTAACACCCACACATATATTTTTTTCTTCTCTAAAAGCAAAGTTTGAACAAATTGTAAAACACAGTGCACTATTAATGTTAGGCTTTGGGGATGAATCATAAGGTAGTTTGCAATCTGTGTCTCTGATTTTGTTTTGGCTGAAAGAATGGATTCAAGGAATGTTCTTGTTTCCTGTTTAACTGTGCCAAGCTATTTTTAACGTTATCCTTTTTTTTCAGTAATTAAGAATGCTTATGATGACAGTGTTGAAATGAGCATCTCAGAACATCTTACATGCATTAAAGTTCCTATGCTATTTGAGGTGTCAAATGACAAACATTCTGGTATCAGAAAATATCTGCACAGCCTTGTGAGACGAGCACTGTGATTTCTGATTTTCTGAGACAAAGATAAAAGAACACCAAAGTTAGCAGCAGAGCTGGGAAGTGAATCCAGCCTTCAGAAGACCTTATCACCTGCCTTAGCAACGAGAAGATCACTTTTGCAGCTGATTTGCTTCTTTGCAGTAATACAACAGTTGTGCTTTGAATGGTAATAATGCTTTAAGAACTTCCCCAATAAACAGCAAGATGACACCAATAGCTAAACAAAAACCTATAAAAAGTGAGCTCCTCATATTCATACTGCAGGGAAACAGCAGTAAACTAGTGGAGTTATCATAAAGATGTGTTGCATTCCATACAATCCACCAGAAACCACCCTTCCTCATACCTATTCACTCCATACGCAGTATGATTTGCAGGCCCATTGAGCATTAATACTCAAACTACAAACTGTTTGTTTGCTTGCTTTAATTTCAACGCCAAAGTCAAAAATAAGTCTCAAAAAGGACATGGGCTAAAAACAACTGCTATGTATTTTGATATCACATTATTTATATCACCAAAATATTTTATTTGCCTTTTTTCAGATTTAAGTTCATATCTAAGGCAATTCATCAAATTAAGCACTGTAAAAGATGAGATTTCCATCCCCCAAATGAGATACCTGTAATTTGGTTTTAAGAAATATGGTACATTTTGAGATCTGACATTTTCTCCATACTTGTTCAGTTTTAAAGCCAAATTTGTTTAAACAAAGAGAAAATCACACACAAAAAATAACTTTTTAAAAATGTAAAATATTTTGCACTTTAACTTGCAAGTTTCACACCAACTTATTCTGCTCCTTCTGTACTGCTAGTAGTAGGACTATCTCAATAAAACAAAACCTTTAATTAAACTCTTATGAGATGATTAAAAGAAATTACAATTTACTTTTTTCTTAGTGATATTAAAATAGGTCTCTTAGGCCATTGTATTATAACCCCGTAATGCCACTCTGCACTGCTTGTGCTGCTAGTATGAAGAAGCAGATGTCATCAACTCTGCTTGCAAAGGCACTGCTCTCTGTGTGGAATTACGTCTCCTAAGGAGATGAAAAGTTTCTACATTTAATTTTGATGTATGTGACTTGACCTGAAATTTTCAGATTTAAGACTACTTGCAAATAGAACTACTCATTCCTCCAAGTCATTTGCAGCCCTGAAAATTCTAGTAATTTTCCCCTCTTTTAATTGATAGCACATGGAATTATGCTAGAACCATAATTAAAACAAACAAACAAAAAAAAACCCACAAAAAAACCACAACAAAACAACACAACAAAAAATTATATATGTGGCTATTTCCCAGTAGTTTTAAAATTAACTTCTTTGGATATGTCTTATTTTCCTGAAAGACTATATAAAAATGTATCCAGAAACAACATCTCTTCTTAGCCAATCAGCTCTTTGAAAAATCCATTTTTGCTAACACAAATGTGTTCTATTGTTTAAAAAATTTCGGGGGTGTAGAGGGCTAGAGAAGAGACTAAAGAAGACTGAAGACCAATGCCACACATCTTCCTAACAGTCACACAGATCAAAAAACTCTCTTGAAATACCTTTCAAAACCTCCAAAGGCAAAATTTCCAGACTGTTCTTTAAATATAGCTCTAACAGCCTGTTTTGTGAATGTGTGACAACTGTAATCTGTGAAAATTATGGGAAAGATTAAGGGAAATTAAAATGAGAAGATATTAATGACAATTCAATGATTCTTTTTTGTATTTTTCTTTTTAAAGAAAACCAAGTAGAATGCTTGGGGAAATGGCTGGGAAAGAAGCTGGACATGGGATGCATCAGCTTCCGGAGACCAGGAATCAATCTGAGACCACAAGCTCCTGCTTATTATGCTGGCTCCCCAGATGAATGCTGTGAGTAGCCAGTGCTGAGCTTCAGGGACTAATTCTCAGACTGAGAGTCACAGTCACAACTCACTCGCCCTTACTTCCACATGGATAGCAGGGAACATAAGACTTTTGGGGAATATAATTCAGTTAATAATACAGATCAGCTGTTTTTGACTTCTGGAAAATACACATCCCAAAACCAAGCACCAGTAGTTCTTCACTTCTGCTTCATGTTTCTCAAATATTTATATGGCACTACAGAAATGCGTTCTAAAGTAAAAAGCAGAACATAATAAAACTGGTCTTTAATGTTTTCCAATTTCAAGAACTACACAAAGTATTTTATGGTTTATATACCTGTAATTTTTCAGTTCAATATCTGTGCAGGAATCCACTGAGAATAAGCATGTAAGAAAAGCACAAGGCAGCAAGAAATCTGGGTTGTGACTTACCTCCTGATATCATCACTCCTTCATTTCTTCACTCCCTGCAGCATGGCCTCTACTTGATCACACATTTGTTAAAGAGTTTTAGGAAAGGTGTTATTATTTCATATATAAGGCAGTACCAACAAAAATATATCCTACACTTTATTCTTCTACTTCTCTGCATTCTAGAAGAGGAGAGAAAGCAAGAAACCAACTGGATTGGTTTTCTAAAGAACAGCTGTCTCCTACCAGAGAATAAAAATCTTTCCATTCAGGTGGAACTGTCTAACTCTTCCCAAAAAGCTCCACTACAGCTGCAAAGGAAAAATTACTTGATTCGCTACCTAAACAATAGAGTTCACAAAAGAAAAATGGGGAAGTACATCAACTCTATGGCAGCTTTGGTTTTTTATTTGTATACTATCTTTATGCCATACCGTGATAATAAAACAGTGAAGGTAATCATTCAGTGAACTGATACAATTCAATAAACCACGGAATTTGAATACTCATCTTGGGTAACAGCAGTTTACTAGTTTTATGAGCTGCTCAGTTCTTTGGGGAGAATTCAATTATGAAAACCAGATTTTCTCTGCCTTCTTCCAGGCTCTATTCTGTCTCGTTGTTTTTATAGTAAAAATGAACACCAACTACAGAATAACATGTTGATTCACTTTTTTCTCATGCTTCACTGTCTCTAGAAGTCAGCCATATGTAACCCTATTACCTCAGAGGGACTAAGGAAATATGGACCAATAGCTTTAGTTCATAAAACATAAATATTATAGGTGCATGAAATAAATACAACATACAGAAGAGGGACAATTCTTGAAATCACTACATATGCTCAGAAAAATGGTGTTACATACCAACCACAACTCCTGGATGCATTCTATTAGAAGTTAATCCATTCCTTTCTCTGAGTTTCTATGTTAATCAAGTTTGAAACCTTGCCAACTGTGCTTTCTTTCCTCAGTTTGGAGTGTAAGACTTTATATCTCAGGCAGGAAAGGAAGTCCTTAGACCTAGGAAAGTCCATTTGCCATTACTTTGCAGTGACCAGATCTTGCTTTTCTGCAGGAAACCTCTCTAATTGTCTAGCGGATATGTTTCCCTTCCTCCCAGAACATTTTCCCCTGATTTTATGGCATCAAAAGATGCCTCCGTTATCTGCAAAAAGTAAAACCATGCATATTAATGTATTTTGGTACCCAGTTCATAAAACTATTTGGGTCCTATGACATCATTAAACTAGGAAACAAATTTTTGTGATGTCTTCTGTCCTAGATTAGCCCTGGTTAATTTTTCTAACGCTCTTCAGCCTAGAAGACCTTTTCATGCTTTATTATCACAAATTAAGAGCTTGCTTTCCAGTGAAAACATGAATGGCGTCTGAGTTCTGTAGTCTTCCTGCTTAAGGACACCAGAAAATAACAGCAAAGTTTCACACAATTGATATTTTAATATACTGACAAATAGGCAGATGGGAATGAGGTAATACTCTGGAAAATCTGTAGTCAACAGCAATCAACAAATGGGTCATAAATCTAGGTTGCTAATTTGTCATGCTTGAACTTACTCAGTTTGTGAACTACTTCAGTATCATCTAGAGAAACATCCCTGTACCAGAACTTGATGCACATGCTTTCACTTTTGCCTGATTACAGTTTACTGTTTCAATCCATAATCTGGTTGTGCTGCGTGGGGCTCCTTTTCTAGACATTTAATTGTGGTCAAACATTAACAGGCATAGCATCTAGGATAATAATCTACAGACCTAGTCCACAACGAAAGCACTTCCTAGGGGAAATATTGCTAACTGTATTAAATACCCCATTGCTTAACCTCAGTGATTTTTATCAGATAGTAAAAAAGACTGCTTAAAAATAAATATATAAACCCGCATACATTAAAGCCCTATTATACAACTATATCAATGACAAAGTACAGTATATATGGCTCACAACAGCCTGGAGCATGGACTCCAGTCCTGACCACATCACCTTGCAAAGTCTGTCGCTGGCCATACTGCACAAATTTCCATTTCACCCAGTAACTTTACAAATCCTTTGTAAGGTGCCAGGAAGTCACACAATATCGACCAAGCTGTGCACCCTGAAGACTCTGTTTGCCTTGTGCTAACAGCAAGGCTTAGGAGCGAGCAACATCTCCTGGCAAACTACTACCAAAGAGAAGACTGGATCAATCGCAGCATACAGAGAGTTTTTCAGGAAGAACGTGAAGTGGGATGCACTGAGCAGCCAGCAATATGTAAGCTGTCCTGGGCACAAGTCACAGCTTCATAAAATTTCAGAACCAGTTAGAGGAGAAAGTATTTCTCACAGCTACTGTCACCAAACCAGACAGTGTAAGTGTGACCAGCATGTCCTCGTCCTGCCCCCCAAGACAGCCTCACAGGGCACAGCACCTTACCCAGGAAAAGGCTGCAGCCATTTCTCCAGTGCTGCGGAGAAAGTATCAGGCCATTGCTGCTTTACAGGATGCAGCAACGGGATGTCTGTATGACATCCACAACATGAGACATTCTAAAAACCAGATTCTTGAAAATACAAAGATTAAAGTACAGCGCTACTGCTGACTGCATTTATTTCTAGTCCATGGATACCATTTTGGGAATATTCTTTTCATATCATCTTTTATTTTCAATTTCAATGAAGCAGCATTACCAGCATGTTAGAGAGTTCGTTCTTTAGAATTAGAAACTTTTTTATAATAGTGTAATAGTTTTTTTCTCAATAATAGCTTTTTTAATCTCTAACTGCATATTTGTATACATGTACGTACATCCTCTCCATTTCAGATGCATTATATTGAAGTTCAGCACATATATATTTTTATTCCAATATTGGCAATTCATGGATTTTCAGTGTGCTTAATTCTCCCCTACTGATAAAACTCTCCACAATATTCATTTCACACAGAGAACCATCATATTTCATGCACTCCTTCAAACATATTACAAAAATTTGGGATTTTTTTAAGCCTTTGTAGATTTTGGATTAATAGAAAGTCCCAAAACCCCAAAAGACATAAGTGTTCAAATGAACAGGAATGGTTTTTTTGATCTTAAAATTGCGGCAATTATCATATCCCATAAATTGCAGGAAAATCAAGCGGCTTGAATAAACATTATTTACTTCCCCCCCCCAAAAGTGGCACCTAGCATCTGCCTCATTGAATGATAAAGCATGCAAGACAAAAGGCTGGGTTTTTTTTTTATGTTATCTTATGTAGATCAAGCATCATTAATAATAATATGTGTATATTATTTAAAAGCTCAGTCAAGTCTTGCTTTTTCAAGAAAAGTAGATAAATTAGATTTATTAAGTCTAATTTGTTACCATCAATAAGCCACATAAAAAAAGCTGTGTAAAAGCAGAATACTTTTTAGAACTGAAGAGCTCAGGGATGAGGTCCCTCAGGCCTTCGTTTCCCACACGTCAAAGACTCATGGGAATTTTAAAAATACTTATTAAATCATCTAATAGAACTCTCCACAATCACAGAGCTCCTCTCCCATTGTGTTGCAGTGGTGTTTTTAACCCTTAAGTTTCAAACCTACAAAGCATAACAGACTATAAAGACACTCACCGCACATTTTACACTCAGAAACTTTTCTGATAGTCAAGATTTATGCTGACTCTTTCTCCCTCCTCATTGTGTCTTACTAGTAACCACCACATTGCTTTTTATGACTTGATAAAACTTTCTTTTGCATTTGAATATTCCATAGCAATCTATCGTTGTCTTAGGCAGGATGGTTGTAAGGTTCAGCTCCCCTCAAAGAATAATCTCATTGCCTTCTTTGATAGCAGCATTCACTTTGGCATTCATCATGACTGACAACTAAGTGTCTGAAACCAAACACTATTCTTCTCCATCATGACTGCTGAGGTGGAAGAGTTACACACCGGAGATCAACTTGAGTCAATACGCCAAGCATTCTCAGCTCAGAACCAAATATAGATTGCTTTTGGCTTAGTATCACTGCACTATGCAGTCCAAAACCATAATTAGTTGATCAAATCACATGACAAGTTTGTTTATTCACCATCTGTCATTACCTCTAGGTGGTCACCTTCTTCCAGAAGAATATCTATGCCTGTATTCTTGCTTTCCCAGATGTTACGGTGACTTTTCCTACCTGCATCCTATCCATCAAAGCCATGTAACAATCTGCTGGAAGCATACACAGCAATGTTGGACAAATTTATCGCAAAGCCTTTTGCTATCTGCCGGGAGGCAACAACAGATTTAACACAACTCAGCTTAATGATTCTCAAACATGCTCCTCCAGCTGGAATGCTCAAAGACATGCTCTGAGCATTATGAATTGTTTGGGAAGGCTGAAAACAACTTTGAGATTCTCATTCCTGGGATTCTGCTGTTCTGGAGACACACTGCCCTTCTAACGTCTAGAAAATGCATCTCTCCTCCATTAACGAGCTTGAAGAAAGGTAAGGGAAAATATGGCTACTGAGTGGGAAAACAAATCTTTTCCTCCCACTCCGAAAGGAGTGATGTACAAGTATCTTCTCCCCTCCCACCCCAGTATTTACAGGATTAGATGGGGCAATGTTCTTACAGCCCCTCCAGAACAGATGTGACAGCATTAGGTTTATAGACAGGAATACTAAAAAGGAAGAGCACAAGGATATACCAATAGAAATTCAATGCAGATGACTAGCTGGAGAAGTCTGTCAGCAAAGGAGGGAGGTGAGCACTTTCCCTTGAAAAAGGAAAAGTTCAAGGAAAATGGGTTTGAAGTATTCCTCAAAGATATACTAAAACAGTGTTTATTAACAAAATATTTCTCAATTTTCAGAAATGTTTTAATAGCTTTTTAAAATTTGAAATTATATTTGTGTTAATACTTCAAACATTCTTTTATGTTCAAGAACAGAACAAGCGTTTTCAATTCAATTGAAACAAAATGTTTAGAAAATTTTCATTCTGTTCTAAATAAGGAAAAACATAAGAAGGAAAATGTTGTTTCTACTCAACTTTTTGAAGCGGAATGCATAGTTACCGCTGTTAAGACCACCCAACGTTACTTCCTAAGGTTTGACCAGGACTTTTGTTACTATTGTATTGGTTGCTGAATTTTTCAGTCAGCAGATTTCTCTGTCTAGGTATTTTCCGAGGTCTCTTTTCACATCCAACATCTGGCTTTTCAGTCCTAGCTTTCCAAACAGCTATACAGAGCATCAGAGGGCTAGCTGAATTAGCACATAAGGAAGCAAGAGAAGACACCACCCTAGGTGACAGGTTCCCCAACATTTTTATGCTTATGCTTCCATAACTGCAACAAAACATACTGAACAAAAAAGGTTATCTAACAATTGCATATTTTCACTTTCTGACACCACTGTAGTTTGTTGACAAGAAATAAGTTTTTTGAAGGCAAGCATCAATTTGATTGGCAAAAATGTGATTTCTGTTCAGCTAGATAGCTGTGTTTTTTTCTTTAAGAGGGTATAAAGAGCTAATCTAAATTAAAATTCAGTGTTTCTACTTGTAAAGTTCAACATAAATGAAAGGATTAAACATAAGACTTTCTAATATCCGTTCAATATATCAAAGAACTTGCATGGCAGGAAGCATTCTGGCACATCAAAGTCCTTTTTTGCAGTATTTATCAGTTTCTCAATCTAATATGCTTGATACATGTGTATCTTTTGCACTATTGGAAACATTTATAATCCATCCCTTTGATCAATATTCAGCAAAGCAAAAAGGAGCGTATATGGGATTCAGCATCCCAGTCACACCAGCTCTAGCTAAGTTACCCTGCCCTATTCATGCACTACTCCAAGACACACCCTTCAACACTGCTGCACTTAGTTCTCTTCACATCAGAAGAAAGGAAGAGAGCAAACCAAAACAGCTCTGAGTGCTGCATTTTTGACCAACTATGAAGTAGCACTCTCTAAACCTTTTTACAGGAGCTGCTACACAACAGCTAGCCACCTCAACCCTTGGAAAAATCTATATTGCACACGCTGCTTTTCTCAAGCCCTGACTAACCTTGCTGGGTTCGGTGGGACTTGTTTGTGTACTGTTTGTCAAGTGTGTGAATGTTTCTTTACAGGAAAAAGAAGAGGAAAGTTATGAAAGAAAGAATACAGCTGAGGGAAAGAACCTGTAACACAAACCCAAGGTTTATTAGGGCAAGGCAGCATTTTCTACATTCAGATATATCGAAAATTTTGTGATGAGCTCCTTATATTTTCCTTTCTTTTTGATTTAGTTTGATACAAACTCACAACTCTCAGTTGCTTAGCCTACTTTTCTTTATCCTTTTTTTTTTTTTTTTTTTTTAAAGAACATTACAAGTAGCAAGCCTTCATCAAAAAGAACAAATATTCCTAGGACAATTTTTTTAAGTCCCTGTCTGTTGTAGAACCCTATATCCAACTCCCCTATGCCCTCACACAATACTGGCGATCCTGTCAGTGTTCCAACACCTGTATTTTCAAAGTTCATTCACTTTCCTATCCGGACAGGAGAAACACAAACCAGACTCTCTGCAAAGAACAGAATTCTTGTATGCTACTCAGACTAAATAGCTCCAGCCTCACACTTTTTCCATCAATACGCAATAAGTACATGCTTTAGTACTGAACATATAATCTACAATAAATACCTTCATCTTAGCAAGGTGAGGCAGTATCTGTCAGAAAGATGACAAATGTATGGAAGCATGTCATAGGAAAGGTGGTGTAGGTTCCAAATCATTTGTGATTTACTTGCTTTTATGAATTAGAAAAAGGACTTTGGGGGTTTATGCTTTGATTTTTAACTTTGAGCACTCTTAATTGACTTCCAACTAAATTTCTGTTTGCTGGAATATGAATTCAAATGTTCTCTGTTAGTTTCTCATTAGTTTCTCTTAGTTTAGTCTCACTGCACTTTAATGTACTTATAATTAAAAATCAGAAGTTAGATAAACAATTCAGAATCCAGCAAATTCTTCTAGGGTCACTGTGCAATACAAATTACCTGCCAAACATATGCTTTGAGAGAAACTGTCTTTTAATTGTCAATTTATTTATCGGTAATACCATGAAAGAGCTGGACAGAAAAGTAGCATAAAGTCAGCTGAGAGGTGACTTCAGGGTTGCCATGGCAATTTGTCTGTGAGTGTTCCTCTGTACGTACTTGGGTGTCAGGAAATTCTGTACTGAGCAAAGCAAACAGATAAGAAGGTTTAGTCTATTTTAGGCTAAAGAAGCTTGGAGAAAAAGCCTGCATCCCACAGCCAAATTATGCAAGGAAGTTGGCACTAGTAATGTTTTTTTCATTTCTGTAAGCATCTTACAACTATGAATAATTGATGTATAAAACCAAAAGCGCCATATCACCCTCATTCAACCAGAGCACCCGATGATGAGTTCAGCCTCTAGCTGGGCTGCACATGCTAAGGACCCACCGATGTCTTCAAAGCGGTGTTTTGCCATGATCCGATCAGTGATCAGTAACACAGCGATCAGTCTATAGTGCTGATGTAAGCCTAAAATGGAAAAATAATTAAAAATTACTACTTTCCAAAGAGCTTACATCTAGAAAGTTTCTTACTGCAGCACTATTTTACTGTAGGTTTTGTTTCTGCCCTCTAAAATGGCCCTGTTCTGTGTCACAGTTCTGATTAAAAATATGCTTTTAACTCCTACCTGTGAGCCTAGATATATAAGCACTGCCTTGCACCTTACAGGTTGTTCCGATAACAAGTCTCTGCTTCTAAACAACTCAGAATATTTCTTTTAGAAGAAAATCTAAGTAGAAAATTTGCATACAGACACACTGAAAGAATAGCCTCTTGACCAGGACTGGAGCTTCCTCACCACCTTCCTGATAATCCGCTATTTCTAAGCAAACCTGAACAATTTTATTTTGTTGACAAACTTGTTTTCATTTGAAAAAAATGAGTCTTATTAAAATGGAAACATTTTGCAAGAAGAAGTTGCTTTGTATAACAGGCGCAATGTTCAAATGAATTCCCACCTTACAATAAGCTTAAAGCATTTCAACTTTATCATTTTGGTTCATTTTATTTTAGTCCTTCTAAAAGCTAAAACATATTTCAGTTGAGTAACACTCCTACTTTCTATGAAAGATGCATTCATCAGCAGGAGTTATTGTCATACTAGAGAAATTATATTTTCATACCACAGAAATAATACTTTCCTTATGATACAAATAGTGTATTTTTGTGACTCCAATTGAAATCAACCTAAGTTTGTGTTGGGGAAATTTCAGATTCATACTTTTCATTCAGATTTTTTTCCAACTACTTTTTTTTTTTCCAAATAAAGAGAACTTTTAATAGGACAGTATCGCTACTTCCTGCCAAGACCTCTCTATAAACTACGTTAAAAGCATTCTACACTGATATTATCATACTCTAAAGATATCCCTTACTTTATAATTCAGGATATTTGCTCTTAACTCATCTGTAAGCAAGAAATGTCACTGAAGGTCTGACTGCTCTGGGTAGGTATTACAAATTCTCTGAATGTTAAGGGTGTGTTCATTTGTGTGTGTGTGCACATGCATCCACATATACTTTTTTCCCAAATAAAGAATCATTTGAGATTTTACACTTTTTTTTTGTTTGACATCATATCTAACAATCTGAAGAACAGACTGAAGAAGACGTGCAGAAATAGTTTTCTAAAACCCATGCCAAAGCGAACATGCCATTACCAACAGCATTACTGAAAACCTATCTTGTGTACTACAAAGCTTTGAAAATACTCAATAAAGCCAGGGAGAACAGAAGGTGCATCAAAAATGAGATTTCTGCACATCTGCCAGAAGGAGGTAAAACATGCAATCATGACCAAGAAACGGGTATGATTTTCTTTCGTGTTTTTCATTCCTCCGTTCATGCAGCAAAAGTTCCAGCTCCTTCCTTGGCGCTCCTGCTTTTTAAAAAATGCCTTTCTGATCCCACTAAGTGGTATAACATGTCTTTTTCAGATCTATGCTTTCTGGAACATAATGTTTCCAGTCTAATTACAAAATTCATAGGAAATCCTGATACTACCTAGGGCAATAAAGTGCTGGCTAATAGAAATGGTTTCTCTATTTATTTTCAAAGTGTGAGAGTCAATAATTAAAGCCTGGAGCTTACCCACTTCTCTGAGCAGCTGTAATAACCAAAGGAAAGCTCATTTTGTTGGAAGTAGCCTGGTGAGATAGGCGTTTTAACAATAGACAGAAAAAAAGAAGTGGGTATGGTAGTCCTATTTTCAGCTTTTATTTCAAATTTCTCTTGTGAAAAGGTCAAGCATGGGCAGCAGCATGCAGCTCTTTAATGAACGAAGTCCTTAGTGTTTTCTCAGCTTTCTTTTTGCTCTAGTATGTGAAACATCCTTACTTTTAACTACATCAAGTCTAAAACATATTGAATGCTGTGTTCCAAAAGTCTGTTTCTCAATTTCTTCATCAAACTTACTGATCCTACATCTCAGAACCACTGATACAAATTATATCATGGTTAAAATTTTCATAATTACTTCTGCCACGTCAAAGCTGCTTTGTACGTATTATTAAAGAAAAAATAAATTTTGCCTTCAGAATAAACACAGATAAATCACTGTACATTATATGACATTCAATACTGTATTTCTGGTTAATAATCTAAGTAATTCACTTTTCAAAAACTGAAAGAGAGGTTTTCTTGTTAATGGATAGTGAATGTTTTGTAATTTTCAGTTTATATTATACCAAAACACAAGATCGCCCACCAAAAGCCAAATATATCTGATGATAAAGTTAGTAATAAACTGGCATAGAATATACATTTTCAGATGCTTGATTATCCAACTCTTTGTTACACTCCAGCTTCTCAAATAAGCAGACTTTTGCAGGAAACATATGAATCATTAGCTTGTTGAAAATGCATTTGGACACACGTTGAGTCATGGTTAAGCTTACAGGCCTGTCTTTTTACACAAACAATTCTACTGCACATATGAACCAGAGAAGTGCCAGAAAGAACCTTTTTGCTGGTAAAAATCAAGCAGTTACTACTGCAGATACCCTCATTATAATTCCTTTTTTAAGGTACGCTTTTAGGACAATTAAGCCTCAATTCTTTAGAAAGTAAACCTCTTGCACTCTTATTTGCAAGAACATCATCTACATTTCTATTATATCAACAGTAGTCTGAAAAGAAAGGTTTGCATGGTAATTACGTCATTTAAACAACACTACTTTTTTTTAAATGTAAGGAATGATCAAATAAAGACATCAGGATTAGACTCTTAAAAGACTCCAGTATCTAAGATATTCTGTAGATTAAAAATGAATGCAGGAGATTAGAAAGCTTTTTTCCTAGGAAATATTGAGTTATGTTTAGACTAGCAGGATTTTGAAAAGTTGCATGGCTCTAAAATTTGTCTTTTCTAAACAAGTAGTAAACAAAAAATGCCTGTCCTTAAAAGAAGGTCATCTCAATGTTTCCTCATACAGCACATAATACAATATTACACAGTTCTCAAAAGTAACTCATTAGGGACCTAGAAGCTGAGCTACACACCACCTAAGTATATCCATACCTGTGCCTAAGACTGAGGACTTGCATTTCGTACTTCCATTTTCTTCGGACTGAAGATCCCTGAACTGTGGATCGCCAACTAATAACTCTCTACCTCTTGTCCCTCAAGTGACCTTGACTTTCCAGTATTTACCATTAAAAATTGTACGATAAGTAGACCCAGCAACAGTAAGAAGCACAGAGCATTTGTGCAAAAAGTCATGGAACCTCCACTAAGTCCATTGGTTTTATTCCCCTAGAATGTCCCATAGTCAAATTACAACAGTGACAATTACGAAGACAACATTTCTCAAGTTTTGTATCCACAGGCATACTTCATTGTTGTTAGTCTGTTCAAATAATTTCTAAGTCATGAATCCCTGTAAAATTTTACTTGTTGTCTCATGCTCTTCCCTAAAATATATCAACTACTAAGTAGAAATACACAGGAGAAAGCTCTAAAGTGCTAGGGGTTTACTGACAAATTTTCTTAATAAAGAGCCTGATGGTTTAACTTTTTAATTAATAAATATTATTTACAGAATGGAATCCCATATTTCAATGAGGAAAGAGTAGAGGGAAGAAAGATTAACTAGCAGGTTAAAAATATTGTAACTGTAATTTCCAGGTCTGAGCATGTTTTTATGTCCAAGCTATAAGCCTTAGAAAAGAGGAGTTTGTGACACAAATGCTGACATAACACTAAGGCCGTTCCAAACACAACACTATAATTATGATTTTTGATTACCAACTGGTTGAAAGGATTGCCATCCAGAACAAAATTGTAATTTCTAGCTAGAAACAGTCAATCAGAATCCCCAGATTATAGAAAACTTATACGAGACACTATTATCTATACAGCCACAGCCAGAAGATGTCAGGGAATCAATTCATATAACATCCCAGCTTAATAAAATCTGCATACAAAATTTATGAATACAGTAATATTCCTTTATATCGTAAGTTATTAATGGTCAATTTAATGAGCATCTGCAGCTGAAGCGCTTTTGTTCTGTATGATATTTTAATCATCTTTAGCCAAGTATTTAAGCGCATTTCATTTTATAGCCATCAGCTCCTTACAGATAAGGCAGCCTTTACATTTGCGTGGAAACACTTGAGGTAGCTACTAATCCTGCCTTTATGCTGTTATTGATTTCCATAAAGTTTACTACATCAGGAACAGAACTACATGTGCCATTACAACAGTACTTGCTTTAAAGCCCAAAGTAGACTAAAAAGGTGTTTATGAGAAGTAGTACGTGCATAATAGTTCTATTATTTCTTTATGTTTACAATACACAGCTCTACATTGCTGGAAATACAACATTCCCTTAAGATGAAGAAAAAAGGTTGAATTCTAATACCAGTATCCTTAAGATTAAGCAGTGATCTCCTTATTCCATATTTACATCAAAACACTGGACTTGTTAAAAGCTTATTTTTATTTTAATGAAGGTATTATTCAAAAGTTAATTTTGTTGTTTCTATATAGAAATAAACAGTCATTAATATAAATAGACTTGAAATAAGTAACTGAAACTTCTATTTGGATACATGGTAGGGCAGGAAGGCAAACTAAAGAAAGCAAGTCCTAGGAGACTGGAGATTTTCTTTATAATACAGGAAAACAGCATCTTTCAGATCAAAGGTAATTATCGTTCAATGGAATTCACTATAAAAGACCTGAGAATCCCCACAGGACAGCAGAAAAGACAGACTGCAAGACACAACATAGCAGGCATAGTTCTACAGTTCCACCTGCTGAAACCTAACAACCTTAAGGACATCGATTTTGATCATGGTCATTGAATTCTCCATCTGAAAGCGACAACAAGACCTATTTGGCTCTGTCATTCCTTTTTTAAACATATGCATCTCTACTGTCTTTGTGGGACAAGAGCTCTTTTGAAACAGGGTACCAATCTGAAACAAAAAAATAATTGTGATAAATGACAGATAAACAACAAATCTCATTCTAATCAAGCTGTTTTACTAACCTTCAAATGAGCTTGTCATCCATATACAAATTTTTCTGAGAAACATACCTTCTTGTGGGAAATTAATGTCCTACTCATAAGCCTATGTAACCTTAAAAACATACTCGTTTCCATAATTGTTAACAACTGAAGTACAAAGAAGGTGCTGAGCACATGTCCTGACCCTAATAATATCCACAAAAAATTATTGAGATGCAATTTTCATCCTATTATTTTTTGAGGCAAGCAAGTAATCATAAAATCAGGGCTAGTCATTTTGTTTGCTATTTGTTTGGGATGTGTAGCCAAGGAAAAGCAAAGACTCGGCAAAAAGAGATAAAGGACACCACTTAGGACACTTGGGCATGATTAGTCTTCTTTTAAGTACAGTCATTCAAGTCTTCTTTTAAGTAAAGTCATATACATTAAGCAAATATATAAAACCCAAGTTACTTGCACTTCAAAGGATAAAAGACTAAACCTAAACCTCGTACTTGTTTTCTATATCACCACTCAGTTTTTCTTATCATGCAGTTTGAGCCAATAAGAAATCTTTGCACCCTTGTAGAATTTAGATCTGCTCCTATAATGCTAACGGCTCAGAAAGCTATTGCTACTTTAATATATGTTGTGAATACAAGTAATTATAATTCATTAAAGTTCATTGTAATCCATTTCAATTTTCCCCTTCTTGCCATGCAAGATAACATCTGCACAAGGTATTGGACTAAAGCAGCAAACCTGAGAATGGAATCAGCTAAATTAAATTATATTGTACTGGTGCTGCAGATTCCCAAAAATTAAACATGTGCCTGATAAACAATACCAGGAGTATCTGCATATCTGAATTACATTTTTGTACAGGTATATTTTAAGTTATAGTGTGATTAAAAGACTTCAAGAGAAATATTATTCTTAAATAGGAACACACTTACTTAATTTCTATATCACTAACGATATTATAAACAAAGAGTTTTACAAGCAGTGGAAATAATTTTAAAAACCCAAACTCAAACCTTTTTCATATAGATTTATGCCTCAGGGAATCCGTTTAGTAGGATTTCTCTACTGCCTAATAAAAGACAAGACCCTGTAAAATCTTCACTTTGGGTCACCATTACTATCTCCTCCACTCTGCTGCCTACTCACTTTTGACATACACTCTGCCCCTCTGCCAAATCTGGTTAAAACTAGGCAAGGAATCCTTCCAGTCTGAAGATAAACAATAACATTTAAATGTTATCATGATACATGCATGAGAAATGCTCACTGTCGTTCACATACAAAATCCTTTCTACTTCTTTACTTGCAAGTTTAGTCCAAACTGATAACCTCACTGAGGAAAGACAGTTGAATCTCTGAAACATTAATGTATTGACCCTGCACATACATCATTCCTTTTATTTAGAATAAATTATAAATGTGTAACCAAAGAGATTAACATGTAGTAAGGTCTTTTGGTTTTTATTCAGATTTCATAAAATTTTATGTAACAAGAATAACATTTTAAATACAGCATCTGCTCCTACAAAGTCTTACTCCAAGCTAGTTTTACTAAGTGACCTCATTTGAATCAACAGGATGAGCTTAAATCAATAAGGACTAATCACAGCAGTACACAAAGGGCAAATCAGCACCACCTTTACCGCTCTTTTGTATTTATTTTATTCAGTTCTGTTAAGATAAGTGCAATAAGATAACAGAACATGATTCTGAAAATCGCATAGGAATTTGTTTACATTGTATACACGACCAGGGTCGCAGCCCTAGGCTCTGCCCTGTCGTTTGCTGGCAGGGGAATTTTTCTTCTGGAACTGCTTTGCAAGCCTCTGTATTCAGAGGAGTGCACAATGTAACTTGCAAGCATCTGCTAAACACTGTTCTCGTTCTGCTACAAAGCCATACCACTGTTGTATGTGCAGCTCCTTGGGTCTGTAACAGATTGCCCATCCAGCTGCTAAAGGGATGAAAAACTGGCAAACTCCATCAAAGTTTTGAAACTGTATTCCAGTGCTCAAAAAAGGAAAAAAAAATATGGCAACAATAACATCTTCAATAACTCTCTTCCCCATTGCCAGACTTTCACAATCGGTAGAGGGCTATGTCTCATCATCTTTTGCGCACTCAAGGATAGGCTACTTCTCAGCTCCCTGGTAATGCAGATCAGATGCACACACCATGTTTAAGCCTTCCATTTACTGCTTGAGCAGTCATTTGACAACTTGTGAAGTGGGAGTTCTAGTGAGATCGAAACCTGTTGATTGAGGTAGAAGCCCAAAGCAGCAGGGAGCAAAAGAAAATTCAAAAGTTTTTAACAGCCTGAAAATAAGTATTGGAAATCATCTAGCCTCCTGTTAGCCCATTCAAGCACATTTACATCGTACAGAGACTTAAGAGAAAATATGCTTTCACATAAATTCCCAAGCTGCCAACTCCAGCCTGTTTTTAGGACTTCTGCATCATGAACAAAAGGTGAATCAGATCATAAGTATTGTGACTTAGGTTTAATATACAAATCAAGAAGCACTCCAAATTACTTTGAGTACATCTACAGGGAAGAAAAAAAGGAGGAAAAAAAAAAAAAAAAGAAACATTTCAGCTGAGGCTGTACAGACCTGAACAGAATTTGTAAAATTCAACAACAAAGAAAGACAAAGGCCAATCGTACTAAACTCCATGCTACATGTGGTTAAACCGTAAGAGTACTTCAAGGCAATTGTTTCGATATCTCCAGATGGCATGTATTTACCTAAGTGCCAATAGGAATTAGGAGGGTTGCTAGTCTTGGCCATCTATCATGGTCCATCGTGGCTTTTTTAAAGCTTCAAAGCACAGAAGTAGTAATTGTGCTAGGAAGTGAGTAGGGAAACCTAACCCTGAATAAAGCTATGAGCACCTGCCATATAACCCAAAGCCAAGGCACAACCCTGTCTCAACATAAAAATGACATAAAGGTGTGTGATCCTACAGCATGGCATGCAACTGCCTCTGCACAGCTTTCCTGTTAACTCTGCGTTTGCTCCGCCCTTGGCCATACCATGCTGCAGCCGCTGTCCTATCTATAGATCACCTCTCACTAATAAAAGCCAATTTGTATGCCAAATACGCACTATAGACTCCTCCAAATCCTATGGAAACTCCAGGAGTTCTGAGAAAATTTGTTGCTCTGTGCAGCCAGTTAAATAATTTTCAGCTTCATTCTTTTTTCTCTGTGAACGTAGCAGCAGATCCTTCAGCCACTTCTTGAGCATGCCACCTCCCACTGACAAGAGCAACGCGGCTAGTCAGGACCTCAAAATTATCTTTTGGCATGACTCAGATCCAGCAGAAAGCATGTCGTAAAACATTATTACAGTTTTTGTCCTGATAGGCAAAATTCATTTTCACAGCTCATTCATATCTCAGGTGTAAGACCTTACACAAATCAACACTGGTGACTCCTTATTTCTATAGGCCATAATTCAACAAACTGCATAAGAGTGTGCTCAGCTTTAGGCATCTGGATGGCCTGTTTAAAAGTTTAAGTGAAGGAAAAAAACCTAGTTGTGATTTCAGTTTAAATTCTAAACAATGACCTCTTGGAACAGAAGTCTGGATTCTGCATTTAGGCTTCTGAGAACAGAGGGTGAAATTGCAGTTCCACTGCACGCAGTCTGTATGGTATTTTTTCTTTCTACGGATAACAAATGTCACCCAGAAAGCTGTGATTATTGATATAGTCTTATGCTGCAAAACCCTGTAATCTAAAGTTGTTTTCAATATTTAGCAATGGTAGAAGTAGAATAGAAGTTAAAACATTATCACTAGTAGTTACTCTTAGACACTTCATACATGACCTGACCTACTGAAAATACTTTTCTGATATTATTGACATTTATTTAACCTATAATATTAATTCTTTGTAGCTCAATAAATCTGAGTATCTTCCCCCTGTATCATCAAGAGACCGGGACTGACAAAGAAAGTCAATCTGCGGCCCACACACAAATAATAGCTTTCCATTACATTTGCCATTTCACCTGAATAATTCCTGATAATCATGAATAATGATGTTATTTGACATTCTAATGATATCATGCTGTGCAACTTCAATCCATCAGTCACTGTCAGGAAGGTCAAATATTTGTATTCCATTACATTATGCAGAGTTCATTAAACAGTTAAATGACATTATACACCTTAATTATACTTCCAAATGAAACTAGCACGTACCATTTAGATTTTAGATTTTATGTGATGCATCTCCATTTAAAAGAAGGATTATGATTTTGAATATTCATTTGTGACAATTAAATATATTGAAAGTTCAAACAATAGTTTTTCAGCTCTGTCAAATCCTGATGTAAAATGAGTTTTCTTGATACACCTAAACACAATGTTTTTCACAGTCTAAGAAAGTTCATCATATTTTCTACTGTGTTACTGTGAGTTACTTCCTAGTGATCCCAAAAAGGGCTCAAATACAGAGCCATAACTGATATAGAAAACTGATCGACTAGAGCTATCTGTACACAAGGTGACAATATAATATTTATGTAAGAAAACAGGCAGGAAAAAAGAAGATAAATTTTGTTGTCAGCAATGTTTTCTTCTTCTTGAAAGCAATGATTTAAAGTATATCTCAACAGAATTCAAAATCTGCTGTGGTGGATCAAAACCGTCATAAGAAAAAAGAAAGAAGCATATTCAAGTGTGGCATTAGAAGAGTACTACTGTATTAATACCTAATATTCAAAACCATTAAGCTCACCTCAGGCTATCAGTGTAAACATTTACTAACAATCTACTATGGCAAGTAATCTAAAAGACTTGTTTTGCATGAATACAGCTCTTTTTTTTCCTCCCATCAAAGCCATTTTCCTTGACAATAAAAAGAAAAACAGTAAGCGTTTCTACGACAGTCATTAAGTAGCCATCAGAAGTTATGTATTGATTTAGGCAGACTTTTTAAGAAATCATAGCCTTTGTGATTGTACTGAACATCTCCACTCAACCACAATCTTCTAAATGAGAAACACACAATAGGCAGAAAAATATAAAGATTAATAGAAGGAAAAATATGTTTAAAATCCACAAAAAGTACAAGTAGGGACAAGACCTTTGTTAGATTAATGTAGTTTACCAGCTTATAAAAGACTTAGTAAAATGCAACTTTCCTCTGAGCTACAAATTGGCTGCTTCCTAAACGAGTTTTTGAGTCTAATATTAATAGACCAAACCAACCTTTTCATCAGACTCTCTTTAATTCATTACAGTATTTTATGTACAGGAAAAGAAGCAAATTCATTAGATTACAGCAGACACTAGCTGAGTTCTTCAGTTCTTTTTCTAGCTTGAACCACTGATAGGCAATGTGATTTTAAGCAAACAAAATCAACTCCATCACGTACGAAACTGGAGAAAAAGCAATCACACACTACAGGAAAAAAAGATTCCCTTCCTGCCCCCACAACTTGGCACAGTGCATTCACAAGCTATGTGGGATGACTTCACTGGTGCAAATCAGATTTGTAAGGTCAGTTCAAAAAAGGAATTAATGCTTGCTTATTCTTAAAAAATTATTTTGTTTCAAAAAAGCTCCAAGAATTCTGTTCAAAACGACCTAAGTAACAGGGCTTCCTTCTCCATATTAGCTTAGCCTCACTTATAGGGCAATGTATGTATGTTGGCACCTCTAATTTACAGAAACACAGTTCAAACAACCAAACCAATATAGTTTTGGAGAATAAATCTAACATGTTAATTGGGTTAATTACCGCTATCATATAGACCTAGATAATCTAAAGCATTTATTTAATTATCTTTTTTTCACTAAGCTATCTATCTTAGCTTTCTGAAAAAATGGGAAAAAATACTGCCTTCCTTCAGATTACCAGTTCTTTCACTGTTCTAAATATCTCCTGGCTGACAAAAGGTATTGGGGGGAACTGGGAAATAAGCAATAACAGCTTTCCAGTTTTGGAGTTTTTCCTCACTCTTTCTACGGCTTGAGTAAAAGACATTTTCAAGTAATTGGAAACTACTTCCAAATGTCCATCATTTGGGGTATTTTTATATTCTGAAGTGAGCTAAGCTAGACTGTCATCTGCAGAGTCAACCCAATTAATTACTTTTCTACTTCCCTTTGTCAGTGCCAAATGCACCATTGCATCCTTCTTACAAAATACTGCACAGTGGTGAAGGCCAAGCCTTGGGCATCGGTTTCTAACAGAGTAGACTCAAGGCACTAGACTCTACAAATATCTCTAAAGAAAACAGCACACAATGTTACATCCTCAGTATTCAGTCTGCCCAGCACAACTAATTCCAAGGATCATGACGGAAAGATGACAACTGCCTTTTCCTTTTCTATGGGATGATTATTTAAAACTTAATTTTCAACTCAATCTGCAGAGAAAGTTTCAGAGTTAAATTAAGCCTCAACAATATAAAAAGGAAAAACATTTTAAGGCTAACATTTTTTACACCAAGAGGCACACAGCAACTAATGTCATAAGATGAAACATGCCTCTGAAATCAATCTTAAACTTTGCTAATTGGGCAAATTGAATTGCTTTCAGTATATGCAGCATATTTATCCTTGCTTTTACTTAACAGACAATCCAGTAGTAACTAAAGGTAATGATATTTAATTACTCAGTGTGAATGGCAGTTTTTCAAGGTTTATCATTGTGTTGCATATATTATATGTTTACATTAAAACTAATTTTGAAAGTTTTCCGTTTCATTATTATACTCAACAAAGCAGGACTGTCATGAAATATAATTAGGAAGTCACAAAGGACCTTCTTAAACAGATATTCAGAATTCTGTGGCTCTGACAGCAGAGGCTTTGCAGAGTGCAGCAGCTCAAATGACAACGAACAAAAATTAGATTCAAGATTTGGAATAACATTAGGTTTATACAAGTCTGCTGGCTTTCATTGCACTCCAAGACTAGAGGACAAGGAACCCACAGGGAACCTCCTCAGCCCTACAACAGCAGGGCAGTCAAACGTTTGCTGTTTCTCATGAGAAAAAACACAAAATACTATTATACCTCCATGCTTCCTTTTCTGTCCAGTATTTGTACTGGCATTATTAGTTTTTAAATGAAGTACTTTTAAATACATAGTTTTAAAGGTAACGTGTTCCCAAATACCTGGATTCCAACTGGAAAATATTCTCAAATTCCTTAGGTTTAAGAGTATGTTACTCTTAAGCTATCTTCTGCCCTTGTTTGTGGATAGAAATGGACAACAATCTGTGACTACTGACCAACTGGTATAGCGTGAAGAATAACAGGAACACACATCTTGCTTAAAGAAGGACAAATGCTGATCTTTTTGAAGCTAATGAAACTGCCCTCTTCCTGCCTGCAAGTGGGAATAATTATCACAGGAGTCACTGATCATAATCTCAGCAATGGCTTTGAAAAACTAAACCACCAAACATATACAGCTTAAAAAACCTTAACCACCATTTTAAAAAACCACTTGAATTAAAAACATCATTAGATTAGGTAAGTCATTATTTTTCCTCTTCAAACCTGCAGGGATAAGGAACATAGGAGGTCCCTATGACAATTGGGAGTGATAACATCTCACATAATGACCAATTCAGTGAAGAGGTTTTAAAAATAAGTATGTATCCTTACCTTGTGCAGTAAACGGGCACAACAAACACTTCAGATCTACAACAGTTGACAATTTTTCTTGCAAAGATTAAAAAGTTTCAGAAGGGAAGGGGAAGTAATGAGATGGAAGATAGTTATTGCTGCTGAATCCTCTGACAGATCAGATGACAATCCTGATTCAACTTTCATTATTTAAAAAGACAAATAGAGCATCTCTCTGTGCCTTTTCAATCATCACAAACCACAATCTTCAAATCACATTATATTCTTTAGTCTGATATCTTGTAGGCAATCTAAAATGATCCCCTATGGACAACACTTTAGCTGAAGTACAAAGCTAAATTCATTCAGGTACCATCAATGTGACAGTTAAAGATCTAGAAGGATCTGACAAAACACTCAAAGCTGGACTGCACATCATTGCCTTTCCCCGACCTTCCTCTTCCACCATGTGTTGGGAAAAATGGAGGAACATCTCAAAAGGAGTAGCTTTTTGGAATACATAGGCATAACAGCAATCCAACCATTGCACAGAAGGGGCCCTTGCCTTTCTACTGGTTGGTTAAAATAATAATTTTTTTCTCTTTCATTTAGCAGTCCCAGACCCTTTGTTTCCATTTCATACCAAAATACCCATTATTATGCATCCTGTTACTTAATTTAGGAGGATCAAGCCCCATTACACTTCCAAATACATCCCACGTATAATTCTACCAATTCTGAACTAAGGCACTTACATACATATCATCCATTTGATTTGCACACAAAAAACCTTCCTAATTTTAGCAGTTAGTTTTACAGACTATCCTCTACTCTGCAAGCAGTATAACATACATGAAGGAGCAGATAAATCCACGGGCTTCTAAGAGACCAATGAATGTTGAAAAAAATACAGTCATCAACTAGAATAAAGAATCCATACTACATATCGGGGTTAGACTAAAACAAAAAAATGCTGTTGTGAATGCCATACAAATGGATGAGATTTTTCTTGTTTAAGGATGAATAAAGTCTGACCTCGACTCTGACTACACATTTGGATTAAGTATATCATTCACATTTACAGAAAAAAAAAAAATTTCATCTTGCCATCTTCTGTCCCCGTAGTTTAAAAATGGGTCAAACAAGTTTAAGATTTGTATATAAAGGTGTAATAAATGTTATTAAAAAAAATCATCACAAGAGAGAACCTTACACGCAGGTGAAGGAGCACAGCATAGAAATACCTATCTACACATTGTGCTACAGCCCCTTGCTCCCTACATAAAACTCCTTATTTCCATGCAAGGCATCTTCAGAGGCTAACCCGAGCCTGATATGGCTAACAAACACAGAATAATTTGTTCTCTCTGTGGTGCTCCAGTTTGAATAAGATCTGCACCAGCTCCATTATTGTTGATTATAACCAAACTAAAATATTTCCTCCAACTTTTAACTGTGCAAAAAAACCAAGAAAATTAAGCAATAGAAGACTAGTTGATCTATACAATAAAAACTAAGTTAGATGTTATAAGCACTAAGGAAAGCAGTTCAGTTCAAAATTTTTTCCTATTTTTCTCTTTCAACTGAATATGTAAACGCTTTTGTAAGCTGTTTCTTGGTTTTTGATTTCTGTTTGCATCAGATCCTTTCAGTTAATACCCAGTCTTCACATAAGAAGTATGTTTCTCCACATTTAAAAAAGATGATTCAATACCACACGGTATTTATAAGCAAGTCTTAATCGATATTAAATGCATTGCATTTTATTGTGTTAAGGAACTGGAAAGGAAAAGGGGATACTTTCACTGTTTGTTAAGCTAAAATAACCTCAGCAAAATATTATGCTAAATCAGCAGTGTTCCATCAATGTCTCTGTTTTCAGATTAAGATACAAATAGAATTATATGACTCCACAATTTTTTTGTGATGAACTTTCTCCAGGTCAAATTCAGAATTTTTGTTGAACGCCAAGCAAGTATAACTTATTTTATTAATATTGATAGGGTCATAGTAGGGAAACATTAACTGAGCAGAGATGTCATTAGCATCCTTCTACATAACTGGATACTAATTAGCTGGCTTTTTCTTTTTTAAGTCTTCCTACTACCCAAGAAGAGTGGCAATTCCACGTTTTACATGCATTCGAAATGACTGAAGGAAAAAAAAACAACCACCAAACAACCAAAAAAGCCTTCTTGCATTATTCTACTAGATCCTATGCAACTCAGTGTAAACAGCCAGGTCTGAAGTCTCTCACTAAAATTTTTTTAAGGAGAATCATTTGAAAAATACATTGATTCAATTTCAAAGTACTTAGAAAATTTTCACTCCCAATGTTACTCCCCTCCACCACAATGCAGCTGTGCAACATGGAGTATGTTAAAAAGCTTGCTTTCATTTTGTCTTTCATTTGCACTACTCGAGCTGAAGTAATTGGCGGGGACACACACACACAAAATTTCGTTTTGCAAATACGACAGGTGGACTTTCTGCCAAAAACTGCAATAGAACAATCCGCAATAGACACAAGGCATTCAGCGCTAACAAGAAAGTGTCAGACTGTTTTCAACTTTGCTGGTGGCCCTTGCACCCAAACGTGCAACAGATAGTAATGCTTGGCAGAGGTATCCTGCTATGTCCTTATGAACAGGCAAAATGAAAATCCCAAAACATTGATCTTTTTTGCAGATGTAATTTAAACTAATTTGATTTTGCTATACATCGAATGCAATTCACAGAAGTGCTCAGACAAAGAAATACAATCAATAATACGTAAGTTCAGCAGAACTTTAACATATTTTAAATCAGTTGTTAATAGACAGCTAGCAATAATGTAACTTTATGTTTCTTCTCAAGTTCCTGGCAGAAATATCAAACTGCATGTCAACAGAGCTGCTTTATTTGTAACTCTCCATCACTATTTTCGAAGTTAAATGATACTGCTTCAAAAAGAATACCCACCTCTCCTTTGCAAGGTTATCCAATTATCTTCAATTCCTAATGCACATCTTTTCCTTCCTTCTTATGTCAATCTTTCTTCTAAAGAAAATGAAAGTTCATTTTGAAGACTTCAGAATGGCAAAAAATGTCACGGCTCACTGTTGTCCCACCAACATCCACATCATTCAGCCAGTGAGAGAAAGAGATCAACGATCAACCATTCTGATTTCCATGTCAACCCACAGATTCCATCATTATCATTCCTCCATGAAGATAATAGCTTCTATTATCCTTAAAGAGAAGTCCAATCTTGATTTCAAAGTACCAAATAATAGCACATGCTCCTCAACTCCAGCAATGTATTTCAGTCACCAAGTTACTCTTAATATTAAAAAAAAAAAAAATCACTGCTTATAGTTCATATTATCTCCAGCTTCAAATTTACAGCTATAGTTCTTATTAATACCTTTGTTAGTCTAGGACTTTTATTCCTGGAAATTTTGTTCCCATATAGGCAGGTATGATCAACTCATTTTTCACCTTTCTCTGGTAATATCTTACATTCTATCAACTTCTTTTAAAATCTTGTACTGTTGTCACATGTCCCACTACATTTTGAGCTCTTAAAGCTTCTGAAATCAAGATGCTGCATGAAATTATTTCCCGCACCCCCCAAAAAAGAAGGGAAAAATAAGCAGCGTGCTGTAAAGAAGCTGTATAACTGTGTAAACACCACCCAGATGCACCTGAAAGGTCTAAATAAGGAGGTAAATAGTAACCTATTTCCCTCTCCCCTTTCTGTATTCCTCCCTTCTTCCTCTTGTTCCCCAAATCACACACGATTTCAAATTCAATAGTATCAACAGAAACATAATATTTTTGCAATTGGGCTCTGAATGCCATTTATTTACTGAACTACATCCTTACAATATTTCTTTTCAACTTTATCCTTGGAGTATGAATGTAATCAAGTGAACTACATACCAAATGAGCTACATTGTATTCCAATTGAACCATCATTAACAAAACTGAGCCTAAGAAAGTGTTTCTGAAATGCGTGCTTATAGTGACTCAACTGGAATGCCTAAATTCTGGCAACGTTAATTTCTATGGCATAATATAAATATATAATCTGTGTCATATATTCTTTCCCTGCAACCAGGCAAATTCTACCTTCTTTCACAGAAAAAGAAATACAGAACCACTCAATGATACATTTGTAAAATACATTCATAAATAGTTATAATTTTACATACACATCAGAGCAAAACCTTGTATTCAGCTACACAAAGTTCATCAGACCAGACTGCATAAAAAGCAGAACTTCCAAATTTGCTTGTTTAAACTCATACTCATTGCACACAATTTCCATTTTTACAAAACAAACAGCAACGAGGTCATCTCAGTGCATTCCCAATTATTAACTTATAAAGATAACAAATCCTGAACAAAACCACTGCTCTTAGGCAGCTTCTGTAGAGAGGTCACTCATCTGAATGCAGTATGATGTTAAACCAAAGAGTATCAGTAGGGGAATTTTCAACTTCTATTGTACAACATGAACATCTGCTCAAGAGAGCTCACTCTGAGAGGTGTTGAGGTTTATAAGTTTTGATCAGAAACAGCAGAAGTCAGCAGGTTACAAGAAACAGCAAAAAGTAATATACATTAGCAAATAAATAACAGACTATACACACTTGTGCAGCCTTAGAAACCCAGATACGGTATGAGTGATAAAGTGAAATACATCTGTATCAATGAATTATGCACTCCATTTCCTACTGTAGCCTCACTTTACAACAAAGCCTCCATTGTCTGCTATGTTCATATTTGATTTTACACAAGACAACTTATTAAAACATAATTTACCCAATTACCTTGCTCAGAGAAGGTGCACTTGACCCTCAGCTGAAGTTCTGCACAGCATTTGTATGGCCATTTGCAATCACTGTCATTGATAGTCTCACCTACCACTTCAAACTCACAGATGAAACCATTTCCTAAACAAACAAAAGAGCATAGCTGAGCAGCTTTGGGCAGACAGCAAAGTAGGAGACACTGTATGTGCTACCTTCCTGAGCAGGCAGTGGAGGAAAGCATGCCACTGGGCATGAGTTAGCTGTGCTATGGGGATGGAGAGGAGGAAAAGAGGGAGGGAAGGACTTCACCCCACCTAAGAAACAAGAGATGCCAGAAGGGGTAAAGCCCAACAGAGTTGGGACCTTGCATCTCAAAACTCAGTTATTTTGCACAGGTATCCAGAAGTCTAGTACTGCTTCAGAGTAAAGCAATTGTGTTCAAAACATTCCATCTGTCAACAGTTTTCCTTAAGCTGCCTCTGAAGAAATCCATTTTGGTACCATGACTCTATTCAGACCTCTGTGCCTGCACTCACTGGGGGAATACAATAAATTGGATTTCTCTCAAAGGACTGACATCTACACCAAGTAAGTCTGAAGAGATCAGACTACGGTATTATTATGCCCTGGAGAAGGTACTAGGATGACACGCCACACAGTGCACTATTCCTTCATTTCTGTATGTTTAGAGAGCATTCCCACTTATTTTTTGTGTACATGGCATGCCATTTTTACCCTTCTTCACTGTTGGAGGTTGTACTGGTTTTGGATGGGATAGAGTTAATTTCTTCATAGTGGCTAGTATGAGGCTATGTTTTGGATTTGTGCTGCAAAGAGTGTCGATAACACAGGGATGTTTTCTTTATTGCTGAGCAGCGCTTACACAGAGCCAAGGCCTTCTCTGCCTCTTGCCCCATCCCACCAGCAAGCAGCCTGGGGCTGCACAACAAGCTGGGAGGGACACGGCTGGGACAGCTGACCCCAACTGACCAAACAGATATCCCACACCATATGACATCATGCTCAGCGTATAAAGCAGAGGGAAGAAGAAGAAAGGAGGGGATGTTTGGAGTTACGGCATTTGTCTTCCTAAGTAACCATTACATGTGATGGGGCCCTGCATTCCTGGAGATTGCTGAACACCAGCTTGCTAATGGGAAGGAGTGAATGAATTCCTTGATTTGCTTTGCTTGCATGCGCAGCTTTTGCTTTACCTATTAAAGTGTCTTTGTCTCAACCCATGAGTTTTTCTCACTTTTATCCTTCCAAGTCTCTTCCCCATCCCACTGGGGGGAGTAAACAAGTGGCTGTGCAGTGCTTTGTTATCAACCGGGGTTAAACCACAACAGAAGTCCTTTAAGTATAAGGAGTACAAAGATGATTACTTGTGAAATTCTAAAATATCTTCTTTAGATTATAATTATAGGACACCAAGAATATTAACGTACCTTTCAACAGAAAAATACTAGGCTCTTCACAGCAAACAGAAGAGATGACAGTTTAACATTTTATCCCTAGATCTGGTCCTAGGAGTTGCAAGAAGAAATTCATACCAAATGCTTCTCAAAAATATGTACTTGGTGAAAACACATAGTTGTATTACACTGAATAGCACAAAATATTCCAATATGCTAGAAACAATAAGCAATAAATGAAATTTCCAGTTGACTTTCCAACAAATCTATTTTCATTACAAATGGAGATTTTGCATGTATTGTATTACTTATGGTAATTGTGTGACATATATTATGAATAATCATGTATTCCAATCACCTCTTTTAATTATATTCTGCCATAAGAGCAAGCCATGCAATACCTCGCCCAGACTCAGCTAACTGTGTGTGCTGCATATTCTGACAGCCACGTTGAGGACAAAAGGTCCTAGATATGCACAAAACTGTAACAGGAACAGCTTGTAACTGTCATCTCCTTCATTAGCCAGAAACTACTTAAAAGAAGAAAAAAAGCTGAATTTAAAACCTGTTATGTCCTGAGGGGGAAAGAAAAATTCTTTTTATACCTTTCTTTTATAAAGTTCATGGAAATCGGTACCTGAATGCAAAGCTACACGGTTATCTACTATTGATGCAGGCACCTAAATTTTCTGTAGTGGCAAAATTGTAACGGCAACAAACACTTCCTTTGTATTTGTTATCTACCACCCATATAAAGCTGTTGAGTTTGTTTGGATTTACTGATGTGATATAAAGGATAAAAATACACGTTTGTTCAATAACCACACCAATTACAAATTTGCTCTCTAATGGTGTGCTGGTTTTGGATGGGATAGAGTTAATTTTCTTCATAGTGGCTAGTATGAGGCTATGTTTTGGATTTGTGCTGCAGACAGTGTTGACAACACAGGGATGTTTTCTTTACTGCTGAGCAGTGCTTACACAGACCCACGGCCTTCTCTGCCTCTCACCCCACCCCACCGGCAAGCAGGCTGAAGCTGCACAAGAAACTGGGAGGGGACACAGCCAGGACAGCAGACCCCAACTGACCAAAGGGATATCCTACACCATACAACATCATCCTCAGCGTATAAAGTGGAGGGAAGAAGAAGGAATGGGGGGATGTTCAGAGCGATGGGATTTGTCTACCCAATTAGCCATTACACATCATGGAGCCCTGCTTTCCTGGAGATGGCTGAATACTCACCTGAGGATGGGAAGGAGTGAATTAATTCCTTGTTTTGCTTTGCTTGTGCCTGCATCTTTTGCTTTACCCACTAAACTGTCTTTATCTCAACCCAGGAGTTTTCTCACTTTTACCCTTCCAAGTCTCTCCCCCACCCCACTGGGGGAGAGTGAGCGGCTCTGCAGAGCTAAACTGCTGACTGGGATTAAGTCACAAGAACTAGACGAGAAAATAACTGCTGGACTAAAAGTTGTCACTATTTAAGAACAAGACTTCACAGTTTCTTAAACACGAATGCCAATTATGGTGTTAAACCTCAAAGAAAACACTCATTTTACCTTTTCTGAATCCCACTTCAGTTTCCCTGCCACTTTTCATACAAAAATTTGCTACCACTTAATTTCACTTCCTTCTACATAGCTTTGCTCCTCTGTCTTTCAAACTCGACTTCTTCCAGCTCCTTAGGATGAAGATTTTCCGACTACACATTTAGTCAAGTTTCTTGCCATGCTAAAATAAGAATGGGTAAACATTTTTTTCCAGATATCTCTGTCACCTCAATGACAGGAACCTCAAAGTAAATTCACTAAATCAGCTACTACAAAACTATAGCTGTAAGTCAATGTGAAAATGATAATACGCTTTGCAAATTGTTAATGAAGATAAATGTGATAAAATGGGAGGCTGTACCTAACCTAGCACATGGTGAAATAATTTTAAATATGCAAGTAAATTTAATTAAATATTTTCAACCATGAAAAAATAAGCTGCTTTCATATAAAACAGGGTCTCAACAATTACTTTATAAAAACAAAAATCACAACATTGGGAAGAAAGCAGGTAGCAAGCAGTTCCACTTTTAGAGGACATATATTAGTTACACACCTTCAAAACTGTACAGTGAGTGCCCCTGAAACACACAAAGCAGTAGAGAGGTTCATACATAGTGTGGTTTTCTTTAAGTCATTTATAAGTTCCAAACACTGGTGACGACAAACAGGGGAATAAAAGGGATTAGACGAAAATGGAATTGGAATTTCTTAGCTGAATTTCAGCATGTGTTAGCAATGTAGCCGAGAAATTTAATTGCACAGATCCAACCTATTATGACACACAGCTTACAAGCCCATTTTTCAGAGATCTCGTTGCTCTCCATACAGCTAGGTTTGAAGACCAGCTGAACACATCACTAATTAGAGACTGCTCGTCCCTCCACAGCATTTAGTAAGATACACCAGGCTCCAACCTGGGAGCTACTGCCTCTCCCAGATGCAGCCTTAAGACAGCCTTTTTAATACCTTTTCCAATGCAGGTTGTGCTACAATCTGAGAAATTCTAATTACTAATCTGCTGAATGCACACAAATGAGTAATTTAGTTGGTAACTTTCTCCATTTAAAAATCAGCAAAAAATACTTCTGATTTCATTAGATTCATTATTTCTTTTCTATTTAAAATACTGGCACAAAGCCTTTAGAATGGGATTTTCATCAACACCATTAGATTAATGCAGCTGTAACAATGCAAACAGGATAGGTAGATCCTTATGGTGAAGTACATTTTCCTTCAAGAGCAAGCACCTTTCTAGCAAGACAAGATTTGAAGAGAGAGAGAGTATTTTTATCAGACCAAATGACACAGTTGAACTCCATCCCCACAGCGAAGACAGACACACAAGCTTTTGTGCGGAGTGCCCTGAATCTATTATCTTCAAAAGCAGCATTTCTTAATGCGAGTCAAACACCATCTCTTTGTTTGTAGACTGCAAACAAAATGACTCCAGCCCTGAGATAATTAACTGGCCTCTCTATCACCAGTAAATTCAAGTGGTTTGCATACACAGAGCAGAGCAGTCATTCTTTGGGTTGTTTGAGGAGAACCTTTTTCGCAGAAGGTAGCTTAAGAATACAGTGAAGCTGATCTACTGGCTTGCTGCTGCCAAGGGTGCAGTCCCACTCCTTACCCTCTGCACAAAATAGTTTAAATTAGCTAAAAATTATTAAGCATATGAACTGTTTTTCTGACTCTTCTTTGTGCAAGTCCTGCTTGAGGGATCTGGACTGCTCATGTAAAGGAGACTCATAAGAACAGCTTTATTTGGGATCTGAGGAAAAAAAAAAAACTTGGGACTTTCCACTGATGCTCAACAGCTTCAGTCTGGTATCCCAAAAATACTTTATCAAACACTGACAATACAGAAAGTCTGAATCTATTCTGTATTCCTGATGAATAAATATATTCTATACTTACTCCACATTTTCACACAATATCATTTATATCTGTTCTTCCCGTTCAGAAGGTCTTTCCTACACCAGCGAAAGTACTTCATCCTCTTCCTAGTCCTCTCTTCTTCTAAAGCTACTAGACATTTTGAGAAATTCATAAGTACCTCACTCCTTATCATACCAAACAACATTTTCTGTCTCCAAGTGATTCCCTTGCTATCTCCAGCATCATATTTAGGTTACAAAGTCTTTACCAAAACCCCTTATCTTTAGCTCTTCAGCAAAGAGTTAACAGGAGCATGACTGCTCCTTCACATTGTGCTAAAGCAGACTAATAATGATAGTAATGCATACAAAGCTTCTGTAACAAGCACTAAGGAGTACTTTCCCACAGGGCTGAATATGTATAATGTGTAGTCGTAACAGTGCAGTGTACATTATTGCAATATGTAAATGTAAATTTATATATTCTGCAATATAACTGAATTTTATCTTCTAAATCTTAGTTTTATGGCAAATATTAACACTTGTTTAGGCTAAAACCCATAAAATTCATAATTACGTAGCATAAATACAGATGTGATAAATGTGCAATGTACAAACTAACTAAATCACAATAAACAGCAGCTCCGTAACTTTATGAAGAATTAAAATTTCATACAGAAATTTGTGAGAGAATACTACTGTTCTTTCCAGAGCCAGTGTCCTACCTTCAATGGAAATTCTGGCAACATTGTAACTAAATTAAAAATTACTTTTAAAATGTATTAACAAACAATACTAATTAAAAGGAATATTTCTTTTTAACTGTAAATCTTTTATGAACAGCATTGCAACAGTATTTCTGACAACACAGACTATGTCAATCTCAAGTAATATGGCAGTTCTGCCAGCGTATGACAGGGAAGCTCCCACACAGACAAATCGTACAACAAAGCAGATACTGTTCTTACGTTGCATAACCCTGGATACCACCCCACCCATGCAATAGACCCAGAACACTTGCACTGCAGCTTAGGGTGTTATCAAGTCTTCAAAGGAGCATCTGGTTCAACTAATCTTTTTTCTACTCATTAATAAAAGAAACAAGCTGCAGTAACTCAGAGTACAACACACTGGCAACAAATAATGACCATTAACTTCATATAGTGATGAAGTTGCCAGAAAATATCACATGCTTTGGGGTTTTATACATGGTCTGTTCCCCACAATCAGAATACTTCCTGGTGGAAAACACTAGATCACTGTGGAAATAGCAATACCAAACAGTCCAGCAAAATTCAGTATACAACAGTTAAACAGTGTCCTTTTTGTTCCCTCCCCCCCCCCCTTTTTTTTTAAATGGAAAAACCTTTTCATAATCAACCCTAGATGAAAAGCTATTGTAAAGTGTTTATTCTAATATATTATACACACATACATTTGCACTTGCTGAAGGAGCCAAAACTGTCCACCACAAATTTCTATAAAATTGCTCAGTCCTGATAACCCTCAGCTCATTGTTCCCAGCTGGAAAGCCTGTTCTTTTTAATAACCAATTCAATAAACTGTTGAAAAATGCTTTGTATAATACAGTATTGCCATAGATCTGATGTTTGTCTCTGTCATTACATATTGCATTCAATCAATTCACAAATGTTGCTGTTTCTTTTGTGCTAGTTCTTCTCATGGCATCCTGAACACAAATCCAAAGATCAATACCTTGTCTACTGAAAAAAAATTGGACATAACAAATGAATAATTTTATTTATAATAAAAAGTCCTAGTCCCCAAATGGATTCTACTAATGTTCAAATTCATTTTTCATGTTTAACACAAGATGAAAGCAAGTACCCTGCACAATGCGATGAGAAAGGCAATGATAAAAAAAAACAAAAACCAGTTCATATTCATTGAAGATGTTAGCAAAACCATGTAAAGCTACGGAGTGTGGCTAGGAACACACCAATAAAATGGTAGGTCATTCACAAAGTATTTGTTATCATATTAAAGAGCAAAAAGTCCATGTCAAAGAGCAGATGTATTTTCTCTAAAAAAACACTACACTTAGGCTCTGAACTATGGAAGTGGCAAGGCTGTGAATGAAATAATTTAAGTATGAAGACAAATAGAAGCTCAGCTCACGCTGGTTGCACGAGTCAATCCAGGTCATCTTGTGCCTTTTGTGTGACAGAAACAGTGCGTTTGCTGACTATAGAGGCATCCCTGCAGTATTCTGGCTATTGAATAGCTACCTGCTCTAAAACAATTATGTAGGTGTTCAAGGGAGCCACAAATGACTTATTTCACAATCCTTCTTTGTAGGATGGCAAGCTAACAGAACTTAGAGGAAACAGCGACTCTATTTTTCATAGCAAGCAACATTGGTACCTGTATAAGCATACAAATCCCAGCAAGCTTATACAATAACCAGCTCACCTCCTCTCCAGTCCCAAGCTAACTGCTAAGATGTACACTGCGTACAGTATTCCCACCTAGATTCGTGGCTCCATAACAACTCACAGGCATCAACAAAACAAAATCACGCCATTTCTGTACAAAACAGAAAATCAACATAAAAATGCATCCCAAACCCCAGTATCTCATTAATCGAGACTGTCCCCAGTACCATGCACCTGCCTGCTCTGAAATAAGACAGACAGGCAGAAGGAGCGGGGATGCCCCATCTTGCCCTTAGAACTATGTACAAGAACAGAGCAGGTGTGTACTCCTCATTTTGCCATGGGAGGTGCGTCATTTGATGTCTTCAAGCAGACTGCGGTCAGACACCTCTGAGCCTTGACCCTTTTCCTACTATGTGACAGCAAAGGGACTGGATGTGCTGAGGGGAACACACACTAATCCTGCACACTGACCATGTCTAGCAGTCCCTCTCCATTTGTCTGTGCCAAAAGAGGTGAATGAGTTTGCTACTACTGTCACACACACACACACATATTTTAGCTTACACAGTGGAGATTCCACTTGAAGGCCAGATACCACTTACTCAGTAGTAAGACCCCAGTTACTTCCTATTCAAGAACCTACAAAAATCACTCAAAGGGATCCTATTGTGAACAGGTTCCTGAGACCAGTGTGCACCCATTAGATAGAAGTCTAATGCTGGGGCAAATGAGGCGGCTCTCTCCACGAACAGAGGAACTCCTTCCTTACCATGAATACCAAGTTCTTGCTATTCCTACTCTTGGTTGCTATTAGCACAGTTTGACTTTCAAGTGTTAAGCTGAATTCACAAGATTGGCAGCTGGAAATAAACAAAACAAAACTTTGTAATGCATTAACTGAATAAGCATTCTTTGGCACTGCTCAAATCATGAACACTGAACTCCACGAGATCATTTCGACTGAATTTTTTCCTGAGTATAGCTTTATTTTAAAACTATTACAGCAAATTCACAACTCCAACCCTACGTTCTGTTTCAAGATGGAATTTCAACCTTACTAGTTAATTAAAGCCACCACCTGGAGTGAGCTGGCTTTCAAACTGTTTTCCTTTGTCTCTCTAATTCACACACATTAATATTTTATTTTCTACTGGAAAAAAAAAATGAAAAGGAATGTCACAAGTGTACCAACGACAAGGCAGATAAAATTATTGCAATAAAACAAAGAAAATACACTTGTTACTGCCAGGTCTCCAGATGATTGCTGCATTATACAGACATTTTAAAGGCTTACAACTGCAAATTGCTCTATTTTACATACTGTATTCTAGCTTTTGCATCAAAATCATTTCTAATTTTTTCTTATTGTAACAAGAAAGGGAAAGGGTTGGGTTTTTATTACCTGAACATTTATTCAATGGAGAAACAAAGACTACATTATATATTACAACACATGAGCTATTAAAACAATGTGACACTATAAAATATGCTGCAATACTCATTATGGGATAACAAAGCTAAACCTGAGCAAATAAATGTATCTGCCAAACAGTCAGCAATAAGTATAGAACTAGAGTTTATAATCTTTAATTATGTAAGAAGGAAAGAAGCTTGTAATAATTAAGTTTTGTAGGCCTCTTAAATTGTCATTACTAGACACTCACAAAACTTTAAAACAAGTATCTTTCATCTGAAATAACTCTTCTTTATTTTTAACAACAGATGCAATTGTTTACTTAACTGATTAATTGAAAAAAAAAATCATTAACTGTTGTTTTTAAAACTTCCACAGTACAGATAACATTTTATTTACTCTCTGACCTTGATAATGCGTATACCAACGTACTGCTCTGCATCTCACAGTGACTGATGTAATGCTGTTTTAGAGAGCTTCTAAAATGTTTAATGACAAATCTGTAAGTCACATCGATTTATATCAGATACTTCAGGAACTTGAAGTTGAAAAGAACTGTACATTTAACTCACTAAAATAAATTGGTGTGATAGTAACACCTTTAAATTTTCTATAAAGTCTATGCATCTTTGCCATGCATTTATAACCAAATGATCTGACTTCTGAAACACAGACACCGTTCAAAGCAGGTGTAGAGAGAAGCTCTGTATTGAACAATTATAATCTACAGAAGTGACGGGAGGAGAGGAAGGTTCCATATTTCAAGAGAAACACATTTATGAGTTAAAAAAAAATACATTAAAGGTTACTAAAATTTAAATTATACATTAAACTATGAAAGAAACAACATAAAACTACAGCAGAACAAGAAAGCAGAACAACTCCAGACTTTCTGATTTTCCCAAAACACTTTCAGCCATTGTCTAACTGAGTTCCTATTAAAATTTTATCATGGACCTCACGGAAATGAAGTGATCAGGCTTGAGTATTTCTGAAAAGTTCCACCTCCAGCTACTGAAATCAACACAAATTACACAGCAGCACAGTATTGGCTGGAAAATACTGTGCCACACTACAAAATACACTAAGCAGCTACATTTAGCATCTTGCAGAATCAAGTTCTCATACAGTTTCTAAACTGAGAATTTTACTTACAACACGGGGCTTTATTATTTCCTCAGGAAATGTGTGCACTATACAGATGGTTTATTTAATCCATTCCTACCCAAATTAATCAAAGCAATCTGTCCCCCAAAAAATAAGAGTCTTCATACGGGATTCTGCTGCCATTTGACAAATTGTGTACATTTAGCTAAAAGTTGAAAATCTTCCATAAAGAAGTCACCACATCTAAAAATAAGTGACATCATTAAAAGGGAAGCAGGATGTGTTATTTAGCATAAGATGAAATTTAAACTGTACCACCTCAGATACACTTTAAAATGGTTTTAGTAGCACCTGGTTGTTTATACATCTTCCGTGGTGAAAAGTTCAATAGAAATTCACCTCTAAGGTCATAGTTGCTAAGCAACCGTTTTCAGCAGTTCTGCAACACCGATCAAGCGTATTACGTTCTACTGCCTGGTTTCAGAATAAACCCACGTCGCATCCTACCTGGCGTTTGAAGCGCACCAAGCTTCTCCTGCCTTTCCCAAGAGCATGGGCGCCCATCACCGAGGCGCTGCTCAAAAGGATACGCCCTGGGACCACCGGCTTCCGGTTCACGAGAGCAAAGGAGAGCTCAGTCTTCAGGAAGACCACGGATGGCTTGATGAGGTGCTGCCCAAATCTCAGCATGATAAATATTAATCTTCAGGGTCTGAAAGAGACAATAGTTAAGATAAGGGATTGATTTTGGTTTTCCAAACAGCATGAATAAGACAATCAAAATGTCTAGGCAGCTTCTGAAAGAATGTGCGTCCTGGGCTCACCAAGACATTGGGTGTTTCGGAAAGGGTGGTAAAGCTTTGGTAAAAGTATCACTTTTTTGAAGGGGTGCTGGAAAGGGTTTCTTTCCAAAACAAAAATTGTACATACACTGTCTTAAATCCTTTTCTCATCATCTTGGCAGAAGTACAAAATCTAGACAGAGAATGCCATTTCTCCCTCCAATTTTCATTTGTTCTGCATTGTATACATTTGAGTTATATGTGCTTGGAGAAACACGAATAGTATTTCACATGCCCTTTGCCACAATGCAAATCAATGCACACAGGATTTATGAAATAAAGAAACCACATTTTCTAAACCAATCTCTCGACGAAATACCTCAATTGAAGAAATACCGACAAATTAAGGAAAGCATATTTAGTCATTCTCCATCCATGCTTTCTAGTTCGAGCAACTGAACTGTGAAGACGATCAATAGTTATGTGCAATATTTTCTCTTACACTAAGAAAGCCAAAGATTTCCACTTTCATTCACGAAAATTTTCCTCCTCCTGGTGAAGAAGAAAATCCTTCTTAAATAAGGCACAACCCTAAAAGTGACTATTTTAGGTCTTTAAGCCCTAAAGTATTTAAGTATTTAATTCAATCAGAAATATCCAAGGTGCTGCAAGGCAAAATATGAAGTAATGAAGAATTTCATGTGACACAATACTTCAGACACATCAAAAGCATTACACTAATGTTACCTTGCTTGAACCAAGTGACTAATCAGAAAATTCAGTTCTGTAAGTTGCTTCAGATGGGGAAGGATACCGTTAAAGCCATGTAGGGTCTTTTTCTGCAGTTCTTTTCTTGAAAGCCTACTGTATTTAGTAAGACCCAAACTTGGGTCTTAATCTGAAAGATTTATTCCAATTTAAGGTCCCACTCCCTGTATCCGCTCCATCAAAAAGTACATGTAACAACCGCACCTAAGTGCACACACTTTGAAAGTGTCTTTAAGCAGCGCTTGTTCTTTGGAAGGAAGTTCTGGCTTTTTCAGCTGATTCCACAAAAGAACTTAACTAAACTAAATTAAATTAAGGCTAGCAGATGCATCTAGCCAGGCTTTACACCAGAAAAACATCTACAAAATTTCATATAAGATACGGTAATCAATCAGATCACTACACATTCAAGTAATAAACATTCTCTAAGCAGGCACTGTGTCTCGTTTTATTTTTGAAAATCACAGATGAAAGAAAATTCTCAAGCAGACTACGGAAGAGTGGAGATTTTAACCATCCTGTTTCAAAAGACCTGAAAAGGTTATGATCATCTTTTTTCCCCACAAAGTCAACAGAAGATTAAGTGTCTGAGAAGATGTGTCCGTTACCACATATTAAACCTGAAAATTGACAGCATACAAAAATCAAGACCCTTCAGCTACTAGAAGAATTGCTTACCAGAGGGAACACCTGCTATCTTGTGCTGATGTCTGAAAAAAAAAATTATTAGGAACTTCCATCTTCCACATTTCTCTTAAGCAGTCCATCAACTACTTCCTTACAGGGGGTTCTCTTTCTCATTAAAACATGGCAAGAACGTTTTTACATGATATGATAGAGAGACGTGGTTCTCTTCGCAATGAAGGAAATGTTTCTGATAAAGGAGCAAGCCACATTAAATATTCAGTACTATCATCCAGTGATAAAACTGTAAACTAGTAGCGCCAGTAGCTGAAAAATCAAATGTACCACCACACCTGCCGCTGCATCTAGCGATACTATGGACAGAAATAAAAGTACTACCAATCATTTCCTATTCTGCCTTCCAGGCTGCTGGTAACTAAAGCACTGTCCAGAGCCATGGAACAGACTCAACCACAGAAGGCAGCTTTAAAATAACAGATGCTTATTTTAAAACCTGATGCTTCGAAATTCAGTTTAAGGAGGCAGAGAACCTGAGATACTGGTAATCACCAGAAGTCCCCTGACTCTTTCCTGCCATAAGCAGAAAACAATAAACAATAGCAGGATAACGTTGATGACATTGGAAATAAGGCCTGCATCCCGTACTTCAACAACTCAGACTCCAGGGAAGCTGAAAATGGACGACCTAGTGCTTTCCTATTCTAATTATCTGTCTGAAATTACTAGGGGCTCCTATGGGTCTTGCCAGTCCAATGGTGACTCTCAAAGTCACTGTTAAAAATAACCAAAGCCCAATCTGAAGTGTACAAGGTGAAATTCTTGAAGTTACAGAATGGGACAAATACTGATAATTACAAGAACCAAGGTTAAATTTGCATTATGGGTTTCACGTTAAGGGCAAGGGCATCCCCCTAGGTAAAACTCCTGCTAAATCAAAACATCACTGCAGGTAGTGGATTTGGGACAGACAAGGACCATACTGGAGAGTTGATAGGCAATAAAAAATATTTTTATTTGAACACGAAATCCAATATGAAGATCTTTTCTTCTAGCTTAAACATATAAATATCCTAAATATTCTACTACATATCTAAAAATTCTACTGTCCTACCCAATATCCTCCTATCCATACAATAAAAATGTATTTCTCTCCCCCTTTAACACTGAAGATTTGGAATCCTATTTAGATTTAAGAGCAGACTATTAATCTAGCTTTAAAACCTCCACTTAACATCTGCATACAAGAGATGTTCAATTAATGGGAAATCCTGAGTGTTCAATATCTCCAAATGGGAAGTATTAGTACCAAAAGCAGTGAGTAGTATGTACCAGAATGATGTAACAGAGCCCAAATTTCAAAACTGACATCTGGGTTTACCTGAAGTCGAACAGAGTGCTGTAGCCACTAGGTACTGCTCCAGCAGGCAACCTGTGGCAGGCAGGGAAGCAGCAGAATCCCCTGGACTCCAGAAGCTCATTCACAACTGGAAACCAAGGCCATGACTCTACAGATCGTTAGATCATCACAGACATTTTCTGTAACCTCCAGTGAACCTATGGAGAATATGTCTGCAATCCACAGTAACACTATAAAGGAGAAAGGGTCTCTTTGCGATATTCACCATCACCTGGACTATATCAGTTACCGACCATAATTTCACCACTGGACTGTTTTTATTAAAATTAACCCCAAGCTGTATTGGGAAAAATATATACCTACAGGCCCTATCAGAACAATGCCATATATCCTTTTTCATACTTCAAGAGAGATTTTTCAAAGAGATTTTGTCAGTTGAGTTGACATCCTGTATAAATACACTCAACATTTGCCAAAATAAACATAAACAACTTTATTAGCCACAGAGTTTGGGTCACAATTGCTCTCTAATATTGATGGGTGTTTCAATGCTTTAAAAACAATACATAAAATGCATTTTCAGAAAATGCTAAAAGGATCCATACACAGATTCTGTGCACCACAGAACTTATGTTGACTACACCCTGTATTCACAATACACCTACCACATGCATCACTGCTTATTTCACTACCATCTTAATAGTCCAGAAAGTATCAGTAAAGTAAAAGCACTGGCCTCACACCTCCCTAAGCAATAGTTTGAATAATCAGGTTACAGCCCAACTGGGTTGACCTCGAATTATCAGAACATTTTTAAATCTCACGCACAGAATTAATGCATGTATTAAAACCTTTTCTATTTGCTTACTATACAACAACATATTTGAATAATGTATTTCTACCTCTTGATTCAGACTAAATAAATATAGCATGTGTTTCCAACAAGTGTGCCAGTCACACTGGATACGCTATGTAATACTACAGACTTCCGAGGGCTGTTCTCTCCAATTCTGAAAGGGGATCATGGGAATTTTTTTTCTTAAACAATTATTCATGATCTATTATATGTTACTTAAACCGTTTTCTGCTCTAGTGATCCTCTATGTTTTTGTGTAAAGCACAATCGTCTGTGCTCAGAACCAATACAAACACTAAAAAACACATTAGAGAAATGAGTAATGGGTCCAACTGAAAAATCCATGGCTGCACAACAACGCACTGCAGCAAGGCTGCAATATTCCAGCGCGCAGCAAGGTAGGAAACTGCTACCAGCAGAGCAAGTTTTCAGCCACCTGAATTCTACCTGCTTATCTCTTGAATGTCCTGTAAACAAGCAGAAATCAATGCAGTACAGGTGCATGCATGCAGGTCATGAGATGCAAACAGTGTGTGCACAAGGTTTGCCAGCTGATTGGAATCACCTCACTAAGTCTGTTCCTCAGGGGATTTCCATTTTTCACATAATGAGGAGGTCATTGCCAGCTAAAACAGAAGCTAAGTATAATTGGTGAAAGATGTGTCTTCTTTAATGATAGTACTCTTTCTAATCCCAGTAATAAAGAGGACAATTACATAGTAATGTTAGAAAATTAAAGAAATCCATTTCTGATAAATGAAAATTTCAGGTCAGTTTAACACAGTTTCTATGCTGACTATTCAGATGAAAAGTGTATTTACTCTTCTTCAAATAGCACATATGCATTACATTGCCTATTTCACCTGCCTCATTTTCCTAATTAAAATTCCTTCAAGCTGCATTCCTGCAGTTGTAGGTGGGAATACAGTATTAAAGGCTAACATAGCAAGTAGACTAATTTTACAGCCACAACAGATCTCAAATCTGTATAACCCGTACTAAGAAAATAAAATTACAGTGGCATTCTTCATTACACCCTGAAAAACGAGAGTGATAAAATTTAAAAAAATGTTGGGGCCAAACTCTTTTCAGTGGTGCCCAGCAACAGGACAAGGGGCAATGGGCACAAACTGAAGCAGAGGAAGTTCCAGCTGAACATGAGGAAGAACTTCTTCCCTCTGAGGGTGATGGAGCCCTGGAACAGGCTGCCCAGGGAGGTTGTGGAGTCTCCTTCTCTGGAGATATTCAAGACCCCCCTGGACAAGGTCCTGTGCAGCCTGCTGTAGGTGACCCTGCTTCAGCAGGAGGGTTGGACTAGATGACCCACAGAGGTCCCTTCCAACCCCTACCATTCCGTGATTCTGTGATTTTCAAATTTTAAAGTTTGGTAAAATTTCAATAGCCACATTGCATTTGCCCAGCTTATGTAAATACTACTTATACTTTCAATGTATGTTTGAGCAGAAATGTAAACACAGGTCTCACTTCTCCAAGTTTATTTGGTTTGGCACGCTAGGAGTTTTGTGCTTCATTCTTTAAATAGCATAAGGTAAAGAATCACTGGTGTCAAATACACAGGGAGAACCCTGAACAGAAAATATAAAGACAGGTCCCTAGGACATCCAGATAGGTGTCTGCTTGTTCCGTGTCATCTCGAGTCAGAGACCAACAGCCTGGAATACCGTTGGAAACTACTTTCCTCTGTGATGACTGCGAGGAATGATAGCACTAATTCTTTAAGGCTGTCATCCTGCCTCCGTAGACCTCCCCACTGGATGCTTAACCAAGATGGTGATGGTACTCCAAAATGCCTCTATTTTATCATACAACTACTTGTCCTTAATGACAAGGTGTCAAGATCACCACCTGCTGGGAACCAAGCTCAAGGCTTTTGCTGAGCAATCATGTCAGCAGTTCTAGGAAAGCTGCAAAGCTGGTTGTAAGAAGAGAACACAAGGTAACGCAAAACTGGCTCCTAACTTCAAATGTGTATAAAAAAGAAAACCAACTACAAACCCACTGTATCTCTGTGCTAACATAAATGAATATTTTAGAAACAATCTGAGGAGTATTCTTAAATTATGAAGTTTGTCATTTTACCATATTAATATCACCTGTTCATTAATTTTGACACTCTATTCTGCTACTCAATTTCACTGTAAAAACACTGCAAATTTATATCTCAAAATGAAAACAGCTTAGTTGATTTCTTTTTTTAAGTTCTTACAAAAAAATTGTTTTTTAAATTCAGCAAGATAAGAAAAATTGTTTAAAACACTGTAGTTAAGGAAAAAAGTAACTCCCCAGTAAATTAAGTTTATGGCTAATTTCAGATTTTTTCATCGCGTTTTCTAAGCTGCCCTTTATCCTACAAAACTGTATCCTTATATGCATATTTGGCATTTTCCTCTCTAAAAGGTTTGATTATGTGGAAAGTGACATTCCTACCTAGAGAACTGAATTCTGCACCATGTTCCAGAAGTGATATAAAATTAAGAACTGCCCTGCATGCTCTCTCCCCTCTCTTCATGTTTTATTATTTTTTACTCAATCCCTCCCGTCACTACCACTTTGTGAGGAAGAAATCCACACAATTCAGGATATTACTTATTTAACCAAAGCACATAGCAACGAATGTCCATGTTCCTAGCAGCCAGGATTTGCAATTTTAATCAAAGAATACTTAAAAACCCTAATGAAGAGAAATCATTTTATTCCAAAATCACTCAGTTTTTCTACTAGCCTTTTGTCCTTAGAGTGGCTTTATCTCTCAGCATCCTGCACTCCCCCTCTTGCACAAGATTTAACTACGTATTTTGAGTTCTCCCTGTTTCAGAAAACGGCCTCTAAGTAAAAAAAACCTCTCCCTCTCAGTGAGCCAAAATATAGCATGCTATTGCTATTTCTGTTCTGAAAAAGCCAAGAAGAATTACAAAACCAGAAAAGGCGCCCAAGTATCTTTGACAGCCATAGCCTAGATTCTCTCCATGGGGATGGTATTTAATGCTCTACATGGGGTTGAAGGAAAAAGCTTCTGTGGATTATTTTCCATTTTCACCACCCACAGAAGCTACTGAACAGAAAGCCCATTAAATGTGATGCATGCAACCAATCCTGGCAGTGTTGACAAGGACCAATTTCTCATGTCACACACAGATTATGATGGACTTGAATCCACTACACGTGGCTTCCACTGTTTAATCTAGCAGGGAAAAAAACATCAAAATTATTACTGTTTAAATATATTGCCATTTTCTTAGCATGGTCAATCATGCTAAATTATCTACACTTGAAATTAAAATAGACTGTGGTCTGTTGCATCGTGCCTAAGCACCTTAATGTGTACGATACTAAGGGTCATCCATTTGCAATCCCATTGCCTGCCTTCCCCTTGCAGCTCTGTTCCCTTGCGCCCAAGCTGCAGCAGCGTCTGCCAGCCTCTCTGGGACAGTATTTTTCTATTCTGCTCTCACAGTGTTGAACTCGCATTCTTGCACCCAGAAGCCCTGGTATTGCTGTACAGCAGGTTCTCCTAGGGCATGACTATGACCACCACGAGAATTGTCCCTTCCTCCCCCGCTTCTCCTACCGCCTGTTTCTAGCTTTTGGGTTACACCAGTGGACCCAGGAACATGCCTACACAAAGCTTACCAACCAAAGCAGCATGCAACCCTGAGTGCATCATGCTCCAGTTAATTTTAATAGCATCACAAACAGGAACCTGAGGGAGGCCTGATGAGAAGCTGCTGATGAAAACTAGATAGTTCCCAATTATACTGGGTCTGATTGGGATGGAGTTAACTTTCTTCACAGCAGCCTGTATGGTATTGTGTTTTGGCTTTGTGCCTGAAACAGTGTTCACAACACACCAATACTTTGGCTATTGCTGTACAAGGGTTCGTCTTTTTCGTCCACTCTGCCCACCACAAGCAAGCTGATGTCAGTCTTCACCAATGGCTCCTTGATAGTAAAAGCTCCATGCCTCTAAACCTGTCTCAACACCCATGCACAACCAGTCTAGCCCTCAACATAATATATTCAAAGTAGATAATGCACAAATTCAAACAAAACACCGCTAGCCTGTTTAAAAGCTACATGTCAAATAAAATATTAGCATAAACTAGTTGTATTGGGGTCTGAACTTACAACCCCCAGAATAAAACAAAACTCAGATACATTTAAAATGCCAGTATAGAATCATAGAATGCTTTGGGTTGGAAGAGACCTTTAGAGGTCATCTAGCCCAACCCCCCCACAGTCAGCAGGGACATCTTCAACTAGATCAGGTTACTTGGAGCCTCGTCCAACCTGGCCTTGAGCATTTCCAGGCACGGGGCCTCCACTACCTCTCTGGGCAACTTGTCCTAGTGTTTCACCACCCTCATCGTAAAAAATTTCTTTCTTCTATCCAGTCTAAATCTACCCTCCCTTTTTTTAAAACCATGACTCCTTGTCCTGTCACAACAGGCCTTCCTAAAAAGATTGCCCCATCTTTCCTATATGCCCCGTTTACGTACTGAAAGGCCGCAATAAGGTCTCCCCGTAGCCTTCTCTTCTCCAGGATGAACAGCCCCAACTCTCTCACCCTTTCCTCATAGAAGTGGTGCTCCAGCCCCTTGGATCATTTTTGTTAGCCCTCCTCTGGACCTGCTCCAACAATTAACAAGTTAGACAAGTTAAGTTTGAAGGGGAGCTTTACACACTACTAAAACATCTTCCTTCTGCCTCCCTTTGGACCTTAAATCTGTTTTAGTTCTTTTTGTCATTTATTTATTTTTTAAGTAAGCTTTATACAACTTTTTCAAAATTGTTCCCCTTCAGACATTAAACAACTTGTCTGCTGCACCTGATAAGCTAATGTGTGGGTGCACACAGGCACACGTTCTAAGTCTGTGCTCTGTTTCTTCTCTTCTTGTCATCTGGTCCATCATTGCCATGACTTTTACAGTCTTCATTTAAAAATATATATATATATAAAGAAAACCCAAAACAAACAAAAACAACAACAAACCAGCCACCCCCATCAAAAAACCAATTCAAACTTCCAGACACCCAGGGCTTTGTTGACCAAACAGAATACATATACCTAAAAGGAAGTGAACAGCTCAGTAGCGACACAGGAAAGCAATCACAAAATTAACACGTTAATCAACAAATGTAGAATCAAGCTAGATATCAAAAGCAATATACCATCCATAATACATGTAGAGAGTATAAATATTTTTAAACGATGTAGAAGTAGTTGTCAAATTCATTTCTATAGCAAGCATTCTAGAATACAAATTAGACCTACTTGTTTGTTTATTATAATTCAGGTAAAGAGTGCAAAGCTATACACAATAAATGAGAAGGTTTGTAGAGGCAAAAGAACTGTATAATAAACGTAAAGAAAAACGAGGGCTTAGAAGAGTCATGAAAGCACTTAACAAGCTTTACATTCTTCAACGGTCCATATGTATACCGCGTTCGCTAGAAGGTGACTCATAGCATTTAATCATACTGAGAAAATAATTCTGGCAGTGGAAGCTCTTTGTCTGCCTCTGTGCTCAGGTAACAGCTCAACTTTTTGATGTACTAGGACTTGTTTCCAAAATCCCATTAAATTTTTTTTTGCCATTTTGGCACTCAAGCTATACCTGCAACTTTACTTTTTTCAAAAAACTCTTATGATTACTACCAAGAAGTAAAATTCCTGTCTTCCATTACACTGAAGTTGGTTTATGTCCATTTTATGCCAGAATACACAAGCATGAATTTAGCACACCACAATATTACATAAGGTATCTTTCAAACAGAAACCCAGTCCCAGGACCTGATCTAGAGCTTCACAATCTTCTGTACTAGACATCTATGCCCACTTTTCCTCTTATTAGCAGACATGATCCAAGATTATGACTCCTCCTACTATTGTCATCCAAGAAGATGACATGAATCCAAAGAAAAGTCTGATAATGAAGAACTGTCAAAATCCATGTACTACATCAGTGATTTTAGAGAAGATATTTTATGAAATGGAATACAATAAACAGGTTCACCTCCTCATTGACTTCTACTGAAAGAGCAAAATATATCCAAGCATACCTATACAATAACATAAATTATGTTCACAAATCTTTCCTCAGTGTTCATCTCCTAGAAAAACAAAACAAACACATATTATATTTTAAACATTGCTTAATAATTTGCTTGCACCATAACTATTATCCTGATGCATGGAGAAATCAGGGTTTTGGTTTTGCCTCTGCAAGTCATTCTGATGAACGAGACCTTTAGTGTTGTAATAACTACTTTGAGTAATGGAACAACCAAGGGCTTTTATTAAGAAGGAACATTGAATAATGTATTACCAAGATCAAGGGAAAATACATTTTTATCAGGGAAAAAAATATTAATATCAATCATGCCACTTTTTAAAGCAAAAAGGTGAAAGGTAGAAACGGAAAAATTGAAGAAAATGCTACAGAGTATGCAGTAAATGGTAGAAATCATACTGTGAAAATACTTTTTTCTAGGGTGGCTACCTAGGGCTACATTACATGCTAGAGGAACAATAAAAGATTGTGACATTTCTTGAGATATATAAGTGTAAGGAAAACTCTACCCTGGTGAAAGGAGAGATAGGGGAGGAAGGTCGCTATAGAGACTAGCACACTGCACACTGAAACACTTGAGTTTAAGCTCATTTCTTTCGAGGCTAGAAACTAAGAGAGCTGACATGATGGAACAACTAGGAAAGTTCTTTTGCTATACCCTTCAGTGGAAAAAGGTGGTTTTAAAAATGTGGATAGAAGAAAAAGCTGTCGTGTTTTAGCATTCTTATATATTACTTATATAGCACCACATAAAGTAATTTTATAGGCTTTAGAAATACACACCAAGACTAAGCCTTCCCCTGAAGTGGCTTACTATTTCCTTTGAGTGAATGCAGTTTGGACATCCATAATATTTGACAGAGGAGATGGGGCAAATAGAGTTGCAGAATAAAAGCTGGAGGGAGCTAAGTGAAAAGAATCAAGGAGTAAAAGTCTATGGGGAGAAGAGAGAAATGGCTCTTCCCAAAATTCTGTGATGGTATAAACCAAAACACAATCAGACTGAGAGAGCACACAGGGCACGCTATGGCAAAAGGATGGTCCACACAACTCGGGGCCAGCTCAAGTCACGACAAAAATAAGTGTGCAATGAGCAAGACGTTGCATGGTGAGTTTCCAGACATAGTTCAGAATGTTTTTAAACTTATGTCACTGACAAAGCAGCTGCATTACTTCAAAAAACCCTATTGATTCAGTGTACACTGTTTAAGATTGATTTTCTCTATTTCGTTCTTTTGTCCTTTAAACTTTTTGACACTTAGTACCATAGAAACTGAAAGATGCAAAAAGTTTCACCTTCTTCAAATGAAACTACTTTAATTAAAGGACTGCAGAGTTAAAGTAAATCCAGCCTTACTAAAAAAAAATATCAACAGAAACATCGAGGCAGTTGAGACTTCTGAAAACTCATGAAGAAAAGAAAAAAGCCACACACCTATAGTGACTGCTGACAAAATGTTTTGCCCATGTAAAGAAAAGCAATACACAAACAGTAAGAACAAGTTTGGGATTAGTGTTATCATACTTAATCTCACTTTGAATGCAATGTTTTAATATTATACCATGGTTCTGCCTCTGTAATACTAAGAATTTGTTAGATTTAGAGCAATTCCTGTGATACCCAAGTGTCTCCACAAGCATTTTATCTTGCTGAATTAACAAGTGTAACACAAACATTTACAGGAAAATGCAGACACTGTACTTTACCTATCAGTTCCTCAGACATATAGATGAAGAGAGGCATTTAATGAAAATTTACTGTCAGATTTACATTTATATATAGCTAATAATACTAGATAGAGGGTTGTTTACATTTATGTACAGCACATTTATGTCTAATGCTAGATATTTGAATCTTTAAGACATCCAATTAGCCTTCATTTTACCACCTGGTATCTGTACATGCTCTCCAAAACAAAGCCATATAAACCAGGTGGTTCCATGGGCATCGGGACTAATGAAGCCTTGTTTCACCGGACTTATGTCCCGGTCTTTCCCACACCTCTTTCTGTTCCCCCCATAAGAATGCGAGCCCTCCCCTGTGGCCCTCAGGGTATCCCAGCCAGGTGAGTCACAGCGGTGCTAGGGTTAACTGAGGCTTCTGCACGGGAGGAGTTGCCAGCCCAGAGGTGCACAGCGGCTGCTGCCAAGCAACATGCACAGTAGTTGGGAGGGCAAAGACGCTTCCATCATGATGAGCAGCTCAGGGACACTGCCCCAAAAAGGGACTGTTATAACTGTACAGTCTAGTTATATAACCACCACGGTACATGAACATATCTAATTATATACTGCACATTTAAATGATGAAGTGCTTTTCTTATGCTGTAATTTCTTAATTTTTTTAGAAAATGTTTATACAATAGTCACTGGCAAAATACAAGTGTGTATGACTTTTCCTTACTATTTCTGGTTCATTTAATCAGTAGGACTGCAAACTGCAGGCAAACAATGGTGGAAAGAAATAGAGAAAATAGCTGTAAATGCACAAAATGGTTTGCAAATCTTCCAAATAATACAGACTGTACACTTTAGTGAACTATTTGAAGAACGATGGTCATGAGTAAAGGAATCTATCTGAGAAAAAGAGGTTGCACCCTTTTCTAGGTTTAAGTTTCCCTCCCTGCACGTATTTTCTCTCTGATTTTCCACAAATGCTCTCTGTGTACTTGACCAAATGTTCAGAATATTGCAAACAACCTTCCTGCTTTCTGGCTGCCTCCTTGTCTTTCTCAAAGATAGCTGTGGCAGGGATTGTAGCATTCTGCACTTTTGTACAGTGCACTAAGAGCAACCCAGCCAACAAGGTCATATTGAATGATAACTAGGTTGCAAGTCAACTGAAAGAATAAGCAAATTTTAGAAAGGGAAACAAACTCTTTCTCACTGTCAAACCAGCACTAATGCATGATAGGAACCTACTTATAGTTTACTCTGGTTGGCTAGATAATTCTGAAGATGAAGACTTAATTAAATTTAGGCAAAAATAGGTCAGTCTTATATGATTGTTTTTCAGGAGATGTTACACAACCAGTAGCAGATAACTGACCCTACTAGGGTTACATCAAAATACATCTATTTACTGAATACAACCCCTTTTCGTAAGATATTATCTGCTGAGAAAAAGCGGCTTGCAGTTCCTGTTCTCTAATACACAGGCGCATTAGATTTAGCCCAGTAAGATACTAACCCTAACAGGTTTGGGTTTAGATTTTAGCCATAAGACCTGACTACTCTCCCTCACCTTCCCAACCAAAAGACACAAATTTCCTTGTCTAAAGCCAACATGAGGTTAGTCAGAGGCTTTACTGGACACAGACCTCAAAACATAGGTGACAGATGCTTATGAAAAAAAGGGTCAATACAGTGTTTGTCCATTTCAACCTAAACTCGTTTGGAACATGGCCATGGACACAATCACGCTAGGGAGAATTTGTGATATTTTCTAGAAAACATTGCTACAGCAAGAGATCTTTCTGAGTGAATCCATCTCCCTGCATTCAAGTCCGGACTTTGGAGAACACGAACAGACTGTAGTGTGGTAATCTGACATAACAGTAGTGAAACTTAAGCTCTCAGATTGGAATAACAGAGGATAATAATTTCTGCACAACATCGTAACACTAAAGTAAGCCTTATCTCGAGTAGGGCAATGACTGATGAGCTACCTGCTGAAATAGCCATTGCTGGGGAATGCATCTCCCAAACACGTTTTATATTTAAAGATGTTCACCTTCAATTGCTTTCTTTATGAGACTTTTTCCACTGTAGACACGAGCTATTAGCAAATTAAGCACTAAAATATATTATATAGTTTTCTAGCTTCAGTAGGTTACTTTCAGAAACAGGACTTAACACAACTCCAGCATTTTCTCCTTCAATTAATTTACACAAGCAAGAGAAGTCAAAGATAATCTTGTCAATATTCTTGAAGTCAAATTTGTAAAATGTAAATGTAATAAGATATTTTCTCCACTGTAATACTTGCAGCAGAAATACAGAAAAGTCAAAAAAGAGGGGAAGAAACAGTGTTAAAGAGCCTAAACCTAAATTTTCAGTATGCTGGGCTCCACCTTCTTCGATAAACAATTAAGGACTGCTTAAAACATTTCTTTAAACATAGGAATTTTTTTAACTGCACAATTTCTACAAGTATATTATTTTAATGGTCTTATATCGTAAGCATGCCATAGCATGCAATAATCATGACATTTAACTGCGTATGCACATCATTCTCCAGCTTGCTTTTTACATCATAGTTGCCAAATACCCTGAAAAATATGCATTTTAACCTATCTGTAACTATCCTAAGGTTGCTGATTTTTTTTCACTTTTAGACAACAGTCTGTATGATTATTTTTTGACCTAGACTCACCATACAGAATTGCATGAGTCACATAATCAACCCATAAACCAAGCAAATAATTTTGTGTTTTTTGCAGTATTTCTGCCTTCCTTTCAAACTCTGCATCACTTCAGGCATCAACAAAAAACTGGTTTAGTGTTACTGCTTTTAACTTTTCAAGATTAAAAAAAACCATTTATGGTCACACGGTGAATTGAAATAACTGAGACAGTATTATGTTCTCATTTGTCAGTAAACTCGATAACATTTAAAACAAGAATTGGGTGCCAGATGACTGTTCTGCATCTAACTCTGGAACAAATTTCTGCATAATCTACTGAAAGCGTTTTGGAGTTGCTTGCCAGCAAGGCTTTCTAACTAAATATTCATGAGTAATTTGAAATCTATAGACATAATTAAATCTTAATCTACAATCTGCAGGATGAACGTTTAGGCTGAAGTATGGCAAACTGGCAGAGAAGTCAACTGCAGATCCCTCTGTAGGTTCAAGAATTTGGCTGGCATTTGTCAAAGCTGAAGCTCTGATTTATTTCCTAATTCCTCAGACTGCACTAGTCTCCACTGGACATAACTCACAAAACAGACTGCTAGCGCAGTTCCACGGCCCTCCACTTACAGCCCTGATTGCTTGAGTACCAGTATCACGTATTTTACACAAGGTGGGCATAAATTGGTTATTTCTAATGAAATCTTTGGACTATCATTCCACCTCTTAAATAATGGATCTAATTTGCTTGGTCTTTATTATTTAAAAGGTCATTTACATGATCCGTATGTACTACACAAGATACCCAGTAGGTAACTACACTTAGTCAAGCAAAGTTCTGCACTAACTTTCATTTTTTACTCAATAGTAAGCAGTTGTTCTGTAAGTTATGCCACAGCAACACCATAAAGCTCTGGGAATAGCTGGTTCTAAGCAGCCTGGAAACGGTTACAACTGTAAACAAAAGAGACTGACTGAAACTACTGAAAAATTAATTTTCTCTTATTATAAGAGATGCATTGGCTTACGCAAGGGCAATGCATAGCCAGGACAAAACCTCCCAACTCTCTACATGCAGAGTAGCCTTTCAGTTCCACAAAAGCTACGCACTTGGCACAATATGAGGAATGTAGTCTAATAACGAGCTTAATGTAAGCTAACACTGAAAAGGTGTCTACAGAAACTGCTTCTATAACTAGCTAGGTAACTACAACATACAAAGCCACTGTTCTTCTAGGCAGAGCCACGCTGAACACAAGAAACATTTCACTTCTCTGCTCATTGTCAGATACAGATTTCAAAGAGTTTTGGAAAAATACATAGAAATATCCATCTTATGGATAAGAAAATAAAGCCCAGATAGACTTAGGAGAGCACAAATTTCAGAAAAGGATTCAGTAAAATTTCTTTTTCTCAGTCAATCTAATCAAATTAAAATTCTCCAAAATTAACAGAAAGACTCACAAATCGCTATATTTAGCCTTGGTTTAAATTGATACTGCTGGTTTTAAAGGACTACGAAGATCTAAGATGTTATCTTGAATTATCTATGCTACTCTTTTAGCAGCCAGCAAGCCTAAAAGAACAACTAGTACAAAATAAAGTGTCAACAAAGAAAATAAAAGTAAAAAGAAGTACATGTAAACATACTTGCTATGCAAAACGTGGACATAACACAAAAACTACCAATTAAACACTTCCTAACAGAGGAACAGTATTTTGCTAGACTCGCTCATGAAGCTTCTCATATTAGAATGTCTTCATAGAGGAAAGAAATCTGAATACACTATGAAAATAAAAGAAAGTACATTTGGAAAGATTCTCTTAGTATTTCTTATAGAAAGACAGTATTACCTTGTAGGCAATATGGTTTCTCAGTTTATATTCATTCCCCAAATTAACTGGGTCATGAGTGTCAATATTCCCAATTAATCTTTCTCTATTGCAAAAATCAAACAATCAAATTGACAGGGAAGAGAAGTCAGATGGCTTGTGTAATCCCAGTTTATGTGCAAGCATTAAGAAACAGTTTTTAATAGTAAAATCATATACTAGAGTTTTCAATAGGACCCACTGACTCTTCTCTGCAGATGATTCACTGAAGTTTTGCCTCTTTCAGGGAAAGCTCAAAGTTCCTGTGTGATACTACACAAGGTATCAAATACAAACTTTCCCTTCGCGATGAATAAAGCCATGTAAATTTTAAGTTTATACACTTGAGATGCTGGGGAAGATGCCTAGAGACAAGAAAAACATACCTGAAGCTGAAGTAGCAAGTACTGTTTTCTGAACGCAGTACATACTATATGATCTGCAGGGCTCTAAAAATCCAATCTTATGTCTTAAAACGTGCATCCAAATTTGGTGAATTTTTCTGACCTTAATCTCTGTCAGTTCCCCATCTGTAAAACAAAGGTAATACCGCATCCCTCACCAGGGTTTTATGAGATAAATTTAATTTAAAACCTGGGAAGCACTTGGAAACAGTAGTGATGAGAAGCACAGAAAAGCCTATGAGGAAATTAATAATTCTGATTTCTGTGCAGGGTCTGACCGATGCAGTGTAAATAAGGCTTAAGGCCACATATCAAACACTGAGGATAAAACAACACCTTGAATAGCTGCTCATTAATTGAGTCCTGTCCATCTTGTGTACTGAGTAAGGAAGAAGTCTTCTGCAAAAGTATTGTGTTCTTATAGCTAAAGACTACTGCATAATGTATATGCATAAGAGAAGCTGAATTTAGGTTTCAATGCCAGCCTTAATGCTAACACCCTCTTCCCTCGACTGCTCGCTTTTGCATTCTTAATAACGTTCTCTCCATGCAGTTTGTATGTGTAACATTTATATGCAAAGAATGAATTATGATCTCATTGTGAATCTCTGATTTCCATACAAAAGTGGTAATGAACAAAGCTTGGTTAAAAAAAAAATCCATTAGAAATACAGAATACCAAGCTTGCCTAGGCTTGGTAAATTCAGCAGGGCTTCTACTGAATTTTCTCTTCAATTGCTTGAAATGGTCCAAGTGCTACTTTTGTTAACACTTACTACGTGTTACCATAAGAGACTTGGAAAGGGAAAAATATATTGGGGTCTGTCCCTTCAGTTTTTATCCAAGGCATTTAATTTTAATTCTCAACAATAACAGCAGCTGACATATTCCCTTTGCTAGTTTCTGTGAAAATAAATTGGGCAGAAATTAAACTAGAAATGCACATGGGAACAAGATATAGCATCTCCCCATCATGCTCTCCTGTGCCGTCTTCATCTTCCAAAAAAAGCCCCTCTGCCACTCGTAGGAGCAGGGTGATGGCCGAGCTTCTGAGGGTTTATATGCAAGTCTTTTTCCAGTGACAACCGCTTCCTTCTCCAGACTGCATAGACATGGTCTCAAGGCAACGGGTACCGCTGCAACAGCCTGCTGACAGCACAGCTCTAACAGAAAAAGCCCCAAAGAAACGGTCCTGCCTTCTGACCCAAGACAGTAGACTCCAGGAAGCTGGACAGTTTCCAGTCCTTATTTCATTTAGATGACATGCAAGTTGTTTATTAAAAGCAAGAAGAGTTACACCTATCAATAGAAGATCAGAACCAGATCCTCCAAGTTTCAGTTCAAGGAGTTCCCCAGAACTCAAGCACTAAAATAGCATAATGTATTCAAGCTAAAATAATTTTTTTAATATTAAATCATTTGAAAGTGATCACATATTTACTGTCCAACTGAAAAAATACAGTAGATTTCCAAGAGACTAATTGTACAAAACTTTAAGAAAATAACATTCTCGTAACTTATTTTATCTTTGTAAAATTATCAATGGTCTTAAATATTACCAAGATAAATCTATTATATTCCCACTAAAATATCTGTCTTCAGAAAGTATTTAGAAGACATTCTTTGTTCAAATCAACAGTATTCGCTATACTTTGTCAACAGATCTTACATAGTTATAACAATTTTTATAGTAATACGAAGCCAGAAGACATTGTACCTAGAATATATCTTCTCAAAAGGGCAACAGAAAACCAACATCTTTTAAATATTTAATTAGGACTGAAATATAATTTACATAGTGATATGCCACATTTTCAGCTAGTGATGAAGACAAACATCACTGCATGTTATCAGTACTTGAAAGGGTAGTCATTTCTATTTCACTTTGCTTACAGAAAGTCTCCAGAGATTTTCACACTGTTGTGCATCATTTCAGATGCTTCTTTCAGCTTTTTATTTAACTAGTTCATTGTTGATATAAGTTGGGACATTACAGTTGCAACAGTAAAATACTTGGTACTTGATCAAAGTTTGAGATATGCCCTAAAATAATTGTATTTGCCTTTAGCAAACATTTTATTTGAGTTGTGAACAAAACTGCTGATGGAAGCTGATGAAAATTACTCCAGCTTGAAATGTACTGACAGATGTGCTATGTAGCAAGGGATTTCCCTGGAAATTTTCTAATTTTCTTTCACTAATTTAGAAAAGGTTTATTTAAAATCTGTTAAATTCCAAGGTCACATATATCTGGTTACGGGAAGAAAGGGAAAATGTAGCTGAGAAACTTCAGCTCCGGCACGTTGAAATGGCAAAAATTTATCCAGAAACCAGAAGTCTTTGAAATGTTCTAACATTTTCTACAAAAGAAAGAGAAACGAAACCAGTAAAACCTATAATTTAACCACCTTAAACCCATAAATAAATTAAGAATTAATAAAATGGACCTGCATTTCTCACTTTATAAGCTTTTGGGAAAAAGGGAAAAAAAAATTCCATAGAAAGCCTTTTCTTTTTTCCTCTCTACTGAAGAAGTACTTAACTGCCAAAAAGTCAAAATTCAGTAAACAGCAAAAAAAACCACAAGTACACAAACACCACATAAAAAGCATGATGGAGATCTTCACATATTTCAAGGTTATGACTTGCGTAATCTTTAAGTTTCCACACAGATTTTATCATCTGCCAGGAAATTTGCTTTTTTGTAAAGTCAAACTGGTATGAAATCAAGGAATTTAACCATTAATCATAAAATCCAAAATGACAACATGGCCAAAACAAAATAACAAAAAACCTCTTACCTTCAACCTTCAGTTAGTTAATAATTTTATTTTTCTGACAGCAATATAACCAGATAAACTGTGCATTTCTCTCTCCCCCACAGCATCTGCAGATCAGCAAGTCAAAGGTGCAGAGAGCAGTGGTAGCCATTTTTATTAGAACTTATTTATTTATTTATATTATTTATTTATGCAATCTAGAAAAGTTGGCTGGAAGGGATCTGTGCAAGTGTTGTCTCTAACCCTGGGCCAAAACTGTAACTGTCGCAAACATTAGATCATTTCAACCATGACTTTGGCCAGCTGAATCTCCAAGGATGGATACTCCACTACGAATCCCAGAAACTTGATCTTCAATACAGAAAAAAGGTAGATTATGAATGAGCACTGAAGAAAAAAATCATTAGGTTTCCACCAAAAACATCACAAGCCTTAGGGGGCAGCAGGCTTTTACGTTAGATAAGTATTACTCCCTCATCCTGTTAGATGGCATCTTGCCACAGCTTGGCTTCCTAATGCTCGTTAGAAACATGGAAGGCTGCGTTTTTCCCATCCTCTTCCAATCTCTTTCCACTGCTTCATTGCATGATTAGCATAAGCAAAAGTATCCACATCTCCTTCACTAAAAATACTCACAAGTGCACTGAAGAAAGCTCCTTTCGTATTGTTGTAATCGAGTTCTCCCAACTCGCCTTTTCCAACGATCTTGAAAAAAACCTCTCTGCAGTAGAAACAGGTAAACTAGCTCATATTTTGCTATTTGATTAAGCAAGATGTCTGTACACATGAATATGTATCAACACTTGTGAATTTCCAGATATTTATCATTCTGCCTCCTGTATCAGTTAAATCTTCAAAAATTGAAAACTTTATCAATTAATGCGGTTTAATACGTGATCACTTCCAAGGGAAGATTTTCTTTGACAGTAAATTTTAACAACTAATTCCTGTTCTTGTGCTCTCTGAAGTAATTGCACTAACAATCTAATCTGAGTTAATCCAGGTTATTTAGCATTAATCTTGGCAATTGATTCTTATGTTAATATATGCTTATTAACATTTGCATTGCACAAGCTGAGCAAAGCTTCTACCCCCTAGCAATCCAACATGCTCTCTATACGCCGCTCTTCGACCTGTTCAATAGCCCTTGCATGAGTGATATAACATAGAAGTTCACTTTCCAGTGTCCTACTGCTACAGCAGTGTTAAAGCGCAGAAACACACATCCACAAAACAGAACACTTCCTGAATACAATTGTTTTAAGTGATTAAAATGCTTGGAGTTTTTCTTTTGTTGTTTTGCTTGCATGTATTGTATTTAGCTAAATGGAAAGTGAAACTCAACTGCTACATAGCAACACACAGCAAAATACTCCAGTTCTATAGGCAGCACGTATTTCCCAAGCTGTGAATGACCTATGTGTTAACCTTAAAGAATGGAACTTTGGGCCTTACTCTTTAAGATGTAGGACTGACATTTTGTAATTCATTGTTTTAACTGAAGAATGTATACAAGTTGCTATAGCAATAGCTAAGAGTCATGTAATCTCACAAGAAGTCCCTGAAGCAACTGTATCTCCTGAAATGTGATTTGAAACTCAAAAGCAGTGTGGGGAGCAGCCACTTTCCCCCACGGTGAACACTTGTAGTTCTGTGTATGGGGGCAAACAGAGCGCAATGACCCCATTTTGCAGAAGATTTACCTTCTTACAATGAGGGAACCGTGCTTGTGCCTACCCTACTCAGATATATAGTGAAGTTATTTACTGGGCAGGCTAAATTTTTTTCTCCAATTTCTCCACAGATTCCATAGAGAAAAGCCGGCTGAGTTTGCAAAACAGTTTTGTATTTAACAACAAAATATATGTATGATGAATTATTTGGAGCATTGTGCTTCACGGGAGAATTCTGAAGACAAATTAGAGCATATTATTTGTATGTCATTTATTTTACTAACATTTGGTGCACACATACATACGTCTACGCCCACTCAACACCACCAGGAAAAAAAGGCAGTCTTATTGCACACATTTTGTCATTGCATCTATGTTGGAGAAAAACCTCAGTAAAGCATGTTTCTCCAGCTAGTTACAATCCCCTTTACCTTGTCCATACACTGGCATTCCCTATCCCTACTGAACACAAACCTACAGTCAGACATTTATTAGGTACATAGGAAACAAGCCAAGGCACCAGGAGTCTGAGCTATTACTTTCTCAAGCTCAGAATGTAGAATTTACCCACTCTGGTGAAGGGTGTTCAGGGAAAAGACAGAAGAGAGCAGGATGATAGATGAATCTGGATTGAGCAATCCTTTATTCCGCAAATGGATCTTGCTAATACAGTAGCATATGAACGATCAGCTCTTCCCCAGAGGCAACCCTGTCCCCCAACAAAGGTATAGAATCCGACATGACAAATATTGATTCCCCCAGAGGAATTTATTTTCCAAGCACGAGTGAATTATTATCTCAAATAAGCAATAAAACCTCAGCAGCAGTTTGCATTTAAAAACATTTACAACTATTATTCTGTAGTGCATATAATATGTAAATAACCAGGTAACCCTAAGTGCAATATGTATTTACATACAATTCTTGAATGCATTAGATCTGTTGCCATACTTCATATTTCTGAATCAATACTGTTTTAAAATAATTTCTCAGTTGATTTTTGTTTAATTTACTAAAGGCACAATCCAAAGCCTTTTCAACAGGAAGGAAAAATTCCCATCACACTAGAAACGACTTAAGATACGTTCTCAGAAATCCTACTTATCACTTCAACATTGTAAATCCAGTCTTCTCTGCTATCATTTAGTGCCACTTCACTTACATAAAGTTAAACTAGACAAATTGTCCATAATTTATTTTACTATTTGAAAGAATTTATAGCCTATTTGCCTATTTCTGCAGTCAATGGTACGGATCTCCCAGATGTGAGACTAGTATCTGACCCAGATTTAACTGATTCTAATAATGTAAAGTTCCCCAAACTTGAAAAGAAATAAGAAATGGACTATAAATGGATATACCTCTTCAATTCAAAACCACATACTTAAGATTCATCCTATTCTTTCAAAATGAGTTTATCAAAACAATAATACGAAATGACATGGACATTGGAAAATGTTATTCTTAAGCGGTATATACCACTCTCTAACATTCCTCTGACAAATAAAGGGCATCTACTGCTAATCCCCTTCTAATTTATTCCATTAACTCACTGTCTATTTGCACAATTTATTTGAACTGCCTATTCAGGGCAAAGAACGATTTCTGCAATCAAAAGTAACCCTAAGATGACACTAGTCAATTTTCTATGCCATCTGATTAAGTTTCAGCAATATGTATACTCCTTCACTGTCAGAGCTAGCACATCTGACATTAGTTTTATAGCAGAACATGCTTACATACAAGAAGAGCAACACCAAACCAAAGCAGAATTTTTGCATTTCTGTCAGCTGGAAAAAATAAAAATAGAAGTGCTCTAAACCAAAAACGTAGTGATCTCAAATGTCCTTTCATACCAAGATGACCCAGGAACAGTTTCTCCTCAGGCAGTTACTCAAGTGAGGAAGAAGAATCATACGATGATTGCGCTTACCAAGCTTACACTCAAACTCACAACCTGTGGACAGTATTGTTTCAGTATTCAATCTGTCGGTCAGCTTCTACCTCAAAATCTCTATTCCAGATCAGAACATTTGAATATTTTATCTAATAGACATGTCTTCTCATAAATTACAAATAAATTTCTAGATTTATTTGTAGTGTCAAAAATAGTCAGGACAAATTATTAACATTTTCTTTAAACTATACACTTCCAAACCCAAATACATTCATCTATCAAAATGAAATGCATACTTTATAGCAGAAACTAGCTAGACTATACCAGACTAATTTCCTTGGCCAATAAAATCTGCTTTTTTCTATGGAATTGTCGTGGTTTAACCTGGCAGCCGGCAACTAGAACCACACAGCTGCTCACTTGCTCCTCCCCCCCACAGTGGGATGGGAAGGACAACAGACAAAAGGTAAAACTCATGGGCTGAGATAAAGACAGTTTAATAAAACAAAGGAAAAAATAACAATAATAGTAATAATAAAAAATTTGCAAAACGAGATACACAATACAATTTTTATCACTGCCCAATGACCAATTGCACAGCCAGTCCCTGAGCAGCAATTGTGAAACCTGTGGATTTCCCAAAGCTCACAGATTTCACCAAACTTGCAAATTTCAATTAACTTGCCGAACTCACAGAAAAAGACCAAACTCCTGGAAAAAGGGTTCCTGCTCCCCGGTCATCCCCTATGTGTATACTGAGCCTGATGTCTATGGTATGGAATATTTCCATTGGCCAGCTTGGGCTGGCTGCTTGACTGTGCTCCCTCCCAGCTTTTGTACACCTGCTCATTAGCTGAACATGGGAAACTGAAAAAACTCCTTGATTTCTTACCAACAACTAAAAACATCATTGCTATCAACATTCTTCTCATACTAAATCCAAAGCACTGCAGCTACTGGGAGGAAAATTAACTCTATCCCAGCCAAAACCAGGAGAGGAATATACACAAATATTTTTTCTAAGCACTGGAAGGCCTGTCCACAAGGACAAGTGTTATAGGAAATCTCTTATGATTGTTTCTAAACTATAAACAGGAAACCAAGCCCTTCAGCATCCACACCAGCTTCACTGAACATATACTGTTTCCACTCTGTGAGATGATCCATGGGATTCTATGATATTCTAGTACCTGGCAATACCAACATCTCAAATGCAGCCCACTTTCTAACAGCATTTGTCATTTGCATATATTTGCACATGTTTCTGTTCAAAAAGTTACTTAGATATACAAACATATGTGATAATCTACAGTCAAAGAAACAGATTCATCTACCAATCACAGACTGAAAAAAAGAAAGGAATGTGAAGGCACAGTTCTTGGAAGATCATTTAGAAAACTTCAACATCTTGCTTTTGCTTACCTCTTCCCCAAAATCGTAAGTAAATTTAAGATTCAGATGTACAAAACAAAACTACCCACAATGCAACAGAACAAAAAAGTGACCATCAATTAAGCAATTATTCAGTAAACTAAGCAATTATAGAAACCTGAATAATAAAAGAGTGTTAAATGTTCATTATAAAAGTCAGCTGAGAACAACTGAATACAGAGTGTATAAATTCAGGCACTGTTTAAGAACATGTTGCAAGCTCACAAAGTCATAACTCAAACAGAAATTAGGTCAGATTGATGTGGGGGAAAAAAAAAACAAACACACCCTAACCTGGCTTAGATGAGTAGTGAAAGATTCATAATGAATAGAAGAATGTACAGCTGTTCCCAGCAATACATATGAGCCAGGACTCCAAATTGCACAACTGACCAGGGAAAAAAGAAAAATGTAAAAAAAAAAAAATGAATGTCCAGCAGAATTTTGGACATTAAGAAAGATTTCATTAAGAATACAGAATCTGTAAGTGTGCTGTACATACGCATGGTTTGTGGCAGAAGTATTAATACCCGTAATAATACAGAATAAAACAAAAGTATACACTAATTATTAGTCTTCAGGAAAAAGCTAGATGATGGAGTTGCAGCATGAGGTGCTTTCTACAACAATAATTAGCGAGAGAAAATGAATCAACAGTTGCTGAAATTAAATAGATCTGGATAACTTGCATCCTAGAGTTTGGAGACAGCTAGCCAAGCAACATCAAGAGTGTCAGAAAAAGATTACCTTGCTCAGCTTTAAAAAAGCACGGCAAGCAAAACCAGAATCCACAAATTGGGCCAGTCAGGTAATTATATTCTTGTTAGACTGAAATCAGCTAATGGCAAAACATTGGAATGGTTGATATATGACTTAGCTAACTTTATTTCCCCCAAATCCAACTTGAATGGCATTAGTTTTACTTTATTTTAATTGCTTATTAGCAATCTGGAAACTCACTTTCTACTTTTTTTAAATGCATTTGAAAGTTTGACTGATAAAAAAGGCTGCATCTTCAAAATGATACACATTTGCACAAAATAACTCAGCAGTCCACGACATTTTCATTAAGAAACTGGAATTATGTGAGGTCAACATGAAAAAAACAATTTTTAAAAAAATCATTAATAGACACCAGTAAATAACTGCAAATAAGATAATCTGGTTTTAGTCGAACACTGCAGAAATTGGCATTTAACCCCACACTAACATCTTTAATGCTATTTAAAAGGAAACTGAAATCATCACAGATAAAGCTTGTGCATAACAGACTGAAGAATGCTCTAGAATACAGTAGGACACCAATGCTAAGAAAGGAAATCGGTTGACTGGGAACACTGAGCAAAGAAGCGTAGAGGCTGTGCTAAACATCAAGTTTAATCAAAAGTACGCTGTCATATTCACATACCAAGAAACTACACAGAATCAGCAGTTTAGTAGAGACCCAGAGTTGTCAGAGTTAATCTCACAGACCTTGCAGCAAAGGTTTAGCATCATCACTGGACATGCACACAAGCAAATCCCAAGCACACAAACGGACGTTAAACTACTTTCTGTATTTGGCACTGGCACAGTCACAGCTGGAATAGGGCCTCATTCAAGGATTTATAATTTTTTAAATCAAGTGGTTATATGAAAGAGAGACAAACGTATTCAAGGAAGACAAATACAACAAATCAATTAGAAAACGTACTTTGCAAAAGGGCACAGAACTCCATTTATCTTACTTATTGAAGGGAAGCTTGAGGAGTGTCTTGAGTGCAAAAGCAGCTACAAACCAGGAACATACATTTCCTAACAGAGATCTTCACAATCCAGAAACACAAAGGTATAAAATCTTCTACTGATGGTAACTACTAAAAAGGATCAGATTACAAATTAAGTGCATGTTTTGTTCAATGTATTTCTCTTAAGGATAATTTATTATTTGAATAAAATACCAAGAGCAGTGATTCTCTATCAAGAGTAATTTTTAACAAATCAAAATAATATGTTCTTCTGAAAGATCTAATTCAACTATGAATTAATCTGAGGAAGTCATATGGCTTTGTCCAGTGACTGGGGGAGCCAGACTAAGTTGACCACACTGCTGCCTGACTCTCTAAACTAGAAAATAGTTCCTTTCAGCAACCTTTCTGCTGTACGTCGCAGGTTCACCAATATTTTGGTGCTTTTAGTGTCACACTAATGATTATTAAGCAGACAGATGTGGTAGGGGACTGAGTCAATGAGGTAATTTGTAATTAAAATTAAATGCAAGTTTAATTTCTGTTACACCTTTGATTCTGTTATGAGTGCTAGTGCAGTACTTACATAATAACCCACATTAATCAACATTATCTTCACACCTTTTAAAAAGTTGGTATGCGGCCTCTTTTCTCAGTGCCAAAAAAGTCTGCCACCACAAGCACAAAAACATTGATTTACATTTACTTTCAAAATATAACTTAAAGAGCTTAGGATGACTATTGGAAGGCGGGTCATCATTAATGATACATATATCTTTATTGTAAATCAGGTATAAAACTAATTTTAAAAGCTGATTACAGTGTAAACAATACTTTTAGTACAATATTTTGGTTTGTAAATAAGTAAACAAACATTTGGCCTTTTTTCTCTTCAGTCTCTTCTTGCAAAATTATGTAGTTTGAACTGGGCAAAGCTTATTCAAGTGAAAACAAACAAGGCAGATGGTTAAATGTCTGTATTGTCTGAAATTCATCAACTTACCAGCTACCACATTACCACTAGGTACAATTGCTCATCACCAGTACCAGAAAAAATAATTAATCCTTGGAGAGTTGTGTAAACCAGCACACGGAGCAGTGGCCTTTCATCTCCAGGGGTCTTTTTTCAAGATCAGATTCCTGACAAAATTCACACAACACAGTTCTAAATTTTGAGAAAAATTCAGCTGCCACTGCCACCACCATCTGTCACAGTGTCTCTCTAGGCAGAAGCAAGTGATATTTCTGGAGTTTGGAGATTGATTCAGAAATGCACTCAGGCACTTTTTTTTTTTTTTTTTCCCTCTTCAGAAAAAAAGCCCATACCTATTCCAGACACCACTCCCAACATGTGTTGAAGATTCTGATGAATTTCAGCGCCATCTAAAATGTAAGCGCTATGCTAAACAGAAAACCCTTGAAAATTTTAGGGAAGAATGTGCCAACTCAGAACCAACAGAGAAGTGCAACTTTTTTTTGATCTTTAACGTAGGTCAAAGCACGCTCACTTATATTCCATTACAGCAGTGGCTGTATGATTCTGGGAAAAAAAGAAAAACATTAAAAGTGTTTTTCTGCCAACTTCTGAAATGCATATCCATCTCCTACAGGGCTGGTGCAAGGCCTATCAAAAGTCTAATAAAGGTCTCCAGGAATCTCAAGAGAAAGTTACTCTGGAAAAAGCTTTATTACAAGGGTATGCTAGCACATACTAACCACCATCCTACCTCTAGTTAGGATAAAAGATGGATGTAATTCTTACAAACCTGTGTAAGGAATGCATTCCCAGGTAAGTCTAAAAAGTATAAAAGGAAAATCAAGTTCTATATAAGAAAACTACTACATACAGAGCCCAGTTACATTTCACCCGACAAGAACTCTTGCAACAAGAAAGGCACATTTAAACAGAGACTATTACCTCCAAATAACCCAACTTTCTTGACAAACTATAAAACCTAATTTACAGGTTATTTACATGGGAAAAATTTATTTGATTCTGGAAACATAGTCATCTTTGAGATAAGACACAGCAGTTGCACCACCAATCCAGAAAACCATCGGTATCTTCAGCTAGCAGTGATTAGCCGTAACACAAGCTCATGGGCTCTAAACCCCTTGAAGTGGAACCAGAAGTACAATTACTAAATCTCTTGCAACAAACCAGCATTTAGCACATTAGAGTTTTTCTTACTGCCTACATGTCTCTTATCACCTACCCGCTCACACCCAGTCTAAAGTGTCTGAGGGAAAATTAAACATTCCTCTGGTCCAGAGAGCCATCTCCAGCAGAACACTATGTGGATCCTACTTTCTTTATGCTCCTTTCATTAGAATGTGGAGACAAAAAAGTAATTTCTCAGCATTACAGCAAAACTAATATCCTAGCCTAATCAGGAATGCTAGGCAGCAGCTTCAGCATAAACACTGGAAAGAAAAAGAATTTGCCATCTAATTTAACAAGCTGAAGAGATGGATTCATAAACAGAGGCACAAGAGTGAGAAATGATTTGGCTAATGCCAAATACCACTTCAGTGAAAAGTAAGAGTGAGGCAAGGCTCCTGAGAGCCAGAAAAACAGATTGCCCTCATTTAGCAGGCAAAATCGCAAAGACTAGTGACTCCTAACACAAACTCCTTCAGAATTTAAAATTGAACTTTATTAGCCTCCCACTCTAATGATTCCAGCGCTTTGAACAGGAAAGGACCTTATTTAAAATGTCTCACTGTGCCTGAAGAGAACCATTATAATGATTACATTGTTGTATAAATACCTCTGCTCGGGGCATGTCTTCATTTGTTTAAAAACAGAAGTCTTGATAAAATGTAGCTTACGTTTTACTACAAGACAGAGTATAAAAAGAACTGTCTTAGCAGGAGGCCCCGTACTCTTCAGGGATTGAAAAGCAAAGAACAACCCAGAAACCTATCAGCCTTACAGTCAGTATTCTGGCCCCTTGGAAACAGGTGTGGAGATCAAAAGCAAGCAGATTAGCAGCCCTTTAGGCAAGGCTTAAATCTTGATCCGATCTATCACAAGATAGAACAAAAAAAAACAGTAAGAAAAGCTAAAGAGTGAGCTCTGTTTAATTTATATTTCCACATTACTAAAAATTAGAAGGGTGCAACGTTCCCTAAGGGAGAGGATAAATTTCTAATTATTCATATTCTTAAATTTAAGCATATCAAACCTGAGTTCTGGATCCAGAACTGCATTTAAGGCTACTCTTCAAACATATCCATTCCCTGTTCATACCGTTTATGCAGATATTTATCTTTCAGTCCATGCTTAGATGTTATTCTAAGTCATGTGTGAATTAATTTTCTATAATAAAGGAAACAGTTACAAAAATACACATAATTCATATTAATTTTTCTGTATTTCAATTTTTTCTTTTTTAGAGAAAAATCAGGGATTTTATTGTTCTGTATATTCATCTCTGTATGTGGTGAACGCAGACCAACTACAGCAGCACTCAAAATACATGGCTTTTTTTAATACACTTCTGTGGGTAGCAGAATGATGTGCACTAAGATGTCTGCAATTCTTGCCTTTCTTTCATCTGATCTAACCACAAGCTATAGCAAATACTCTCTGGAGACTGGGAACAGCTGCTACCTAAAGATTTAGACCTCGTAGTTTTCATAAGATTACCAGGTCAGTGACACTCCAACACAACCTCCATGCAAACCAGCCTTTCGCAGCTGTAGGATTGAGCAAGTTTACTTCCACTGTATGGACACAAGATAGTTACTGGTTTACTTCTTCCCATTACATTACATTACAAAATAATGATAATGAATGCAAAATGAAAAGTCACCATTATACATGAGATTAACACATGAAACCAAAATACAAAACAAAACAAACACATAGAGAGAAAAAGATTTAGGAAACTCAATAAGCCCAGTGAAGGAGAGAATTCACCCTGACAGAAACCAGTTAAGGGCAAACAGACAAACTGTGCTGGTGGGGCTACTCAGTTACACAATTTATCCTTTAATACCTTCTGCTGCAATATTTTTGGGGCACATCAAAGAACAATACAGGCTGATGTTGGTAATCCCTCTCACATATAAAAACTTTCATTACAGAGTGTTAAAGGCATCATTCTGTCTGAGAAATGGGAATTGATAGCGCTTGGCTTTTTTCTGTCCTGGGGAAATATCTAAGGCTCTTTCTCATGGTGACGCTGAGTACTCTTGCCAGAATTTGTTCTGAAGGCTGCAGATGTGCAATATGATGAAATATCACTTTATAAATGGGAAAAGGAGGAAAAAAAAAGTTTAGCGGACCACTTTTCTATGTCAGACCTAGAAACTGCTTTCCATTCTAATTAGTTTTAAAATGTTTCTTGTAAACACTTTTCTATTTCTTCCTGCAAAGTTGTCAGCACTAATTTTTACAGAGGTGCCTGTAGTCAACATCTTCTCTTATTGAAGCACAGTGAAACAAGTTTTATTTTTCACCCATGAGCACTGCAGAGTTCCTTTCCCTATAGAAGTTGCAGTAGTTGGATTGCCCGAGTTGGCTAAGGTGCACTCTCATAATTTCCATTTCAATTTAGTGCTATAATCTTGCTTGTTTCCCAAGCTAAACTTCTGCACTCTGTGGCTATCTTAATTATGCAGTTGCCAAAGTCTACCCCAGGAAGGACTGCATCTTGGAAACCCAGCAGAACTACTTATGTATTTAGTACACAACATGAACTTGAGAGGTTTGAAAGGATGGCACTGCATTTCCTAGCCTCATGCAAAATCAAGCAATCTCACATATTTTTAATACACTCGTAGAGAATTGCAAAATGAGAGTATGAAATAAAACCAAGAGACTAAATTATCCTCTCAATCCTTAAACAAGCAAATCAAATTAGAGCCGTATCTAATTTACTGAAATAAATTTATGTGGAATTTGACCCCTGAATTCATAAAGATGACCCAGTGCCCTAGAGCTAGCCAGGAAAAGCTGCCAACAGTGCATCAAGAGTTTTAAACAGAGGCCATTACCTATTGCTGATTTCTTTTTCAACCTAGGAAAAGAAAATGCTTACCAGATGCTGAAACACTCAGCAGAAGAGAATACACCATTCTCTTCTCATTACTGTGGTGTACATGAAAAGTACCTTCCTTGACTTCAGTGTAGTTAGATGACTACAGACTAGAAAAAGGAGAAACAGTCCCTATGTTTTATTAAACACTTCAAAAACTGATACAAAGAGTGCTCCAGTAACAAGAGCTGACAGCTGTGATTAACGTAGCTACATCTCCTTCCTATCCCTATATCATATCCACTGTAATTTAAAAAATAAATAAAACCTTCTTCTACTTCAAAATGTTCACAAAACTTCTAAAAACACCTATTTTGTAATTTCAAAGCAAACAGAAAATAAACCTAAAACTTTACTCCCCACCAGTCACGCTTCATACAATGGCAGGCTCTATACCTCGGAAGAAGCCCCTACCTATATTGTGTGATTAAACATTATTACAGTAAGAGTGCAAACAGGGGTCCAGAGTCACTACAACACATCCAGACAGAAAAAGCAGCACGATCTCTGCCACAGACCATCTCCAATCTGAATAGATTCAACAGACAGACAAGGGGAATACACAAACAAGTGGAATGAAACACAAGACAGTCAACATGATAGTTTATTTTCCTTAACAGTCCCATGTGACATGAACCAAGGTGTCTCGTGTAGTGACAGTATCATCTTGCCTCGCGATTATTCAGGCCTATTTTAGTCACATTCTCTGTTATTTTTCTTTTTTTACTAAAGCAGGCAAGAGCAAATGGCTTTAAAGTCATATTTAACTTGTCTCAGCCAATTATTTGCCAATGTAACAATATAGCATTGTAGTGTATATTAAAGTTCAAAAGTTAGACTTCAATGCAAAACCTATAAAGAAGAATTATTTATAACCTATAGATTAAGCTGCAAGAAAAGTGGTGGTAAGGTTTTCTCATTGACTGTTGGGGCAGTGGGGCACAAAAGGAGAAGGTATCATTTAAATCCTGTAAGTTTATATTTTATCTTTTAAAATGTTTGTGTTTAAGACACAAATAAAATTACTTATTTTGTGTATGCGTAAATACTGGCTGTGACAGCACTAGCTGTTGAGTCCAATTGCCAGGGCACGTGCCACGCGTACATGCTTCCAGCACTGGAAATGTTCTGCTTTGGAGGACAGAGATTTGCTTTATTAGTCGGTGACAACTATTAGTCAAATTCACGTCAGTAGGATTACTTCCAGGTTTACCAGCATAGTGACCATGTGCACAAAATCAGACCTTTGTCTACTGGCTACAGCATCTTGGCATTACCAGAACACAACCAAGATTTTATTTTCCTGGGCTCTTCTGGAAGCAATTTGGGAAATAATTATTAACAATGAAAATTACCACAGAAAAGGCCACAAAACCTTATGCAAAAAACTGAAAAGGCTAAGGGAGACCCTACAAACTGCATTTTTTCCATTTTCTACCCAAACTGACTTGGAGTTATGGTATTCTTTTAATTTATGCTTCTGTCTTTGATGTAGCTATTAACTGAATGTGCCACTGACCTTGGCTGGATGACAAAGGTAATCGTTTCCCAAGGATGAATTGCTCATGAACAGTTCTTTATTATCAGGCATGCCTGTGATTTCTTTTAAACACTAGTCATGCCTCTATCTATTCTTCTGTTTTGTTTATTTTGATAAAGCAAGTGGATCTTACTACTACAGAACATGCTAAAAATCTCTTTTATTTCCAGCTTGTGGTATTCCAGAGTACAGATTATCTTCCATGTTTTCTCAAAAGAGATCTGAATGAACATTAAGGGGAATTATTGGATACTGGACATTTCCGAAAATTACCATCGGCTCATAGAATACAGGAGGTTTAATCTTCAATTTTTTTTTTTTTTAATCTGGCCCAAAGATTGAAGCATTAAGCAATCCAAACCAGCTTACCAGTGCCTAGAAACTGATGCGGTAGACTTTAACCCTGTGATCTTTTATAATCAAAAAAAACTTATTTTTGATTCCAGTTAGCCTTCTGGATGCCTCAAAGTGGGAAGAACCTCCCTGCAGAAATGGTGTCCCTTGCTCACAGCGGAAGAGAGGACGTGCCAGTGTTACTGCTGCATATTTGCTACTTTCTGTTCCTTATAGGACCACTGATCTTGGAACAAAAAACATGGACAAAAATAGCACCATCACCATCACTTTCTTCTTCTCATCTTCTGTACTAAATAGAGAAATATACATGTAGCTCCTCAGTCTCTTTTATCAACTTACATCTCAGGATTTGATGCATCTAAACCCTTACTCTGTTGTAATAATAATTTGTTCTTTCCTGTCCATCAACCAGTGTGCTATTTTTCAATATCACTGTTAAAGGTGAAGTTTCTGAAATCCAGACCTGTTACTTGCATTGCACACATTTTCCTACCCTTTCTGTCTATATATATATATAGAAAAAAAAATGCAATCTATGTTGACATAATCTGTGTTTTACAATTCTATGTATCTGCCTTGTAGAAAACCCTTTTCCTGCATATTAGCACAAATTAATTCTGCTATTCTATGCAGCATGACCTCACATACATCAAATATCCTTTCTACCAAAGGACAGAATTATGCTAGTTCTTTCATGCACCTGAGATTAAAAACATTGCCCAAAATTTAGAAAAAACAAATATTTAGTGATTATCTCTGAGGTCCCATCCACCAGGCCTCTAAGAATAACATTAGTCTTGTAGGACGGCTTTCTAATCTGGTCAAAGCCAATCTCACACACAAGCCACCAGTACATCCCCTCTTAGGTCAAGATAACAGGATTCCAGACTGGAATCTGGATTTCTGTGAGGTTACTTATTCATTCACTCCTCTTTGGATTTTCTCTCCACAGTCTGACTTGCCTCCTTTAACACACAATTAAAAATAGTTTTAAGGAGTACAATTGTTCTAATTTAACTATTGCCATCTCTCCTTCTTGAAGTGAACCTGCTTTTCCCCATGTCTATGATTTTATTTCCCCCTCCCTGTTATATAGTAATATCAAGGCAGGGGAAGGAATACCTTACATTAGTCTTCTAAATTCTAATATGTAGGTTGCTCAATATTATATGCAAATATTTCATAATCTATTGATATACTCCCTTTAAAGTTCCCTAGTCTCAAAGGGGCTGAGACAAAAGGTTCTTTAAAAACAACTACTGATGCCAAGTACTACCCATTCTTAGTATTCAAATTAGAACACTATAAAGGAGAAAGATTTTTACTGATGATCATTTTACTGAACGATCTTTACGCAAAAAACTCTCAACTGCTCATCACCTATTTCAAAGTCCATGCATTCAGACCACTCCTCTCCACAGGACACATCACCTCTGCCCACCCTCCCACGGTTCCCCCCCCCCCCATCCTGTATCCATACATACCAACAAGACCAAACTCCTGCACTTCTGCATGGACTTCCGATTCTTCCAGTTTGCTTCCTTTGCTGCATGTTTTCGAGTATCATTAATTAGAAAGAAGGAAGTAAAATCAGAATTCTTTAGTCATGGAGAGCTGCTTTAAAGTATGTAGCTGCTCAGACATCCACACCAAACTTACTGAGCTGAAAAAGCTCCTTGTTTTAAAAATGGAAGATTCTTATTCCATAACCTTGTGGGGTCATGGTCAATTGATGACTATTATAGAACGTTCCCTGCAAGTACATATTTCATAAGACAACACCTGAGACACGAATATCTTGATGCTGCCTAAAGCAAGCAGCAATAATCAAGAACACGAATAGTCAATTTATTTTAAAATTGCCATTACTTAAACAGTAAACACAGCTTGCTCTCATATATAATAACTTGCAAGTGCAACTGCTTATGTTGGACAGTAATTTTAGCAAGCTATTCAATATAATTTGCCTGTCTTTAATGAAATTTAACTGCTGGAAACAAGGAGGTACAAGTTGACTCAAGGTTGCTACAAAGCACAAGCCCATGCTCTTCTGACTGTGAACTGAAGTTCAAAATCAGCCGCTCAGAGAGAAACAGTTTCCACTGAGGCAGATAAAATAGGTTCCAAGGAAAGGGAGGGAACTGGCTCCTTAGCAGCGATTCAGTCTCAGACTAGAGAATTTCCAAAAGAATTAGAATTTACCTACATGACAAAGAATTTCCGCTATTCTAAAATCCTGAGCTAGGAGGCTATTATAAGCTTACTGTTTGGGAAGAAAACAAAAAATAAATCTACCAAGCCATCTTTAGAAACAGGTGAAAGGGAGACAAAGAAGATGTACGCTGTTTGTTCAAAACTGTATCATCAGGTACCGAATCAGACTAGCAGGAAGTCCTTGCCAGACTTCCGACGCATTCTGATCAAATTTCATTTTTTTAAACAAATCAAATTATTCAGGTTGAGGATCCTGTATTAAAAAGAATACTGGTATTTTGTAACTTGGGCTACAAATTTGGCCCTAAATCAAGTGGATTTCTTCAACTTCCCTCATTTTTCTGAGATCATGATGTAAGAATACAGTCATTACTTAAAGTACACAATGAACTAAATTATGTAAACTTGCTGCTTAAGAGAGAACAGATGCTCCAGCACTTCAGAAAATGCTTTATTACAATGGATTAAATGCTTTTGATTCTAACGTAGTTTAGGGTTATGATTCTGCTCAGCCCTGTAACAGAACTGGACCACCTACTGCATCATTGAATTTCTTGTTTTCAGAAATACAGTGGTCCTACCAATGCGAGTAGGCTTCAGCATCACAAAAGTCTTGGCCATTGCACACGCAGTGAAATGCAGAAGTCAGTTTACTGCCAAGATAAATTATCAGCTGAGCATAGGGAGCAAGGGCAAACATCCACAGCAAACGGGAACGTTAGAACAAGAATGTTAACCTTCCTGTATTTCACAAATCCTGCATACTTTTCAGATTTAAAGAAAAAAAAACCAACAGCAATAGAATTCTCTATTAGCATTTCAGAGGACCTTATGGATGCTAGATTTCATCATACAGGGTAAGCTTAGGAAAATTAAGATCAAGTTAAAAGATTAAAAAGAACTCTAGAACATTTAGTGGTTACTTTCATTATAACGTCAAATCTGTTCTCTGGAACTGAAGTTAAATCTCACAGATTTACTGAGCAGCCCAAGTAGAAATAGCAGACTATTTCGATATTGGAATACTTGAGTTAATAAATGTTTAATATTAATAATTTCTGGTGTGTCCATTTTAAACTTCTATTTCAAAGACTCACTTTTTTTAAAGATGGTCTAATTCAGGACAGCATTGATGAAATACAGAAAGCTCTTATTTTCCAAGTGGTCATCTCTATTTCCAGGCCAAATCCTCAAAAAATAAACTAGGTAAAATTGCCTTTGATGTGTGCTGAAGGAAAAGCAAGTTTTATTTGAATAATTAGCACAAGACCAACAACAGGGACCTCGAAAGGAGTCAGCCCTCAGAAAAAGCAGTTTCTAAGATCTCCAGAGGACAGAACTGCTGGACTAGGAATCTTTCAACATTAAGCTTCATATTCTCTAGGAAACCAACTGTAAAACAACCTTACAATTAATGAAATGCTAAGATGGAATACCAAGTAGTCAGATGTAGTTAATATTAATATTTCTTCTACGCCAACTGTGGTCCCGTCGTTCTAAGACCGTACTTCCCAAGTTCTTTTTCCTAAATACAAACACTAGTGTCTTTTTCGCAACGTGGAAAAAATCAGTATCGTACAAGCACCCTGGGCCTAAGCAGTTAATATTTATGTTGTTGCAACCTTGGGCTAAAAATATACAAACCTCCCATGTCACCCCAAACCCTATTCACAAAGTGGGACTGTGTAGATATTTGCTGGATGAGTGGTCGGTGAAGTGGATAGAGAACTGGCTGAATGGCAGAACTCAGAGGGTTGTCATCAGCAGCGCTGAGTCTAGTTGGAGGCTGGTGACAAGTGGTGTCCCCCAGGGGTCAGTACCGGGCCCAGTCTTGTTTAACTTCTTCATCAACGACCTGGATGAAGAGTTAGAATGTACCCTCAGCAAGTTTGCTGATGACACCAAATTGGGAGGTGTGGTAGACACACCAGAAGGCTGTGTTGCCATTCAGCGTGACCTGGATAGGCTGGAGAGTTGGGCAGAGAGGAACCTGATGAGGTTCAACAAAGGCAAATGCAGGGTCCTGCACCTGGGGAGGAACAACCTCATGCACCAGTACAGGCTTGGGGTGGATCTGCTGGAGAGCAGCTCTGCGGAGAGGGACCTGGGTGTCCTGGTGGACAACAGGTTAACCATGAGCCAGCAGTGTGCCCTGGCTGCCAAGAAAGCCAATGGAATCCTGGGGTGCATCAAGAAGAGTGTGGCCAGCAGGACGAGGGAGGTTCTCCTTCCCCTCTACACTGCCCCAGTGAGGCCTCAGCTGGAGTACTCTGTCCAGCTCTGGGCTCCCTACTTCAAGAAAGATGAGGAGCTACTGGAGAGAGTCCAGTGGAGGGCTACAAGGATGATGAGGGGACTGGAGCATCTCTCCTGTGAGGAGAGGCTGAGGGAGCTGGGCTTGTTCAGCCTGAAGAAGAGAAGGCTGCGAGGGGACCTAATAAATGCTTATAAATATCTGAAGGGTGGGTGTCAGGAGGATGGGGCCAGACTCTTTTCAGTGGTGCCCAGCGACAGGACAAGGGGCAATGGGCACAAACTGAGGCACAGGAAGTTCCAGCTGAACATGAGGAAGAACTTCTTCCCTCTGAGGGTGACGGAGCCCTGGAACAGGCTGCTCAGGGAGGTTGTGGAGTCTCCTTCTCTAGAGATATTCGAGACCCGCCTGGACAAGGTCCTGTGCAGCTTGCTGTAGGCGACCCTGCTTCGGCAGGAGGGTTGGACTAGATGACCCACAGAGGTCCCTTCCAACCCCTACTATTCTGTGATTCATGGAAGCCACCAGAAAGTTCAGATGAAAATTTTGCCCTGCACTACAACCTGTTTGGAAATTAGGAAAATGATCCAACATAAGGAGACCAGCACTTTTGAAAGCAGAGGAAAAAAAAAAAAAAAACCCCAAAACAACACAAACATAAAATCAGAGCAAAGTCTAACCTGTTTTGGGAAAGCTTTGATTTACCAACTTAAATACAGAACTTTGCATGTGGAAAATAATAATTTACACTGAACGCTAACAGGCAGCAGATAATTGAATGTGAGGAGTGAACGCCCAAAACTGAACTTCTAAACTGTCAAGCAGAATCCTGATACTTGCAACTTGCAACTAGTATGAACTGGTTGGAAATTCTGTTAAGTCCTGGACTAGAATTAGCATGTCCTGAACCCTCCCATTAAGAGAGTCACATGAGACAGAACCATCAATGAGGAGGATGAAGAAATGTTGTGCTTTTGCACACAGACTATTCATATTGGGAAAATCAGACAGGTTGAAGTTCTGGAAACTAGAGGAAGTTGAAAAGAAGGGTTCCCAAAGTGAAATAGTGGTCTCAGAAGTAGCGGCCCAGGAAAAAAAAAGAAGCTCAAGATCCTGGCTTGAGGAAGGCAAGGGAAGATCCTGGACATCAGACAGATGGGTGGATATGGACGCCAGGGAATGCCCAGGGATCTTGGCCAGTAATGCCCAAGACCAGTAACTGCAGGCAGTGGTGCAGCACAAACTGACACAACTTTCTGTCCAACTGTCCCAAAGTAGCAGTGATGTCCCAGCTGGGAAGTCAAGAACAAGTGAACACAATGCTAGCAGGGAACAAGCGTAAACAGCAAGGAGGGTAAAAGCTCTGGCCTTGTTTAATCCTAAATAAACCCAAATATCCAGATGCTCTACAGGTTGATTACTCTGTCTTGCTTATGATCGGAACTTCTCTTTCAAGAGAAATCCTTCACCACAAAACGCTAATACTACCAGTATTTTTAAAACAAAATACAGGCAAGACCAGAAAAAAAAAAAAAAAAAAAAAGCCAGAGTAAATAAGGCAAAGGAATCACATAATGCAATAAAATGTTACCTGAAGGCAACAATAAAAAACAGACTCTTGGCAAACCTATTAGGATTCCCCCCCCCAAGTTCTTTCTTTGAATGGTCAGAGTAATATACTATTATTTTTAAAGATGTATTTTGCAGGCATATACCTACATTCATACATAAATATGTGTTTTTGGATCAAGTGGAAGATACACAATGGATAGCTGAAGGCAAGATGCTAGCTCTGCTAAGAGAAAGATATGAAGACAGATGTGGTAACAATAAAAAAAAAAATCTGGATTAAACTAGTAAACTGAAGACAGACCATTCTCTTGGTTAATGCACGTACTCTACGAGTCTATAGCCACAGCTGACAAAATGAAATTGCAAGTATCTGTTTCCAGAAAAGCAGACATGAAGTCTAATAAGCCTAACCATGAGACTGAATTGGATAAACTTTCTGTTGACCAGCCAGTACCCCTTCTCTGATTCCCCTTAACGTCTGACTTTTCAAATCTTAGCAAAAAGATTTGTGGGTTCATGTGGCTTTAACAGAAAGTTCACATATTTCAACAGCAACAATCTTTATTCTGCTTATTAGAGTAGGAAAAGCAGGGTGGAAAAACAAAGCCATTTTAGTCAAGTTAACCAAATTCTGAGTTAAGTGAAGTACAACTTCAGCACAATTACATCTTAGATTCAGTAAGAATGAAGAGCAAAGCAGGGCAGAGTTATCAGCATCTTGTTCACCTCTCCCTTAAATATATACTTCTCATCTTAAGAAACTGAAATCCCCAGGCTACTGCAGCTCTTCTCTAACATGACAAACAAGGAGAAAAATGCTTAGTAAATGATCAAGGAGCAAGAAGACAATGAATTAAAATATCTGATGTCTTTCCTTGCTAATTGCATTGAGAGGGAGCTAACACCAGGAGCAAACTGATGACTGACACTCAGGAAAGGACTATTAAGACTATGCATCCTTACCCTATGCTGCTGCAACTTCTTCTTGAGGGACGTAAGGCATTAGGGGACACGGACAGTACACATACAAAGACTTTAAGCAAAACATGAATGCAAGCATGCAACTAATAGCTTGCAGCAGTTTAAGGCATAACATTTCTGATAATTGTTCAATTATCTTTGAGACCTCCAACCAAAAACATAGCTTGGTACAAAACTAAGGAAAGGAGAAGCCTTAGATCAGAAAAGAAGTGATGGCATTTTAGAATAGTTAAAGCACAGGGAATAGTAGCCAAGGTAAGCTGGACTTGTCCCTTGAGTTGAAGGTGACGCACATTGACTTGTTATCTACAATTTTGTTCTATTCTTATTTCCACTAACAAGTTATGTTGTTTTTTAAATACTCTTTTTTCTACCTATCAAAAAAGAACTGAAGTGAGCAATACCCCACCAAACCTGCTAAGCAATCATGGTTTATACCAAAATTCCTGTATCCCTAGGAGCAGCCATAACATAAGAATCCAATTAATGGCCTCCTGAAGGCCAGGATAGGTGGAGACTGAAAGTTTAACAGGCTGCAACTGTTCAATCCAGAGACAACAGGAGTAAGAAAAATGCAGGTAACCCAGATATATGCAATCCAACTTCAGACATCTGGTATTCAGTTATCACTAAAGAGACAGACATGCAATCAGCTAGATAATTTAGGTGCTCAGCTTCTTCTAAACAAACTGTTATTTGGGTTAGCAGCTTATTATCAACACAATGCAGTCTTAAAATAGTAAGATACTGAACCACTTAAAAGTAAAAGATGAATAGGAAACTCCCTTGTTGCGCTCTCAGCCTTAGTGGAGTTTACCAAAGATGATGATCAACAGGGAATGCCAGTAAGTTTAATAAAAACAAGACAACAATGGGAATTTTGAGGTTACAGTGAAAGCAATGTCTGCTCAAAGGCAGACAAAAACACATTCAAAGAGATAATTCACCATTTATTTTCAAGACACAGTCAACACATCTGAACTTCAGCCTTAAAACTTCAACCATTTTTTGTTATAGTTAGCAATAAATTTTTCCTTGTCCACAAAGGAGACCTAATCAGTGGCACTTTTCCCTAACAAGATAACAGCTGGCAACAGCAGTTATATTGATTATTTGATTCCAGCTACCTTTGCAGAACAAAGCCTTGGCCATGAATGAATAATTCTCACCTCTCTATCATGGTTTATTATGTATTAAGAAAATGATTGAACTTGGGGGAGAGAGCTTTCTACTGTTAGTCTTTCAGGTATATTTAACTACCACCTAGCTGCTTTTCCTAATAAACACACAGTGACCGGATAATTAAGCCTCATGTTATGTTTGCGACTGCTTGGGTTTTCAGGGCCCTTTCCAGTTTGCTCCTCCCACAAAAGCAGCCATAAAAATCAGCCTACACGAGTAAACTGCTGAATTGCTGCACTGCCAGAAACAGTGGGCCTTTATGATAGCAAAATTCTTCTTAAAAGAGACGCAAGACAAATGAGTTTTGATAAATTACTATTTCAGACCTAATCTGTTTTATAGCTAGACAGTGAATGAAACAATGCTTCTAGAGAAAACCCAACCTCCCATCTTGTCTCTTCCACCTTCTTCTCTCTACTTATCCATTAAAAAAAAAAAATCCAAACCACCTCAAAAACCTGGAACACCTTCACCACTCTGCAGCTTAGTGCAGGATCATGAAGAAGGGAGATTCCTGAGCCGAAACTGAGACAGTTTGACACGAGCCTCCTGGCATGTCCCACTACAAGAAATTCTCCACAAAAGAACTATAACCAATGTCAACAAATTAATACAGTAGCAACACAGGGTAATAGGGAAATGATGTCTGTACTTAACCACTTGTTCTGAAAACACTAATATAATTCAATTTTGTAGATTCATTAATAGCAAATTAAACAGATTCTTTTTATTGCTGTGCCACAGTTTGGGCTGCGTGCATTATGCAGCTAAATAGCATTGATAAAACTACTACACTGTTATACAGAAATGCAGAATGTAATTAGTATTCCACTTTGCATATGCAATCGCTGCTATACTATAATAAAGAATTAAATGATAAACAAGATTTAGGATACAACCATTTGCCCTCTTTCCAATCATTATATTTTGCAATGAAATGGCATTATTCAATTCAGCTTCTAAATATCTTACAAGAGAATAATGAACTTGTGATGCTCTGGAAAGAAGGCCAGGGGCTGTTGCGTTGATAACAGCATTGCATTCTCATGACATGAAGAAACTGGTAAAGTCTAGGACATAAAAAAAAACGTTCATTGTGTGATGAGGATAACATTGTGCTTGTGCTATAAGAAGTTAGTTCATTCTCCTTTCTGTGCATGTGTCTTTTACTTCCAGTGCATCATAGTTGAGTATCTGGGTTTTACTTAATTACTACACAAAGTCATAAAATGGGGGAAAACAAACCCTAACCACTGCAAAACAACTCATTCCTGAATTCCTGCTTTCTGTTCTTTTAATTGATTCTAATAAAGTTTGCCTGCAGGCATTAAACACAAGTACAAATACCGTGAAATACTCAAGCTTGCAGAAGCTTGGTAGTTGGCCACAATTTCATTTTCATAACAAAAAAGAACAGTACAAATCAGGAGGGACAGCTCTGGAAATGTCCATGGTCCCATATACCTGGTATTTGAAAATGCCTTGTTTGCAAAACAAGTTACAATACTGAGACTGGCAGCATAAAATATAAAATAGAAAAGGTTATTCAAAGGATACTCTATACAAAACACATACACATAAATTCTGCTGTATTCAAAAATATCTTTTTTTAAAATCACTATGTCAATGCACTTACTTGGATTCCATTTCTATCACTTCAAAAATCGCTTTAGTACTGTGTCAAACTCCCTTCCTGCTATAACCAAAGATGTAATTGTGTAGTGGCTATGTCTTTTTCTGTTTTCTGTTAATATTTGGGATAATATTTTATAGACATATGATCCTGCTTGGTGTATTCATGTTATTAAGCGACACACTTCAAATGTTTTTATATTTTGTGCTTCTATTTTACTCTCCTCTAAAAGTATATTATCTAAACAATGTATATGGCTAAAAGATATGTCACTGAAGTACTTGAATGGCTCAAAGACCTCAAACGCACACAGAGTTTTGCTACCTTGCCTCAAATCGCAGTCTTGATCTGTATCAGAATCTAGAAAAGCACTGAACAAGCATTTCAATATTTTTTTCATGCTATCTAACCATATTTATTTAGATGTTGCTGTCAAATTGGAACTAACAGTTGCTGCGGATAAGTATCATCCATCCATTCTCTTCACTTCACAGGTAAAGCATTTCTCTAAACAATAAACACATCCATGAAATGAAAGAACAAGTCCCATTTCAAGAATGTACCACTTGGAATTAAAAGCAAAAGCTTATACCGCTGCATAAGAAGGAAACAGAATAGCAGAGACAAAACCAAGCAAGGGAGTTACCATGAACTTCAGCTACATTTCAAATTCCTTTTCTTAAAAAAACTAAAACCCTGCAGATTGACTAATCCAAGATTTTCCTACTTAAATAACTCCACATAAAGATCAGCTTCTCAAAATCTTTAAACTGTCACTAAAAATTAAAAAGCTTTACAAAAAAAACCTGACCACTCGCTAATTCACTGTGATACGGTGAGATTAGCCTCTGCTCTTGTGGCAGCAGCAGTTTTTAAATAGGGCTCCCCTTAAATCTCTGAAAGCATGGTCGTTCCCCAAGTCCTGCATGCAGGATACAGATTTGAGAATGTTCCCTCCCAAAAGATGGAAGTTGTTTTCCAGACTGAAGTTTACCAGTAACACATTTAGAAAACTGATGCCACCACATCATAAGTTTTTCTCATTGTGAAAATACTTCACAATATTAAGCCGGTGTCATTGTTCTTTTTTTTACTAACAAGGCACAAAAGGATAAGTAACATGGCAAAAGTCTTAACAGTGACAAAGCTAGAGACAGAGTTTACATATGACACATTATTCCTTATCCTGCTTCCAAGGCTACACAGCTTCACGTTTATCCTATTATTTATGTGAAAACAGAAAGCCTACTAGCATTAGGGTATCTTTGTGCCAAAGGAAAGTTAAAATTTATTACAAATACTGTGACAGCAGTTTGCAAAGCGTTCACTGAACAGCTTCTAGTACATGCCAGTGGGAATGTCTCAAGCTGCCCTGTAAAATTAATTCCTTGTTCTTTTTCGACGAACTTATCTGAAACCAGAACTAATGTTCATACATGTGAAAAGAAGAATTGCAATGTCCTATTTTACACTTCATCTGACAGGAAATCTGTGCTGGATATAAACCTCAAATATTGACTAGCTCCCAGCATAGAAGTTTCTAACATCTAAATATTAACTGCTCCTAAAACATTTCGGAAGGCTAACAGCTGTATCTTCCAAGAGCAGTGGAACAGCAATTGTTTTTCCTAGCACTTTCATTTTACATCAACACAGATTCATCTCTAGAGTAATTTCACTCATTAAAATGGTTTTACATAAATTACGGGTTTGGCTGATTGCGTTTCACCTAAACTCTACTACTACCACACTAGTGCTTGTTGACTTGTTAATTAAAAATGCAGGTCCATCAAGCTAGTAAGAAAATGAAAAACTTCCTCAGAAATGGTAGTCTCTATAGCTGCTAATTTTTGCATGCCTAAAGCCAGTTTAGTACACAGGAGAGTAAACTATAAAAGACAATTTTTTTCTTTATGCAAGAGCAATGAACAATGAGTAATAAAAGGTATCAATTATTCACACTGCTTTCCAGCAGTCTGAATTTCAAGATGGGAAAAAAAAAAAAATAGGTAAGAAGCTATAACTGCTTTTGAGTAAGGGTAAAAATTATTTGGTGAAATGTAGATATCTCTGAACAGAGAAACTGGAAAAATATATTACTATTAATTTGGAACCAAAAAAAGAAAAACATACCCAGCTTGATTTTCTTTCAATTTCTTAATAATGCTTCTGGGAATGCTGAGAAACCACAGCTGGCCCTGTGCCTCCTTGGCTTGAAGCAGATGTATCTATGCACCAACAGCTGAACATGTGAAGAAGAGTTACTTCCACAGACATGAGGCTTATCTCCAACTTCCCGATGTTGGAAACATTGTATATTGGACAAACTCCACTCCTCTGGCTTTGCTTTTTTTTTGTTTTTTGTTTTTTAAGAAACAGGTAAGGAACAGTAATGAGAGGAACATAAAAATTGCAAGCATCAAAAATGTTTCAAAATGTTTAAAAAGACTCATAAACCAGTAAACATCATCTACCAATGAAGTAAACCTTTCCACAGGAATGCAGATTAAGCACTCAGTGCTTAACAAGTTTTTATTTTGGTGTACCCAAAGTAAAAATTAAGTTCAATGTTTCTTCCCACCATTTTTTCCAATTTCAGTATTCACCCATTCCCTCTCACTTATCCACATCAAAAAAGCATTCATTTAGATTTAGGTTTGGTAGCCATACTTTCATTCCACTGCATTATTTATTATCTGAAAGAGTAGGAAGCACCCTGCAAGTAAGCAGAGAGCACAAACTGATAAAACCAAGTTCACAGAGGATTAATCAGCAGAAAAGTTGTATGTTGCCACCGAAAAGACATAGCACCAAAAGAAGAACCGGAAAGAGTGAAGGTGTGTTAGAATTTGCAAAGATCATTTTTAACATATTAGCAATGACTTTAATTATTTAAAGGACCAAAACTAGTGCCAGTAGGCAAAGATCAAAGATCCCTACTGCAGATGCTAGGAGGACAAGAAGGATAGACTACAGGTAAGGACCAGGCGCTCTCCCTTAACAGCATCTCAAATGACTGCCGATAGACAGAACACTGTCCCAGACGCACCACTGCTCTCATGAAGGAGGATATTTCATAATGTAAGCCAACGGAGTTGAAACAGAAATGTTGACTATGACAACAAAGTAAGGACTAACAAAAGTGAAGGAATGGAGAGGGAAACCACTGCACTAGAAAGTGAGCAGAATTCTGTGTGAACATGGTGATACACACTCATAAATCTCAAGACAACATCTAATAGCAGGAAACACAGACAGACCTAGCTGTGTCCAGTCAAAAATGCTGAAATCACAGTTTTTGTAGAACACATTTTAGAATTAAGGTCAGTACTAAACAAGTTAATGCAAGCAGTCAAAGAATAAAAACTATGGTTGCTCTGTATTGTATTCAAGCAACTGCCACACCCACGGTAACAGTATTGCACAGTTTGCAAGAGCTGCTAAAGAAGGGCATATTAGCTTTCTAAACTTCAAAAAGGTAACAGCCCTATCCATTGTGCATTTGATGAATTTGTCCATCTTAGCTCTTAACAGAAGGGACTCAACAAAAGACTGACTTCTGTTTTCTTCCTTCCCCCAAATCCTTAAATTATTACATTATAGTGGTTTAGAATGTTGATATAACCATGCATTTTTCTAAATAATAAAATACGAAGAAAAGAAAGGGCTGGCTTTCCTTTATGGTATTTTCTTAATGAATTCAAGAGGGAAAAAAGGATATCAAGAGTTTATGATCTGTTTAAACATAAAGCCAAAGAATTATAGATAAAGTTCCAAACCATTAATCCATTATATACTGTGAATTGGACAACCCCAGTGAGGTATCATTTCCAGAAATGAATCGGGCAAAGCCATCAGCAAATAGTTAACACTCTGAACCCCTGAAACACTCTTTGATTCAATTCAAGCTGCAAACCTCTACATTTAGAAGCTAATTTACACTGGAATCTGGAATTTAATCATCTCTTCTCATGCATTTGAAGAAGGATGACTTTACTTCACAGCGTCTAAATTAACTTTGAAATTTTGCTACACACAGTAATATAATATCTAGTCAGATATGCTGATCTTACCTTGAAAAAAATTAATTGCTTGATTCCTCCTCTTAATATTATCCTGATGCTGATAAAATTTCCCTAGGCAGCACTATGAGACAGTTTGGACTTTGCTCAAATAGGGTAGGATGTATATAAAACCATATAAAGATCATCAGTCATGGGGAAAAAAACACTTTTTAGACTGGAGGAAAGAAGAGATGGAAGGGACATAATTTTTGGTTTGATCCACAGTTCATTGATTGCAAAATAAATCAACCAAAGGCCATTGAAATAAATAAGAAAAAAAGTTGTATTTGCAAAGTGAGTGTAATGTTGAATTCTCCTTTTTAATTTTTTTGTTTTGTGGCTGTTACTTAAGTCAATAAAACTTCTACCCGTACCATTATTTACACCACACTTCTTGCAAGAACACTACAAAAGTGATTAGCTATGGATTTCCAAAAGGGCTCTGAAGAATCCTCTGGAAGGGGAAATTCTGAGAAGTCTAGATGTTCAGGCAGTAAATAAAGGGGAAAGTTTATGATTTTCTCTTCTCAAGAAACAAATTCTGCAATCAGTAACAAGGAAGAAAACCAACCATAATCAATATGAAGAGTCTTCCTATGCTTCAGACTGTATGAAGGCAGAAGTGTTTTCTTGTAAGAGTCCTCTAGCTCAGGAAGAAAAATGTCAAGTATTAGCACGATCTAGTGGGTTTATTCTTGTTTAGTATTTGAAGAGAACAGCAAGTTCTCTGATCCTCCTAAGCCAAAGTATTGACCTTCACAGAATCACAATGCAGTCAAGCCCTCTGCTAATAAAGTAAAACCGTATGACATTAGAGTGAGTTGTTACTAGTTAACATACTACACATTTAACTGGTTTATTCTCACCATACCGGGCTCTGCCATTCCACAGGAGCTTACACCATTGATCTTTCCAAAGAACAGGATGTGAAAGCAGCCATTTCTGAGAAGACTAAGAAATTCTCCAAGAGGGAACTCTACAGATGGATATTTTAAAAATAAATTGCTGTAAGGGGATGGGAATTGTTAATTTAATTCTTTGTGAGTCTAAAGTGAGAAATTTTCCATGCAGTAGAATTACAAAAAAGGGGAAAGCAGTTTTCCATATTTTTTGGCAAACTGGAGTAACCAACTTGTGGTATCTCCATAAAGCATACTGGTTATTTATAGTTCTATACCATTTCTTACTCTTCATAACGCAAAGTACATTAAGCATAACATGCCTTTATTTACAATGGAATACAAAATGGTAACCAAGTGTATTATGTCCTTTGTGATGTATTTATGTACCCAATAAGCAAAACAGTAACATCATCTGTAGATAAAGAAAAATGTCTAATATTGTAATCTTTACAACACAAATTAATGATTGTCTGCTACACAAAAACACTAATCCACTCCACAGCGAGGCACTGGAGAATATTATACACATCTTTTGTTTTTGTTTCTTTAAATTGCCAAAATGTCATTGCTTACCTATAAAATTACTTCTGCCACTTACATTCAGTAAACTTGTAGTCAGCACTCTATTGTTAATATAGCTTGAAAAGAGTGTACTGGGATTTTTCACAAGCAATTAAGGTCAATTAATGCTCAATACATTACTTTCCATTTGATAGCTTACACTACAGCAGATATTTAACTCATAGCCACTTATTAAATTTCCTGCTTACTAAGCTATATGCTAGGCTGAAGACTTCCAACATCCTTTTTTTTCCTGTTGGGAGTTTTATTGTTAAAGTTAGATGAAAAACTTATATGTAACCACTTATTCTTCGAGACATGTTTATCTAACATACATAAGCTTTAATTAAAAGTGAGTTTCTCTTTTTTTGGCCCTGAATATCAGCAAACTGCAAGGTATGAACTTTTCTACTTGAAAAAGAGTCAATGGCTCAGCCGACAGCCTCAGTACACATCCACCCAGAGTTCTAACACAGAGACAAATAGCAAGGTTGAGTCCATGACTGGAGTAATGCTCCAAGGCGACAACCAAACGCTGTGCTGAAACTTTGCTCCTCACTCAACACACCACATTGCATCAGTATTATTCAGCTAACATGGAAACTGCAGCCCATTCACTGTTGAGCCACAGCCACCAGCAGTTAACCAGGCAGATGAATAACTGAACAGTAAGTCAGGTTCACCTTTAACAGCAGCACATAGGAGGAATCCACAGCACTAGGTTCCAGCCAACAATGCATGCTTTCAAGATCACCCTGCACCTTTCTTAAGAACAGCAAAGTTGTGCTTAATCAGCTTTAATGTTACCAAAAACATTGGAATGTATAACCATTCATGCCACTGACAAACTGACCTCTGTGGCTTTGCTGTTGTCATTAATAACACAGCAATGATAGTAATTTATAAGTTTTCACACATGCAGCTTCTTTTAGTGATTAACTAAGTAATGTCTAACTTGATTTGAGAACGAATACATTCCTGCCTTCAGGAAAAAAAGAAAACAGAACTAATTAATATAAGCAGATATATGTATATTTGTTTTACATAAGGGGGAAAAAAAAAGCTTTTAAGGTAATTTTCCAGGAAAAACTGGCAACCAGAAAACTAAAAATATTTGAAGGAAGGAGGATTGTAAAAATAGAAGGAATATAAATTGTGGGAAATATTTGTGACAACAGGAGTTTTCAAAACAAATGCTATGGATAAAGATGCAGAAAATTCAATTATGTGGGAACTATTTTGACTCAGTACTGTTTTTAACTTGCATTTTGCAAGTCACAGAAAGTGAAAGGATAATCTGAATTATTTACAGAATGGTTTCCTACCCCACAGTCTTTCCTATATGCAGAATTTTAGCTTTATATATATATAACAACAAATATTACTAATAACCCTGAACTTTAGAATTTTAAAAGTCCTTCATGCAAATACATTAATTCCTTTACTCTTTTGGAGTACAATGGCAAGCAGGGACTAGATTTGGAAAAAAAAAAAGCAAAAAGAGATGCATTGAAATCACACAACAAAGTAGTTTCATTGTGATATTGAGAGGAGTACGAAACAAATACAAGATAACACTGATAGAAGAGTCTAGCAAGCCTTTTCCCCTTAAACTATCCATTCACTTAGATTGGCCTCATTGCAAAAAAAATTTAAAAAAAAAATTACATGATTTAATCTGCTTAGCAACAGCTTCAATAGCAGTAAACAATAATTAATTCTAGCAAGAAAATGAGAAGTTTCTTCTCAAAGGGTTAGTGTCATATGACACGGACCCACAACTTACATACAATCACATCAGCTTTTTGAAATAAAATGAGCAACAGCATTTCCATATTTTAAAAACCTAGAAATTAACATTTAATATAAGTTGTACTTTGCCTTTCAGTACTTTTAGCACAGACACAGCTGCACTCCATCACTACGTGAATGTCTAAAGAGAGAAGTCAGAAAGCATGGCTGCACAAGCTCAGAGTCTGCCTCTCAAAGGGGAATCCTTCTCTGACCCTGGAATTCCTCTTCCGTGTTCCCTGTCCTTCCAGACACACTCCCTCTGCTCAGCTCTGGAAGCCAGCATGCCCTTCGGAAAGCACACTCAAACTCAGCATAATGCACGCTCTGTCTTACATTACAAGTTGAATTAGTTCAGGGATGGGTTCAGTGCATGCCAGAGTGGGGAGAGCAGGGTATTAGGTCCTCTGCCACTGGCAGCGAGTTGTTACAACAGTTCAGCTGTCCCACGTAACTACCCCTTAAATGCAAATCAGTGACGGTTACCTCAGTTTCCAAACTTCAAGAATGGAATAGGAAACAAAACTGCGCATCTCTTATTTTAAAAGTATTTTTACAACTAATGTTATTTCAATAGCAGCATGGTTTTAAAAAAATAAAATTAAGATGTACAGAGAAGATTATACCTATCTTTATGCCAAAACATAACAACACCAGACAGACTATCCATAGCAGGTTACTAAGTTTGTGATCTCAAAGGAACATTGACGATGTGAGTTGGCCATGAACAACTACAGGGTTAGATCTGAACTTAAGACATTTTCCTTTTAACTAGTCTGCCTTTTCCAGATTTTCAAACATCTCTAGAGAAACTGATTTTCAAAAGAAAAAAATACCAAAAAAATAAATCTTTCCTAAAAAACATATGAGCGAAATCACCTGTCTTACTGTTAGTCCCTTAACATACCAAGGCACAGAAACAGATAAATATTTGTCATGAGGAAAAAAAAAAAAAAGAGCTCAAACAAAAAGGATATTCAGCTCCATTTTTACAGATTCTACCTATTTGGTTTACTTTCCCACACTAACAATGATCTCAAATATTTCTGTTCAAAGTGTCCGTTTCAACCAATTTGGTCTTTTTCCATTGATCAGACATCGATTTCTTTTACCTCCCTTATTCCTAATAGAAAACTAGAGTAAAGCTGGGTTGTGTAACTATTCATTTGCATGCCCTCCATCATCAGTGAACATTAGAATAACCATGGAAACACTTTTATTTAACATGTATTCCCTCTGCCACAGCAAATACAAATATCACCTAACAAGATGCAACTAAGGAAAACTGATTTTAAATTGAAAGAATGTTGCCTGACATGAGACAAGCAATAAAGACATTAGAATGTTTCTTTTTCATCATATCAAGAGAGAGAAGAAAACATCAAAGTAGTGGAGGCTTTGGACATTTACTATCAAACCAAATTGATACTGAACAATGTGAGTATCACCAAAAAAATCAACAATAGCAAAACACAAAAATCAGAAGAGAAATCCATTCTGAGACCTTGAGGGCCAGATATCTGTTCACCCCAAAAGAAAAAGAGGCTGGAATACAGGTGTTTGCCTTGATTCCAAGCAGCATTATTGCACTTAGTGATAGCAACAGCTACCTTACCTATAATCTAAATCCAAGACTAAACTGCACTCAGCCAAAGCTGAGAACCACGTATTTAAGATTTGGAAGATATGCCAAATCACATAACTACATGTAATGCAGAATGGTATAACCCAGTAACGTTAAATACTTTCGGGATAGGACTGAAACAGTATGAAGTTATTTGTATTAGACCAGCCCGACAGGTTTTCTTCTGCAGCAAAACGAGCACACCCCACAGGAATGATTACAAGATACTACACAGCACAAATTAAAGAAAAATGAAAATAATTAACTACAGCCATAAACAAGTAAATATTGCATTTTGCTTCATTTCCACAAAGAAAAAATAAACTGAACTTAAGAATCAGACAAGCATATGGCTCACAGCTAAATCTACATGTACTGAGAATTAGCCCGAAACTAGCTACTGTCTCTAAACTGTTAAACAGGCTGCAGATGGGAAGAACAAGTGACCCTTACACTTTAGTTTAACTACTTATTACACAAGACAAATTGGACAAGCAAAACAATTTGCTTGGCAGAATTCACACAAAGAAATGCTATTTGCAGAAGGCTAAAAATGTTCTCCCATTATTGCGTGGTATTTGGATTATCTATTACATCAAGAGGCAAAAAAAATAAACATCTTGAAAATCAGATCCACTTGTCACGAAAAGAAAGTTTCAGAAGAACAATAAAAGAGGCTCCAAATTGAACTTAAAAAAAAAAACAACCCTCAATTTCTGTAGTATCAAAATTTAAACAGGAAAAGAAATGCAAGATATAAACGTTCTTAGGCTGTTTCTTGTAAATTAGAAAAATAAGTTTTCATGGGTTCTTTGCTGAGTATCTGTATACAGCAAGCACCAGAAGTGCCAGAACAAGTCATTTTCTAACATAGGGTCTGTAAAGGATTATTAAAATTCCTAGTTATGATCTATGATTCCTTTTGAACAGAAAGATAAATGTGTTGAAGAAATTCAGAATTGGATAAAAGAAAGTCAGAGATATTTTCAACTTAAATACTCTAGAAGGAAACAAAAAGGGAGGGACGTGGGAGGGGTTCAAAGCATGAAACAGTTCTCAGCAAAATTTTCATAGTCAAAGTTTGTTGTCATGTTTTCGGACTACATTCAGACTGCAATCATCAGACCAAGTCTCACCTCAGAAATGTATTTCTTTGTATAGGACTAGAAAAGGCAGTTTCGGAGAAAACAACCCCTCAAGAAGCTACGGGTCAGCTCTATTCCACATTCCCATCTCTTACTGCCATTTGCTTGATACGCAACCAAAACTACTACTGCAGATGTGAATATCAGAAGAGACTTCTCTGATAGAGGAGATCCCTTCAGGCAAGACTGACATGGTTTTACACATTTATTGCTATTGAAACTGATGCAGAAAACGGGGGAGTTCACTGGCTAGAGACCACCAAATTCTTGCATGGATAGCTTATTTTCTTCTTCGAAAGTTCCAGGCAAAAGTCTAAGCTGCTCACTGTAGCAGCCAGAGTATCCTAAAAACCTACTGAAAAAGGACAGAAATTCCATTGCAACAGAAGGTTAAAGACAAATCTCACTTTGCATGGATTTGCCAACTTCTGCACCCTGAGGATAACTTGAAAATATCTTTTGAGCAAGACAAGACTACCTCAAACACAGTTGTCCATCTTCTCCTTATCCCCATATTGATGTGCTCCTACCTGTCACAGTTCAGGCTCAGATATTCAACAGCACTGAAAGGGCTGTTCATCTACAGCTCACCTGACTGAATTTAGCTAAACCTTATCTTTGATACACTTACTTACTATACTGCTGTTACTCCTCTGAGACATAGCAGAAGTCAGACAGAATGCTTTACAGAGTCTTAAGCCCTTCATATCAGACACTTAGAAGGAGCACAGAGTACTACTTCATTTCCTAGATGACCAGAGAGAGCAGTGAACCCAGTTACTGAACAGCTGACGTATACCAAGACACCACGCCACTGAATGCCTAGATGGTGCAGAAGGAGGTGATCATCCCCCTCCTCCAAGAGGAAAAACATTTTCTGCTTTATCAGTGTATCACTATTGTAGTAAGGTGCAACTCCAGCCATGGAAATTACAGTAGGGAAAATGCTCATCTATCAGTCTTTACAGAAAGGGCCCCAACTCTGCCTGTAACATGTAACTCTTAGGTTAGCATGAGCACACTAACACAGAACATTAAACCTGGTGAACTGGAACAACTTTTATGGAGGCGAGTCTAGTTATCTGTTTGGTGGGCAGTAGGTCATGCCATCCTGCATGCACACAGCACAACCACAGAAGAAACCTGTCTCCACAGCATGCGGGGGTTAGCGCAGCATTTCATCAACTTGTGACTTTGGGTGTATCAATGCAAGAGTCCAAGAAAAACTGGAAAGGAGCTCAGTACATAATCTCACCTGCTCCTTTATGTACCCATTTTTCCTTTCATGTTTACACCCAGTTGAAGAATACTTCAGCATTAATACAGCCATCAAACCTTTTCCTTGACACATGAATTCAGAGGTTTTCCAAGGTGTGTCCACTGAATCATGTCAGAATTTAGTCACTGAACGCCAGTTGCATCACTTTTTGTTAATGCCTTTGTTCCTTTAGCCCAAGGCTAGTATTTCTTTTGATCAATATAAATCTTTTCTGTCATCTTATTTTTGCTGTCACTCTGTGAAGTATTATGTTGCTGAGCCAAGATCTTCATTTATCCCTGGTACCGCAGCCCTGTCCCTCCTGACAGTTACCCTGTGAATACATCATTATCAATCTCCCTGATCCTCCCAGGTTTGTACATAAATTCACCTCTCGGGAACTGACTTCCATAAAGTTGTAAGTCCCACCCCATTAAACGCTACCTGCTGCAACAGAAGCCTTACTTGAAAGTAGCACTGCTGAGACACATTTGTTGTATTCGATGGCAAAGAGAGTCATTCAGCAACAGCCAAGTGAGGATGCAAGCAGTTCAAATCATGGATACTGGAAGCTCCAGCTAATTTTTCACATCTATTCAAAGTGGTATTTAATGTAATGTTTAATGCAGCACAACTTCCCGCTTTATATTTTTACCTGGCTGGATGCCAGGTGCCGACCCAAGCCACTCTATCAGTCTCCCTCCCCAATGAACAGGGAAGAAAAAGTATGATGAACGGCTCTTGGTTCGAGATAGGGACAGGGAGAGATCACTCACACCAATTACCATCACGGGCAAAACAGACTCAACTTGCAGAAATTAGTTTAATTTATCACCAATAAAATTGGAGTAGGATAATGAGACATAAAACTAAATCTTAAAAACACTTTCCCCCCACCCCTCCCTTCTTCCCAAGCTCCACTTTACTCACAAATTCTCTACTTCCTCCCTCCCCCACCCCCCCCCCAAAGCAGCACAGTGGGATGGGGAATGGGGTCACTTCATCCCACGTTCTCTCTCCCGCTCCTTCCTCACACTCTTTGCCTGCTCCAGCACGGGGTCCCTCCCACAGAAGAGAGTCCTCCATGAACTTCTCCAATATGGGTCCTTCCCACGAGCCCCAGTTTTTCACAAATTACCCCAGCATGGGTCCCTGCCACGGGGTGCAGTGCTTCAGGAACAGGCTGCTCCAGCGTGGAACCCCCACAAGGTCACAAGCCCTGCCAGCAAACCTGCTCCAGCGTGGCCTGCTCTCTCCACTGGTCCACAGGTCCTGCCAGGAGTCTGCTCTAGCACAGGCTCTCCATAGGGTCACAGCCTCCTTTGGGCGTCCCCCTACTCCAGCGTGGTGTCCTCCGTAGGCTACAGGTGGAGATCCACTCCCCCACAGGCCTTCATGGGCTGCAGGGGGACAGCCTGCCTCACCATGGACTTCACCACAGGCTGCAGGGGAATCTCTAGAGCCTGGAGCACCTCCTCCCCCTTCTTCTTCACTGACCCTGGTGTCTGCAGAGTTCCCACTCCTCTCTCCTACTGGAAAATGCCCTTACACAGTTTTGGGGGTTTTTCTGATGTGTTGGTTCCCCTCCTCCTTCTTAACTATATTATCTCAGAGGTGCTACCACCATTGCTGATGGGCTCAGCCTTGGCCAGCAATGGGTCCATCTTGGAGCTGGCTCGCATTGGCTCTATCAGACACAGGGGAAGTTTCTAGCAGCTTCACACAGAAGCCACCCCCTGCAGCTTCCCCCCCCCCCGCCCCTCCCCCCATCCTTGTTACACAAACCTAGTACAACGCTGGAACACTGCTTTATATTTAAATGGAAATACCAGTGAAACAGTTACAGAAAAAAATAAAGTTCTTGATTTTATATACTTAGCATACAGTAAATATGAGACAAGTATTTGAATGCGCAACGCTTAGACCTTACAAATCTTTGCATGCATACAAACATGAAGCTGGACCCTTTCCATTTAGCACAGCTGAATATTCAAGTCTTTTTTCTTCTGCACTGCTACCCAACATCAAAATCCAACATTTTTCATCAGCTAAACAGAACCGCAGTCCAGAGCTGGGATGAGGATAATGGACATAGCTTTCAGAAATACTGTCGTCACTGGGACAGATTCATAGCTGCAATAAACTGTACTAATGTTATAAGAGCATTATCTCTCATCACTCTTCATAGTGCAACATATTTTTCACTAATTCTGAAAACACTCAAAAGATGGTGTCTTTCTGTGCTTTTCCTTCTCCATCCTTCCCATATACACTCCAGAATACGATAAAAAAAAAGCTCTTACTAACCATACAGTTATCCAGTCAGAGAAAACAGATAATGAGAATATTTAAATACTAGTACTAATCAAAACTTTCCCCCCCCCCATCTTATTTTTATTCACTTTTTAATACTACTACTTTTGCCCTTGTTCTCTGGGTAATAAGCTCGTATACATAAAAAATGCATACCTATATCTCTGTATTTACATCAGTGTAAGACAAATGGAAATACTTATTTCCTTTCAACCCACCCAAAAGCTGACACGTTCTGTAACAGTAAACAATGTCCTACTCTTTTTCATACCACACTATGGTAACACTGAACCAAAGTAACTTCTACACGGACACTACCTTGTGGGCTTGGTAATTAAATCCAATACTACCATTTCAAGCTTTTCATGAGTATCTTCACACCCAGAAAAATTTCCAGAATTACCAATCTCATATTCAACACCTCAGTTCCTGGTCTTGGCTCAGCCGCAACCACCACCACATTTGTTGGCATGAGCAACTTAATTTTTGGTAGCCTTTCCTACATTTATTCCTTTAATTACCTAATCGTCTCTAATTTTTGAGCAAACAACTGTATTACCATAGCAAATAATGAGGGTAATCACATGTATAAGCAAACCAGACAAGGATACTAACGTATTTCCTTGTCTGTTTCCCTTGCACATGTGACTTTCATAGCTACAGCCATTCAGGCCTTCAATACAGAGCAAGGTCATTAGGATATCCTCACATCATCCAGAGGGTTTTTGGGTAGCTGTTTTGGGGTTTTTTACTGGGGTTCGGTTTTGGTTTTGGTTTTTTTGTTTGTTTGTTTGTTTGGGTTCCCTCTCCCCAGCATTTTCAACCTACATCTGTTCAATTCTACCAAACTTTCCAAGTCTCATTAAAAATGCCAGTTTCTTTTTTCACCAAGTATGTGCTGCTAGTGTTCCTGCACATTCACTTATATTAAATAAAACCCCTTTTGATCCTTATATGCCAAGACAGCACTACTTACTCATGGTAACTAAATGCTTGATCAATATTTCAGAAGGAAAAAAACCGCTATACCCAGTAGTGATGTATAGTTTATTAATGGTAGGAAGCCTCCTCAAGCCAAGTTGGGATATAATTAACAACTCATGGTTAAAACAGCAGGTAAGTATATAGTTTAATTATTAAGAATGTCTGTCAGGAAATGTTGTTTCCAGCACCCATTTCTATTGTGTGGTTTTATCACATCATCTTCTTAAAACAATTTATATTATCCTGCAAACAAGGGTGGGTAGCTGGGTTCTGGGAGGGTTTTTCGTGTGTTTGTTGACAGCAAATGATCAAACACCACTTTTGATGCCATCTTTTGCTCATTCTTCCAAAAAAAAAATAAAATCTCTTTAGTCAACAGACAGCAGACAGGCCTGTCTTCCCACAAAGACCATTAATCTTTATTTATCCTGATATGATGGAAAAGTATGTGATAAACACAAGCCAATTTGAAGCTCATAATTACCGCACTTTTTTGTTTCTGTTACTGCTTTTTTCCATAACTGTATGTAACTTGGCAAAGCAGTATTCCTTTATTATAACTCCATGTAAAGTATTTTATGTCTTCTCATATGAAGACCGCAACACAAAAATAATCTTCACTTGTTGTATAATAATAAAACAGAAATGCACTGCCTGATATACTCCATTGCCTCCATGGATTTTCAAAGGCAGATTTGTTTTTCTTTAGTCCAAAATATTCACCATAACTGAACTAAAATACATTTTCAAAACATTAGATGATTTGTTGTCTTACTGATGACTATGCAAGTAGGCAATCTTTAACGTTAGATCTTTGTACCATTTTTTTCTTCCGAAGCTTTAATTGATAGAAAAAATAAATTTTATTTGAAAAGAGAAATAAGAAACAAAAATAGAATTTATTTTCTGCAACATTCTATATTAGCAATAAACAACTGCAGTAAATCAGCAGAATTATTATGGAGTAATAATCTGCCACAGTGAGAAAACAGTAAATAGACTGCCCATCAAGCCAGGTGAGCCTTCACTCTGCAGTGAAATGTACAGTACAGTAAAGGTAGATCAAGAGTCACTTCCTGGAGCATGAATGGATAAAAACATAAATTCATAATACCTAATACATAATAAACCTAGTTTTGTACACTCTCTTCTGCAAATGAAAGTGTTCCACCTTTACTATAGGAAACAGTAGAAGTGAGCTTTAGCGGTTTTGTTCTAGCAGCTCTTTTGGCGACATGAATTTCTGACAAATAATAAGTACTGAATGTTTTCTGAAATCTACAACCTTTGGAGACTGGCATTTAAGAGCTAGATTATACTACTATTTATTATTCAAAGGGCATGATAACTGAAGACCTTAATTGTATTTAACACTTAAAACAAGCAAGAATGCCTACAGAAAATAATCATTGGTTTAAAGAGGACCTATTTTAACTATAACTGTAACCAAGATAGTTACAGTGTTAATAATTCAATGTTGGTTGAAAACCACTCTCTTATGATTGATTTATACAGACTGAAGTAGGCACATGTTATGCTACAGGTGGACGTGAGGTCATAAGAAACCACTTTACAGTCTTCCCAGAAGTACAGTGTCAAAAAGGTCACCTGTGGTAAAGGATCTTTTGGATTAGTCTTTCAAATCAATGCATGAATTAAGGGCAATTTACATATAAATGGGCTAATACTCTGGCTTTGAAATTAGATGAATTTTTAAGAGATTTAAGAAACAGCAGAAAAGGTCAGTTAGGCATTAAGTATACATAATGCAACTTTTTAAAACTGCTTGTCTTGGAACTACGTGTTTCTGGTTTATTAATATTTTGTATTCATGGCCTGTTCTGTGCAGAAAGGTACTGCCAGCTATTTGTGAGCAAATGCAGAAGAATGATCCATGCTAGGGATATCAGACCTGAGGTAAGTATGGTCTAAGACTTAGAAAGTGAAATTTTCTTAATATTAACATAGTTTGAAAGCATTTTTATTTTCATAAAATGCAAAACTAAGAAGCTTTACTCAAAGTCAGTGAAGACTATTACATACCACTATATACAGAATCTTAGGGATACTTTTCATATGACTTTTTATTTTCTCCCTCATACAAAAGGTTCCAGTATGGTCTGATATCTCCCCCTTTAGACCCTCATGACAAGCATGTCTTATTCATGTCTATACAGCTGAACCTGCACTGGATTTTGTTGTGCCTATCAGCCCAAATGCACGCCACAGACAAAGGCAAGATGTAAGAAATAACCTTAGGTTTTGTGTGTGTGCATACATGTGTATGTGTAAAGAATCTTTTGGAATCAGGATTTTTCTTCCTCATCTTTAGAAAGAATCCTTATATCTACTGCATTATCTACCATGGACATTCTTTGCTTAGACATTTGTTCATGCTATTGTCTCTTTCCATAAGGATGTTATTACTGACTCCTACATGCTGTTGCTTTTTCTCCACAGTACACCTTGGTGATGACCTTTTACTTCGCAGAATTAGAAAATGATAGTGAAATGGGATCCAGTCTCGCATAAAAAAAAAAAAAAGTAAAACACACGACTACCTCCCTTTAGATACATTCATGTAACTAAACAGTATGTTCAACTTCCCATTCACAGATGGCACAGAACTCAAATATTAAGATATAGTCAAGCAATGGACACTGAAAAAAAGTACCTTCTCAAGATCAAGGTTAGACAGACAGTGCTTGCTCAAACCATCTAAGTAAAATCTAGCACCATATAAATACAAACAATGTGATTCAATGCTGGGGTGGTTTTATTAACAGTACTTCTGCATTCTCGGTATCCATGCTATTGACTTGATCTTTTGTCAACACAGATGGAACATACTCAGTGGATTTATGTTCTTCACAACTGAGCTTGGGATAAAGAGAGGGAAGGATTATTACCAAGATTAAATAAATAAGTAAAATATCAGAAAAGAAGCAGTGACAATAAGATAGCAAGCAGTGCTGATGCACAGGACTGGCTATTGACAGGATGTGAGAAATAGCCCAATTAATTCTCTATAATCAAAAAGAAGAAATAATATTTTAAAACAGAAAGATTGCTTGCTAAACAGCACCAGAGAATTATAACTTGCATTGCACCACAAGAATAATCCTTCTGATAATATCCTACAGTATATAATAAAGACAAAACCAGCATGTGTCACAGACATTAATACTGTTCTACGAAAAGCTTCAAAACCCATTTTATAATAAAGTTCATAATCCTTCCATACAGTTAATTTTTAAAATTACAGGATTCTAAAGAAAATATGATTATCTAATCAACCTTTAGGATAGTTTCCTTAGAAAGCCTGTTTTCTATCATACTGTGCAGTGCAAAACTGAATTTTATGTGGTAATTATTAAACAGGTCCCTTCCCTTACAGGAAGGCAAAAGAAATCAGCAGATGCTTGCAATGAGCCCTGCAGCAAGGCACAATCAAAACCAAGAAAATTTTATAGTTTGAGTTAATTTCAAAAGATTAGCAATGAAGTTGTATAGATACAAATAGAATTCTGAGGCACACAAAAGACGTAATAAATTAAGGCATAGAAGATACCCACAGTTCATTAGTTGTAGTGTAAGTGGTAACAGTACTATTAAGACAATTATTTAGTTAAGTGTTCAAGTAATCAGTGAGTGTCAGATGGCTTATGTCCTACTCAAAGTATACACTTTATCATAATCAGATCAGTTTTACTTTATACTACAGAACACAACTTTCTCAAGGCTCCAGACAGCTTCACTTTCAAAAAAATCAGGAAAAAATAAATATTTTTTATTAAAAGATATCCAAGATACTCAAAAGACAAAAGTCCTTCCCAGTAATTCAATAAACAATTCTGATATTATAGAAAGTATTAACCATAAACAAACAAGGGACACCATACGTTTAGTTCCTATGAATGTATTATTATACGAGAGACTCCTTATCATAAGAGCTAATTGGGCCCTCAAATATAAAAGACAATTTAAGATCATTAAAAAGATGTTTAGCAACAGTTCTGACAGAGAATTTGAAGATTTTTTTGTTCTCTTCCTATAGTAAATTCACTCCTACAGAACCAAAATAGCTTAAACCAATTATCGCAATTCACCTTTACAAACTACCTTTCTGTGCTGATATTTTTAAAGCAGGCAGATGAACTTGTACAGCAATTCAGTTGATAAAAAAAAGCTAGACTGCTTTTGGTATGTAACTGACTCTTTCTAGTGCAGATTATGCTCATAAATGGGGTCATTTCTTTAGTAGCCATTTATACAGAAATATCTTTTGAATAAAAGCTACCATGAGAAAAAAGTGCTGAAAATTTAATCCTATAGTATTGAGGGTTCAAATGCAACAAATACTGCCTATTTATACACTTTTGAATGTTTTAATGTATGAACATGATGTAGTCAGAGGAACATTATCTATTGCATATATGAGACTCAGAGCACATGTGGAACAATGCCCACAACCACTGCTTTATGAGAAGTATGCAAAAATAAAGATATAAAGATATCACTCAATCATGCAGGTACTGGAAGATCAGGGATAATACTAATTAAAAAAAAAAAACACCATAGAAGAGTAAGATCTAGCCTTTGGAAAAAGAAATCAACAGCAGATCTGGCCAAGTTCTGCAAGAATTTTGTAAAAGAACCAAAGGTACAGTTTATAAGGCTACAGGAGCTTGTGCAAAGTGTAACAACAAAGGGCGTGAACTTAAGCTAAGGAAAGGTCATCTACAAAGAGAACGTTGTAAGAAATGCTTTACACAGAATACTTATGACAGAAAATAAACCACTATGACAACCTTTGCAACAAATGATATAAACTTTAAAAGGTGACAAGCATTTGAAAGACAGTTATTGTGCAAATAGAGAAAGAGGGTGAGAGATGTCTGGCCGTTTCAAAAATAGGCTTGGCATCCATCTGTCTTTAAATCACCAGGATTACATCCCTCTCTACTGCCTCGTAAGTCCACTGAAAGAGAAGAGAAAACTGACACCAAACTACACCGAAGGATCTAACAAGATCCTGACAGTTGAAATGGGTCTTAGTGATTCCATCTCCAAACGTTATTGCTTGAACTTGCTCATTTCAGTGAAGGAATAAATCTTGTCCCATCTGTTTCAGAGCCTTCATTTCTCTTTTAGTGATTCTTCCACTTTAACAAGTTTCAATTCCGTAATTTGAGTATTTTAAACCAAACATATAATCTTAAGTGGCTACCCATCACAAATATACTGAAGTTGCATATTAAAAAATTTAACATTTTTATCTTGTGTCATCTGGACATCACCCTGAATCTCACATCTTTAAAAGTCAGAGAAAATATTACTTTTACTAATTCTATGAAATATGAAGAACAATTGAACACTACTTTTAAAGTTCTGACCAGCTGCAGAACAGGGAAGGGAAACTGTCACAATACAGGCAAGCCTCTGAGGAAGCCAAGCTACATTTGGAGTTGTATCCTCAGGAATGTTCAAAAGGGCTTGACATGGTCTTTGTTAGACATTCAAGGGTGCACATCTACAGTTTCAAAAGTAAAAAATAACTCTCACCGTAAGAAATCAAGTCAAGGTGGCTCCAGATGCTCAGTTTCTTCAGTGAAGGGATCAATAAAATAGTTGAAATGACAGGATTCCATTAAAAAATAACTCCACTGTATCCTACCATATGCAATACAGCAAACTAACTCTACTAACCACAGCCACCTGCTTGCTTAAGAGGGAAACCATGTCCAAAATTAACATTTATTCTTGTGTGTGCTAACAGATTCTACTATGAGATTGGCCTTGGGTTACACATCAATCAATAATATTGCTAATAAGAACAATTTTTACCATAATTAATGTATTTCAGAAAGCATAAAGATGTTGAACGGTTCTGAAAATCTTTAATGATTTGTGGTGACTTTCACCATAAAGATGACAATATATTAGTGTACCAGATGTCAGATCATGCAATGGATTATTAAGAAAAAGGTGTTTACTGAATACTTCCCAAATAAATACCAGCTGGTTTATTCTCAGGAGTCAGACATAGTCACAAACATCTCTTATCTGATTCACTTAACTGATGTCAAATACATCATGTACTAAGATCTCTAATGTTCATTTATAACTTCTTTGCCTCAAAAGCAGTACACTATGTCCGCTATCCAAAATGAAGCAAGCACTATTTTCAGACTTAAAAAAAGAGGAGTTTAGTAAAATTTTTTAAATTTATTTAAATGGAAAAAGATTTATTTTATTACACAACTATTCCAGATGTACTCGAGGTGATCTGATTATAGGATAAGCAATAGCGCATTCCTTATCTATCAAGAGTACTTTGAAGATCAAAACAGTTGAAGAGCATCATTTTAATGGATTAATAACTTTACACCACTGCATTTGAACAATCAGATCCACACAGTCGAAACAGAGACTAAAATCAACATACTCAACTATCTGGAATTTGCTGTATATTTTAAGCAAGACAATATTGACGCTCCCTGACAATCAGCTGCTGCTGATGTTACAGAGCGGCACCTGACCCTCGCACACCTCCACCGTAAGGACAGAACTAACAGTTCGCAGCGTTGCCTTGTTGCAGCTAGTCAAAATGCGCAAGTAGTACTTGTATCACCTCCCAGCCCCTTTCCAATGGAAGAGGAAGGGGAAAAGGGGAGGAGCAAAAAAGCCAAAACCAACAACAAAACAAACCACACTGGAACACAAAAAAAACCCACACCATGCTCAGCATTCAGCTCTCTCTTTTTACCTCCTTTGGGAAGCAAGCTGGCTCTAACAGACTCAAGTCTCCAGCGTCTGCCTCCGCCTCACTGTAATTGCAAAGCTAGGATCAAGGAAGACACATCTATTTGTTCCTCTCTGTCACCAAAACGAAAATATCTCCTGCCATTTCGTCAGCTTTGAGTGTCCCTCCACTGGACAACACCTCATTTCTCTAGAGGGAAGCACACTTTATTCAGGGAAAACCAGAAGAAAAAAAGATTTTTGCAAAAGTAAAAGGGTACACCTTTACATTTTGTTTCCCTTTTGCATATGACCTGTCTAAAAAGAAAAAATTGTCCATCACAATTAAGTAGAAATTCCTTGAGTAAAGCACAATATGAAAAAGCAACTTCTCTCCATCACCAAAAATCAGTGGTTACTTCCAAGAAGAGTTGATAATGACAGACCATCCGCAGCTTAATATAAGGGAAAAGGGGTAAATATCAGCATATGTGATAGGTGCTGGTTATCAGAGTGAATAGTGTTTAAGTTATTTACTAGGTATGTGTCTGTCAATACGTCAGTTGCTTGACTTGCTCATTCCACAGCTAAACTAATGCACAAGAAGCAATTTCAAAACAATTTTTTACAAAATGCTTCACAATTAATCAAAATGTATTCATTGCTTTTCAAATGAACCATTTTTTCCTTACACATTACACATTTAATAATGGGTTTATTCTTAAACTGATGATAATTCTTTGTCTTCGTAATAATACAAATGGAAGAGTCAGTAGTTTCATATCCCACTCTCCTGCAGCATGTTCATTTTATGCCCCTCCGTGAATCAAACAGCAAAAAAGTATCTCTGGATATTATCTAGGTCATATTTTCACCCTACGCCAGGACAAACCCAGGTCATTTCTGTATTACCTGTTTTACTCACCCAAGATGATCAAAGAACCTAAGAGCTGCAAGGTAGCCTGACAGAAGTTTTGTCTTCACCTATCTATATTCATAACGGGAAGATTATTGAGTTTCTGATCCATCTGCATGCTTAACTAGCCTTGCTGCATTTCTTAGCTAACCTGAAACTCTGTTTAAATTTCAGCCTGTTCTGTTTTAGCTGTTCTGCTGCAGCCGGGGGGGGTGGGGGGTGGGGGGGGGGTGGGGGTGGGGTGGGGGGGTGGAAGGGAAAGAGTATTTCCCCTCTTTGCAACGGTCATTTTATGGTTTTGAGTTAAGGGGGTTGGGGGCTTGTTTTTTTTTGCTAAGCTACATCAATTCTTAGGAATCTGGAGCCTGAAAATGCTCAAGAAATGACAAATCAAGTGAGACTCCTCTTTAACTACATCAGTTCTATATTAGCCTAGAAATTTATTTACAGAGTGGGAACATAGCATACTTTCCCCCACCCTCAACAGCAGAGACCATGGATGATTAATTGATGATATATCCAAGGCTTTGATACTTCAATACATTGTTCTGTCAGCCACATACTCTCTCTCCTGCTTTCTTGGATCATTTCCATTGTACTCCACTGCAATTTACCAAGACAAATCCACAATACTATCAAAGAGGAGCACCAAGGCCAATCAAAGCCAAACATAAGAACTATCTTTGGTTCCAAAATCAGAAGTGTCAGGGTGGTTCCTTAAGAAGTGAAGATCGTGTTATATTAAAATTCCTCTTTTATCTTTAAAATGAGCAAGATTTTTTTCCTCCCTGCAAAATTAACATTTCAGTATTGAAAGGTCTTCATTTCACTATATAATTTCTTCAGGGAATTACTATTAAGGTACAAGCTCACTAGCATGACTGCTTGGGGTCCCATTATTGCCACATGCATTTCAATGGAAAAGACTGAAGGCTTCAATGTCTGGAGATACTCTGGCTTGACTAAACTTTTATTTTAGAATTCATATAGGCACATCAGCTGCACAGTTCAACTCCCCACTAAACAGCATTAGCTTGGTGAAGAACTAGAAGATGCACAGAAGGCTACAGGCAGGAAAGCAGAAGAGAGCAGGAGAAGGTTTCTATTTAGGTGTACCTCACAACAGATCAGCAGAAAGTCAATCTCTCTTCAGAGATTTGGGTGTGCAGCTGGGTATTCTGTTTACCAATGCCAAACCTCTTGGCTTCACAAAATCTGCTGTTGTGATCGGATTAAAACATTTTTGCAAGAGATACAGAGGAATAAGCTCTATCACAGATCGCAAAATAACCCTCATCCCAGCTCTGTCTACTGGGGGTTGGACTCTCCAGCCTAATCTCTTATTCAAACAAAGAGTCTTACATACAGCCTGTATCCCGAGCACCTAAAGCTGCTTTGCATTCCTGGATCTGTTTTAATCCTTCTGTTTCGTCTGACACGTTCTGATGCACAAGACTGTGCTCTCAGTTCAGAGATGAGGCATGTAGATTTAGAGACTCATAGAGGTTCCTGTTACACGATTTACCTGTTTCGGGGTGGGTTTTTCCCTGCTAAAGTGTTTCCAAACACTGTTTAAACGGGTACTGAAATGGATACATGTTGCATATCCCCTCCCTTGCCCCCCACCCCCCCGGTGACAATACACTAGCTATCTGGATTTTGTTATTCATTTCTTTGTTCACTGATGTCAGGACCATGTGAAGAAATCGCTGATGGGTCTCATGTCTCAGTGAATAGAGCAGTACATTCATATAAGAAATGCACACTTACACTAGGAGGTTGCAGAAGGCCTCTTCTATGTATTACTCACTCTTCACCTGAACGAAAAAGCTCAACTGAGACGTCTTTAACAGAGAGGGTCATAAAATTATTCCATGGAGAAATTCATACATGACTGCTCATTGTGTGCGAAGAGGTGTATTCTCCACGGGAATCTTACTGAACTCGTCAGAATAGAACAGTTCAGTCTGGGGGGACTTAGTTTCTATTTGACTTTTTTTTTTTTGCATATAGTTACAAAACTGTACATAACTTTACAGTACATACTTCTGCCACAACAACATCAAAACAAAAAGTTTCAATCGTTAGCATTTAGAGCACCAACTAAAGTACCAGTTGCCAAAATGTCTATTTAGTAAATAGTATCGAAACTGGAATGCATTATCATCAATACCGTGTATTTTAGGATAACCACTAAACGCAATTTTTGCCATAAAGCAAAACCTTGACCAACCTAATGTTTCTTCACTCAGAATCTTCAACACAACATCTTTTCACTCAGATTTTCTTTTAAGTCTCAGCCCAAAAATTATGAATTCTGAGTTTTAATGAGATTGGCTCTTTAGAACAAGTCACAAGTCTAGCCTTACAGATGGCACAGCTAGAGCTAATTAATCTTCTGAAAGGGCTACATGAAATGATATTAACTTCCCACTACTATACAGTAAACCAATGCACTGTCTGAAGAGAACAGAAAATCAAAGTTATTTCTCATCTTTGTACTCTCTTAGGAGCTCCGTGTTAGGACTTCTTTTAACTACACTAGTATTTTAGCTCGAAGGATAAGAAAAAAAGCCACACCATATAGCTCAGTGCAGTGGACGATCAGAGTGATTTTGTAGTGTGCAAGGAAGTGACAATCTGACCCTATGCATTTCACTCTCAATTACGCTACTGTGTTATAGGAGAATGGAGATTAAACATTCCTGTCATGTACAAGATGTACGCAGCTGCCTCTTATTATTTGGTGAAGGTCATGAGTAAGGCCAAACCCACAACTGCATTCTATCTAAGTAATTCAGCAGTCCCCTTTCCAAATGTGATTTGATAATGGAGTTATTAGGAAATATGAGCCTGGAGTAAGAAATATGCCTATGTTTAGGAGACAAGTATATGCAAAAATCCACACTGTTACTGTAAATTAGTGACATGAAGATTACTCTAATCATAAGTACAAAGCCACCTTGAACAGAATTAATCTAATGTGGCATTTTGTCAGTCTACAGTGTTGAACAACACTGGAAAGTGCTCTAAGTAGTAATTTGTTGATGCTATTAAATCCCTCTATCCAGGTGCACATTTTGTGGGACAGTCATTTCCTCATCAGTAACTTGTCTGCTCTTTCATTGCCATCAATATGATTCACTATCATCCAATAAAACCCTTTTGCCTTCATTAAAGTAACATAAGCATGCATAAAGAAGAAATATTTTGTTCCAGAAACGTAATTCCAGTGCTTGGGATTGACTGTTGCTGAATCAGAAGAATGGAAAAATTCATACTTTGTTTTGTATTCTTCCCAAACACCTTTCTCAGACGTAAACAAAATCTTAACAACTAGCACAGCATTAGGTACTATGAAAGGTTAACAATATGGGAAAGAAAGGCTTGAAGAATGTACAAATTCTGTTTGGTAGGGACACAGCGTTTTAAAACATAAGGACTCCTTAACAGTACTCTTGGATGTTCACTTTAGTACTAGTACCTGGATTAGAACTGGCAGATGGCACAGTTGACACTGAGTTTGGGTTTGGAGACTTAACCAAAAATGCCCTGAGAAGACCCCTTGAGACTGCTCTAATTTCAGCTACTGGGAACACTGCCAGAGCAACATACTCATCTGACAAGTTCTAGCACTTTCTGAGCACTATATCTATACAAGGATCCGAACTAAAAAAATCTTCCTGAGACTGAGAAGGTAATAAAAGTACCTCCAAGGAAAAATAAAAATAATTCATGCATAACTGAATTTTAATAACTAACAATTCTGGGAAACCAAGTCTGGACACAAGCAGCAATAACCAATCATTCCAGTAGCAATCCTCAAAGGAAGGTCAAAACCCTGGGACAGACTCCTTGAGACCCAGAGGTTTCTTTAGGAACACATCTTTATCATTACCTTCGATAGCATTAACAGTCAGAGCACTTGTTTGCTTGTTTTTGACTCTCATATTTAATTTTAGGTAATTTAAGCAGTTCACTGTATTATTGGCTAAGGATCAAGCAAGAATGGATCCTCCTGTCCTAAATATTCTATGAACACAGAACCAGAACAGTCCCTATGCCCTGCCCTGAAGAGTCTCCCTGGCACAATGCTAGGGACCAATGCTGAGTCACAAGCAGCTTTTGGTATTCACCATTGCCAAGAACAAGGGAAGGAAGATAAATGCTGATTCTTTTTTTCACAACTAGAAGGGGACATCTAATACGCCATTCAAACAGAAGGGGATCATTTTACAGGGTGCCAGGTCTCTGGAGAGCTTACTATTACTGTGCACATTCTTTACTGTTTCAAGTGATAGCAAAGCTTACCTTTGGTACAAAACTTACAGCCTGCAGCTGTTAGAATATGGAAAGATAAAATACACTGCCACAAGCATTCAGATCAACTTCACATGAGCTATGAAACATCCATGGCTGCTTTCACTGGTGTTTCAGGAATGAACAGGGTTTTTTTTTCTCCTCTCTTTCATTCATGGCTACCTGATACTGCTTTTTCAAAAGCCATTATAACTATAGAATCCTAGCTGTTAGATGAAATCTTAATAAAAAAATCCTCCTCATCACATAAAAGGAAATACCAAAATATTTTGTCTTCCTTATTAATCCCATAAAAAAACTTCTATTCTTTATACTGCAAAAAAGCATCCCCACATTTTTCCAGCTAAGCAATTTACAGCATAAATGCAACTTTAGAGGTCTACTTAGATATGATACATATACACATACATTTCTATGTAGTGTGTATAAACACTAGTTTTCAAGCTAACACTTTGAAGAGACTGCCAACACTTTGAAGGGACTAACAGATACAAACATTAACAAAAAGCCTAGTCATCTACTAATTAAGTCTTATACTCAAACATATTTCAGGTATGTTTTAGAACTATACTAATATTTCCTTTATTTGACTTTGCTTGACATCACACACATCCGTTCTTCAGAGTATGTCTCAGAATCATTATTTAAGACTAAAGTAGACAGATGCATGAAAGATACTTTAAAATAACTGTCAAAGGTTACAGGCAGGATTACAACTCATTGTATTAAAACTCCATTGAGTCTCAGTTTCATGAATTTTTCTTCTGTAGCATGGCTTCAAGGCCCACCATTTTGATTCTTTGGAATAAAGAACACAGGATATAAAACCTAAAGGTATAGGCTCAGGTTTACAGGGCAGAACCCAGGAAGGCCTTTTAAACAAAGAGCAGCAAGAAAATTGATTATTTTGGTGATTTTTTTTTTCCATTATCAGCTGAAGCAATAAATTAGTAATTATCATAAATTACCATGTCTCTGAGGATAAAGAGGGTTCAAAAAAGTACAGAAAAATCAAAGCAGAAAGTAAAAATTTTATATATCTATCAGGAAGTTTTTAGACAGATTTGGCATTGAAAATGTTGAAAAGACGAGGAGACATTCATTTATCAGGGTGTATGGGTTTTTTTCCTAAATTTGTCATCTTAGCAAGTGACTAAGACCACTGGAATAAAGACTGTATCTTCTCTAGGAAGGGGTTCATAGGTATTTATAAGCTGTTATATAAGCATGTCCACATAACAGGACTAATATTCCATCATTTTAAAAAAATGCAGTAACAAGAAGGATTTGTTTGTCCCAAGTATTGTAGATTGTAAAAATTAACATCTTATATTTTCATCCTTGGACACATCCATAATATTAAGATTTATACTCTTGTCAATGATTTCTAGTAGGACATATTCTATATCCAGGATATCTGAATTTCAGTGTGGGCAGATTTTCATTAATACTGATATTGGTGCATCCTAATTTGTTAAGTCCCAGCAAGAATGAACATAGCTCCACACTGAGAAAGATGTACACAGAAGTATGAGACAGGAGCCTACAGGCTAAAAGCTATCCTGAAACCCTATCATGTTACCTGACATATATGATTTCTTTTTTTTTTTTTACTGATTTATGAAGTATTTCATAATGAATTCCAGTCTTTTGAACTTGTCACTAATTTTATACTACATCTAGCACCAGAAATCTCAATCAAAATACTGCTGGTACCTACAACGTAACCTTCTCCCCCCTCCAGCCAGACACTCCTAACTGTGAGGAGGGAGCAAACATAACTTATCTAACCCATCTAGGATATTTATTCAGTCCATCACCCATATGTACAGCAAATATGTCAGCTACAAAGTTTAAGTTTAGCCACAGAGATGTTTCAGTGTTTCACTCCTGAGAAAAGGCTGACAACTGTAGCTTGCTCTGAGAAAATCAGACATTGCTTTTTTATGAAGATACGCAAAACTAGATTCTCCTAATGAAGCACTAGCAAGCAGACAACACTTGATAATGCTTTTACTCCGTGATTTTCTATAATTGCTAAACCAAAGGCTAATCATAGACACCCGTGACAGCTAATGGGTCTGTATTAGTTAAGCTAGTCAGACAGGATTTAACCTTCATTTCTGTTCAGGTGATGTCCACAAGTCAATAAAGGAGAGAATTAGCTGCAGAGTATCCAAGCAATACAACACAATTCAGGGATGAGAGCTACTTAATAGCGCTTAAAAAAAAAAAAAAAAAAAAAGGAAATAAATCCTCTTCAGTTTCTTCTAAGTGCACTTTGCCTGTATGTTATACCTACAAAAAGCTTAGCAGCAGATAAGGGTTTGGGCATTTAAGACTGCCCAGCATGCTGACCAACACTATTTCTGTGCTTCCATACTCCCACCTATTTGTCTGTACTGATTGATTCCAGCCTTCCACGTGGAGGCCTTAAGCTCTCTGGATCAGAGAATTTTTTTCCCTGTAGGTCCACAAGGCAGCTCTCAAAGTGGGTTCTGGTTTGCAGCTTACTTACTCAGTGCTACAGTAATTCAATTTATGAGAATATCGCTTGTCAGACATATGATATCTAACATGTGAAAAATTAAAATACATTCAGAAATTCAAATATTTGTAAAGCTCTACCATTGTGTGGAGATGAGCTTAGACCAAGTTGAATACACACAATAGGTGCTTGAAAACTGAAATTGTTCATTTTTTTTTTTTAAATCCTTATGCACAAGCCTTAAAGAGGCAGCTGCTAATAAAAGTCACTTAAGAGCAGCTTCTGCCAGAGCAGGCTTTAGCATGGATACTTTATTTCACAGCTACTGCCACAATTTGGTGACATTAAAAAAACCAACTATAATACACAGTCAAGTGACAAAATCATAAAGAACGCAGCAAGTAATTTTTGTAATATTAGAAGTTTTTAGCAAGCTGTGTGAGGTTTTTTTAAACAGTGTCTCATGCAGTTGAATTCCAGCCTACTGGTAAATGGGACTCACTGGGGTAACAAAGTGTGCTGAGTCTACGGAAGGAGAAAAATGCCAAGAGGATGTATAAACACATTGGATGTAATTTACATTCTGCTGAATTTAGTGCCTGCCAAGTATAGGATGCTGCTTGAAATGTTGTGTTTATCAGACATCTGGGTAAAATTTAGGAAAGCTGGGTGATACAGAAATTTCAAAATCATTTGGAAGAATCTCATAATAGTTTACTGTCATGCTTCAAGATAGGTCTTTTTATAACACAATTACTATATAGTCACTATGAAACCATCCTAAAATTCTGATTCTTGAAGATAACAAAAAAACTTGTGGAATTGAGGGTTTAGGGAATATCAAAAAGATGAGAATATCAGAACACTTAAGCTTTGGAAGACAGTCTGTGTCCAGAATCTTTACACCTAAGACTTACAGAGGTCTGCGGGACAAAAATCATAAAATGTTTTCTGCTTTAACAGTTTTTCCAGTATTACCTTTTTCCCCAGCTTTATTAAAAAAAAAATCTTTCACAGGAAGATCAGGAAAATTGTTGAAGACAAATTCGGGAGTTGTTGCAATATTTAACAGTGCATTGTTTAAGGTACTCAGCTTGTACTGAACAGTGCATAAATACTGAACAAGAATGCAGCAAATTTGCAAAATCTGTCACCACCAATTAGGACAGTGAACTGGTCTGATCCTTGCCTTGGTTATGGCACAGCTATTTTATATATTCATCTAAAATTCTTGCATTTCAGAAGTATCTGTAATGAAAAGCCAACAACACAAAAAAGCCCACTGAATTTATAGTATTCATTTGTGAGAATGGTGTACAGCTTGGCCTGTGAAAACAATCTACTTTTCTCTTGTTTATAAGTAAGGCCGAGCTTAGCTTGCACTTCCCAGGACTATTATTTTCCTAATAGACAGGATACCAAACCACAGCATTTATGAGGAGACCGTACTTGGGGAAGAACATACTTGTATCCCCAGATTTGCTGCAAGCCCAATAGCCAGGGAACACAGTAAACAAAAGAAAAGAAAACAAAAACCATTAAAGATTCATCACCTTGAGACATATCCATGCCCCATTTTCTTATCTACCCCCAGTTTTTGTGAAACTCCTGGAATTCCATTCACTCTGTAAAATAGTTCCTGGACCCATTCTCTTGCCATCTTTTATACCTTTTGTGCAAAAAGACAAAACGCACCACCACAAAAAAACCCACCCGAACCAAAAATACATCCCTGAGCACATGCAGTCAATGCAGGAAACAGCTTCCCACCCCTAGCTCTGTAGGCTGCACTTTGAACCTATAGGTCCCAGGAGTCCTGCTGAGTCTAGCATAGCAAGATAAATAAGTACCTGCTGTACCTCAGCTAGCAGAGAGAAACATGAATTGTAAAACAAGACTAATGCTCAGAATCCTGGTCAAATAAGACAAAAACTTCCAGTCACTTTCTCCTGTACTTAGGATGGTTTCCAGTAAGTCCAGAGCCACATATTAAAAACACCTGAAAGTGCTGATGGCTTGCATTCACCAGTAGAGAAACTTGAGATTAGAATCAGCTAAAAGGAATCAGGCTAAGCCCAACAAAACCTTTATGTTTCAACAAATTTTTGCCCAAAGGCTACAACTGAAGTGTCCAGTTAGTAACTTTGAGTTGATAACCTCACAGACATATAGCTTATATCAGCATATGGTCTCACATCCACTACTCTAACCCCATTCCTGGAACTACCTAATGGATTTTGGCTTTCATGCATTTCTTTTTTTCCTGAATAAACCTTTCTTCAGCTAAAAGCATGTCTTGGCTACACCGGAGATTTCAGATTGTATTTTGTTACGCACTATAAAGAACCAAATACACTTTTGGCCTGTATGTAAAATATAAGGCTGTACAGAGGCCCCAAGGTCTCAAATACACTGATCAGCCAGGTCCCTCCCAGAGCAGGCTGCTGCCGCCCCAAGGGTTTTCCATTTCCCCTGGGAATAAGCCATATTATTTCTTCAGGAAAGAAGCATCTAGAGATATCCATTATATTTTTCACGCTTATCTGGGGAGGTCTTTCTCTCTGGTTATGAGAATTATTCCAAGCAATGCTTCTGTTAACTTCAAAGTAGCCCTGATTTGTGCAAAAGGAACGCAATAAGAAAATGACATCTGAGGTTCTGAAGGTTAGGCAGAAAATATGAACAAAGGGAAAAGTTCTTTCACCAGTAGCTCTCTGCAGCTTTCCTTCAGGACCGTTGTTACCACCTATGTTCATCCGCCCAAGGAGCCTGAGGCAGTGACCTGCTGGCAGCCATACAAAGAATGTTCCTCCATCCTAGAAGCTACTTCACCCAACTCAACTAGTCAATATTGGTTATTGACAGGTGAATATGCAGCCTAGATACCATTTTCTACTTCAGCTTGTGAATTGTCAGTATTTCAGAACAAATATTAGTAGAGGTTATCAAAAGCCTGCTTCATTACTGGAAATAGACTAAAACTTTTCAAGGGATAAACTATCCTTTTTTTATAAATATTCACAGCAAGAGAGGACGATGACAAAAAAAGTACTGATAAACCAAATACACGACAGTTATCTTCCAGGTACCATATCCACCACATATATATTTTTAAATGCTGTACATGCAATATTATGTTACAAACCATAGTGGCACTACAGAGGCAGTTAGGTACAAATCACAAATAAAATCAAGGTTTGTAACTGCATCAATACAAGACTTGCTCCAGTAGAGCTCACGGTAACCTGTATGCAAAGGAGAAGTTTCTAACAGATTAGACAGATTAATATCTGTATGTGCATTAAAAATCTGTAACATTAGTTAAGCATTTATGAGCTTAATAACAGGTCCATGCTTTGAGTTTGGATTATCCATAAAGCAAACCCCATGCAATATAAACATTACCAAAAAAGCAGCCAATGTAAAATTCACATTTTGTCTTTCTGCCAGATGATAAAAATGATTCCCTGCATGGAAATTAGATTCTTCAAAACTACCACACTGAATCATTTAATTTGTCTAAGTACTCCTAATGCAGTTGCACACTGCAATGAGCATTTGAATTTTAGATTAAGCAAATGAAGGGCAAGGTATTTCTTCATACACACAGTTAGAAAGACTACTTAATAGCAGGATGCCTCACAGCTTACAGAGACAGACAATAACGCAGTGCAATTTCATTTAGTGATCAGGAGGATGGATGTATCTTTTACCAATATTGGTTTTACTTAAATATTTAAATTGCATCCCTTTTACATCCCTCCTATATTTAACAGTGTCGCACAGCCAATGCATGGAACTAACCTTGTGTAGGATAACTACAATTTCTACTTTGACTCACTGCCATTCAAATTTTCACCACCTTACTGTCATTCTAACTTTTAAAGGTCTGTTTAAATTTCTTTTGCTGATTAGTTGGGGCAGGCCTTCCATCTGTAAAATCAAAGTTTGATCACAGCGTTCAGAGAGAAGTTAAGCGATCTTCAAGTCTCTTAACAGTCTTAAACTATCGTATATTTACTAAGCCTAAGCAGCTCAGGCATGGCTGAAACAATTCTACCTGTACCTTGTGTTATATTTAAAAAAAAATAATAGAAGAGCAGAAGAAAAGTCTAGAAAAAAGGTTTCTAAATTCTATCAAAAAGCACTTATTAATAATCTGAGTTCCTGTTACCCTTTGTTGACAACAATTAAAAATAAAATACCCCATTAATGCTACTGATCACAGATCATATGCAGGCACTCGTCTCTGACCTGGAAACATAACATGAAAAGAAGTAGTGCCACCTTCAGTACTTCATCTAATTAAGTGAATGTTTTCACTAAACTAATCTCTGCAGAGTACTCTACCTCCTTCTGGAGAAAGAGAGATCACCGATTAGATTCAAGTGGCCAGAAATATTTTGTCAGCAAAAGAAAATAAATTGAAAACATCAGACAGATGAAAGGGCGGTATGCAGGGGAGAACAATTTCTAATATGAGGAACTGAGTAGAATAACTTAAAATCCATTTGACGTCTTCTTTCCCCAATCCCATCCCCACTATCAATTGCTCTGTTTCATGGGGTTTTAATGTATATTGGTCACTTTCACGTTGCCGTAAGCAGAATCTTATTAATTTTAAGCAAAGAACTCAGTCCTGGGTTAATTACCTACAGCCTGGCAGGTCTGTAAGCACGTTGCGATCCTCGCATAGTAACATGCACTCTTGTGTTCAGTAATGCCAACCTGATCATTAGGGACATGGGGGGGGGGGGCACTGACAGTTCTCCACAGGCATCAGAAGCATGCATGTGGTTATTACAGAGATGCAACTCTACAATCCTGCAGAGCACACCAGAATAGCTCTAATCCATGAAAAGAATGAGAAACAGCTAAACAGAGATTAAACATCTGCACACTATCCGAGTGCACTTTGTCCCAGGTACAGTTACATATCTTGGAAAAGACTCAGTAGATAGGCTAGGCTAGCAGCACATATTTTAGTACTAAATCTTTCAGAAGTGGTCTGATTGTTCAAACGACTGCTTCTTGTCCTACTGCACTATTTAAGAACTGCACAGGCAGTTAGCAGCTCACCTGACTTCCCCAACAACTGAACACAGAACAGTTTATTGGCACCACCAATACTAAATGGGAAGAGATTTTTAAGAATCTGCACTGCACCTGAAGAGCCCAAACCCTCTAATACAGGGTTTCAAGTCTACTACCAGTCAGCTTCAGTCAGAGAAAACTGAACTTACATTCGCTAGCTAGCACTATAAGACAAGCTGTCACTTTGTCAAATGATTTCTTATTAAACCTGACTGCAAGCATAAAGAATTAACATAAATTACTAGAACAATTAGAATGCATCCTTGTTGTCTTCTAATTAGATTATTCCTTGTACTGGTAATTATATCAGACAAGAAAAGAATAATAGCTTCAGATGTTTAAAATCATCTGTAGACTACATGAGCAGAAAATGATCAATAATGCTAATCTACTGGAACACAAATTCCCAGAAAGAGATATTTTATCATGAGTGATTCTTTAAACAATTAGTGTTATTTCTCAAGATCCATGTTACTCTCACTCATGCTTAAAAAAAACACAAACACAAGGGAATAGACACTGAAATAATCAACAAAAGTACTGAATGATAACTGTAATTGGAGGCTTTCTACGTAAAGGGCACAGTACCATTTTTTCCCACTGACCACAAAACCAAAAGTGAGAGCTGTCATTACATTATCTTTATACAGACAAAGGGAAGAAGCAACTGGTGCAGAACACCCCTCTTCCCCCATACTTCCAACACCAGAGATGTTGCGAAACACTCGATTACTTGTAATATCTAAGAAGAGTTAATAGTGTATCTTTTAAATTATTTTCTCAGTGGAAACGCATCAGCTGAAACAGAAAACTGTTCATCCACAGGCTTTTCTTTACCATTGCCAAACTCTGAACTTTGGTAGCACTCTGCATTGACTATGTCAATCAAAGGTGCCCTGAACTTTAAGAATCATTAAATACTTTACAGCTAGGAAAAAAACAACAGGAAGGAAAGTGGGGGAGGATGCAAAAACAAAGCATGAAAACCAGCAAAAATATGAGAAAAAAGATGAATAAAGGGTCCAACATCAGAGAATAAAAAGATACCATCAGGTTTCTCCACATTAATAGAAGTAACCCTACAGTTGAAGGACATCTCAGAGCATAAAGGCAGAGGAGTATCAACTTCTTATTACACCCCGGTCCTTCCTTTTCCTGTCAACATCAACCATGTACACAAACTGTACTGTCACTGCTGGTTGGCTAATTTAACATCACAAACTGCAAAGCAGGTTAAGCACACCATTATCAGCATGGTACTTCAGAAACAGGTGACACGTGAAATATTACATCTGCTACACTCCATCCTTCAAGCCATTCCATTTGCTCCAAGAGATTCTGATGAGGAAAATAATCCAAATCTTTAATACTTTTTCCACTATAAAGATCCTACTTTTTTTTCTGTAATTCTGCAAAATCTTTAGGGAGGTTTTTGTTGGTTACAGTCCCACTTTCACATTTTACCCACTTCACTATTAGGCTTGGGTGAGAGGAAGGGAAAGGCAAATCGATTTGTAGCACTTCTACCTTAAAGAAGTCTCTGTACATTACTGAATCTGGACCCTTTAAAAAGTCATCAGCCCAGTAAATACCATAATAGCCAATAAGAAATCACTCATGAGAAGAACCTAAGGTTTAATGAGGGCACAATAATCTTCTAATAAAATTCAGATCATGTAAAATAAAGAATGGGATATAACATTGGGCCACGGAAAAGCAAACTAGCAGCCAAAAACCTAATGAAGCAAACTAGAGGAATACCAGAATTAAAACTGGAATTTAGAAGAGAAGGAAAAAGTTTACTGAACTTAGGTAAGTCACATAAGCTTAAAAATAAAAATAAAGCTCAGGAAGAGATTGGAGAAAGAAGTGAACAGATGCAAGTAATTACTAAGCATTTCTGTGAAATTCAACTGGGGTTGATTTCATTACACCTCTGTATAGGACTCTAGAATTTATGTTAGAGGATAACACAATACAACAGAATGGTCTGCAACCCCTCTTGAAACTTCTGCTTCATCTAAACTGAAGATACAGCCTGTAGACCATTTGAACACTACAGTGTGTTCTGTTAGGTTTTTTTAAAATCATGCATTTTAGGAAGAGCTTTTTTTCAGAAGATTAAAGAATTCTGGTTTATTTCCTGTGAGCAGTGTTTTGTACCTTTATTAATGGGAATTCAATTTACACTGATTGACAATACCTAGACAGACATCTTCCCCAGCAGAATCTGGGGTCAATATACTTAATTCTCATTCTTTGTTCCTATACATGTATTTTAGGATCTTCTACAGAGTTTTGCAAATCTCAGACCTGTCACCACAGAGTTGTACTTTTTCAGTTAAGACAATCAAGTGGACCAAAGGCAAGAGCTTTTTGAGCAGCTTGAAGAATATTTAGCCCTTTTCTAACCCAAGACAAAAAGCTTTATGGAAATTATTCATACCATACACTCCCTTCTTGGTCTTCCTTTTGGAGAGTTCATATGTCAAGATAAATTCAGTTAGAATTTTTTTTTTTTCAGATAACCCCAGAAATTAAAAAAAAACAAGTAATTTCCACATCACAACCTCTACACAAATCACACTCATCTTTCACCCAGAAGAGCATCTGGAGAACTGCCTGAAGTAATAAAACAGCACCCAGATGAAATATCCTTCATCATGCTCTGCTAAAACGGAAGTCTGGGCCAAAACTTTAATCTTCTATGGTTTCCCAACAGAGAGAAAGGCTTAATCCTTAGACCTTAAAAGATGGACATACAATCTATCTGGGATAAACCTGAATTAATCTGAAAGCTTCAGCTGGCACTCAGCTGTTCATTTATAAAACTTTCATACTTAAATCTGAGGAATAATGTATGCAAGTGATAAATGCAGCACAAAACCCTCAGGCTTCCCTTTCTCATAACACAAGGCTCTGAAGTCTGGATAACAGACCTTCTAGTGGGAAGGAGGCACAACATACAAGACATAGCCCTACATGAACACATACTTATACACAGCATTTCCTTCCCCACTGTGGGATTAACCACTGGATTTACACAACTTGTAGGTGCAGAGTTTAAGATGCTCCCTTCCCTCCAGGGCCACAGGGCATATAGGACCTGATTACTAATAATAAAAGTAGAAAGGCAAGATCTCATCTATCCTCAAGTCTCAAAAGTTGAAAATATTGTTATTTTTGTGGCAGAGGAACTAAGGAAAGCTCAGATCAGAAAATGGTCCCTAAAACAGTGTGTTATCATAAAAGAAAAATTATTTTATATTAACAACAAAAAAAAAGCCCTCAACAGGCCTCATTATCATTTCACCAAAGAAGATCTGGAAAGAAATATGCAGTAGTTTTTTCAGTGCTCACTCTGGAACAACTGCAGCTGTTAAATTCAAGTAGAAAATTCAGCCTTTCACATTCTTTACTTTCAAGGATACCTCAGACAAGCAGAGGCCTGACTTATCTATTGATAGCTCAGCCAGCTTCCCTAAATGGACTGCAAATAATTTTCTGAAAGCTTTGTAAAAGTCTAGGTATTTTTCAATGCAGTAAAAAGACAACAATCTTGAATTTCTTTTCCATCAGACATTTCCACATCAGTGAAACTGTGCTGCAGTAGGCAAATAGGAGATGATACAGTACAGGTGATTGAACATATCTTCAGTAAAGAAGATATCGAGAATAAGTTTTTCTAAGATTCGAACTAAGTCTAAAGTTCTTTTATCTTCTTGGGAGTTTAGACTTTATTTAGGGTGTGTTGAAGTATTTTGAGGGGGCTAGAAGGACAGGGCTGGAAAGGAGAAAAGGGAGTGAGATGCCTTTCAGAATGAAACAACAAGAAAAAAATCATCACAGCTAATTGCATCCTAAGCATTTAACAGAGACATGGAATTAAAGACATAAATAAGCTGCAAAGAGTTACTTACCATTTAGAAAATAGACCTAAATCTAATCCTAATAGACTCTTCCCAGCCTACTAACAGGAAAGCACCCTACAGTGAGCCAACACGGTTAATTGCTCATGAAGAGTTCACATTTTATGAATCCAGTGGATTTGTAACTGAAGCAAACAACATTATTACAAACAGGAATTTACATCTGCAAAAAAGGATTTACAACAGTTCACTCAACTGTAGGAAAGATCTAAGTCTTGTACCAGTTAAGAACAAAACCACAAACAACATCAATGAATCGAAGGTATAGAATTTCACAACTAAGCGAGCCCACAAAGACACAAGTATACACAAAGGAAGGGAAGAAATACGTGAAACCAAACAAAAAAATAGCTTTAGTCCACATACAAAGTCAGCATTGCTTCCAGAGCCAAGGAGCACCATGACTGGTTCTTTTGAAAGAATGTGTTGTTCTTATCTCCACCATCTAACCAAGAAGTACAGGAATTTCCAGTTTGAGTACAAGTTGCAGTAAAATGAAATTCATCTGACAAAGAAATTTATGTTTTTAAAGATTACCCAAGGTACTTGGAAATTCTTGCCACATCACCTATTTCCCATTGTTTTTGTGCAAAGTTCCCCATTGAATACTCACCCATAGGAGTATAGAGGTGTAATTTGGTGACAAAAGTAGGAAAGAATTTTTTTGCAAGATTTTCATTAGGAATTGGTTTTAAGTATTGTAAGTTTAGAACATCAGTATATTCCTGTAATGTTCCTGTTTGTTAACAAAGCGCAGATGCCGATATGTTACCATTTGGTTTGTTCATACATTATTTATAAAATAGCTTTAAAACTCTTACAATAAAAGCTACAACCAATAATCTCAATGAAGCAGCTGTCATCAGCAGTCAGCAGGAAGTCTGAGAAAACAGGCAGTAGCATCGAATCTTTTAAAACTCTCTTCTACCACCTTCCACAATTATCTTAAATATAAATTATAGTCTCCCCAGCGACTGCTCCAAGGCATGCTGTTTTCTTTTTCTCTTTTTCTTTTTTCTCCTTTTCATTTACTTAATACCAAAATGAAATATAAAGATACAGTTTTTCCAAAAATGGGGAGGGGAAAAAAAACCACAAAAAACTTCATGCTTTTCTTCAAGAACATCCCTGGAGAGGTTTGCTTCCTGAACTGTCCCTCTCACAGAACAAAGTTTGAATTATACTACAGATAACTATGAGGTTTGAAATTGCTTAGAAATAAATGAATTGTCAAAAAAACGAACTTTATTTTGTTTAGTTTACATTTCACATAAAATTCCTTTCTGGACATTATTCAGCAAGCATCACTTTATCATCTAGTCACTACATTGAGACTCGTGTTACCTAAGTTCAGTACTTTGTTCTGTCACAGACTTGAAGACTAGTTCTCAACACATTACTTGATCTTTCTGTGGCTCTTATGAGGGCCAGTTCATTGATGCCTGTGGAGCTTGCAGATGTCAAGAGTAGGAAAGAAGGAAAAAAGGTAAACCCAGGGATGTCCTTTGTTCACTAGTTCCTGAGGACATTCCAGCAGCTTGCAAACTCTGAACATTATTGCAGTCCACATAAACAATTTCTATTTTTCAGAATGCTGTAACATAAAAAATACAAATTTACATTGACGCCTGCAACCCTAGAGGTTTTTAAAAATAAGGCTTGTATGCACACTTGAGAACTTACAGGACTTCAAACATAAAAAAGTTCAAAATAACCTCCTCCCTCCACAAATACCAATGTACAAATAAACAATCTAAGAAATATGTATCTGTGTTATTATTTGTGACATCAAAGACAAGTACAAACCCATAAAAACATTTAAATAGTTTTTCAGCTACTGAAATGGAAATGGTTTTATTCCAATGCACCACAAGCTGAATTTTAATACTTCACCACAGTAATCTAAGATAAGTTTTACAAAACAAAAAAAGTAATCCCTCAATTACACAGGTTATTCAAAAAAGATTTGCTGGTGTTTGTTGTGTAGGTCATGGACAAAATAAAAGCACAAATTTAAACTGAATCCAACTTCCTCATGCATGTTTTAGCTGGTCATTGCTGAGAATCAATGTCATAAATTGTAAGCTTCTTGTATTTGTAAAAGTACATAAACAAACAAGTAACAACACTGAAAAATAATCTCATATTATGCACATTATATCATGCATTTCTTAAAAAGAGTATCCATTGCATGTATAAAGTGTCAAGGACTCACATGAAGGCTGCTATAATTTTTCTTTTAATCCTTACAGCAACAATAGTTGGAGTTTACATGCAGCAAAAAGGACCAGTGAGCAAAAAACAGTATTATCACCTACCAAGCAAGACAATATTTGCACACAGAAAAGGCATTTTCACTACCTATCTGTGTCACTTCTTTTGGAAACAGATTCAGCAATGTCCAGTGTAAGGTCCCATTAAATTGGCACTTCGAGCATCTGGACTGGAAGTTAATACCTAGTTATATTCTTGCCATATGAAAACATGTAGCCAAAGAGAAGAGCAGGTCCATTTACCTTGCTGTACAAGATAAGCTTGAGAACAAGCTTTCCTTTTAATAAATATCTCATACAGAGACAAATCTGTCACACCAAAACTAACTAAATAAAGAGGAGACTTTCCAAAGCTAAATTAAGGGTCAAGGCAACTATCTGATTTTGACAGTCTTTATAGATAAAAATAACCGACAGCCACTGAAAACAGGATTTAGCTTTCAGGATCCTTTACAAATATATGTTCCCCTCTCAACCCAGAAGTGTCGTAGTTTCCCACCAGTTACCACATCCATCCTCTGCACATAGACCAGAATTTCCTGGATTACTTCTCAATGCACGGAATGGATTGTATCTGCAGCTCCTCACACCCTTTCCCTCCCCATCAGCCAAAGCCACCACTCTTCCTCACAACCGGCAGCAGCAGTCACCCTTCCGAGCTATGCTATCTTCATCTGATTATTTCTGCACCATGCATCCCCCAGCAATCCCGCTCTGGCAGCAGGGAGTGGATACGTCTCACCAGCTCTGCACACAGGCAGCTCAGAACTGGCGACACTTACTCACTAGGTCCTTACTCTGGGTCTCACTTGTAACGTGCTTATTCCTTTGTAGTGTGGCCTATCACCTCCCCCCCCCCCCCCCGAAACAAGAAGTTTCCTACATTACAAACCAAAGATCAATACATGACAAACTACCAAAATATTTCAGAAGTCTATGATGTCTGTGAGCAAGAGAATGAAAACAAGAACACTGAAAGTTTCTTCCTAGGGCAGACATCCTGTAAAGGACTGAGCTCCTTCACCAATAGCACAGTGTATGAAAGGGGTCATTTACAAACAAAAAGAAATCGGGTTGCTGGCAAAGCCATGGTGAGACACATTAAACACGGCTCATATTAATTAAAATACAGAAGAAAAATCTGTAATTTACTCAAGACTCCTAGCTAGTTTTAGATGAAAATGACATCCTGTGGGTAGCAAGTCAGCATGATCCGGTATTACACATTTTCAAACTATTTAAAGAACCTTTTTACTGCTGTTATTTGTAGTTTGAAAAATAATTTACAAAGAAATAAGTATTTGAAAGCATGATACTTAGCCAAAGAAAGCTTAAAGCTTGGCAGTAACTCTGAACTGCTTGCACATCCACCACCTCTGTCATCCCAAAGATGAGCAAAAGGAGAGATCACGTGACAAGCAAAGATGAGATGGGAGATGCCCATCCTGGGCAAGAGGGAGAGGAAGCAAGGGGAACTGGATTAAACTACTTCTCTTCTTCCCCACCCCCTCCCCACCACCACCTCCCACCCCGGAATTGCTACGGAAGTGCAGGTTAAAGTAACAGCTGTTCATTAGTAACTGGATTCTGTACAAGATACTGCAAACAATTCAAATTTCCTGATTTTTTTTTTTTTAATACAGAACCTTTACTGTTATCATAAATAACACAACAGTGTTTTTAGCAACACTGCTAAAGCACCACCTTACTCTCAGGCTAAAGATACTTCGCACCAACATTGAATAAAGGGGAAACATAGATCTTGCAGTTCACATATGCAAACTAGTGAACTAGGAGAACAGGTAGGTAAGAAGTGGTAGCTGCTTTTAAGTCTTTGACCTGAACTGGCTCTCTGAAGCAAACGGGAGGTCAGGAAATCAGCTCAGAATCTCTCCTGAAGGAGGTCTGAAGGGCCTTTCTTAGGAAGGAGCCCAAATCCATCCCACAACTGAAAGAAACCAAAACCACTTATAACAGCTGAAGCTATTCAGACACAAGTGCAAAACTAAAGAATAAAACTAGAACATCATTATTTTAATCTCTGTGAAAAAAAGAAAAAAAAAAATCACACAGTAATTCATTTTTTTTTACATGTTTATGTATTTTTCAACTGTTCTGCTTGTTCAACATGACTACTCTACCTTCTGTGGGAATAACACAGCAAGTAAAAGTGCTTGTACCATAATGCTAGACACTTCTAATTCTTGCCAGTCTGGTTCTCCATTAATCTTCACCTACACCCTATGCATCAGCAACTGTAAATTAACAGATTTCACAGAAATCTGACAATCACATCTTTGAAGTGTTTTCATGTCATGCAAGCTTAAACCAATGTCAAATTAGCTTTTCCAAAAAGCAAAAATAATCTGTGAACCTGTGCAAGCGTTAACAGTGGTGAGGTTGGAAAGAAAAATGTTGATTTTGTCTTAGTTGTTCTGCTGACCTCTGCTAAGCAACTGGTATTTTGCAACAAGATCTGGAAAAATAAGGATCAGACACTAAAAAAACAGTACACGACATCTTCAGGCGAGATGAATCTTACCTCAATCTTAGAACACATCATGCACGAAATCATAGCAAGAACTTTGGAAGCCTGTGTGTGCCAGTTGCCCTAGATCCCTATGACACCTAGAACGTTATACAGTATGCTACATCATTAAATACACAAATGTCTACGCCATATATCTGAATTTTTGCACACTAAAAGCAGTGTGCTCAAATAATTTGATAAAAGTATATGCCTGATAATTCTCTAAATCTAATCCACTTGCTATGCATTCCTAAAACAAGCACGAAACCTTCAATAAAGGAAAGCCAGCTTTCCAAGTTTTCCATTGAAGTTGTTAAGAAGGAAACATGCTATTATTAAGATGAGACAAACAGGTTTTACCCATTTGGCATGGAAGCATCCACTCCCTTAAAACACTGACAGTGCTACGCCATCTATGCCATTTACTGTAGTCTGCTGTCAAGATCTTCGGCAAACCTCATTACCTCTTCTGGCAGTTCCGCTACTGTACTGAAAGCTCATCTGAACAGCACATAACATCTTGTTCTGCAGTACGGCCGGGTAATGTAAGGCCAACACTACAGCCTTCACTCTGTTTCTTTCCTTTTATTAGCATCTCTCTCAGTCCAGATGTTTCAAAGATAATTATTACATCACGGTTTTCAAGTGGATAGTTAAGCACCTATACAAACAGGATTTTTACAAATAATGTTATGAGTCCATGGCTGGGATGCTTAAGCCAGCCTGATAGTCACAGCTGAAGTGACTTGGAGATTATGTAGTTGCTCTCTCCCTTTTTTCTTGGAACACAACAGCAGAAGGTCTTAGTACTCCTCCAGCTTTTGAAGATCCTGGCAAAGACAGGATCTTGACCTCCAGAACCTTGGAGTAAATGCAAAATTATCCTAATATATTTTCATAACTTCCCATAAATTCCAATAACTTTTTGCATAATTCACAATCTACAATAGGCATAAATGTATTATTATAGGAACAAGACATACAAGCTTGGCAGAGCCAAGCTGAGTAAGAATTAAATAGCCAATATTTCACACAAGTTAGATTAATTTCAAAAATCTTTCAAAAAAATCTTTTTCCACCTTTTCAGAAACAACTGTACATGGAAGGAGAAAGCTTTTAAATACCTTCTCAAAATTCATTAAATTAGACCAATGCTGAGTATTTCTAAATATTTATTAACCTTTGTGGCCAAAGTATTTTTTCTCAGCTACCCTCTTTTACCTTAAATGTTTTTCTTCATTTGTTAAAGCCACGATACAAGCATTACTAGGCTTAGAAGTCTAGCTTAAGAACTGATAATTGATTTAAACCTCAGTTTCAGTCAGAATTCAAAGTTAATGTTCAGACAAGTCATATAATCTATATATACATAAGACAAGGTCAGCACTGCCCAACTATATGAGCCATGTGTGAGAGCAGGTGCAACCACTGACCAGACTTTTAAGCACAGAGATCATTTTTACGAGGAAAATTGTCTTTTCACAAACAGCACACTTGACAGGTAACGGATAGAATAAACTGTAGCAGCAACAGAACAGTTCTTGGCTGCATTTATCCTAAGGGTGCTACTACAGCAAACTTTCCCTTACCCAGACCCACCAAGAGAATTGTAAACAATTTAAGAGTTTTGCAAATTGAAATATGTTAACTAGTGATATAGTATTAACTTGCTCCTATCAATAAAAGCCACAGAATAGATAGGTACATATTAATGATGTAAATCCGTGTTACAGGATAGTAATTCCTAAGGAGAACACTTCTGCCAACGCAAGAACTTTCAGTGGTGTAGCTGCATTCAGAAGAATCAAAGAAAGCATTTTCCTAATATAAAAATGCTCTCATCAGAAAAGCAGAAGTAGTAAAAATGTGCATTTCAATACAGTGGAAGTAGTGCCCCCATTTAAAAAGACGCTTCAAGTTTCTCAAGGTAGTTGTTTATTTGTAATACAAAACACTACCACTTTGTGTTTGTTATGTCATGTGTCACTTGTCTTTCTGAAAGAACCTGTGCTGTCAATATAAATATGTTTTATTGCTCAGTAAATATTCGTTACACATGCCATTATGTCTATGTTCCGTTATTTCTCTGGTATACTTGCCACTTCTTATCTTTTCCTAATAGTGATATGTATTTAAATTCATGAAAAAAATAATCCCGTAAGTGGCCACCTCGCCTAGGCAGCCTTTTCAGCAACAAATAGCATTTCTCTTATTCAAGAATAAATAAATTATTCACAAAACAAATTATGTCTACACTGGACTTGCTATTTAGTTTCTTTGGAAAATGACTCACAGGTTCGTTTTATTTTGAAGGATGATAAAAGTTCTTAGCCCAGGGCCTGGCGATGAAAATCAGCCAAAAACTCTTAACCTGGAATCACTTACACGCCTTTACCCAAAGCACTGAAATCGATTTACCAAATAGGATTTTAACATATCTGCAGCCACAGGCAGAGTCTAGAAGTTACTTCCATCCATTATAAAAAAAACAAACCTCCAAGCCAGCAATCTTATGTGATATATAAAACCACTGCATTAAAATTCTAAGGTGCATCTCTCTTAGGCCTTTAGAATACTGCTGATCTCTGAGCTTCGGATAGCTTGTCTCCTGCACACATCTTACATTGTTTCAGATGGCAGAAACAGTTTGAATTCCTTTAAATACAGGTCTGCTTTTCAAATCCCTGTGGTGACCTTGTTCAAGCTGATGCTGCAAATTTAGAACTGAAAACCAGTTCTGAAACCATCACACCAGTGCCTCATGTTTCCTCTTTAGTCTAGGGGAATCTTACTTTGCGTGGAAAAACAGCAGTGGTAGATACATCTCTCATACACAGGAATGATACGTTTACGATTGAAAACACCAAAAATGAGGGTTTCACAAAAACATCAGCCTAAAAAGCATTCCCCACATCCCTTCAGGAAGATAAAGAGACCATCTAAAAAAAAAAAAAAAAAGCTTCTAATAGCTTCTGCTTATTCTATTGTAGAACAGGACAAGACAAAACAGTATAAAATTGTTCTACAGACTAACATATTTTTCAATACTATTCAAAAGTTACCTGTGTCATGAAAGCTTGAATAGAACCATGTTAGATGGGCTTGTTAGTATAAAATTCAAAGTTTATTACTAAGATTTTTAACATCTTTAGTTCTTTTGAAGCACCACTTCGTCATTCTTTTTTCAACCCACACCCCCAAACAATAAAACTCATCAAATCCCTACTGATAGCCTCTTGAGAGGAGCTTATTTTCAAAATAAATTTATCTGGAAGTCAATCTTTACTTAGTATAAATAAAACTAGTTTAAGTAACACTGCCTTCTTGTTTATCTTCAAAACACCATAGGTCTATCACTGCTGCCAGTGACATTCCCATTTCCCATGTTAATATTACGTCAAAGTGAAGAGAACCTCTTTCAGAGAGATTCTGATTAAGGTGTTCTAAGAGGCCACTACAAAAGGCAAGAATAAGCCATTTCTACAGTTTTTAAGAATGTTTCAGATCAGTACACAGTTATAAGTGACCAGATTTCAGGAGATTATTTGTATTTATATGTTAAAGTTTGTCAAGGCTTTTGTCTTGCTTGATAAACACTTACTGTCTGTAAAGCAGATGCCTGTAAAAGCTATATGTACTTACATTTTCTGATCCTGCCTTTGGGCTTGTTTAAGTACAGAAGTCTTGAAAAAAATGAGTATTTTCTTCCTGTTAAGAAGAGTAGTCATATTAACCACTCCCCACCCCCCCACACCCCATGTCTGTAATTCTACGCAAAGCAAGCCAAGTAGAAAGAGTGACAAAGAGAAAAGGAACTATTCCTCCAAGCAAATGCTTTAATGAAGTAGAAAAAGGCATAAACATCTCTGGATGCCTCATGTGCAACACGGGAAGTCACATGAAGAAAAAAGTACAAGGAACTTGAAAGCTTAGTAAGGTATTCTGTGTCCTGTCAGAAAATGGTTGCTACATAAAAGGAAACGCTATTGCCCTAAAGGGAAACCTGCATTTTCTCTGCTGCTTTTTGTTTTCCATCATGCTTTCCTGCTAGAGTGGCACCTTCCAGCAAGGCAGAATGTCAACAGGCTTGAACGTATGGAGAACAAGCATACAAGAACAACAACAAATGTGTCCAGGCTGTCAGATGGAGTGTGTACATAGCTTCTGCCAATTAATTCTAACCAATCTGGTCCACATGTTGTAAACTTCTGCTTAAAGGCTAATAAACCCTAATTACCAATTAAAAACATCTACTCCATTTTAACTGCTACTAGACTCTTCAGATCAAGAAAGACACTAAGAATCGCAGAAATCACCTTCTCACAATAAATCAAGATTCCTTACGTCTTAGACAACAGGCCACTCAAAATATTCCAAACTGAACTTAATATAAAGGTGGGGAAAAACAAGCAACAGATGTGCTCCTGAGAATATAAACTGAAGAAGACAGGAACAGGTACAACTGCAGCAAACATTCATACCAATAGTGGATTAAGTAACAGAACATTGAAATTAATGGAACAACATATCTAGCCTGAATGCCAGATATTGAGACATTGCTCAATAGTGAAATGGTATAATTTCAGGTACAACTGCAAGTTTAAGAAGAAATGAGAGCAAGAGCATGCACCTTGTACTTCTTCCTGAGACAGGTTAACTTCAAAACTTAAAAGCAGCAACGTAAGACATTCTCTTTCCAGTTAAACAACTTGAAGGTCTCCCTTTCTCCCATTCACTGAAGCCCGCCAGATTCTTTCTGAACAGCACAGAGATAGTTCACATTCCGTATCTGAGGATGACACACAGTATATGGCATGTTTTTCTGAACAGCCTTTTTTTCTGTCCAATCTTTTTCAAGAAAAAAGCTCTGCTAAGTTTTTTAGTTGCTGGACCAACAGGTAACACAGAGATGAAATTTCTAGTTGAGGTAAGAAGCTGAAGAAGAGAAAGTTATGAGAGAAGCTTTAATTGGATGTAATTTTCATTTTATCACATTGCTGGCACATTTAATGATACAACTACTTGTATGGAACGAAGTGATTTGCCCGTGCAAACCCTGTGAAGTTCAACAAGTCCCAGTGCAAGATCCTGCACGTGGGTCAGGGCAATCACAAGCACAAATACAGGCTGGGCAGAGAATGGATTCAGAGCAGCACTGAGGATAAGGACTTCGGGGTGCTGGCTGACAAGAAGCTCAGCACAAACTGGTAATGTGCACTTGCAGCCCAGTAGGCCAACCATAACCTGGGATGCATCCCCAGCAGCGTGGGCAGCAGGGCAAACGAGGGGATTTCTGCCCCTCTGCTCTACTCTGCTGAGACCTCACTGAGAGCCCTGCGTCCAGCTCCGGAGCCCTCAGCACAGGACAGACATGGACCTGTTGGAGCAGGGCCAGGAGGCCACAAAAGTGGACCGAGGGCTGGAACAACTCTGCTGTGAGGAAAAGCTCAGAGAATTGGGGCTGTTCATCTTGCAGAAGAGACGGCTTTGGGTAGACCTTAGAGCAGCCTTCCAGTACCTGAAGGGGCCTACAAGAAAGCTGGAGAGGGCCTTTTTACATGGGCATAGAATGACAGGACAGAAGGTAATGGTTTTAAACTAAAAGAGGGTAAATTTAAGGTAGACATACAAAAAAAAACTCTTTACTGTGAGGGTGGTGAGGCACTGGCACAGGTTAACCAAAGAAGTTGTGGCTGCCACCTCCCTGGCAGTGATCAAGGCCACGCTGGACGGGGCTTTGAGCAGCCTGGTCTAGTGGAAGGTGTCCTTGCCAATGGCAGAGGGGTTGGAATGCGTAAAATCACTGGAAATGAGTTTTGGCAGATTTTTCAAGTTAGCCAGTGAAATGAGAATAATTCATAGCAATGGTTTCTGGTCTTGCAAGTTTGTTTCTCTGGTTGTCAGCCAGCTCTGCAAATCCCATAAGAAAACTCCCTGCAACCTGTTAATATCTGCATTCTATTAGTATTAGATCTGTTAATATTCTTATTTCAGTGCAAGCAGGCAAAATTAACAACTGAACTGGCAAATTAGGTTGCACTCAATCACTTTTCTGCTATTTAGCTCAGACTATGATACATAGGGGAACAGATTTATCTGTACAAATTAACAGGTAACCTTTGTTACACATTCCTTTATGTAGTTATGGTATTGACAATAAGCAAGTCTCCAAATTCCATCTGAAGAATCAAGGACAAAAGGTAACAGGCATAAGCCGTAGCGTGAAAGATTCCAATCACGTAAGGAAAAACTATTCAAAGAGAAAAATAAGTACCGCAACAGGTAGCCCAGAGTGGCTGTAGAATTTCCCTTCCTTGGAGATTTTCAGAGTTAAACTGGAAAAGGTCCAGAGCAACCTGCTTTAGTTTTAGCTTTGAGCAGGCAGTTGGTTTAGAGACTTCCGCTGTCCCATGATTGCATGAAATAACAGCAGGTTCTGCTTGACAACCACAGACTCTGGAAAGCCACTGTATCATAACTATGGCACTCATAATTAGACTAAAATGGTTGTAGTAGTAGGAGTTCAACAGACAAAGAAATGTGGATAGCGAAGAAGACTGTGAACAAAAATAACGTAGTAACATAAAAGGTCTAGTTAGAAACGGCTACCGAAAGAGACAATCATTCAAAAATGCAAGGAAAGAACTTGAGCAACAGCAGAAAGCCCAAAATGCTTAGGATGTAAAAGAGCAAGAAACAACAAAGCTATAAATGCATCTAACTGGAAATTAATATAAAGGATTGAAAAATTTGAGTCTGACACAAGGAGAAAAGGAAAATCAGCAAAGGAATAAAGAGTAATGATATGAAAACAGTGGGTGAGGCAGCTGCGCTGGCATCACGGCAACAGCAAAGGAGGTTAAAGCTTTTATCACACAGTGCAAGATTAGGAAGGTCTTAGGATCTTCAGCATGGCCACAAGAGAGACACAGAGGAGTTACTATCAGTTCATCTTTTCCTGAATAGCACTGGTGCAACTGAACTAACTGTATCTGAAAGAAAAAGAAGTCAGCTGATGAAAACAATATGCTTGAAACTATTTGACTATAATGATCAAAGTATGATAGAAACAACTGAACGGCAGTTTTGAAAAGAAAAAATAATCTATATTTGATCTAGCTCAGGCTTCCTTTGTGTCAGCACTTTAAATAACACAGCAAAGGTGCTGACAATAGCTCTGTTACCATTACTGTGAAAGCTACTAAAACTAAATAAGGTTTCAAAGACTGCTTATATTTAACTGATGGCTGGAATTCCAAATCTAAAAACAAGACTCTGCCCACCATATTCCAATTTTCAGCGTATTTGGCCTATGTAGAAACAAAGCAAACTAAATGGAAAAGCAGTTATTCTTCATGTGAGAGAAGGAAAAACCGACCAGCGATTCCCAATCTTGCCAAGTCTCTAATTCAAAATTCTTTTCAGAATGTTCCCTATTTACTATCAATGCAATTAAACTGCAGCTATTAAGACCTCAAGCACTCCATCTTTTTCATAAATACTGAAGTTCCCTTAGTACGTTACGGTGCAATCTATATTACCACAATTGTTATAAAAGCAGGTAGCTGCTGAAAGAAACGTTCAAGACAAAATTGTTGTTAAAGTGTTTACAAAACAGCCAGCATAAGACTTATTTATTCTCATAATCAGAGAGAAAACAGTAATAGTAAATAGAATACCCAGCAGACTAAAAACACCGAATTGTGTTAATAACACTTGCGTGCAATTAACTCTTGCAGCCTTCTCTACAGAACTTCTTTCTTTTCTACTTAGCCTTACTTGTACTCACTGTAGTGGAAATTTGACTCCCACTACTCCTGCTGAACTATTGACATAGTCCAGAGGGCCTGAGAATAGTCCCACAAGTCTAGATCTCAGCTCAAAGCATGAGAAACAACTGGTACAAGAATTGGAATACACAGTATCCTCAGCATAACATTTCTGTACATGCATCACCAGCCAGAGTACCTGCCCTCGTGAATAAACCCCAGTGCCACCCATTTCCACAGCTTCTGCTGTCACTTGTCCCACAGGGTACATTCGTAACACATTCTCTGCATCATAGTCAGCGACGCTGGACTGTACTCACAATAAAAGCCTTTTCCTAACCCTACACGCTTTACTACCCCTTAAGGAAAGAACAGTGCCATGACCATCACTAAACAGCCACTTGCAAATTTCACGATTCACTACAAAGAAACTGGCACTTTAGGTGCTATTAAGCAGCAACTTCTAAATTTTGCTTTTCCTCAGGAATCAAAAAGCACAGAGAAGCACTGTTTGGTAGCAACATGTACATTTAATCCTCTGGTGTAAGAAAATAATCTCTGATTGCACTACATCATTCATACAATGTGTCAAGTACCTGTTTTATTATGCCTGAAGGTATACTAGAGTTTCTTTTCTTATACAGAGAAAAATTTACAAGTTGTTGCTTAATGTTACCTTTTGGTATTCCCTTGTAAAGGGCTGAGAAATTTACACAATAACACCAACACTTTCATTCTGCTATGCAAGGCAAAACAACTTAAAGTTTACCCACAGGTCTCATAGCATAGTGCATGATTTTGTCCAATCCTGTAAGGTCATTTTCCCTTCCAGAACACTTCAGTATGTTTTTCTTTCTTTTGAATGTTTAATCTGACATTTTATGCTTTCTGTTGATGCAATAAAGAGCATAAGTACTAGGAACACTGGTATTTCCATTCAGTGTAATTAATCAAAATTCAGATTGGGGGCATATAAAAATTAAAAAGAAAAGCAGTGTTACTAAACACAGTAACGTTACCGCTCCTAAACCCCCTGAAGAACAACAATTGGGTAAAATTGGCACAACCACCAAATGGAGATACTTTCTCTAAACAAAGACGTGTTAATTTTTAAAATGCCAAGTAAGATATTGTAGTATCTCAGTAAAACACAGGCAGTTAAACCGTCATAAAATAAAAAGCGTAAACCTCCACTGTCTTTCAATACCAAAGAAAGGCAGGCAGAGTAACAGCCAAACCCTAATGACAGATGAACTTTTAACCAAGAAATAAGGTACACTTTCAGCTGCTTTGCCTGTTTGAAGAAACTCCTAAGAAATACATGCTTATTAACCCAAAGCAAGTCTATAAGTCAGGAAAATCCTACCTAGCAGTTACATGAATGGTATACTAAAGGCACCAAAATTTTTTCTCTTAACCACGAGCAGATTATAACTGACAGTGCAAGAGATTAAAGGCCATTTTATTACTTCTCAGTGCCACTCTGTCCTTACAATGCTGTAATTATAACTGGTCAAGTAGATCTTTAATTTGCACACCTCTTCCAAATACTGATTATCTGTGTTTTGTAGACATCTGCAAATACATACATCAAAGCTGCTGACTTTCACAGAATGTTAACCAGGGTCCATTGTTCTTACATCCTTTTAGAGTTCAAACCCAATGCCTTAGGGCTACAAAACAAGTCCACTCAGTAATTTTCTTACAAGTTATTCATGTAGAAACTATAATGTTCTGTTCTCCCCAGAAGCTTATAGTACCTCACATGGATAATAGCATTTGAAAAGATTAAGCATGAAATAAAGGAAATATTGAAAAAATTCAAAGTTCATCAAAATTCATCACTCAGGTAAATGGAAAAAATCCATTATTTCTTAAAGAATAGGTAGGAATACATGAGGAGGAGGCGGGGAAAAACACTAAAAACCACTAAAACAAAACAAAAAAACCCAATGCAAGGTTCAAAGAATAAATGCATGTAAGCACTGTGCAAGCATATAGTCCTCTGCACGGGCCACTGGCACTTACAAAGCACTTTTAAAAAAATATTGCATAAAAATACTTATGTATGGTAGAAAAATCTTACATTCAGGAACTCAGTTTATTACTTGTAAATAGTAATGAATACTTTGAATAAATACAGACTAAGGTAAATGGAAGAACGTCTCAATTAGCCAACAGAAGAACTGAATACAAAGCAACGTTAATGAACGTCAAACCAGGTGTTTAAGCCTTTGAGTTATACAAACTGACCTCAGACACAAACAGTATGCCAGAAAGTACTAAATACAAACTACAGTAGAATCAGCCTCATATACACCCAACAGAGCACCAGTCTCCACCTAAGTCTCCCAAAACACGCAAAACACTTATACAAATGAAGCACCGAGAGAAGACTTTCCCCAGCTGGTGAGACAAAGTACAATATTCTGAGCTTCTTCACCAGCTTGTCCTCTCCTGAAGCCAGAAAGTCTTTTCTAAAAATTAGAATATTCCAGAACTAGATCATGTATTTTTAGAGGTTGAAAGACTACCCAAGCAGCTTGGGAATTTCATCACTGGAGATTTTTGAGAATAAGTTCAGTAACAGAGGCAATGGCCACAAATTCTATCTTCGGAGATTCAGCTGGCCATTAAACATAGCAGCAGATCAACATCCTTAGAAATTTAACTAAACAAACCCACAGATGACATGATCTATTGTTGGCAGCAATCATGCTTTAAGCAGATGTTTGTACCAGATGACATATAGAAGTCCCTTCCAAGCAACAGGCTGCCCAGCCAGGCTCTGGAATCTCCCAGTCCTGTAGATTTTTAACACTGAACAGACAAGGCTCTAAGGAATCTGATTTAAAGTCAAAGTCAACTCTACCCTGAGCAGGAGTTGGACTAAGATCCAGGTCATAACATGAAGCTCATTACTTATAATGTTCAATATGCCCCTACACCTGGTTTGTCCCTGGCTATGCTTACAGATATGCCAGTTCAATACCTGTTAGCTACACAAGGTCTACAATGCCCAAGTTTGATATGAGAGATGAGATTTAGCATGCAGAATATGAACTTTCTGCCTGAAGTTACACAGCTCCTCAGTGTCAGAGCTCAGAAAGAAAAGGTCTTCCAATGCTCTAAAGCCTCCTTATTGTACAGTATGCTAACATAAAAATAGTAAATATAATATTTAACTATTAAATTACTATTTCATTAGTTAATAAACAATGTAGCAACAGATCACAGCAACTTTTAAAACTGCAATGATCTCTTTGTAAACTCAGAAATTGGAAAAATAAAATTTCGTATTATTTATGTCAGAGGAGATCCAGATTTTCAGCACAGTTTTGAACTTCTTTACTTCAGAAGTCATTCTTTAAGCAAGCATGGATTAGTAGCAGCACGACAATTACTTATACTCACACTACACTCCACTACTTTGCCAATTATCTCAACAGAGTTGCATTGGTGCCAGCATCTGAAGAGTAAACGTTCTCAGTAATCGACACCTCTGACACAACATCTCATCATGCCAGGATACAGAGCAATAACTGTAATTTAATAATGCTGTCTGCAGCACCCAGCCAGCAGCTGCAAGCATAGAGAATAAGCAAGAGTTTCAATACAAGCAAAATGGCAATGCTGCAGTAACTAATAAAATGTCCTTTCTTTTCTGTTTTTAGTAGAGTAGACAGCATTAACACTGAGGCTCAGAGATGAAAGACCATTCAAAACAGTGAATTAATTCAACAATCTGGTTGTAAGACTCTGAAAGAGAGCAAGACAATTAAAAACACTAAGCACAAAAGATTCATTCTGCCTACCTGGCTTCTTCAGATACATCAGTTTAAGGCTCATAACTAAGCACATACATGTCACCTCACACACCAAGTCAACAAGAAATTGACTGAACAACTTCTAGCACAGAAACAAAATTTAAAGTGCCCATAAATCTTCAATACCCAAACATTACTCCAACAACTGAGTTTAGAACTCACTTGATTCAAATCCTGAAAGACTGGAAAAAAATTGGTTTGAGATAAAATTTGTGCCTTGCTTTTCACTTTTCTGTTGCCTGTGTTGCAATGGCAGTGTACAATCTCACTCTTTTTAACAAATCTTATGTTCTTCTAAAATATGAGAAAAGGGTTAAAGGTCCCATTAAAATGAATCTCATTGCCATTACTACAGAATATCAACATCACACTAAGTCACCAAGCTCTACAACTTCTGAGCTTTCTGTATCTCTAAATAATGACAAACATTAAACCTGTTCAATCAAATGCAGCATAACAGGAGGTAGTTTTCAAAAATTGTTATTGACTTTTTTGTATATGTAATTGTTTTATATGAGCCACTGTATTTTGAAGAAATTACCTCTTTTCCAATCATGTTAGCCATTATCTGTTGTGACACCCATTTAACTGGCAAGGATTCAGCCACTCATTCTAAATAACTCCATTTGCTATGTATCATTTAAATAGTTTTTGCTGTCTCCTATCTGAGCATCTTCAGGATAATTTCAGCTGGTTTTCCCATTTATACATGATTTTTAAAAAATTGTGACAAAACACAATGTCACTTTCAAAACTAGTAACAAAATGTCATTGGAAATGGTTCATTAAAATTGCAAAATATGCATTGCATCTTCCCTGTTGAGTAAATATCTACATTATTAAAGACACACTTAAAGACTGTGAACACAGTTAGAACCACAACTTTTAATAAAATTCAAGTGTTGAAGTTCTTAATATGGTACCTGGCAATATTCACAAAATATAGAGGGCAACGTAGATCTTATTTGGCTGTCAGACTAATTAAACTAATTCATTAGATTTAAAATGGATTTTGGTATAGCAACATGCATTTTTTCCAAATATTATGTTAACTCATTTAGTGGAAAATATTGTAGGCAAATATTTTGTGAATTCAGTTCAGCAGTCATTTTTAGAGACAGAGACATTCACGTAATCTAGCAGACATACAAGCACATAATACATGAACCCAGACTTATTATGGAAAGTTCTTCATCAAAACTTCCTCAAAACACTCCATGATGCTAAAGAACCACACTAGATAGTGTAAGACAAAAAGAGGGGAAAAATATTCCTTTGCTCTAGTATTTATATACCTGCAGAACAGTCCGTCTATCCCAGCTTCTTAGAATCTCATCTAGATTAACTTGCTTTCATCCATGAGATTAAGTCCTAACAGTTTAAAAACAGAAGGGACGGGGGAAACCATAGTATAGGTAGGTAGACTGCTCAAGCAAAGCAAACAATTACTGTTGAAAAGAGATTTATCAAGTTCAAGAAAAGTTAGTAAAATTTTTGAGATAGAAGTCATTTAATACATTTATTAGTATTTGGTATGTACTGATGTTTCCTAACATTAGAGTTCTCGTCAGTTCTGTCAGTAACAGTGATGATCAATATACTGACAGAAAATCAAACAATTTTGAGGCCTGGAGAAAGCAAATAGGCTAAAAATACATAGTAAAAACTGAAGTTGTACACTTGGGAGTCTGTAACAAAGTAACTTAAGAGCTTACCAATTGCAAACAGCAGAAGATATGCAAGACCAGGATTTATTACAGGACAACGCTGAGCTGTTGTGGTACACTCATAAGAAATTATTTTCAGACCTCAGAATGCATGAAAATCCCTAGCCCAACAGTAAGTATTACACTAGGCCTGCTGGTGACATGGTATCAGGACTTCTCCATCCAGTCCTGGACACATAAATTCAAGAAGAACGAGTAAGTTCAGAGAAAGGCTGTTCAGATGATTAGATGAACAGAGGATCTCGCAGCTTCCAGCTTCAAAGTGCAATGTAGAAGCAACTAATTCATACACAAATGGTTTTTCAAAAGTATATTCATATTTGCAGAGATAATCTCTGAGTTCTGCAACACCTAGTGCAGGTTATCCTTCTCGATTTAAGGTGATCTATATGTAAAAAGTAACTAACACACACTGCTGCAGTGTATTTGTTGCCTGTTTTTGTCTTTCCCGCTATTCCCAAATTTTTTTTTTTTCCCTAAGGGGGGACAGTGGGGAATAGCAAACACGGATCTTAACAAGAAAACTAAGAGAAGTGGGATAAGCTAACTCATAACCCAGAACTAACACGTTATCATGAAAGTTTCCAGACATGTTATTTCCTCTATTAAAAATCAATCTGCATTATATTTCATTACCTTGGTTTTTCTAATGCAAAATACTTAGGTAGCTAAGAGCACTGCTGATGGTGGTGATAATCATTTGGCACAAAATTAATCTCAAGGGGCCTCAGAGTACTGCAGATCTACCAGAGTGAACACCTATCCCATTATGCCTAGCAGTCTTAATTTAAGCACTTCAATATACAGAAAAATTTTACTTGTGACAGGTATTTAAAGTCTGGCATCTTTTCAGAAATTACAAGAAATCACACTCAAGCACTGTTTTCAAGTACAGGTAAGAGCACAAAGTTTACATACGTATTTCACAGTTTTTTAAGTATTCAGAAAAGCATATGGGTAGAAGTTGGACAGTGCAAAAGCAAAATAGCATTTGTGTTTCTTTTCCTACAGAAAGTAGTTTTGAGTTATTCTTTCTTGTTCCTGCTATCTTTTTTTCAGCACTCACCTCAATCTTGCCTTCTTTGGAGGGATCTATCAATCGAACGTGCTTGTGTTATAACCCCTAGGTTCCAACCATTTTAACAGGCAGAACCAACCTTATTGCTAGTTGAGAGACTACAGATACAGCTGTTTGAGAGGAGACAAGAAGCCATTTGTTTAAAGTAAAGTATACTCAGCTTGCCAAAACCACAGGTGCTTGCATTCTGTCTTACCTATGGTTGGTGATTTCCCCAAACTCCTAGGTAGACACAACTGCGTCTTAATCCCCTGTGTTCCACCAGTATGAACTTGCAAGTATCTTGCTTCAGAATATAGATACTACTAAACATAGTTTATGGTGACAGGCTATACTCCACAATTTCCTTCTGTCTTTTTTTCAGTGTCACACATAGTAATCAGCTCCAGTCTCTCAGTTTTGGCAGAGCTGACAGGTCAGGGCTTGAGGATGAGGAGAAGACATTGCCAACTCAGGTAACGTTGCTTTTCAAGGCTCACTGCTCTGCTCCCTGTTTAAGACTTCCTTGTAAGGCTCACCTCCCAGGAAACCCAAAGGCATGACCATTCTTCATTAAAATAGTGTAACAATTCTCAGTTTATTGCATTCATTTCCCCATTATTCACCACATAAAGACATTGTTCAATAAGAATGCACAGCCTAAACTCAGCAATAAGATAATGTTAAGGACTTCAAACTCTTTCAAAAAGCTCAAAAATTTATGGTTATTTTTGAGATTCTTCAATTCCTGATCCAAAAGAAATAGGATGTTCCTTCCTTAGCATGCAGCGCACGTCAGCTCTGTCAGAGTTATTCCTGTTTTCCTTTCCTAGTCTCCAAACTAGTAGGAAAACATCTTTCCAGGATCTAGCTATTTATGCTATCATTTTAGCTGTTGTAGCTAAGCATGTCCTACATTCAAATCAACAGTAGTAGTCAAGCGACTAATATGAAAATGCAACCCATGATTTTCCTGCTAAAAAACCATGAACCCCTACTTCCATAACTTACAGAATCTGCACTAGTCACTCTTATCACTTTTATAAAGCTTTTAAATATTGACTGCATTAACTAATTAATTTGACATTAACTAATTAATCTACTGACCAAAGAGAGAAACTGGCACTGGGAAATGATTAGTTTGGAGGTTAAATTAATTAAAAATAGTACAGAAGTGACAGAACTTAATCTCATACTTCTCATGAGAGCATGGAATCACTCACAGCTGCAGCAATTTGTGATAAATCCATGGAGAGATTTCATGATGGGAGTGGAATTAATTTGTGTCACCCCAAGAGTATATGTGCTTACTCAACAGTACCTACATTAAACAATATTAAAAATACACAAATTGAACAAACCAAAATAATCTATTGTTTGAGCTAGCATGACACATGCTCTTCAGTATTAAGATACAATTATTTGAATCAGTAAAATTCAGGGGATCACAACAGTGGTCAGGAGGACCAGAACATTCTTTACAGTCTTTTACCTGTGTGAACACAGAGTGTGAAGTGTGAATACGCTTCCTTGACTAATTTATATTCTACTTTTATCACAATAGCTTTTAATGCAACAACTTGAAAACTGGTGAATTACTTCAAAACACGGCCAAGACAAAAACCTACATGTGTGTGAGAGAAGAAGATAAACAGAGCTGGGGACAGACAGAAAGCATCTATCAAAATAATCTCACAAATACAACTACTAAGTAACAGAGCTGTAGACAGTTATCCAACTCAAAAAGAAAGATGGACACCTGAAAGTCGTTCTTAGTACACTGAGCAATATACAATGAAGCATAAAAACTCTACCTACATTGCACTCATTCAGAACTAGTTTTGACATTTTTGACACTGATTAATAAAAAGCCAGTCATGATTTTTTTCTGATTTATATAAATTAACAAAGAAACTGACTTTCAATAGGAGTTCACTTACATTAACAAACTCTTATCTATGAACTAAATGAGGCTCAAGCTATAACTCCCTGCTGAATAGGTATAAGAAAGGCTAATATTTCATATCCAGTCTTCAAAAAAATCTTAAACTGTTCCATGCCCCTCCACTGCAACTACCACTCAGAGAAGAGGAGAAGTAGCATAGACTGAGCTGCAATGAACCTGCCAAGCTCATGGGCTGGCTCAATGAAGAAAAGCTGCCTGTCTTGAGAAGGCTTTGCAGGAACATGGTCAGCCCTAAGCAATGGAAGACGCAAAAACAGCAGTTCTGGTTCCAGCTGGTTAGGATGAGGAGCAAAGAAATATGTCACCATTTAAAGCAGGGCATCAATCAACTGAGTGACAGATGCTGTGTATTAACCCCCACCCTCCCACCAGAGGAAGGGAAAAGGAGGAAAAGGGAAAGAGACTTACAAATTGAATATAAAAAGTTTTACTACTAATAATAATAAGAGAAATAATGTAAAATATACAAAACCAATACTGAGTTTCCCAGAGTTGGGTGCTGGGTGCTGACATCCCACCAGCAGCTGCTGGGCAGCACCAGGAAGTCCCGGACTGGACTCAGCAGTGGGCAGGAACTGGACTCAGGGATGCATGGATTGGAATCTGGATCAGGATTGCAGGTAGAACAACAGGCAGGGTCCTCTTCAGAAGGCAGCCATGGACGAAGAGAGCGAGACCGTCATGATCCCCCAAGCTTTAAACTGAGTGTGATGTGCATGGCATGGAATACCTTGTTGGTCAATATGGGGTCACCTGTCCTGTCCGCCCCTCCCCACAAGTACGACCCCTTCTGACTCCCCACTTGCAGGACCTAAGAGATCTGTCAGTGACCTTGGCTGCTCTGGTGATAATTATAAACAGGGGCCATTTTCTGCATTCCTTTCCTACCATCAGCTCAGTGTAACTATAAACATTAGGTGTTATCAGCTTTGGAGCAGACAGTGTCTGTAAAATATGCAGCCAGCTTCAGAAAAATGCAGTTAAATAGAAGAACTTAGCTGTAAGGAAGATTCACTAAAAGAGAATCGGTTCTGTAACCAAAACCAGGACAGAATAAAACACTCAGGACAGATTTACAGAGATAAAGTGACCATCATCCTCCACATTGTTTCTTCTCAGCTGACTTACCTGTCACTAGCTATGAGTTTTCCTACTGCAGAATACACAAAGATAAAAGAAAGCAACTCCACAAGGAAGAGTTCAAATACATTTCAACCTGCACAACTCCTTTTCCCATCTTTAGACTTGTGTTGAAGCACACTGGTGCACAATTCCAAAAATAAATGAGATACTATGGCAGAAAACCTTAAATCTGCTGTTCATATACTGAATAAAAAGACAACGAAAGGCTATGTTAGCACTTATGTAAAGAACCCAGCAACACACAAGGGCAGCGAAGGGCCACAGACAACACACTGCCAAACTCTACACCCACCACCCCAAACCAATCACTACATCATTCCTAGGAAACTACCACCAACTCACAAGTCTGAAAGAATCGAGACCTCTGGGTCTGAGTAAAGAGAGCAGCAACTAGATTCGCAGACAAACTCAGTGACAGAGAAACAGCAGAGAGAAGCATGAGAAGACGGAAGTATGAGTTACTCCAATCACAAGGAGCTGGGCTTCTGCAGTAACTACTGATCTCTCCACTCAACTCTTTCTGGGAGCTTAATACAAGACATCCTGTATACCTGAGCCTTCTACTGAAATGAGGCTTTACCTATCCAAGTACCTGGGCTGTTCTGAACGGAGGATGAAAAAACACAGCTTGGAAAATTCTTTTGTCCCTACCTCTTAATAAAACAAGCCTGATAACAGAACCTGCTACACCTTTGAGGCACGTTGCAGTAGAGCATGCCTACAACCGAAAGTGAGAGGGTTTTTTGCAGCGTACACATATATAATCCAAATGGCTTCAAATTTACAATTTCAAGTACTAGTGACAACGTGGTTGTGGCAGCATAGTTTCCAGCACGAATTGTACAATCCTGCCCAGAAGCTAAGCTAAGTATTCATGTTAAGCATGCCATCCGTAAAAGGGAGATAGTATTTTGTCCCGCTTTTGGTATTATTGGCAAGGTATCTTCTACATGCGAGCAGAAACTTATACTACAGCTTATGACAACAGCTGTATTCGCTAGGTGGTACTGTCAAACAAATAATAGTAACACTACTAACTAGAAGGAACTATTAAGATAAATCAAAACAAAAAGAAATGACAAAGCATATGTAAAACATTATTGTCTATCCATCGAAAAATTACCAACCACAGAATACAACTGATCTGGCAACACAGCTAAATTGTTATTGATTTGCACTGAGACTTGTTCCCTTATTCTTGACAATTCTAGAGTTTTTATAGAACTATATATTATGGCTGATAGTGAAGATGAAATCTATTATAAATTCCACACATCTGCTGAGATATGCCATTCTGAAATTAACTGTCTTGAAACCTACGTTTAGAGCACATGAAAGACATTCAGTTTCCCAAGATTAACTCCTCTTACATCAATATCTGAATTTAAGATAGTTTGCATTCTTGTTCACGTTGTAGAATAAAAACCAGAGTCTCTTTCTTGTGGGTTCACAAGAAACAAGCAAGACTCGTATTTTTTGAACAGTTCCTAAGAGAGCACATGCAGCTGAGATGGCTAAATTTTAAGTGGCTGAATAAATCAGTGACTTCAATTCTAAATAAACATATGAAGTAATCAAAGCTTTTGAAGCTCAAGTTATGAAAATCTGATGATTAAATCTAAGTTTTTATTGCTGTTAACGTCACTCCCTTTTTTATATAAGCAATTTAAGTCTGTTTTAACAAGGTTTTTGGCATACAATATAGACTTTAACACCTAGTATAGACTAATGAACTTATGCATAGCTACTCAGGATCCACAAGTACAGCAATGATCAGTTAGAGATGCAGACCAGCATCTCTGCAAACAACACCTCTAACATGGACTGTGAGTGTGTAAACATGTAAATATGCACTGATAGAAAGTTACAGTAATGAGAGGACTATGGCAAATTTTACATATACTCAGTTACGATGATTGTATCAACTACAAAGAGACTTGTTTCAAACAAAATTCATTGTGACTTAAAAACCTCTTACAATTATTTTTCTCCTACACTGTTGTAATTTCCTGTTGAAACAAATATTGTGTGATACCAAGTGATATCTGAGTATTTGAGAGATACATTATACGTGGTATACATGGTAGGAATTAATCAGAGAACAACAAACAAATAGCTGTGTTATCTGACATCATTAATGACATTTATTTATTAAGAAGAAACATCTATTTATCAAAGTTCCAAATTCAGGTTTTACACGCAGCTGATGGACAGGACAGTTGCGGATCCAGCTTTAGAAACAGAACCACACTGCAAGGGCTCAGAAAAACATTTCCTTTGGTCATTGTCTGATAACCTTCCTGCTCATTTGGAAAATTTTACACTTGGACTCCCATCTAGCCTTGCCATCTATTTGCTCTGTAATACTCTACCTGCTGTAAAACATTTATTCAGTAGCTGAAGCTGGAGATACCTGACTAGGAAAACACCCAATACAACGAGAAGATGACCTAATATGCACTACACCAGCATAGAGTCCAAGGTCTAGTGCAGACAGGCCAAAACTTTGCAAGACAGAAAAATTTAGTTAACATTACAGAACAGATTACAAACTTGGTCAAAACAAACAAATTCAGAAGATAGCAAGACAGATAATTTTCCAAGGAAAAAATGGCAGATGGGCTTTGCTGAGAATGTTGGTGCTTTTTTAAATAATCAGTGTGTTTTGTTACAATTAGATAGACTTATTCTCCAAATTGTTTTTAACATAAAAGGCAAGTCATAAAAGACTACAAAATTATTGTTTCCAATACCCATATCTGCAAACTATGTAAAGTTAAAACACAAAAATAATTGAATATAATATGCTGCAAAGGTCTTACATTTTTATCTGATACACAGTTTTCTCCCTGAGTATCAAGTGAAGTATTACTTTGAAGATGCTCCCAAATTAAGTTTCCTTGTACAAATTAGAAACTTTGACATTTAAAGTGAATTTTAATAGGGTAATAAACTCAGGAAATTTCATAACTCCATCCAAGATATGAGGCATCTCTGACCTACTGACAGCTTACACCAAATGAAAGTCATCATTAAACTCTCATAAGGCAGCACACCACTTATTTAAGTGATAAAGAAAACTATGAAGGAAAAAGCAGTTCAGCCTATTTTAGCACTATCTTCACAAGGACTTACAAAACACTTAAGAACATGCCACATTTGCATTGTACTCGCAACTCTACAGCAGGACACAATATCCTGGTATTTTTCTTAAATACTTCACAGCTAAAGTTTTTAAAATACTTCCATTCTTTAAAAACCTGCTTTTCATCTCCGTTCTTCCAGAGTAAAATGTGGAAGCTGACACCAACCAGGCGAAGTGTTCAGAAACCAGGAAAGTAAATGATGAGAACATCAAAAATTATACATTTCCACCTACCAGTTCCTTGGAGCTTGACTTCTTAAGAGACGTTTGTTGTATAATTAATCCGTAAAACATGAAACGCCATATTCAGTACTTCTCAGCAAGCTATAGAATACAAATATAAAGCTTTAATTTTAAAAAAAACAAACAGGTATAATCTGATACTTTTTCTAATTACATTCCACTTATTGAACCCTAATGCTACAATGCACTCGACTCCAAACTTGCGCTGTGTTTTTGTCTGGTCTGCTGTTCAGAGACCTTGATCCAAAAAGCGTTCAGGATCATCTTCACGTCAAAATCTGAACCATCACATGATAAATTGTTGCTATTCCCACAGCCTTCAGTAAGACTTCTTTGTCCAGCACCTCTCAGCACCAAGATCTCAGAATCCTGCCTGGCAGAGGGCTACAAAGCTTCCTTTGGATATCCATACACACACACACACACACAGAGAAATATAACCTCTGAACACAAACCAGCCTTAGGTATTTAGATCCCCTATTACTGATTAGAGACTGACATAAAGAAAGTCTAAAATGTAGCTTATGTGATTTTAAGGAGTGTATGTATTCCTAGAGTTTACATTCCCCAAGTTTTTATCTTTAATTTACCATGATTTTGCTCAGGATTAAATATGTGAATTTTTAATCAGTATTTTTACAGACCATTTAACAACAGAAAAAGATTGTGGAAAATATAAAGCAATACCATGGAACTGACATAACACAACAAACTGCAGTAACACAGTTTTAGTGGCAGATATTCCATAATGCTGAAAAAAAATTGAAAAAATTACTTTAGTTCATCTTTTCTCAGTTACTGGACTCTCCATCTAATAAAAGCAATTACTCCACTTCTTTTATTGCAGTAACAATGAGCTACACCAACAGCCACAATTCAGGCTTGTATTTTTGGAGGGTTTTTTTTTTCCCTAACCATAATAAGAAGTAGTTATTCTCTACAGTTACAAGGCTTCTAAATAAATATTTTTCATTGACTTGTCCTAATTTTTCTAATATTCCAGCAGAAGAACAGTCTGCCTTATGTATCTTTCCTACTATGAATAACTACCACCAAATGAAACAAAGAACATTTCCTATCCCTCTGCTAGATAAAAAAGGAACATCCCCCCACTACTAAATTGTGATTCCTAAACTCAATAAAGTTATGAGACCTGAAAAATTGGTGCAATGTATGCAATAATTCTGATTTATGTGTGCCAACTGGCTATAAGGAACATTTACAATGTCTTGCTACAATGAGGCAAATGTATAAAAGAACGAAACTTGTTACAACAGGTAAATACAGAAAAAGATAAGAGAAATTGCCAAACATTCCTATTACAAGAAACTGTAAAGTTCCTCTTAAAAATTACTGAAGTGCTTTAAGTAGGAGAGAGGTCTCTATGCATACTACACACCACTGCAGCTTGTTTTTACCACTATTATAATGAAAGATAGGCCTTCTGACCAATTGTTCTACAGCCAGCTGCCATCCCTATTGCCTAGCATAGGAAGGACTTCACCTACATCCCCATTCCAGCACAAACATCAAGTTGCTTCAGCTCCACTGATCCATACCAGTAATGGAGTAAGATTCCTGAAACTACCAAATCTCTCAAGTGCTCACTGATAAAACGAGACAGAAGGGTAGAGATCTATCTGGTTGAGAAACGGAATTAATTTTCTGCTTTACTAAAACTGGATTTAAGTAAACAGTCACAATAGCTCATTTTAATGGAACACTATAGCTTTGTAACAAAATTGGAGTTGACTGCGCTGCAAGATGGAAAATATGAATTGTGAAACAGAATATTGTTGCTTAAGACTATTGTAACCGTAGCAGCAACAGTAGCCTTGGAGGGGATAGGAAGACCACCAGCTGCACTGCTATTCATACCCTGCTGCTAAGTTCATGGCATTTGCAAATGGCTTCATAAAGGACGCTTCAGCACCCTGCCAACAATAATGGCTTTAAAAAAAAAAAAAAAAAAAAAGGAGTATTAAGGGAGTGGAAACTGTGTGAAGGCTGAAGTGTTCGCTACATGACAACAACAGACCTTCATTAGTAACACAAGTTTCCTTTGCAAAAAAGCTGAAAGCAACTGTACAGTAATTATATAAATTTGACTCTGTACCTTGCCCTGAATATCTATCAGTTTACCATCACTACTGCCATACTCGGAGGGGAAACAAGTACTCAATGCACAATACACGCTGTACTTGATAAGACTTTTTTTAAAGGACAGGATTTTATTTATGAAACTGATTCAGTGGTAGTTACTGACTTCCTGCTCAAAGATAAAACTGATTCACTCGCGTATGCCATAATCCATATTATGCAAACAAACGTGTAAACTATTTGCACCTGGCTGTTACTGTGGAAAATATATAACATACATATAATTTAATATACAACATATAAAAAATATACAACATGCACATAATTTTAGTCAGAAAAAGTCTGGGGTAAGACAAGAAGTAGAATAAATATTTCTGCAGATATCAATATAGCAATTATCATAATTGTGTTACAACATTAGTTCTTAAAAACTAAGATTCAAAACATAACTTAAAACAGTATTAAGCAAATGAAGTCTCCAAAACATTTCTAGATGTTGACTTTGTGGGTGACCATGAAGAGGAATGAGTTCTATATATGGAGGCATTTGACAGAAGTTCAAGCTGTGCACGCTTTCCAAGAAATCGCATCTCGGAGATTTGAGCTAAAAGTCAGACTCTTAAATAACTACATTCCACACTAAGAATCAAGACTGTATCAAGAAGAGAACTGAAAGCTCTTACTGAGGCTTGAGAACCACGACACTATTTATGCTTTGACAGTCAGCAGGAACTTTCCTCCTTTCCCCCTAAAATTGAGCATAGGATAGGCTAAAACAGATTTGAAAGAGTCAAACCTACAAACGAGCAGGTCACAAATAAGTTACAGAAACTTATAAACCCAGTGTGACAGATGAATGACTTCAATCCCCTGGCCAGCCGCAGATAGTCAACAGCCCTACAGAATGCCAGTTCTTACGCCCAATACACAAACAACAATCCATCCACCAGGCTTGCCAAGACAGGAATCATCTGGGCAAAGGCTATACTGGTAACTCCTGCATTAGCATCAATCACACATCAGAATGCTTCTTTCTCTCAGTTAATACTCCTTCCAACTCACTTCATTAAATCTACTCTATTAATTTCACTACAGATCTAGAGATTCAGACAATGCAGCAGTAGTCTGTGCTCTTGAATTAATAAAAATTGTCATCTACATATTGATAACTGCAAGTTCCCAAATTACCTTCCAAAACAGATGTGAAAGATTCAGAGACAGATGGAAATATTCACAAGTATATAAACACAAATGTGTGCATGCATGCATATATGTGTACTCCTGCACGTGTGTGAACAACAGATAAGCCATACCAGTAACGGTGAGGAATTCAGATTGCATTACACGAATAATTTAAAAGACAATACTGAAAGGCAAATGTAAACTATCCAAACATCTTGGACTTCTGAAAATAGGCATATCATAGTCTGTATAAGTAAAAATGTCACAACAGATTAGCTCCCAAAATCAGAATAACCTTTGTGAGTTTGAATCAAATTCAATACTTGGTACTTTCCTTCATTTTGCTGTTTAGGAACACAGAGGGAACAGGATTTTGGAGGACAGAGGAGGAAAAAAAACAAATAATCATTTGACATGTATCAACTTCTCATCTTTATTCATTTTGCTTTTGCCACCAAGACAAAACATTCACTGCCGCTTCAGCTGTAGTGGAAGGGAATCCTGCAGAAGGTCGCATGTAAGATTTTCAGAGAGGAAGTACTGTTACCACCTTTTATCTCAGATAAACATAAATTATTGCCAGGCTAGTCAGTCCACTTGTACAAGAGTGCAAATTAACTAGTAGCATTATTCACCTGACCAGTAATACAAAGAGAACTTTAGAATCATAAGAGAAATTCTGGTACCATTACAACTGGCATACTAGTTACTCCACAGCAACTCCACGCACACCCTTGAACACAGACTGATTTTTACCATTCAACCCTGTGCAAGACCAGTAAAATCCTTTGGGTTATAAAACTCTCCTGAGGAAGGAAGGAACTACCTCAAACAGAGCCTGAAAAGGTAAGCGGATGGGGAACCCACACATTGTTTTCCATCAAGTAATTTCCACTACTCATTAAGGCCTCAATGGCAGGGTTCCCACCCTCCTCCCCACTAACACCTACCGTGTACATCATCAGTTAGCACAGGGGGGTTTATCATTATCCCCTCACCCTCCCCCAGGCTAATGTCATTATTTTCCCCTTTGACTTCTCTCCCAACTTCTTCAAAATCACTTATGTGAGCTCATAAGAGAAATACTATGGGTTTTTTACTTATTTTTAAACATAGATGTCATCTGACCATCCATGCTTTGTAACAGATTTATGAAAAACTCACTCATAATTCTTTTGCATAAAATACCAGTCCTTGTCCTCCTTCTTGTTGTATACATTTCATGAAATTAAAAGTGGTTTTGGAAATTGTTCCACAACCTCGCACTTCATTGTTTCACCTCTCACTCATCTTATTAAAAGATTGCTTTATAGATATCTTACAATCACAGTCATTTGGGGGTTCTTTACACTATCAAAGGGTAAGATCTAAGAAAAAAAAAAAATCTACTTTATTGCATGACAGATAGGCTTAGATTGCTATTAAACACCTTCTGGTAAGCCAGCAAATATCCAGTAGGAAGCAGAGACATATGAAGAGACATGTTACTCATTCTGAAAGCAAAATCAGAAAGAAATTTGGAACACAAAACAGAGACTGTTGCATTAATATGAATATTAGTTGCAGAATCAAAGCCTTTCTCAAATTTTACACTGGCTAAATGAAATACGCTTCTAATGCGAAATTATTTCTCAATTTTGCATCTTTTAACTGAGTATAAACACTCCTAAGGTATCAATAGCGATGACTGCAGTATAGCTGTTTTCTCATCATCTGATGAAAAAGCAGAACAATATGAGAAGTAACACATATTCAAATGCAGGATATCTAAAAACAGCATTAAGCAGTTTTAGGACAGATGCCCTCATTTCTTGTGCACTATGAAACTTGATTTTTTAGCAAACAACATGAATTTTAAAGAGACAAAGAGCAGCAGTAATGCTGTGCTGAACAATGATAATGACACAAGGGGCAGAATGTGCTAACTACACTTGGGTAAGGTGTTTGATTTACAAATTAGGATTACAATATGCTTATAAAAACACAACAAACATGGACATGTATCCTTAAAATGAAGAAACAGAAACTATTAAAACAAAAAATTTGTATACTGAGTTAAAAACCCCAAAATTTTATTTTTTGTATTCATAAATGTTAAACCAACAAGTAAAAGACATGACCCTTTATATTTGTTTCTTGCCCTGTTTCTGTTGTATCTGTTCTCTTGTAACTGTTTCATCAGATATCTAATTGGTAACTGAACCATGAAGGAGACAACAGTTGCACTGGTTATGTGTACATGCAAAGAAAAAAGCATGTACATCCAGCATAATTTTACAAGATCATAGAATCATAGAAAGTTTTGGGTTGGAAGGGACACCACTAACTAGATCAGGTTGCTCAGAGCCCTGTCCAACCTGGTCTTGAATGTTTCCAGGGATGGGGCCTCCACTACCTCTCTGGGCAACCCTCTTGCAAGGAAGAGATCTGTCTCTTGTTCTGACTTATCTAATTGAGAGTGGGATTTCATCCTCGATATTTCAATTTGTTATTGTCAAATACTATCTGAATTTCAAGAACTGAAAAATAAACTAGAGTAAATGCTATTTTGTAAATCATGTCAATGGAAATAAAACCAGAAATTCCAGATTTTCATAATTCTCAACTTTTTTTCTAGCATTGCTTTTTGTGTTCCTTGAAAACAGTCTTCTAATAAGAAGTTCTGTCAATTTAGGAAATTCTTACTTTGGCTAAGACTTGCCTGTGGGGTCCCATATTATTATTTTTAGTATCATAAGCCTAATCAGGGAATAAACCTGCTGTCAAATTCCTTGCAAACATGGATCAAAGCAGGATAGCTCATTCAAGACACTGCAAAAGGCAGATGAAATGTTTAATGGAAACTATGAAATAATATCACTGCTGCAGACATGCAGCAGTGTTAGCAAACCAGAAACCTACTTAATGTTAAGATCTTTGACACATCACAGTTAAAGAGATATGGAAAAGTTTTAATAAAGATAGTGCAGCAGCTATAAATGCATTTGAGGGGAGTCACTCCTAAGTGCGAAGGGCAGCATGACAGAAATCACAAGAAATGCTTACCAAATTTAATTCTACATAATAATTTAAGTTTCACTGAAACTAGTGGACGTAAGAATCACAGAATGTTCAGGGTTGGAAGGGACCTCTGTGGGTCATCTAGTCCAACCCCCCTGCCGAAGCAGGGTCACCTACAGCAGGCTGCACAGGACCCTGTCCAGGCGGGTCTTGAATATCTCCAGAGAAGGAGACTCCACAACCTCCCTGGGCAGCCTGTTCCAGTGCTCCGTCACCCTCAGAGGGAAGAAGTTCTTCCTCATGTTCAGACGGAACTTCCTGTGCTTCAGTTTGTGCCCATTGTCCCTTGTCCTGTTGCTGGGCACCACTGAAAAGAGTCTGGCCCCATCCTCCTGACACCCACCCTTAAGATATTTATGAACATTTAAATGATTATAAGAGAGAGTTTATAAATGTTTATAAGAGCATATAAATGTTTGTAAGAGCTGAGTTGACAAGTAGGATCAAAGAAGGAGTAATCATACATCTGTATAGAGCAATGTAGGTTCACACTTGCACCTCAGGAGTTTAAAGAAGCTATGCCACTAACACCCAGGCAATTTCTTGGGGTGTCAGTAGACCTGAGCAGACTTACTCTTTGTGGAGCCACGTCCACCTTCACATTTCAAAGAAACAAAAGCACATACTGATGAAGTAGGGCAAAATCCAAGAACATCATGAAGAATAAGCGCAGTAAGCAGCATCCTGAGAGCAGCTGATAGGATTTTCAAGTTAGGAGGTGACCAGAGAGGGTTGCTTGGAACCGAGTGCAAATCAAAGCCATCTGTTCAATTCCTAGCGCATTAAGGGAAACATTTCTGTAGCCTTGCAAGTAAATAGACTTACTCCTAATAATTCTAACATCCTTTTCTTCTGATAACTTCTGAACTGCGTAACTGGTTAGGATAAAGGAATACCATTAAGCAAGTGCAGGACAGAAGCTGGCATCAGAGACAGCATTAGCATCTCAACAGGAAACAAGACATGGGAAGTCATATTAGGACAGATAGAGGGTCTTAAAAAGTGATGCAATTTTCAGGACACAAGAGAGCTAGGATAAGGCTGCAAAACAGAAACTCAAGGGGCCTCTGCAGAAAGGCAGACTTTACTTAAAGGGCAAACTTTGGTCCCATTTTAAGTATCCATGACTGTCACTGATCTCAACAAATGCAGGAACTTTATCATCAATCAACTCATTACTGCGAGTTGTACAGAGGAAGTATATGCATAGAAACCATTTCCTCCTATACTTGCTGTATCTCACCCTTGGCCCCTGATCCACAGTGAGTTCTCCTGCCATACTCTCTTTTCCAAAAAAGTACTTGTACCATCTGCACTTCATCTGTGAGAAGAGAACTGCACAACAGCAGCACTTCTACATCTTGGGAAACAGGCACATTAGCAGTACTTCGTATCCTACAAACCTTGTTAGGACAGTATTATCTTACCACCCATCGCTTTTTCTTGTTCTGGATCAAGGACTTGCTAATGCACAGAACTGGATTCAGCTGCATGAAACAAACTGCAAAACTGCTGACCTGTCACAAAAGTGAAAAAACTAACAATTTCCTTCCTGTTTCCTTTGATGTAATGGATGAAAAGAATTTGCTAAAAACCCAGTGATGAACTCAGCATATGATCTGTGTCTGTCTTCTTCCTTTCCAAGCAGCACTAACTAAATCCTTCAATCCCATCCAAATTCAACCGTAGTGATATCCAGGAATATCTAGGTCAGTTCGCCCTCTTCTTGCATGTCTTTTGAGACCAATATCTTCATCGTAGTAATGGTCCTTTTATGTGTAGAGTATGTGTAGATTCAGTGCATCAGCAATTTCAGCTTTACTTGTTTTACGCCTGTTTTCAAAATACCACATCACTGTCACAGATACTTTCCACCACTCAAAGCAGAACCTTTCCTTCCCAAGTTTTTCCTTTTAGAGCAACAAAAAATTCAAAACAGACTCAGAAGGGCTAGATGGTTAGGGACAAACAGACAAGCAGACGAAAATAAAAGAGAAAACAGAGGCAAGGATGATGTGGGAATCACGGGGGACAACCCAGCAAACTTTAGGGCGTGGACATGAGAAGAAGGGGTGACAGCAAAGCTATTAAGTCAAGAAACTCAAGCAAAATCTGAAGACAAAGATAATAAAGAAAAAGCATAGTAGGAACACAACTATAAACAATCCTTCGTAGTTGCAGGCCTTGCTATAGAGATGAGACTCCGTAGAATCAGGTACTGTTTATTTTGTGATTATGTGAGGTTGCTGAATTATTGTGCCATTTTTTAATTTTAAAAGTGTTATTAGAAGAAAGCAGAGATTTCAGAGAAAATGTCTCTTTTATAAAATAACACATACATTCAGGGATTTTTTACATTGTTGATAGAGAACAGAGCATTCATTGGCAAATATGGCTTTATATACCATAGAGCCATCACCACTTATCAGAATTCAGTAAGGAACACATTTTTTTCCCTTTCATCACCATTATTGCAGTACTATGGAATGGTATAGACAGAAAGAGCAACAGCACACAGTGATCTCCATTTAACTGATTAGTCCTTGGTTGTTACAAGGTACCTTGATTTTCTCTCAAGAGAAAAAAAACACCAGTTATCCTAGACAAGTACCAGCACAGTTTCACAGCACTTTGTGGATTCTAAAGCCTTTAGAGATGCTACAAATATTTGGAAATTTTTCAGTCAGCACTAAATATCAAAAATAGCACCTGTACTCAGCTAAGTTGAAATACCTGTTTGCCACTCATGAGTCAAATAATTTAATAAACTATTATACAAAGTTCACTGAAAAGCCAGCACAAGAGACTAAAGATACAGAAACCTTCTATACTTTGTAGAAGTATTACTTTGACTTGCACAAGGTTGAGAAGGTTAAGAAAATTGGTTAGAAAAAAACCCAGATAGTTTTATAAATTAGGCAAAGAAGTTTGTGTTAAATTTTTATTGAAGGAATTAGACTTTAATGGCCAACCTATGTAATATTCTGTAAATTAGCATTAGAGACTTGCAACAAGAGCATAACAGCATGGGATTTAACACCATCATCTTGCTAATTGAAAGGACCTGACCTCATCAGGGTCATGCACTGCAAGTCAGAATGATAACACTGCAAATTCTCACTGCTTTGCAGATGCCAGTATCTCCTACCTGTAAGGAGAATGTAACTAAGCACATTACATTCTGTTGACTAAAAAATTTATATTTTCCCAGTCTATACGGTTTGTAGAAACTTCAGAAATAGAAAAACCGAAGGCAAGACAGAATGTTGGGGTGCAAAGGTTTTTTCCCCCCACAACTCAAAGGTCTCTGCCATTTAGAAAATCAATATACTGTTTCACGTACCACTCATTTTGATACTCAAGTTAGTCCTGGAGCTTTCTGGGAGATGACAAACGCGAAGTTTGCAAGCAGTGATGTATATACATAGTATCGACTGAATGTCACAAACTGTATTCATGCAGTTTGCCTTTACTTACACAATTACTACCTCTGAAGTCAGTAAAACAGCTTAAGATAAAAACTGGACTCATGCAAGAAAGGGTAAGAAAAGAATCACATTACATATGTACTCCAACATGTAGTTTTAGATCAATCCCCAAGATTTCTTTCCTCATTTTTGAAAAACACCATTCCATATACATAAGCACGAGGATGTGACTGCTGGCAATAAAGTTTCACTTCCCTGTAGATACTTTTCCTCTGATAAAGGTATATTTGGCATATATATACACTGAAAATTCTACTTTGCTCTTCTTGGCATTTAATTCGGGGTAAAGGAAAATGTCCAGGACTAGAATTTTAAGTGTCGGTTTAAAAACCTTTATACAGCTCATTTCTGAATGATTTTCTTCCTCTCTGGAGAGGCTTCTAATGTCAAACATTGGTATTAAGGTGAGTCATGGTTACTGAAGAGGCACAGAGAAAGCACATGACAAAATTATTAATTATAGGGAGAGAAGGAGTCAGAGTATTCTTTTCACTCTATAAATGTCCTTCTGAAACAGAGTATTTAATATTGAATTCAAACACATTTTCAGTAGTCAGTAGCCATTAAAGTCTTACTGGTGTCAGTAAAAGTTGGGGATTTCAGAATGCAATTTAAAAACTTGTGAGATTTTTAGAAGGCATTGGAGATTTTGAGCAGGCAGAAAGATTTTTTTTTTAAGTGCAGTAAAAGAAATTGGGCAACTATTCTATATCGAAGATATATGGTATGTTACACAACTTCAACACGGAAATTTAAAACGTATTCACTCACACTGCTGCTTGTCATTGTCCATTTTTCAGATACCTTCCTTTCACATCAATATTAAGAATAGTATCTACAAGACCACCAACAGGAGAGGTTGGTCAGTGCTATTTTCTGCTATTTCAGCTAAACTGAAATGCAGCACCTCATATTCTAACATCAAAAGGTATATATTTGGATACATAAAATACCTTAAAGTAACAGGACAGGTGGAGTTTGGGGCTTCTTTTGGGGGCGCAGCGAATTATGTTTTTACTGTAACCCATTTTATTTCTAGTACATTACCAGAGTTACGGAAACTTAAAAGTATTTGTTTATGGGTTTTTATTTTGTATCTTACTTGCAACCAGTTTCCCTTATAACAAAATAAGCACAAAACAACTCCTCTATAAATGTATTCTTTCAGGTGACATTAAATTATTACACAGTACCTTTTGATTACTTCTTACACCGTTCTAAGCTAAAACGAATAGTGACAGGTAAAGAACATTAAATGCATGAGCATCATCCAGGATAAAGCCATTGCGGCCATTTTCTTTCTCTGAAAGCTTTCTAAAATTGAGCTGTCTATTTTTGCATCTATAATGCCAATGGAACATGAGTAGAAGAATGAGCATTTAAAATACAGACCTTTGCAAAAATTCTAATGCTTTTTACATTCCAGAACAATTGCTACAATCATGCCCACCTGTTGAGGCCAATTCAAATAAAATAACTTCTAAGTTGAAAAACTCTTAGTGTTGAAAACTCTTCCTCCTCTTCCCTCTCCACCTCCTCTCCCCAAGATTATAAAACCGTGACGTATTTCAATGTTAACTCTACATATATCTACTATCTACATATGTATAATCTTTAAAAAGTAAACTTCTGTGGGAGTTCATTATTTTGCAGGAGAAGCAGGACTTCAAAAGTAAATGAAATAGCTTTGTTTTGGGTTTTCTCCTCTGGAATTCTTTGGGTTTTGCACATTTGGAGCTATAAAACTTCTAGTTAACAAATTAAGACTAACTAGCAGTTACCATAAACATCAAGTGCAAGAATATTTTGTTCACAAATACAAGTGCAAACTGCACACAACAACTGAGAGGAAAAGGCTTTTACAGAAAACCAGTGTGTCCACACCTCTTCATTACATTTTTGTTTCCTTACAGCAAAATTTATTTCCCTAAATTTGGGGATTTTCTTCTTCTCACATTACATCACCGGTCCAGAAGAACACACAAAATATAATACAATATTAGAAGATTTGAATAACAAATGTATTAGTGCAATAACATTATTGCTAGAATAAAGATCCGCTTTATGATTTGCTGTTCTTTACTTACTGTAAGGGTAGAGGAGCATGACACTTAAGTCCCCCTATGAATTTAAGAGGATAACAAGCATAACTGAAATTAAACTAGTTTTTAGGGTCTCAGAATACGATTTTTGCATTTCGTTGCAACATATGCCACAAAAACATGAATTTGAAAAACAGCATGCCTTCTTATAAAACAGCTCTCTGCTGAAACTCCATCCCAGAGTTTGCCTCTCATTTCTCCTTCCTAAGCAGTTATGTATCATTATATAAAGATCGGCACAGCATGGCTAGAGACAGACATATTAATTGCCTCCAGGAGACAAGTATGAATGTCACATGCTTTTCTTCAGCACACCCTCAGTAGCATAATGCTCATTGCTGTTCTCTTCCTGGCAAATTTGGTCACAGTACTCACACAACTTTATCAACTATTCCACTTGCTGCAGAATCCTCCACAGAGGAAATCACACAATGAGAAAGACCTATTTGTTCCAAGTACATGAAGTTCAGACAGATGTGACCTGCTACACCTACCCTGTTTATTCAAAAGACAAAAGGAACAACGCCAACATTAACAACTTAAGTCCTAATACGTATCCTGCCAATACTTCTAGTTCTTTCTCAAGGTGTCTCAAGTTGAGGAAATAATTTCTGCGTAGTAAAATAAATATTTCTAAAAGCAATGAAAATACAGCAGCAGATTTTGGTTTTGTTTTGTTGTTCCTAAAGCTACAGTGTCCATAATTTTAGTAACCGGAGAAAACCAGAGTTGTTCTTCCTATAAAGGTTTCAGAAAATCAAAGTTTCCTACAAAGCCTTCTTCAGAAAACCTTATGTCTCATCTCCACTGCAAACCATAACACGTCCATCTTGTATGCAAATTTACACTTAGAACTAAATCTTGTTAACCAAATGTAAAGCCAAATAAATTCTGAAAAAAAATGAGATGTTAATCACACCCCACAGCCCCTCAAATGACACCTTTTAACTGAAGTTCCAGATTCAGCTAAAGTAGTGCTATCCTCAGAAACGCAGTTTCATTCGATACAAGTTCATGAAAACTATGACACTGCTGTAATTAATGAAATGAAAACTGGAATAAAAAGACAGCAAGATCCCTAAAACATAAAGAACAAACAAGCACAAACTTTAGCCAAGGGCTTGCAGGTTAACATTGACCATCACCACAACTTTAGTTTCCATTAAATAAAAATGATAAATTGCAATCCTACAGTGAGACTTAAAACAGTATTCAATACAAAATTTAATTCATTTACATTACAGATCATCTAAATCTAATCATATGCCTTCTCACAACATTTAATCATAGTGTATGCTTTGTGTACTTCGTAACAAGGCAATGAATATTAAAAATAACGTATCTTATTTCATAAGTCATCTTATTTGATGTTGCAGAAAGTGATGGACATTTGTTACTGTCAGACTATGATTCTATATTAGTATGAAAGTCCTTTGATGAAAAATTTGCAAACCCTTTTTGACTACAGAATTGTATTGCTGCAATACTGCTGCTTCAAAACAGTTTGCCTTTAGTTTAAAAAATACATACAAGATTAAGCTCTGCTACCAATCACACAACTGCTAATCGTTATAATTAAAGCAAGCATTTCCTGTCCTATAGCAGTCCTGTTCACCTCTACCAGTCCACACCTCTGCTTTCCTCTTGTCCAATGTCTTGTTTTGCATTTCCTTCAGTCTTTGCTCTCCCCACCCTCTGGGTCTTCCCAGTCTCCAACTGGTTTTTACCATACGTATGCTTTTTCATTGTGTTGCAATTCTTTTCATAGACTCATTGAATAGTTTGGGTTGGAAGAGACCTTTAAAGGCCATCTAGTCCAAATGTTCTACAATGAGCAGGGACATCTGCAGCTGGATCAGGCTGCTCAGAGCCCCATCCAGCCTGATCTCGTATCACGGTTTAATCCATCAGCTGGCAACTGGGACCTGACAGCTACTAGCTCACCCCTCCTCTGCCCTCCCAGCAGGATGGGGAGGAAATGGAAAAAAGGGAAAACTTGTGGGTTCAGACAAAGACGGTTTAATAAAACAATGGAAAATATTAATACTAGTAATAATAATAATAATGAATATGCAAAACAATACAAAACACATTTTTTCCTCACCCCCCAACCACCTATTGTGTAGCCAGTCCCTGGGCAGTGATCTTCGGACACAGAACTCTCAGATTTTGCAAATTTTGGAAAACTCCCCAAAAAAGACCAAACTCACAGAAAAGTTCAATCTCCCAGATAAAAAGAGAATTCCTGCCCCCCTGGCCAACCCCCATTCATAAACTGAGCTTGAGATCCATGGTATAGAATATTTCCATTGGCCAGCTTGAGCTGGCTGCCTGGCTGTGCTCTTTCCCAGCTCCTGTACACCCACTCATTAGCTGAATAGGAGAAACTGGGAAAAGTCCTTGATTTATTAGCTACAACTAAAAACATCAGAGTTAACAACATTCTTCTTGTAATAAATCCAAAACACAGCAGCTACTAGGAGGAAAACGAAATTTATCCCAGCCAAAACCAGGACATCTGGAATGTTTCCACGGATGGGGCATTTACCACCTCTCTGGGCAACCTGTGCCACAGTTTCACCACGTGCACTGTAAAAAATTTCTCCCTTATTTCCAGTCTAAATCTGCCTTCTTTTAGTTCGAAATCAGTACCCCTCATCTTATCACTACCAGCGCTACTAAAAAGCCTATCCCCATCTTTCTTATAGGCCCCCTTTTAGGTACTGAAAGGCTACAATAAGGTCTCCCCAGAGCCTTCTCCTTCTTTTCCTTAGAATAGACCTGACTGTGTCTTCTCTGCCATAATTCTCCAGGCTATCAAATACAAGGTCTTTAGAATCATCATTCCTGTCATAGTTAACACACGAAATGTTTGATTCTTTTCACCTGGTAAGACACATGCACAGAATATCGATTATTTTATTATTATCATTAATCCTGAGATAAAACCAATGTTCTCCACCCTACTGGAGTTCCAAACCAAAACAAGCTAAGAGTCCCCTAGATTATGCAACCAGCTCCTCAAGGACAACAATCTCCTCGTAGACCATGGAATTATTATTTGCAAGGTAACATTTTGTATCTCTTGTAGAATATTTAACAGGATTCAAAAAAATCACACTGAATCAAGTAAGAAGCATATCCGTTTTTAATGAAAAATAAACTCTCTAAAATATCCCCACGGATACCTCCTGCTTCCCTCATTCATGATCACAGAAGAGAATAAAAACCTCTACAAATACAACACACGGTAAAGAATTCCCTATTTTCCGCTACCCTTTCTGCATTACTCCAGAAACGTAAAATGTTACTTTCAATAGGCACATCTCAAGTTTACAATGGTAGATATCTAACATTTCATGGGAAATCTTATTTTGCCAATATTAACTTTAAAGATAGAACTTGCTTGCAGACCCCCAGAAATACAGATTCTTAAGCATCACAAATACATAACCGCTGATTTGAAGTCATACAGACCCAAAACTTAACCTGCTAGTAACAGTGAAAAGCAGCCACAACAGTAGTTGTTACTGCTTGGATATTACTTCAGATTCCTCTGGAATTATCTATGACAATATCATATACTTATTCAATAAATTTTCAGAAAGTTATAATAATCTATTTACAATTAGACTGCTATAGTCTGTAAGCACCTACACTTGTGTAATAATTCTTTACAAATACCAGTTACTGCAGCTTAAAACCAAACAAACTCTGCTTTGCTGAATTGGAGCCAAGGAGCTGCATTTTAGCCTCCCATCTATTATGCTGAGCCGGCTTCATTATGAATTGTATCTTTGAACTGACACTCTGATCACAATTAAAGCAGGAAGTTCACGTAGAAGGAAGCACAAAATAATATTAACATATGAAATGTAATGTAGGCTTCCAAAACGAAATAGTCCCACTAAAAGTCAAAAAATCTGATGATGCTTTTGTCTAGCAAACACTTTACTTGCATTATGGAACGTCTATAGTATCCTGTGTTCAAGTAATCCTTCAGGTTAGTTTGCCTGATACAATCCTACTTATTGCAAACATCAGAACATTTAACTCTGCCAATGAACTACATTTATGAAAAGCACAATTTGTGAATGCCAAAGGCCATGTTTGTCTCTGAGAAAAACAATACATGCTTTAAAAAAATTACAAATAGGTTTTATGAAAGCCATGCCTGCTTTTGCCATTATGGAGAAAGAAATCACAGTGGGAATACTAAGCTCAGCATATATTTGGCATCTAACTGACCATCCATGCTATTAACTGTAGAAAAGGTTATTTCTGAACTTTTCTCCTTAAAGAAACTTTTGATTTTTCAATGATTACAGGTCCAATAATGAATGCAGGTGCAAGCTATTTATTAGAAGTAGTATATCATCATACCTCTATCTTCTACACCAATGCATTTCTTCTGTAGCTTCCAATACCTACAGGTATACTACAAATTCCTCCACATTCCTTAACATCTCTTGTTCCCAGTATCCCTCTCATTTTCCACAGCTTCCCTTCACCTGGCTGTCTACTCTTCCACCATGTCTATCTTTAAAAACCTTCTCTTTGATCCTGAAAAACTTAGCGTCTCCTTCACTGCCCCTTTACAGGCATATTCTCTGCTCTCACTATGCAAAGCTCTTTTTCTGGCTCCCTTCAACAGTATTCAAAGCTCTTCCTTTGTGTGACAGCAATCATTTCTGACCTTATCACCAGGAGACAGAGTTTGTTGTTGTGTGTGGTTTTTTTTTTAATACAAAGTATAAGAATGAAAAAGGTTTTTTGAAAACAACAGAGGAAAACAATGGCTTGGTATTTATGATGAACCTTCTGCTACCAGTTGACAGCCAGAAGAAAAAGGTGTCAATAAAGATCACAATTTTGAATACAAACAAAGTCTTATTGGGCCATACCTCGTGCACAAAACTAAAAAAAAAAAAAAAAAAAGGACACAGTCATTAAAATGTTCAGAGGAAGCAGAAAAGAGAAGTGCTGATGGAGGTTTCATGTTCCTAATAAACTGATTTTGAGACAGCTGCTTGCTGTGTTCAGCACTGTGCAGGAGTCTGCTTCACACCTAAATGCCGGACTTCACAAAAGCAAAGGCCAGATGTTGCAAGGGTTAGGGATCTGAGTGCACAATACCTGCATATAACCTTGTGGTCACACAACTGAAAGTGATTATTTCTCTCAAATTTGAATCTCCACTCAAGTGTAGACTTTAAAAATATTACATACTTGTGGACCATTATAGCAATCCAGTAACAGAAGTTAGGCTGTATGGAGCTGTTCTCTGGAATTATTTAAAAAATTGAATACAGAAGAGTATGTTGCAGTATTCTGTAATTTAGTTGAATTTGCTCATATAATAGGTTTAGAGACAAATACTTCCTATTTATTTAAACATACCTTTAATGGTGAAATAACACATCACAAGTCAAGTACCAGCATGTAAATAGGCACGCCAATATAGCCTGTTTTGGTATTAATCCTCACATACTTATTAGGCACGCTCCTTGTCAACGTGAATTTTAAGCTAAGCAGGTAACCTCCTGTAAAGGAGAGAATAGTTAGTGTTTGTCCAAGGCAGGAAGAATTAGAGGTCACCACTACTTTTAAACGGAAGAGCAGAGGTGAACTTGTGGCCTCAGCCTCCATCTTCCCTTTGTTCTATAAACACTGTTCATCTGAATTAAGAAAGGAAAAAATTACATACCCTATTTCTGTTAGCAGATTATTTTTGCAACACTCAGAATTTGTATTTTTAAAGCACTTATTTCTGACCACTTTTCTCACATTTGTATTTGACTTAGCTTCAGAACTCATTCCCAGCCTATGAAAGAAAAGTAGGCTTCGGAAAACACGAGAAAAAACTGGGATCATAAATGTAGACAGAATATGAACACATACAGCTCAGTCTTAAAAGTAAGAATAAGAGGTTTGACCTTGTTACAATGCAAAACTGATTGGAACAAAAATGAGCTATCTAGACAAAGCAAGGTGGAGGAGGAAAGGAGCAAGCAGAGAGAAAGGACAAAAGATGACTTCACCAGCAGCGTTCAGATGGCCAGGGCTTAAGGTATTTAAGTCCACTTGGACCTGTGCAAGGCATTCGACACTGTCCCGCATGATGTCCTTGTCTCTAAATTGGAAGGACAAGGATCTGACAGATGGACCACTCGCTGGATAAGGAACTGGCTCAATGGACGCACACAAGAGTTGCAGTCAATTGCTCGATGTCCAGGTGGAGACCAGTGGTGTGCCTCAGGGGTCGGTACTGGGGCCGGTGCTGTTCAATATTTTTGTCGGCGACACGGACAGTGGGACTGAGTGCACCCTCAGCAAGTTTGCCAATGACACCAAGCTGTGCGGTGTGGTTGACATGGTGGAGGGAAGTGATGCCATTCAGAGGGACCTTGACAGGCTGGAGAGGTGGGCTTGCATGAACCGCATGAAGGTCAACAAGGCCAAGTGCAGGGTCCTGCATGTGGGTCAGGGCAATCCCAAACACAAGTACAGGCTGGGCGGAGAGTGTCTCGAGAGCAGTCCGGAGGAGAAGGACTTGGGGAACTGGTGGATGAGAAGCTCAACATGAACCGGCAATGTGCACTTGCAGCCCAGAAAGCCAACCATATCCTGGGCTGCATTAAGAGAAGCATGGCCAGCAGGGTGAGGGAGGTGATTCTGCCCCTTTACTCTGCTCTTGTGAGACCCCACCTGGAGTCCTGCGTCCAGCTCTGGAGCCCCCAACTTAAGAAGGACACAGATGTGTTGGAGCGGGTCCAGAGGAGGGCCACAAAGATGATCAGAGGGCTGGAGCACCTCTCCTACGAGGACAGGCTGAGAGAGTTGGGGCTGTTCAGCCTGGAGAAGAGAAGGCTCTGGGGTGACCTTAGAGCAGCCTTCCAGTACCTGAAGGGGGCCTACAGGAAGGACGGAGAGGGACTTTTCACAAGGGCGTGTAGTGATAGGGTGAGGGGGAATGGCTGTAAACTAAAAGAGGGCAGATTTAGATTAGCTATTAGGAAGAAATTCTTCACCATGAGGGTGGCAAGGCACTGGAACAGGCTGCGCACAGAAGCTGTGGATGCCCCCTCCCTGACAGTGTTCAAGGCCAGGTTGGATGGAGCTCTGAGCAACCTGGTCTGGTGGAAGATGTCCCTGCTCATGGCAGGGGGGTTGGACTAGATGATATTTAATGTCCCTTCCAACCCTTACCACTCTATGATTCTATTTCATTAATTACATTTATCATACAAGTATTAATACAAAACAACAGTTCTGTTTAAGAGGGATGCTTCCTATCAACAAGTGAAACTTGAAAATAAAACCAATCACCTAAAATTTTATATTCTCAGAATTTCAAACTGACAGAACAAAGTAAAAAAAGTAATCCCAGTTCGTCAGCAGCACACAACCAATGTAAGAACTCACCTAAGACCTCAGCTTTTAAGAATTTGTTGTTATTTAGCTTTCAGTAATTTGTTATTGGTTTTGCAGGAGTGGGGAAGGGGATGGAGAGTTTTTCCGTATTTCACTATATAAAATCCGATATACAAATTCTTTTCTTGCACTGTCTCTTCTTGATTTCTGCCTCTGTGTTCAGGCAGCCAAGGGACCTAACACTTACACTGCGAAGGGAAAGAACTGATAAAATAGTATATTCTTCATATTCTCTTCAGCCATCTCTGTCTCTCCACAGATGCAACATCATGAAAGCTCAAATCGATTCCAGTCTGGTCAATGCTGTGTCACAAAAAGACAATCCACAGTTACACTATTTTACCCTCTTAATAGAAAATAAAATATGATTGGTTCAAAGTTCTTTTTAGTTTCCCTCCCATCCCACCATAAACCTATCACTGAATGAAAGTGTCAAAAGCAACTTTTTAAAAATTAATAAACATATAAAGTAAAAATTGGTATCCTACAGTATTTTTTGCTTATTCTTTAAACAAGCATTTCATCTGCTACAGTAGAACAGACAAATTAATAATGTAGTATTTTCGTTAGCTCCGTACAATACCCCCTATCCTTTCTGAATGAGTTAGATAATCATTAAAGCAAAGACAGGAAAGACTAGAACTTGTCAGGATCTTACAGACAGGTAGTAAACATTGCTTGTTTCTCATCTAACTATATTCTGGACCAACTTGTTATATTCTGAGCAGTCAGTTTGATCCTAGCGTTCTATTTTCTCCTCTTTTTGAGTGAGAATGCCACTGAGTAACTAAGGAGACACCAACACCAATAATAGGACAAGTGCCTCTTGCCAAAGCAGTAGATAACAGGGGACTAAAGGTTACCCCAAAACAGCCAACAGTACTGAATGCATCCAGAGAACACAGCCTGTGGTCGTCTGGCCTCTAAACACCCACTGTAGCAGACAGTTCTGCAGAGCCTCCTATTCAAGGCTTCAGGACAGAGTCTCTGATTAGACTGAGCACACGGAAACAAGACTGCCTCAACGCTTTCTTCTATTGTATGAGCCTTAAGCAGTGCAGATTGCATGACTCCACTCTGCTAACCTCTAATTGAGATTTACTAGTAAAGCTATAATTTAGAAGAGTGAGATCACAGATTTGCAATTTATTTTCAACCTCAAGGGAACTCAGAGGGTTTTACTAACTCAGGTACATAGTGACCCATTATTTTAAAAGGATGAAACCTTCTCTTTTCTAAAAAGGTAATTATACTGCAAAGTATTGTAATTTATTAGATAAACAGTACTTTAACATATCTTAAATGGAATACAAGAACAATCCTGAAGAAATAAGCAAAGTTCATACATACAAACATTTTTACTGGTGACCAAGAGAAAGCAGCCTCCTTCGATTTGCTTGATTTGCAGAAGCAAAAAGGATACAACCAGACAATCCCTTTAATAAAGTGTTTCCACCAGGTATAATTACTGTCCAAATCCATTCTGTTCAGAAGTGGATCTTCTAGTTACTAACGAAAGTTCACTGATGCCTCAAACTCCACCCACAAATAAAGAACAGTTTAACTAATTCAAAGTTTCTTCCATTTCAATTTGCCATAATATTGAATTTTAGATGCATGCCAGTATCCATATTCAGTGTTTTAGATACTAAAAGCAAACCTTTTTACCATTACTCCTTTTCAAAGAGTCACCTGTCATACTGAATGTGATTCTCTGTATGAAATGATACTACGCAAGTGATAACACATTTGAATTACAACAAAACCATTGGAAGATTGTTGTTATGTATTTTATTGTTTTTGATATTTCTTTAGCAATCATCATTGCAGTCTGTCTAAACAAATCTCTGTGCACTGACATTCACAATAATGTATTTTCATCATAAAGTTAGACACTGTCATTAGGTTTTGTGAAAGGCTATACTTTACAGTTCCTAGCCCCCTTTTTTTTTTTTTTACATCTCACTGCATCATTGGGATGTGAATGCAACAGTTTTTACATCTGTCAGATTTAGTTACATTTACTTGAATACAAGCATTAATAACAGATTACTGGAAATCTGCAGAGATGATGAATTAGTTATGTTCTTATTATCCAGCACTGGAATGGGACCAAGAGAGGAGGGTTTATCATGTTTTCTGCTAAGAGAGAACCTATCCATCAGCCATAACAATCTTCTACAAAACTTGAGAAATGCTGCTTGTGAAATGCATAGTCATTCAGATTTCATTCTTTCCGAGCAGATATTTTATATATCAGCTCTTGAAATATCTTTTGATTTCCTAGAATTGTTTGGTAAAAAGCTTACTTGATTGTCAATAGCTGCAATAATTTGAGATACAAGTAGAAAATGTACTTAAGCTATTCTAAAGCCTACTACTTTTCATATTCATCTACTAGTGTACAGAGGCTCTGAGTATAATTTTTTCCCCCCTCTTTTACATTCTTACACTTAGAAGCAGTTGTCTATTATAGAACCTTACCAACAGAGGAAAGTGTTGGTGAATTTTTATTGTACACCTTGAGGTGAATTAAACATACATCTGTGCACACAGACCACAAACAGTCCCATCCCTGTTGCCAGTGAGGGTCTTTGCCTCAAAAGGCTCTGTAGAGAGGAAATGGAATCACCTGAGAATACCTACAAACAAAACAAATCTCATCCTCCAAGGAGTTCAAAAAAGGCATGCTCTAGCAGAATGGCATCATCCTAGCTATAAAAAACCTATATCTATATACATATACGGAGGGGGAGGACAAAAAAAGTTTATTTTAAAAGACTGGCAGTTATGACTATCACTAGTAATAGCCTTTGAATTCCAGAGTTCAGTTAGACTCAAGTCCCAAACTGCCCCCTTCCAAAACCTCAAATAATACAGTTTTTAAACAAACCTAGCTCTGTGTTTTATATATATACACACACACACTCTCTTAAATATATATAAAATATTCTGCATTAAAAAGAGCAGTTTTCTTATATATCCACTTATATTTCAAAGCATCAGTGTATTAATGCTAGAAAGCTCTCTGGTAAGAAATAAGAAAAACTGGAGGAAAAAAAGCTATGAATAAACATTGTCTTAAAGTTCCTTAAATCTCAACCAATTAAGCATCAATTGTCAGAGAGCGCAAGCTGCTTTGTAAGCTTCTCACAGATCTGAAAAGCCTCCTCATTTATTCATGTCATTGGTGAGTTCTACTCCAGGTAGGGCTGCAGTTAGGTACTCCCACGTTCAGCAGCAAGTGTCATTTCTATGTAGCCTTATTCCTGAAGTGTTCAAAAGAACAAAGGAAGATTTTGACCCAATGAGAAGAAAAGGCATGACAAGCTGAACATCAAACCAAGAAACATTTCTTTAATGTCTACCCAATAGCTGGGGTTTTTTCTTTTTTTTCTTCTGCAGTTGCACTGCTGATTCTAATAGCAAAAGTAATCGTCATCATTTAGTCTACACAGACAGTAATAAGGCAAATCAAAACCACACGTGAATATACCTGACAAAAGGTTTCAAAAGCATAAAACCAAATCATCTCAGAGATCAAAACAGTGATAATTGCTTTCTAGAACATAGCCTGAACAGTATCAAAAGGAAAGACAGCTTCTTTCTTTAAACTTCTCTTTCAGTTCAGCCCTACAATCAGGCCACGACCCTCACTGCTGCTGAGCTCCGCAGGACCACATTCGCTCCCACGAAACCCCCGCCAGGACTGCAGCACAGGTTTCTCTCCGACAGGCTCACTGCCTACCCAGTAGCAGAGCACAGCAATCTGTAAGGATGCAGGGCAAAGTCAACTTAAAGACCTACCATCGCACCCCTCTCCTTCTATCAGAAATGAGCTTTGCAAACAACATCAGCCAGCCATTACAAATCCAGCCTGTTCCAGGGTTCTGCCCCTCTTGCCCAAGGAGCAATGATGCCAGAATAGTATCTCCAAAGAAACGTATCTGTGATGCAGTCTGCTTCTCATTCACGTCATCTGTCCATTTGTGAATCGGGCGGTACTGAAGGGGAATCAGATCTTACCCAAAACTGGTTAAGATCAGTCTGAAGGAGTCAAGCAGACAGCCTTAACAATTAGCTTAGGTTCTCTCTACCTGAGATTCTAATCTAAATACGGCAAGCTCATTTAAACCTTTTAATCTGAAAGATTCCCTTCATACAAAGATGAGACTGCTTTGAAAATGGACTCAAGAAAATAGACATTATATTTGTTTTGGTACTGATAACATTTGATGCTCTCTACAAGTCTGTGCACAACAACAGCCCCTAAAGGTCTAAATTCAAGCCTAGGCTCAAACTCCGTTGCTAACTCTTTAACTACCAAGGACATCTCAAAGCAAGATTAATTCTGCATAAAAAGTATGTTAGAACAATTTATCTTTCAGGGTCAAGGAATTTGGAAGGAAACTCAGGACATAGATCAGATATATAAATAGTATGTATTTATTAAGGAAGACACTATCATGACAAATTTATTGGCCAATTAAATTCAGTGCCCTATACAATTAAATTCTTAGTCACGTTTACTAAACATATCACTATCCGTGCAACAGAAACCGCATCAGCTCTTTTCAAAGTAGCAGTGATACATGGTATCTAACAAGGCGAATTAATCCTGCAACAATAGCTAAGAATTACTTTTATTACCAGTTCACTAGAGGGGCTTAAGAAATAGTTTTCCAAGTGCTTGCATCTCCCCAGCAGCATTACACACAAATCACCAAACTTTCCATACCTACAGCTTGCAGGCTAAATACTATTGTATATTTTTAAACAAGCAAATCAAACACAGCACATTCTACTAGCAAATATTTTCATATACACATACTCGCTTAACACTAGGCATTCCTACAGTCAAGCACAAAGTGAAAACTAGAACTTGAAGCATCTTTCACAGACTAAAAACAGTTTAAAAAGACCATGTACACTGTCTTCATTGTTTTACTTGATGATATTCATGTTATTCTGAATGCAAAAAGAGTAGATACTGTGTTTTGCTTCTGATTTAAAGCAAAACAGTGTGTTTTTGAATCAGCACAGTTTGTTTCATCTTTTCTATCCATTCTAAATGCAAAAATCTACAGATAACAGTTCGGAATCAAGAGTGCATAAACGAAGATTCAACTGTCGCTACACTAAAGCAAGTTTCTGTAACTATGTCACATTGTCTTCACAGATCTGGTATGCCTTACATCTGCAAAATTAGAATACCTCACAGTCAGTAAATATACTATTTTTACTCAACTTTTTAGCACTAGCACATCTCAGCTTTTCTTCATTCTTTGGGAAACTTCTCCTATGACAATGCCCTACACAGACAGGAGACATCCTACTTCCCTGATATATGCGTATTTTAAACAATCCATTTTTTCTATTAACAAGGAAACAGTCCATTAAAAAGTGTAAATGAGGAGGAATGGGGGAATAGGGGGAAACAGAAACAACTTTATTCTTAAATCTAGAGATACGAATAGTTCCCCTTGCTATTTTCAAGCATCTCTTTTCCCTAGGAAGTATATACCTGTTTCGTCCTCTCTATCGGGGGGGGGGGGGGGGGGGGGGGGGGGGGGTGAAGAAAAGAAAAAAATAGAACCTTTAGGGACATGCTGGCAAGAAGCTGAGAATCTCAAAGGCTACATTAATCAAGGAAAACCTATGCTTTCAACACTTCACAACTTTCACACTGAAAAAAATGTCAAGACAATGAAAAAAGCACTCTTCCCCAGAATCTCAAAGCCTGTTAAAGCATATTTGTAAAAGTAAAAAAAAATGAATAATATTCACAGATAAACCATTTGCCTTGTGTCACATTCACTCATAGAAGAAAATAGTCCCTGGAAGAGTGACTTGGTGGTCAGCTGTCAAAATGAAATTTAGTTTAGCAGTAACAATAGGCAAAGTATGTCAGTCTAAGTGCTCAATAAAAACCACGAAGACCACCTTTAAATGAAATGCTTTTAACATAAGTCATAACTGTAATAAAATTTCAGATCTTCATCTCTGCAAAAAAAGTAATATGCAATACTTTATTTTAATTTTTAACAAACATAAATTGTGAACGTTACCTTTTATATCTTCTTTTGGAAATTAGCACTTTTTGCTATATTTCTCCATATATATTTGTAAAAGGTACTGATGCTTTTTTCAAAAATAAATCAATTGCCTAGACAGTCCTGACCATGTTAACGTCTCCGAAGACAATGGCTTCTATTTTGCTTTGTTTCTATTCTGCAGAACAGCACAAAAAATTACTAGGCTCTGAAAGCAGCTCATGTGACTTGCTGACGTTTACTTGATTATTTTTATATTAATTTACTACTAAACCACCTTTCTTTGGCTAAATTGTATATGCACTTAAGCTCCTTAATACACTCAGGTAGCTGAAACAGCAGAAGCTGCTTACCAAGTCACTGGATCATTTGTAAAGACCTATGCTAGAAGTTACTCTTGGAAAATAATCAAGCTTTACATGGTGGAAGTATTTCTGCAAAGCCTGGGGCATTTCACACCCCATCCCAGCTTTGTGCAGGCATCAGAAAAAAAACCCCACAAACCAAAAAAAAAAACCACACACCATTTCAAAAGGCCAAAAAGCAATAATGAGTTTAATCCCAAGAGAGCAGAAAACAAGACTGTGACCTAGGGAGCGAGGTCTGAAAATAGTGAGCAAGTATTTCCTTACTGAAGCTATTGCACTCGCAGCTGGAGAAGGGAGCATGCGTATTTTAGTAGGAAGCGACTAAAACCAAAGAATGAGCAGACCTGTATCGTCATTTTCGCCTGGTAGAAAGCTTGCAGGCCAGCTTATTAGCTAACCACTGAGCCAGGGGACAGGGCATCAGCTCCACACTACCATGACTCCTGACCTAGCTGAGTACTTCTGGAAGCCGAACAGCAACACTGCTGAGAGCAAAAGTCTGAGATCTCTCTCCTTCTGATCCTTGTTGCTCAAACAGCCCAAAAATACAAACATCCGTTGGTAAGCAGCACTAATCAGATCTGAAAAAAGCAACTCTGCAGGGAGTTCAAGATGTGTTAGATTTAAGACATTACTATAGTCCACAAGAATTTCAGATTTAAGGGAATAGTAAGACAGGGATAACAGCTTGTCCAACATGCTGCTTTTTCAATTAAACTGGATAGGAAGACTAACCTCTTTGGAAAAAGATTGAGCTCTCATGTCTTCTTTTTGCCTTGTTTCCACAGGCTCGTTTTCACATAAAAGTAATTCAATCTCACCAGAGTATTTAAAAAGCTCTAAAAGCATTAATTTGAAAATATATAACATGAACTAAGATGACTGCACTTTACAATGGAACATGTGAACACAAGGACTGCATGATGGTATTGGCTTCTCTGAAAGTTTGGGGGGCAGAAAGAGGGAATTTAGAGAATGGGCAGGGGGAAGAGGAGGAGCTGATTGACCATGGCATGGGTTACTTTCCTGCAAATATTGATGCCACTTCATTGTGCATGTGAACCTTCATAACACCACTGCCTTTAATATGAAAATTTGAAAATAACAGCTGTAGAATATTATAGTACTTTCCACTTAAGACAAAAGATTTTTCAAGAAATGTGATGTTTGCTCTTCCACTTCAATAAAGCAAACACTTTCTGAAGTTAATATAAGGCTTCTGTAATATAGTAGTATTAACCCTACAACAACAATACAAAAAGCCAAATACAACCCACATATTATAGCCAAGCAGACAGTTTCAACATCCTGTTCTAAATCACTGTAAAGAAAAAAAAAAAAATCAAGAAAGACTCTTAAACATTTCTATGACCCTAACTAAAAAATAACAACCAAATCTTTAATTTCAAATCCATCTTAAGTCAGTGCATCTGTACTCTGCTCACTGATGTGTAAAAAGTGTATACATTAATAGGCATGCAGTCACTTGTATGATTTTCATCTTGGGTAGAAAGAGACCATAAGAAGTTCTCAGTCCATGAAAACAATTGAGTGACATGTGTTTTGAATAAATATTCTGAGAACACTGACCTGAAGTACTTCACAAATAATCATGATGCATACCTGGTATTGTACGAAAAGTACAGATATTCTCCAAGCAACCCTCAGCTTTTCAATTCTACAATAGCAATTGTTCAGGAAAAAAGAGGGAAACTGAACTCAAATACAACAAGCGGGGAAAAAAACAAGATAATTACACATAACGAAAAAAATTAGTACTAATAATGCAAGCTTACAGAGCTCCTTCTCCTAAAACAACAGAAATGAGTGGCAGATTGAAAAAAATAAAACACCATCAAACAAAATTGTATTTGTATGCATCTGTCTATGCACCTAGTAAGAAATTTCTGCTTCGGGTGCTTCAGGGCTGCCTTTTTAATCTTCTGATTTCAGAGCCCACAAATACAATTTGTTCAAACCTTCCAATAATGATCAAACTGTCTCCCTCTCCGTTTCAACACAACATTCAAATTCCTCATGTTCAAGATCAGCATATATTTAAGAAAAACATACATATCTCTGAGAAAAATTGCTCATGATGCTTTGTGGGGAGAAGAATGGTGAAGTGTGTTCTAATTAAATAGCTCCCACTAGAAATTCCTTTTTATTCTAAGCATGATAGAGGTCAATAATGGAGAAGGAAGATAGCAAGAGGCATATAAACAAATGCATAGTTTCAGTGAAACACTTCAAAAACATCTGTATTTGAAAATTATAGACCTTTAAAGGTCATCTAGTCCAACCCCTCTGCAGTGACCAGGGACGTCTTCAATCAGCTCAGGTTGCTTAGAGCCCCATCCAACCTGACCTTGAATGCTGCCAGGGATGGGGCATCTGCCACCTCTCCAGGCAACCTGTGCCAGTGTTTCGCCACCTGCACTGTAAAAAATTTCTTCTTTATATCTAGTATGAATTTACCTTCTTTTACTTCAAAATCACTACCCTTTGTCCTATTGCAACAGGTCCTACTAAAAAGCCTGTCCTCACCTTTCTTTTAAGCCCCCTTGAAATACTGAAAGACTGCAGTAAGGTCTTCCCGGAGCCTTCTCTTCTCCAGGATGAACGGCCCCGATTTTCTCAGCTTTTCCTCATAGGAGAGGTGCTCCAGCCCTCGGATCATTTTGTGGCCTCCTCTGGAACCACTCCAACAGGTCCATGTCTTAACACTGGCATTCTATTTACCTGACAACCTTCTTATACAGAAAGGTAAGACAGGAGACTGAAAAATGCAACAACTGTTATTTATTTTTTTCTAAATTATACAGGGCTTGCTATTTTTAAAGTTATTATTATTACAGTATTACCCTCAGAGTTCTTTATTTCCAGAACACACATCCTCTGAGACAGCCACACATCTTCCCAGTTTTGGCAACCGATGCATGATCGCCTTCCAATCCACAGCCATCTTTATATTGCATTTGCAAACACACAAACAAGATAGATGAGATTTGGCCAGGATACAGAGAACAGGTACTAGAGGAGGAAATTAAAAAAAACACACGGAACTCAAAACCAACAAACCACTTGTCTTTCAACAGTCAGCTTGCTTGCTGTCCTAAATAATCCTTTGGGATTTTTTTGTGTCGCAAAAAAGAAAATCCAGTGACTGGGAAATCATTTTATTTGAGGAATTTCCATAATATTTGAACTGAAGATGCTACTGCTGTGAAAAGCTGTAACCATTGTTTGAAAGAACTACTGTGAGGAGTGCCATTATGCAGAGGAGTATAGCTCCAGATTGTCTATCTTTTACTTCTGTCCCCTAGGGTCACTTCCATTCCTTACAGTCATTCTATTTCAGGTGGATTTGAAGGAGAAGATTAAACAGTATTTACAACCATCCTGCTTTTCATCTGAATTCATACTACAATCCTCATTCTTCACAGGAAAAGAATAAAAAAGTTTCAGTTCTAGTCTCTAGACTGAAGATCAGGCACATATGAATAATCTTCTAAATTAGATATTGCTTCTCCTATTCACCACTACTTTAAATATTAGTACATATTAAAAAAAAATAGAGCTACAAACAAGATTAACACAGGTGACAGAGAGTCTGTATTAATGAAGAGCTACCAGCATGAATCTACAGTACATAGAAGTGTGAACAAAGTTTTAAGCTCAAGAGAACAATTGTTCTTTTTTCTACAAAAAAGCATGGGTGCAAACATGCACAGCAACTTTGCAATATTTTATCTAAAAACCGGTTAAGTATTATGCTCTTTGGTTATTTTTTGCAAGACACACTTAAGTATAACAGCTATAAAAACACAGAGCTCTCTAGAAGTTAGAAAATAGCAGCTTTTACACCACGCTTTTTCAGTTAGAGATGTCTATTTGCAACAAACAAAAAAAAAATACATTACCAAATCATTGTATACGCAAAAGTAGATCCTCAAAACTTATGTAATAACAAAATCTAACAATTTAGGGCACTTAATATTATCACATACATACAAATTTGTTTTTTTTTAAGGATAAAATAAACAGCTGAGGCCATTATGAGCAGAAAAGGACAGTCTTCTCTCCAGCAAGTTAATTTTGTCTATGTGTTTTGATAACACCAGATGCTTTCTAATGCTGTACAAACAGAAGTTTATTAAAATTTATTGCTGCGAAAATCAGATACCTTTCTAGAATACTTATTAATATGCAAAGACACAATATTCAACTTGTGTCTAAACATCAGAGTCAAACTTCTACTGGAGAATTGAAGTACGTCAATTAGATTAAATTCTAACACTAAATTAGACCTGAGCACAGAATAAAATTACTGCTTCTCTATGACATCTTATTTAGAAACAAAGAAGAGGCAGAGTAAAATCAGTATTTTACAATAACTGTCTAGATTTACTTTTGGAATTTAGTACTGAGGAAAAGTAACTCAAAGCTTTACTGATGAAGACTTTCCAGCAATACTGACTTAAGACCTGTGAGTTCCAGGAAGGACAAACAAAACCTAGAGCAAGACAGGAGATGATCTCTCCAGGTGAAAGGAGAGCCATTCATTCGGAGCCATTCATGGTAACAGCCATTCATTTTTCTTACATCCTTAAGCATGAGATATGGGCAAAAGACAAAAAGAGGAAAGCCTTGTCCTCCTTGTCTAAGCAATTCTTTAATATCCATCCCTTGGGAAAGCTTCTGGAGGGATTAGTTCCCAGGTCTTCCAAAAGACACCGGACTGGCGAAAAACAACTACTAAGACCACCACCACCCCGCTCCAAAAAAACCAAAAGGCACAGATACAGCCTAACACTCTGCACCCTCTGTTCAAAGGACTACCTTGCAGCACTGCGGGAACTATCCAGAGGGCCAGGTCAGTCTTAAATTTACCCACAGAATTCATTCAAAGAAATTGCCTCTTGTAATCATCCTACCTCTATTTCTCCTGACAGAAGGTTTCACATTATATAATCAAAGCTATGACTATATATCACAAAGCAATTCCTCTGGAGACCAGAGGTCCAAAGAAACACCAGTAGCACAACACTGACTCACCATCCTGTGTTCTCACCAATTACCGGTCCAAAAGGTTTCTGCACTGTGCTGAAGCAGCCGTTATTTGAAGTAGTTTGCACATAGTGGGTAAAAACATGGTTGAGATAAGTTTTTAGTCAGGCCCCCAAAAGTGAGCAACTCTGATAAAGAAATCAAAATAGTGCCAATTGAGGTAAACAAATGCTCAAAAGCTAGGTTATACAATGGCATGTGGGTACAATTGTCATGTCCTTTCTGCCATGGGAAGTTCCAACATAAACCGGGGTAATCAGAGCCAGCAAAGTTTGTGTGTCTAGTGAAATACAAGAAGGTCACCTTTAGTGAATGAAATTAAATGCACAATAAATCAGACAGCAAAGCTGCATAGCCACTGCAACTTGTTTAACTGTCCATTGTATAGAACAGTTATGGGGCGAGGGAAGGAGGGAATCGACAGACAGTATTTCAGTAGAACTTTGTGCTATTCATCCCTACAAAAGAAAATCTTTCTAACCTTCAGTGTTTTGGTGACATCTGTAGTAATTTAGAATGTCGAACTAGATTAACTGAATTCATGTTTTCTAATAATTCTAGTACTACACAATTCCTGAAATTACTACAAAATTTTTTTTACCTGGCCTCATGAGATAGTTTCCCATGTTATTAAAATCCTCTAACAGCTTTTCATATTTTTCACCAAAAGCATTATCCAGCAGCATTTCTATTTTTTGCACAAACATAATCCAGACAGCAGCCACATTCTAAGCTATAGCTTTCCTAAGAAACAGCCAACGTAAAACAAACATAAAGCTATTGCACATCATCACAAATAAGACCCCTACTTGTCTGTTGCTAAAGAGCTTTGATGTTTTAAATCTACCCATTATTAAAAACCTTACATCTCTTACCTAATTTTAATAGCTCTTACACCAAAAAATAACTTCAAGTAATTCCACAGTTATCAACAAGCAAAGCCCTTCTCTATTTTGCCTTAAAACAGCTGAAAAGACCTCTTTTTAAACAGAACAGCACAGGCTGATGGCTAAGTACATGGCTGAAAATTGTACCGTTCCAGCTGGCACAACCAACTGGCTATTTCAGTCTCCATTTTTTTAATGCATCATACAGAATCATTTTTATTTGAACCTTTTAGTCTTCTGAAGACACCAAGTGTAGGAATCACTATGTCTCAGGGAAACACAGTGCTTCTTGGAATTCTTGACATGCCAAGGAATCAGCATTATTACTATTGCTCCTTCCTGAGAGCTCTTACTATCAGTTCTGCCATTAACTTAGACTGAAATCCAATTCTGGCTAGGTCCTTTACGAGACTTTTAAGACAACCAAACACTTACATAAACTCTTCTCATACTTATTGCATCCAGGCACGTTGAGTTCTTGTTGCTGGTTTGTATTTTGTTCATTTTCTACTGAAGCTAAACCAAAATCTTCCTCCCTGAAGTTTTCACGGAGAGACTACAGTTGCCAGGACACTTTGCATAAATAGTTCATATTCAAAATTGTATTACATTGTCCTGTATTTTTTCAGCTAAGCTATTGTTCAGCGTATCACTAAGAAATCTACTGACAAAGTAACTTTTACTATACAAATGCACTTTTCAAAAACAAATCAAATGCTTTTCATTCGTAGTTTTTCAAGATCTCAGAGAATTTTTAACACAGTGTAGTATATATGAATCCATGAATGAACCCCCTATAGCCTTCTCTGAGTTCTGGAACTCTCAATCTGTCCCAGTCCTACTGGAATGGTCATTGTTCACGTGCAGGAGTGTAGTTCTCCTGTCCAGTGAAGATAACGTAAATTAATAAAGGAGGTAAAGCAATGGAGTTATAATCTCTCTCAGATGAGAACGAAGAATGAAAGATAAGAATCCTGAAAAACAATCTACTTCCACATCTAATTGATTCTGAAAGTCAGTGGGATTTACGAACAAAACCCCCAAAATACTGAACAACCCAAAATGATTTTACCAGTGTCAAGCAGGAAGTCAGTAAGGAGCAAGAGCCAGAAACGAAGCTTACATCTACTACTTTCACCTAACCTTTCCTTCATTCTTCAGCACCATTGTGATATTTGCAGCTCCAGGGCTACTTAAAAGGCTAGAACTAATCTTAATTCTCAAACAGCTGTCTGTCACATTTGATTAACATATTCTAGAATCCAGGTTAGACTTAACCAACGAAGAAACTTCTCTGCAGCTGAGTTAAAACCCCTTTGAAAAGGTTTTATCAAAATTATACTGGGGAGAGGGAGAACAAAAATCAAAACCCTTCAATTACCAGTAGTGCTAATGGGCAAGTAATACTACAAGAGAAAATTTTGTTTAACTTTCAGTGGTACAGTGTAAGTCTCCCTAAGCAACTTTCACTCACTCCCCTCTCACAGAGAATACAAAGTTTACCAATTTCAACACGGAACATAAGTTAGTTTCAAGTCTTATCTGCAGCAGTGAACAGAGAGGCGAGTACAATTCAAACAGAGTCTAGCATAAATATGTCCAAATGTTCTACTTTAGAGTTATGTGTCTATTCAAGGTAATGGTTGAAAAATCTGGCTGAACAAGGAGGTTCCTGACAAGTCAACCACAAAAATCAAAAACTATTTGACCAAGACATCTCTAACAATGCCAGCACTGAATAAGAGGTGAGGGAGAACCCACAGCCCAAACTGCGTGGATAACATAAACGAGAATTGTACAAGCTATCTAAAAGTGTTGTTCTGACAAACACATATATATACATACACACACAAAATAAAACTACTTTCTCCTGCCTAACTAATGCACATCTAAATTAACTGTTTGCAAATAAAAGAATGAAAGAAGAATGAAACCAGACAAGTCTGAGCTGCAATGAAAGAAAACTGAGGGATTGGGGGAACTGATGGAGTTTTGGGCGCTGAGGGCAGAGTGATGAGAAAATAAGTAACCAGCATGAAACATAACTGAAAGTTCCTCCAAGGAAGAAAAAACGACACACAGAATGCTTCCACCTGGCATAGGTATTGAAGAGTTTTAAAACACATAACTCACATCCACAATATACCTAGACAGACCTAGATGACAAAAAAAAAAAAAAAAAAAAACAAAAAACAAACCACAAACCACCTGCTAACAACAGAAAAGTAGTTTCATAACGCTTTAAGTATGAAAGCCAGAGTTGGTAGGACAAAGGCTAGGACTGATGAAGCACACAGCCCCTCGAACTGCTCAGAGAGACTAGCAGAATACGGCAAGGTACAGTACAGTTTGAAGGGTAAGAATTACTAGAATGGAGTCAGCACTCTGCACAAATGCTATTTGAAAGAAACAATTAGAGACTGGCATAGGTCCCAAATCAATAAATGGAGGCAACTCTAAGACAGAGTGTAATTGTCATCTGAGAGAATCCAAAATATAAACAATTTAGCACTAACACCACAGTTTTAGATGCGACACAGCTTCAGAAAATCTACTCACTGAATACTTTTGCACACATCTTAATTTATTATTACGCTGTCAATAAACTACATACCCAAAGGTGCTCTTCCACTTCTGAGAAAGAAAAAAACCCACTTCATGTTGTTATCTAAACTGGTTCTACAGGAAACTGCTGTAAAGCCAGTAGAAATCTATATAAAGACACTGTTGACTTTTAGATGACTTGAGCTATGGCACATAGAAATAGATCTCTGTACAGGAAATAAAATTAAGCCTGAAAGCTTCATTTCTAGATACCAGTCAGTCCCCTTTCTTTAGGGCTGCTGACATGAAGTTGAAGGACTTGAGGAGGACTGCGTGAAGGATCGCTTAAACAATCTGGATGCCCACAAATCCACAGGCCCCGATGGAATGCACCCACGAGTGCTGAGGGAGCTGGCGGATGTCATTCCTGAGCCACTCTCCATCATTTTTGAGAGGTCCTGGAGGACAGGAGAGGTGCCCGAGGACTGGAGAAAAGCCAATGTCACTCCAATCTTCAAAAAGGGCAAGAAGACCCAGGGAACTACAGGCTGGTCAGCCTCACCTCCATCCCAGGAAAGACGATAGAGCAGCTCATTCTAGAGGTCATCATCAAGCAAGAGAAGGAAAAGAAGGTTATCAGGAGTAGTCAGCATGGATTCACTAAGGGGAAATAATGCTTGATCAGTCTGATAGCTTTCTACGATGGCATGACTGGCTGGGTAGATGAAGGGAGAGCCGTGGATGTTGTCTACCTTGACTTCACCAAGGCTTTCAACACAGTCTCCCATAACATCCTCCTAGGGAAGCTCAGGAAGTACGGGCTGGATGAGTGGTCGGTGAGGTGCATTGAGAACTGGCTGAATGGCAGAACTCAGAGGGTTGTCATCAGCAGCGCTGAGTCGAGTTGGAGGCCGGTAAGTAGTGGTGTCCTTCAGGGGTCAGTACTGGGCCCAGTCTTGTTCAACTACTTCATCAATGACCTGGATGAAGAATTAGAATGTACCCTCAGCAAGTTTGCTGATGACACCAAACTGGGAGGGGTGGTGAATACACTAGCAGGCTGTGCTGTCATTCAGAAAGACCTGGACAGGCTGGAAAGCTGGGCAGAGAGGAACCTGATGAGGTTCAACAAGGGCAAGTGCAGGGTCCTGCACCTGGGGAGGAACAACCCCATGCACCAGTACAGGCTTGGGGCGGATCTGCTGGAGAGCAGCTCTGTGAAGAGGGACCTGGGTGTCCTGGTGGATGACAAATTGACCATGAGCCAGCAGTGTGCCCTGGTTGCCAAGAAAGCCAATGGGATCCTGGGGTGCATTAGAGGAGTGTGGCCAGCAGGATGAGGGAGGTTCTCCTTCCCCTCTACACTGCCCTGGTGAGGCCCCATCTGGAGTACTCTGTCCAGCTCTGGGTTCCCCAGTTCAAGAAAGATGAGGAGCTACTGGAGAGAGTCCAGCAGAGGGGTACAAGGATGAGGGGACGGGAGCATCTCTCCTAGGAGGAGAGGCTGAGGGAGCTGGGCTTGTTTAGACTGAAGAAGAGAAGGCTGCGAGGGGACCTAATAAATGTTTATAAATATCTGAAGGGTGGGTGTCAGGAGGATGGGGCCAAGCTCTTTTCAGTGGTGCCCAGCGACAGGACAAAGGGCAATGGGCACAAACTGAGGCACAGGAAGTTCCGTCCGAACATGAGGAAGAACTTCTTCTCTCTGAGGGTGATGGAGCCCTGGAACAGGCTGCCCAGGGAGGTTGTGGAGTCTCCCTCTCTGGAGATATTCAAGACCCTCCTAGACACAGTGATGTGCAGCCTGCTGTAGGCGACCCTGCTTCGGCAGGGGGGTTGGACTAGATGACCCACAGAGTTCCCTTCCAACCCCGACCATTCTGCGATTCTGTGACTTCAGAAATGTAAAAAACTTTACAGTAAATCAGTGACACGATGAGCACTGAACACACAATTCTCATGAACATTAAAGGGGTGTCATGACTATTTTTAATATACCATCAGAAAGCTGAATAACAACGACTATCATAAAACCTAAAAGCACAGCAGATATGAATTAAACCACCCTATACATATTACAAACACTATCTACAGCATCTTGAATTTGAACTGCTCTGAACTTCAGCATCTGGCTGACCCTCGTCTATAACCCCACCATCTTCTAGAACACCTCTTTCTAGGTATCTTTTCTCCCCCAGGTTCTCTTTCAACTGCTGCAAAATTGTCAAGTTTGCTGGACTGGCTTTACTAAGGCTACCTGCAAATCTTCAGCTTACTAGCATCAGTATTTCAGTTGGAGAGAAGCTTCCTCCCACAAGACAGACTTAGGCTATGGTATTAAAGACACGAAAACTTTATTTTCAACTCTCATTTTAAACAGCTTAAACTAAATTGTACTATAAAGAAGTCAGCATTTAAGTACAAGTTTATTGAAAGCTAAGAATTTTCCTGGGGGAAAAAAAGCTTTATTATAAACTGATTCCCATTACATTGAAAGTATACTGTTCCTCGATCCAACATACAACATCCATCTCCTGTTAAGTGCCAAGTAAAATGTTTATTAATCAGGAAAACATTTTTAAAATCCACAGAAAAATTCTAAACCAAAAAGTACTGTGAAGTTTGACTCTACTTTCCTCCTCCCCCAGTCTGTTAATAAATGTAACCTCAGAAGCCCCAGGAGATAGTATGTTACTCCCTTTACAGGTAATCGGGTGAAGACAAGCCATTAATGCAGTGAGCATGGCCACAAAGGAGGAACCAATGTGTCACCTTGTTCCAACATGAGCAAAGCCCTACAGTGAGGTGTCACAATGGGTGACCACTCTACAGAGAAAAGTTTTAGGTAACTGATTAACTCATTAATTCATTACACTTACTTTTCTTCCATCAATGCTTTTGAGTTGTCCAATGGCTGCTTGGAGGTTTAATGATTTCTTTTTTAGTATAAAACACTGTTCTGGTTTTGGCTGGGATAGAGTTAATTTTTTTCCATAGTAGCTCGTATGGGACTATGTTTTGGATTTGTGCCGAAAACAGTGTTGATAACACAGGGATGTTTCCATTACTGCTGAGCCACGTTCAGACAGAGCCACGACCTTCTCTGCCTCTTACCCCACCCCACCAATGAGCAGGCTGGGGCTGCACAAGAAGCTGGGAGGGGACACAGCCGGGACAGCTGATCCCAACTGACCAAAAGGATATTCCATGCCATATGATGCCCAGAGTGACAGGGCTTGTCTTCCCAAGTAACCATTACCCACAGTTGAGCCCTGCTTTCCTGGAGATGGCTGAACACCCACATGATGACGGGAAGGAGTGAATCAATTCCTTGCTCTGCTTTGTTAGCGTGCGCAGCTTTTGCTTTACCTATTAAACCGTTCTTATCCCAACCCACGAGCTTCCTCACTTTTACTCTTTCGACTCTCTCCCCCATCCCACTGGGGGGGAGTGAGCGAGAGGCTGTGTGGTACTTTGTTGCCAGCTGGCAACAAACCATGACAGCAACAACAGCTGATAAGGCAGCATTGATTTATCAATAGGCTACCTCAATATACTAACACTGTACTCTTTTTGCCCAGTTTTGCACCATTACAGAAAAATTGCCTTGAAGAGAGCTAGAAACAAACACACACCTAGAAGCAATCAAGACCTAAAGTGCTAAGCACAAAATAGAACTAAAAAGATTGGTCTCTCAAACTGGTTACCCTGCACAAATCAGAAGAGCTGCAAGATTTACTGCTTGGAAGCTGCAAAAGAGGGTAGATAAGGATGGTTCAGAGTCATCACTGTCAACAGCTGTGGACGTCAGCTGGTTGTACAGACAACTGTGCACAATTGTCAGGACAAAAACCTACTTATGATCTTAAGTTGATGTTTGGACAGTGCATGCCCTCAAAAACTCACAGGGTCTCAGTTATCTGAGGTCCTCTTTCAAAATTGTTTCACATTGGTCTGCGAGTTTGAAGAGAGGACTGATCAACAGAAACACAGCATGATTACATAAGGTCTGTGATTTAGAAAATGATGCCAAAGATACATAAACACAATAAAAGGCAGGAGGGACCAACTTGAGCAACTCAGGAATGTAAGGGACCTCCTACAATGCTTAATTGAGTCCACTCTCATTAACACCCATTTCTATGATCTCACTTGTTCATGTAAAAAGTCCCACCTAAATCAAGAATATTTCTGTTCTGCAGTTCTTTGTGAAAGATTAGTAGAATGGTAAGGGTTGGAAGGGACATTAAAGATCATCTAGTCCAACCCCCCTGCCATGAGCAGGGACATCTTCCACCAGACCAGGTTGCTCAGAGCTCCATCCAACCTGGCCTTGAACACTGCCAGGGAGGGGGCATCCACAGCTTCTGTGCGCAGCCTGTTCCAGTGCCTTGCCACCCTCATGGTGAAGAATTTCTTCCTAATAGCTAATCTAAATCTGCCCTCTTTTAGTTTACAGCCATTCCCCCTCACCCTATCACTACACGCCCTTGTGAAAAGTCCCTCTCCGTCCTTCCTGTAAGCCCCCTTCAGGTACTGGAAGGCTGCTCTAAGGTCACCCCAGAGCCTTCTCTTCTCCAGGCTGAACAGCCCCAACTCTCTCAGCCTGTCCTCGTAGGAGAGGTGCTCCAGCCCTCTGATCATCTTCGTGGTCCTCCTCTGGACCCGCTCCAACACATCTGTGTCCTTCTTATGTTTGGAGCTCCAGAGCTGGATGCAGGACTCCAGGTGGGGTCTCACAAGAGCAGAGTAAAGGGGCAGAATCACCTCCCTCACCCTGCTGGCCATGCTTCTCTTAATGCAGCCCAGGATATGGTTGGCTTTCTGGGCTGCAAGTGCACATTGCCGGTTCATGTTGAGCTTCTCATCCACCAGTTCCCCAAGTCCTTCTCCTCCGGACTGCTCTCGAGACACTCTCCGCCCAGCCTGTACTTGTGTTTGGGATTGCCCTGACCCACATGCAGGACCCTGCACTTGGCCTTGTTGACCTTCATGCAGTTCATGCAGGCCCACCTCTCCAGCCTGTCAAGGTCTCTCTGAATGGCATCACTTCCCTCCACCATGTCAACCACACCGCACAGCTTGGTGTCATTGGCAAACTTGCTGAGGGTGCACTCAGTCCCACTGTCCGTGTCGCCGACAAAAATATTGAACAGCACCGGCCCCAGTACCGACCCCTGAGGCACACCACTGGTCTCCACCTGGACATCGAGCAATTGACTGCAACTCTGTGTGCGTCCATCGAGCCAGTTCCTTATCCAGCGAGTGGTCTATCTGTCAGATCCTTGTCCTTCCAATTTAGAGACAAGGACATCATGTGGGATAGTGTCCAGTGCCTTGTACAAGTCCAGGTAGACGATGCCAGTTGCCCGTCCTTTGTCCACCAATGTTGTAACCCCATCATAGAAGGATACCAAGTTGGTCAGGCACGATTTGCCCTTGGTGGAGCCATGTTGGCTGCCCCCAGTCACCTCCTTGTTATCCATGTGCCTTAGTATGGTTTCGAGGAGGATCTGCTCCATCATCTTGCCAGGCACAGAGGTGAGGCTGACTGGCCTGTAGCTCCCCGGGTCTTCCTTTTTTCCCTTTTTAAAAATGGGGGTGAAGTTGCCCTTTCTCCAGTTGGTGGGGACCTCCATAGACCGCCACGACCTCTCAAATATGATGGTGAGTGGTTTGGCAACTTCGTCCGCCAGTTCCCTCAGGACCCGTGGGCGATTTCTCTAGAATTTCACAAGCTGTAACTTAACAAAAGTTTCAAAGTAACAGTATTCAGAAAATTGAAATACTGTATGCTGGAGATACAGTTACTTGATTTAACTAACCTTCTGGGTCTTTTCCAAGACAAGTTTTCAGTCAAGCCATTTTGGCCACATCTCCTGGTATACTAAAACAGTAATAAAGACAAGCTTGGAGATGACTACACAGTGTCATACGTATGACTGCATAGAGTCACGCACTAGCAAGTGCTGAGCAGAAAAAGGGGAGAGAAAGTAACAGTTGTGCTTCGCAGTTGTGTTTGGCTTACTCCTGAACTAAAACAAATGAAAACAGAAGATGAGTTTTCCTTACTCTGGGAAATCCAGGCAAGACAGAATATTGAATCTTGTATTAATCAAATAAATGCTACACTTTTACACGTGAGAAGTCTCAGTTCAGAAAAGCAGCAAGTGGCTTCTTGAAGATAAAAGTCAGAGAATTGCTATAACAGCTACAGGGCCTCCACACACTAATTAAAGCAGTAAAATGCTGTAACTCAGAACGGAACCCATCTCACCACTCTGTCTCCATACAGCCCAACTGCAAAGAAAATCTGCTAGAATTCACAAATCATCTACCCCTTTACTGAGGTTTCTAAGCTGTATGCAGTAATTCTAATAAGCAAACACTTTAAAAAAATTATTAAAGGGTGCTATATCCCCATGGGTATCTTGAAAAGTGTTTTCAACCATTTGTATTTTAGTTATAAGGCTGATGCTACTTTATCATATTTCACAGATAATACTCAAGCCTACGTAAACTCCACAGTCTGAGTTTGTCAACATGCAATATTATCATTTTTATTTCTGTTGCAAATAGGAATATAAAAAGGTTCAATCCAAAGGGAAAGATTCAAGCATTTATGTAAATATTTCATCTTATAAAGTACTTCCATTTTTAGCTCCTCACTCTAGCTACACTTTCTTTTCAAGAAATCACTCTCTATATTAATTTATACTTTAGTAAATTAATAATTAATCTATTATCAGATATTAAAAGACACTGAAACAGCTGAATTTGGCCTCCATGTCAAGTTTACAAGCAACATGAACCACAATTAGGAACTAAATTCAGTGTTCAACCTCCCAGTTTTGATTCCAATGTTTTTATAATTAAGTTGCCTTTAAAGAGTCAACTGTATTTCACTCACTTAAGAAAAAGTAGTAGCAAGGTCAGAATTATAGAACTAGTTCCTTCTATTCATCCTGTTCTTCAGAGATTTTGAACATCCAATCACTTCCCATTCGCAATACCACAAATCAAGTTACTCTGTACTGTGAAGAAAGCTTAACTATTTTTTCCAGAAAGAAAAGGTTTTCAAGTTATTTCATATTTTATTCACTTCCCAAAATTATACAGTATATTGGGCACAAAGGTTTCTTCCTTTTCCTTTATAAATCTGAGCCTATATACCCTAGAAAAGAGACTAAGCATCCAGACTGGCCCTCTTTCTTTCTGTTGTACTTGCTGTGCTCCTAGTTAATAGTGCAACTTTCATAAGCAATTTAAAGAAGGGAGACTTTTTAGGACAAAAGGTAGAAATTTTTACAGTTCATGAACATCACTGGCACCTGGTTCTTCACCATTTCTTTAAACAGGGTTAAAGCAGCTAAATGTATAGTACAAACATGAACTAAAACAAACCAGCTGCTTATTCTTTATTTGACACAGGATATTTGTAACAAATGAGATACACTTGCTATCCACAGGTCATTAGACACATGAAAATAATTTATATTAACCAAGTTGCACACTCCAAAGAACATATTTAAGACCTGCCAATATCATTCCTTAAACCACAAGCTATTTAATGCATTTGTTTTTTGCTTTTTCTGTTCACTAAAAATCTTGCACCTGATGTCACTGGCACGCCAGAGAGGTTGAGACCTCTGGCAAAATGAGGCAGATCGCAGTACATACTTCAACTGTTTGTTTGCTTCCAAATAAATAAACAGTTAATCATTGGTTTGGGGTGGGGTTTATTTTGGTTTGGGGCGGGGGGGAGTTTGTTTTTTGTTGGGTTTTGTTTTGTTTTTATGAAGCAAGTCCAAGACTTCCAACTTAGTCTAGTATATGCATTCAAATAGCAAGAAAGACTCATTTTAAGGCAGGGCATGTTTATGAAACTCAAGTTTCAGGAAAATAGATAGTCTTGACAAGGTGTCTGTAGCCATAATACTTATCATAATTGTAAATTATAATTTTATATATATTTGTTTATATAATGACAAAATATGTAGCAGATAAAAGGCCTCCATATTAACAGATTTAGATCATTTGCAGTGACTTCACATCCTGAATTTGTTACATATATGTATATTTTTCTTTTCTGATGTTGCATTAGAATGATTTCTTAAAACAAGTCACAGAATCACAGAATCACAGAATAGTAGGGGTTGGAAGGGACCTCTGTGGGTCATCTAGTCCAACCCCCCCACCGAAGCAGGGTCACCTACAGCAGGCTGCACAGGACCTTGTCCAGGCGGGTCTTGAATATCTCCAGAGAAGGAGACTCCACAACCTCCCTGGGCAGCCTGTTCCAGTGCTCCGTCACCCTCAGAGAGAAGTTCCTCCTCATGTTCAGACGGAACTTCCTGTGCCTCAGTTTGTGCCCATTACCCCTTGTCCTGTCGCTGGGCACCACTGAAAAGAGCTTGGCCCCATCCTCCTGACACCCACCCTTCAGATATTTGTAGGCATTTATAAGGTCCCCTCGCAGCCTTCTCTTCTTCAGGCTGAACAAGCCCAGTTCCCTCAACCTCTCCTCGTAGTGGAGATGCTCCAGTCCCCTCACCATCCTTGTAGCCCTCCGCTGGACTCTCTCCAGTAGCTCTTCATCCTTCTTGAACTGGGGAGCCCAGAACTGGACACAGTACTCCAGATGAGGGCTCACCAGGGCAGTGTAGAGGGGAAGGAGAACCTCCCTTGTCCTGCTGGCCACACTCTTCTTGATGCACCCCAGGATCCCATTGGCTTTCTTGGCAGCCAGGGCACACTGCTGGCTCATAGTTAACCTGTCGTCCACCAGGACACCCAGGTCCCTCTCCGCAGAGCTGCTCTCCAGCAGGTCCACCCCAAGCCTGTACTGGTGCATGAGGTTGTTCCTCCCCAGGTGCAGGACCCTGCACTTGCCCTTGTTGAACCTCATCAGGTTCCTCTCTGCCCAGCTCTCCAGCCTATCCAGGTCACGCTGCATGGCAGCACAGCCTTCTGGTGTATCTACCACACCTCCCAGTTTGGTGTCGTCAGCAAACTTGCTGAGGGTACATTCTAACTCTTCATCCAGGTCGTTGATGAAGAAGTTAAACAAGACTGGGCCCAGTACTCACCCCTGAGGGACACCACTTGTCACCAGCCTCCAACTAGACTCAGCGCCGCTGATGACAACCCTCTGAGTTCTGCCATTCAGCCAGTTCTCTATCCACTTCACCGACCACTCATCCAGCCCACACTTCCTCAGCTTCCCCAGGAGGATATCATGGGAGACTGGGTCGAAAGCCTTGCTGAAGTCAAGGTAGATAACATCCACAGCTCTCCCTTCGTCTACCCAGCCAGTCATGTCATCGTAGAAAGCTATCAGATTGGTCAGGCATGATTTCCCTTTGGTGAATCCATGCTGACTACTCCTGATAACCTTCTTTTCTTCCACTTGCTTGATGATGGCCTCCAGGATAAGCTGCTCCATCACCTTTCCCGGGATGGAGGTGAGGCTGACCGGCCTGTAGTTTCCTGGGTCCTCCTTCTTGCCCTTTTTGAAGATTGGAGTGACATTGGCCTTTCTCCAGTCCTCGGGCACCTCTCCTGTCCTCCAGGACCTCTCAAAGATGATGGAGAGTGGCTCAGGAATGACATCCGCCAGCTCCCTCAGCACTCGTGGGTGCATTCCATCGGGGCCCATGGATTTGTGGACATCCAGATCGCTTAAGCGATCCCTCACACAGTCCTCCTCGACCAAGGGAAAGTCATGCTCTTTGTAGGCTTCTTCTCTTACCTCCGGGGCCTGGGATTCCTGAGGGCCAGTCTTAGCACTGAAGACTGAAGCAAAGAAGGCATTCAGTAGCTCTGCCTTCTCCGCATCCTCCGTCACCAGGACACCCGCCTCATTCAGCAGCGGCCCCACGTTGTCCCTAGCCTTCCTTTTGCTGCTGATGTAGTTGAAGAAGCCCTTCTTGTTGTTTTTGACATCCCTTGCCAGCTTCAATTCCAGGTGAGCCTTGGCCTTCCTCGTCGCATCCCTGCATGCTCTCACTACGTTTCTGTACTCTTCCCAAGTGGCCTGTCCCTCTTTCCACATGCCATGCACCTTTCTCTTCTGCCTGATCTCCGCTAGAAGCTCCTTGTTTAACCATGCAGGTCTCCTGCCTCCTTTGCTAAATTTCTTTCTCAGGGGGATGTATTGCTCCTGTGCATGGAAGAAGTGTTGTTTAAAAAGCAACCAGCACTCATGGACCCCCCTGCCTTCGAGAGCCCTGGCCCACGGGATTCCTCCCAGTAGCTCCTTGAAGAGGGCAAAGTCAGCCCTCCTGAGGTCCAGGGTTTTGATCCTGCTTATCGCCCTGCTTCCTCCACGCAGGATCCTGAACTCGACCATTTCATGGTCACTGCAGCCGAGTCTACCTCCAACCTTCACGTCCTCCACCAGTCCCTCCTTGTTTGTTAACACGAGGTCCAGCAGCGCGCCTTTCCTTGTTGGTTCCTCCACCACTTGCATCAGAAAGTTATCATCGATGCTCTGTAGGAACCTCCTGGATTGCGCCTGCCTAGCTGTATGGTCTTCCCAGCTGATGTCAGGGTGGTTGAAGTCCCCCATGAGAACCAGAGCCTGTGACTGTGAGGCTGCTTGCAGCTGCCTGTAGAAGGCTTCATCAACCTCCTCCTCCTGGTCAGGTGGCCTGTAGTATACACCCACCATAATGTCACCCGTGTGAGCCTGTCCCTTAATTCTAACCCACAAGCTTTCAACTCCTTCTTCACTTGCCCCCAGGCCAAGCTCAATGCATTCCAGTTGCTCCCTCACATATAGAGCAACTCCCCCACCTCTCCTTGTTGACCTGTCTTTCCTAAAGAGTCTGTAGCCATCTATGACAGCATGCCAGTCATGCGAGTTGTCCCACCACGTTTCTGTGATGGCGACCAAGTCGTAGCCGTCCTGCTGTATAATGGCTTCCAGCTCCTCCTGTTTATTGGCCATACTACGTGCATTGGTGTAAACACACTTGAGCTGGGCTGTCAATCTCACCCCTGGCCTTGGCACTCCAAGCCTAGGCTCATCCCTAGTGAGCTGGGCAATATCCCCTTCCCCCTTCGAACCTAGTTTAAAGCCCTCTCAATGAGCCCCGCCAGCTCGTCAAGTCACAATTGTCCTTTTGATTTGGTTTTTTTTGTTGTTGTTGTTTTTTTTTTTTTTAAAGCCATTCCTGTAATTAAGTTCTAAAGAAGAAAGTCACAAAGAACAAAACTAGCTCAAGGTAGGTCAACAAAAAAAGCCAGATACAAATCAACTTCAAGCCTGGTTCAAAATTTCCCACACTAATATTCCAGGTAGAACACAGCAAACCTTTTTGCGAGCTCTGATTACATAGATACATACACAGATCAGGTAAACTGAACAATTACAAACAAAAACTTCAATAGACAGTCTCATTTATATTCATACTTTAAAATATTAAAACTCATCCTTGGTAAGGACATTCATTCTGTTACTGCAGATCTGCTCTAGAACATTAACAAATTTTGTACAAGCAAATCCAATACCCTAGAGTTACAGTAGCAGTAACCAAAAGTTCCTATAAAATGATTAGTTGATGCATACCATTTCTACTTAGTTTTGCTTCTTAATCTACTCAAATGCCTTTCCTCCCTCAGACACTTTTTCTAAAAGAAATTAAATCATAATGCTATAGCAGAGTAATAGTAAAAGAAAATTTTGCTATTTCTATACAAACATATCTGTAAAAACTAGTACAAGCGTAGGAAATGAACTTTTACATATTACATGCAGAGTGCAGATTTCCAAATACATTGAGATTTTATTTTAGCAACAACAAAATCTAAAATGAAGGTAGGAAGCTCAGATTTATTTTGAGCAAATTTATCAAAATGAGCGCAGCACTGAAGGAAGGGGTTAAAAGGAATTTTGGTGGATCATTGAGCGCCATCAGTTTAGCTCTTTGACATGCACAGAGGTGGGCTGGGCTGATGGTGCTTAATGTTTTACTAACTATTGTGTAGTCTGATGGGGGCTAGGAGGGTCTTAAAGAATCGGTTAAGACCAAACCCATAGTTTGGATGGAAGCCAGGAAACAACTGAGGCTGCGCAAGAACAAAAGGTCAACTAGCGGTGATGAAGAGGAGTCACCTATCTTCATCCCCACGACCCCCGACGACCACCACAAGGAGGCACTGCGCAAGCACAGTCGGGAGGAGCCTATGGAAATGACCTCTTGGAACTAATTTTAATACGAAGCGGGGATAGGTTATGCATATGTATAGGCGTATTGGAAAATCTAATGTATATGTAATTCTTGGTTGTATAAGTTGAAGAGACAAGTTGCTGCTCGGCACGCATGACTTCGGTAGGGCTACCCCTGTGCCACCCGGCGCCAAATAAACATACCTACTTTACAAACCTACAGATTGTGGAGTCTGTTTTCCGCACGTCAGCACCACATAAAACACTATTTTCCACTCAGCTACCAATTCTGCAAGTACTTACGTACTTGCTTATCTGTAGATACACAAGTAGTTCGCTTGGGATAAGTCCATAAACTCCTTACTACCAGCATCTGAGGAGCACGCGTTCCAACCTTAGCCCTTTGCCTGTCACCACAGATTACTCTTCTCTCTCCACTGGCCTAACCATAAGATTAGCTTTGAAGTCTGAATGACCATCTATTTAAAAATATCAAGGGGAGGAAAAGAAAACATCTTCCTTACATTGGGTGCTACATTTATAAGGGTGGAAAGAAGAAACAGAAATAACATTATGTTTAAAGAAACAAAAATATTTTTAGGAATCAGTAATGGCATGTTGTGCTTTGGAAAGGCAAATTATCCCAGGGCCAAAATAGGATTTCAATATGACTGTGCACTAATGAGTTCATTTACATATGTCTTAGAAAATTTTATGTATCACAACTTCAAGTAAAATTCAGTCCCTATAGAATATAACAAAAACAATTAATTTTCTTTTCTCAAAATAAATACTTAGTATATTCTATCATCAGTAATTCATTCCTTGGACAAATAATTTACAAAATTTAGAATTGCGTTTTGAGTCTTACATTTTTAATCAAGTTATGACAGATCAAAGTATTTCCTGCCAGTCAAAAGAAAGGCTATTAACATCACTCGTTTTAAAGTTTGGAAAAGTTTCATCTTCACTTCAGACCAACAACTTCAGCAATCACTGAAAAGACATGCTTTGCTATTTACTACTCTTCTTCAGAGGAAAAAAAAAAAAAAACACCACCAAAAAAACCACAAGCAGTGACACCTTGCTGTCTGCAAGTATCCACAAACCCCACTGCTAATTTAAAGTCAGTCTTGCAGAAGACTATCATCCTTCAACACTGCCAGGTAAGAAGTTGAACTATACACTACTATATAGCTTAACACAGCTATTCAGATGCATAACTGAAATTACTTCAATTCACATGCCTCCAATTTGTCCTTGCTATGACTTCCAAAAATAAAGTCATGCTAAAGAAAAAAGTTGGATTATTCAAAAAAAAAAAAAAAAAAACCAACACCAAAAAACCCAAAAACAAACAAACAAAAAAAACACAAACAAAAAAAAAAAACAACACACCCCACCTCACCAACCCACCACATTCAGAACGAGTCAAAGCATTACTAGGGAGGGTTTGGGGTTTTTTTTTTTTAACCTTTTTTTTATATTCTACTGCACTGAACATCACTATGAACTTTACCTCCTTATATGCACCACAAGCTAATACCAGAATAGCAAATCCTATCTGAATTGACAGAACTGAAGTCTAAGTCACAAGTTTCCGTCCTTCTCAGGTATGTAAAATTTGATACCATGCCTACTATGTGAATACAGACATTGAAGTTGAGACATGCTGCAAATTTGGGCATGCTGAGCTCAAACACTGAAGTTTATAAGCAGTTTCTCTAACCAGAAAAAGCTATTTTACAAAGCAAGTATCAGCTTGTTACAAAAACCTTTAATAGTTTGAGATTGGTGTTAAAAAAATCTCACGTTCCTTGCTTTCTAACAAAAATCAAATTTAAGACACTAAAATATGTCAGCAACCTATGAAACTTTAATCATGCATAGCTACCTTTCATAGCCTCTTAAGTGCCATCTGAAGGCAACAGAGACCGGCTAGCTCCTCTGGAGATGCTCTAATTCACACACTGCATCAGCTTTTCCCCCCCTCTGAATACGACGGGACCCAAGGACGATTAGTCAACTCCCCGTGCTAAGTTATGTGCCTAGAAAGAGCAGAAAATGTTACAGTCTTGATCAAAAGACATGACATGATAGATGAGAGTACCACAACAGGCATATGGCAAAGTAAGAACAATGACAGCATAAACATAGTTACTGTCTCTTACCAAGCTTTTTTTAACAAGCTTTTTCTCCCTATGCTGATGCCTTTCTCCTTTAAGCCAGAAGTACTGGGGAGAAGAACAGCAAGCAACAGAAGGTCCTCATTAAATATTCTCAAATTACAGGGTGTGCAGGGATACACCCAGCTCTGTTAAAAAAAAAAAAAGAAAAAAAAAAAAAAACAAACACACAGCAAAAGAGATTTACTTCAGCACTAGCAAAAGCCCCATTTATTTTATCACCTCTCTTCAAAAAGACTTAGACTGATATTGTTTAGACAGCTTATCATAAAACTTAGACAATTTCCCCTGCCGTAATGAAATTAGAGATTGGTTTCCAAAAACATTAAGTGTAGAACTATAAAAGTTTACCATTTTACATTTAATGAAATGCTGCAGCTCCAGTCTTGCAAAGATTTATGCATATACATATACGCAACTTGATACAGGTGAGGCATTCCACTGTAAAGGCTGTTACGCAGAGGCAGTAACAGCTAGTATAAGCTAACATTAATTTGAAGCACATAGTTCTCACAATAGTTAGGAGTTTTCATTTGTGTTTAACATCACTCTGAGGCATGAAACATTCTTATTAACACAAAGTAACTCCTAAGTTAAGTTAGATGTACAGCCAAACCACAAGAATAGCAACTTTTTTGTTCATTTTCACTTTCAAGTTTTCTATCACTGATACATTTGATTCTCACATTCCAACTATAAACATAAACGTTTCTCAGCCCCGATTTTCATTTAGTTCTAAACCTACCCTTTTTCACCTTCACATCTCAGTGCACGTCACTGATGGAATGTATAGCAGAAAAGTAGAAAGCAAGTTCCGGGGTGGGGACACAAAGAAACAGTGAAATAACTTACCAGGATCTACCTACCTAAGTTCAAAAAAAGAGTAGTCTAACAAATACAGAAAGCTTTTACCTGCCATTAATTTTTGTTGTGGTTTAACCCGTCAGGCAGCTAAACACCACACAGTCACTTGCTCACTCCCCTCTCTCCAGTGGGATGGGGAAAGAGAATAGGAAAAAAAGTAAAATTCATCGGTTGAGACGAAGACAGTTTAATAGGCCAGCAAAGGGAGAGAAAATAATAATAATGATAATATCAAAATGTACAAAACAAGTGATGCACAATGCAATTGCTCACCACCTACTGACTGATGCCCAGCCTGTTCCCCAGCAGCGATTGCCCTCTTGGCCAGCCTCCCCAAGGTTTATACGCTGAGTATGACATCATATGGTACGGAATATCCTTTTTGCCAGTTTGGGTCAGCTGTGCTGGCTGTGTCCCCTCCCAATTTCTCATGCACTCCCCACCTTCTCGTTGGCAGGCCAGCATGAGAAGATGAAAAGTCCTTGGCTGCTTAGAACTAAAACATCAGTGTGTTATCAACATTATTCTCATCCTAAATCCAAAACACAGCACTATGCCAGCTACTAAAAAGAAAATTAACTCTTATCCCAGCTGAAACCAGGACAATTTTACAGCTGCGTAAATGAACAATCCACTCTGCTCCCTCAGCAGCCAGAGCAGCAGCAGGACTAAACCTTTCCTAGTCTATCCACTTCTGATTGAAGTAATTTTCTGCACAACACAACGAGAAAGGAACTTGAAGGAAACCTGAAAAAGTAATCTATTCAACATATTACTGAAAAATCTCAACTTTAACACCAGCCATATTACAGCTATGCCTATTCTGAGTCTCCAAGTAATTATATCCAATGAATGACTAATGTCCTGGAGGAACATTTATTAAATCAAACTTTTTCCCGGTTAGCATGTTGTATTATTTACATTACATTGCACTTACAGGCCATAGTGCCATTATGGAAAATAGATGCAAGTGAAGAGACAGATTTTAAGTTGTTACAGTCACCAATAAGCAGACGACTAGCTTCAAGCATAGTCTTCGAAGCTTCCTCATTGCTTCGACAAAAATAAAGATAGATATCTAGAAAAACCAGTATAGAGCTGATGCACTACAAATATATGCTTGCCTTCAACCAAAAACAAGATATGGGAAAGTAGAGACAGGGAGGAGAAAGTACTGAAAGATTCATGGGTCATCTTATTTCTGAAAAAGGCAAAAAAGTTGAACATATTAACTTGGATGTTAAAAATTTACTGCATTGGAAGCTGTGAAAATCAGTTCAAATTAGACGAGAATGCCACATCACATGACCTTCCTCTTTAAAACTTTAGCACTCACTTATGCACTTATTGCATTGCCTTAGAAGCAGCAATGCTCAAATAAAAGATCATGTTATGCCACAACTATACACTCTACATAGGTGTTGCATTACTGGTAATCAATCACAACAAGAAATTTATATGGCATTTCAAAAAAACCTTTATGCCCTACTTTTTTTTTTTTTAACTGCAAATAACAATTTTCAAATCCAGCATTTTGGTGCATAAAGTCAAGTGCTGTTAATTAAGAGAATGAGTGATGAATCCCAGCCTTGTTCATTAAACAAAACTGCATTTAACTTGGATGTATTAGATTGAATCTTAAGTTTGAAATTCAGGTTATTCTATTTTTAAAAGCTTCTAACGCTCTTATAATAAAGATAATGTTTTCCTGATCATAACAGATTTCAAGCTTTCAAAGCATTTTCCAAGTATTATGCTGACTTTGCAAATCCAGAAGCTATATTAAAAATGGTTTAAATGACCTGTCAAAAGATACATAAAGAACAAACAGCAGGAGTCTGAATAAGTTGTAGATTTCTTAAGACCCAAGCATCATCACTTTTACTACCAGATCTGCATACCTGGGTATAAAATCAGGGGAAACAGGGCTATAAATCAAACAAAATAAAGCCCTCTCTCCTCAATTACTTTCTTTCCTATCAAGCCAGCAAAAGTACAGAGATGGATTCTCCCTGAAGTAAAATTGTACTAATAAGTTTCTTCAGCTCAATTTGTATCTGTCATTAATGAGAGTGAAAACACTTAACAGGAAACAATTTTTTACATATTTTTTTAAATTAGAAATGTTGGTTATACAACATCAATAATTTGAACCAACAGGACATATGACCAAATAACTTTCAAAATTATTTGACAAATGTCTTTTCTCATCACTTTTTAATTTATGTGTTATCTGTGTTAAACTAGATTAGGTGAAATTAGAATCTTTCTATTAAAAACTCAGACCAAACAGGAACATTAATTTATACTTTGACACAAACTAGCCCAAACACACACATAAACACACGTTTTGCATTAAGACTGTTTTCTATTCATGTAGTTTAAGTTTCTCTTAAGATTAAATCCTGCTCAAATGCAACTCTGTTCAGTGGTCTATATGCAAAACTTGCAAAGTACCTAAAGTTAAAACTGATTTGGTCACTTCAACTCTATTTTGTGGATAGACAAAGCTTATTACAACTTGATAATAAGCAAAACATTATTTTCAGTGACAAAAATTATTTTGGAAGCACAGCCTAATGGTTAAAGCATGAGACTGCAAATCCAGATATTTTTAAATAGAAACCAATTTCACCACAGATCACTGAGTGACTCTGGGCAAGTTAATTAACCTCCCTGCAATCTATGAAATTGGGATAATACCTACCTTGCAGTAAGGCTTAACTCATTAATGCTTATGAAATGCTGTGAGATTCTTAGATTGATATATCATAGAAATACAGACAAGCTTAATATTTCAAACCGTACTTTGGAACATAATTCCTATTTGAAAACACACCTCACTGTCAAGCAAAACGTCAGTTTTTAAGTGGTATTTGAGAGACACCATATAAAAATTACAAGCAAAATAACAAAAACGCTACATATCCCATGTCTTTTCCTTCAACTACACAGTATCATTACTCTGCATCTACAGAACTCATCAGATACTCTTCACCTGCAACTACATACACTGCAATTAACTTTTAAGCATTCCTGAGAGTCTGCCAGCACACCAGAATTCTTCTGAATTGAGAACCTAGTTCTGACTGCCAAGCTGTAAAGCTCATTTCCAGTGTAGCTCCAGAGCAAATATTAAAATATTTCACTGTACCTTATATTTATGTATTATGTAGCCCCCAATCCTCATGTGCCTTTAAGAGGAGAGGGAAGCAGCTCATTCCAAGAACTATGAGGTTAGAGATGAAACCTGAATGGATGAAGTAACTGGCAGTCATCACAAGATGTTACCCAAGTTATTCAGGATGAAAAGGGACTCTGAGAAAATGCAGCAAGTGTTATGAATACCAACGTTCTTTCTTCCAGCTATCATAGTTGGCAAATTCTTGGCACTCAGCTATGTCAAAGGGAAACGGGTTTTATGTCACAAAAAGTTCTGCAAAATATACAATTGAAAAGTAGTTCCAGGTTCCCCCCCTTGTACACCTGTACATCATTCCTTTTCGACTGTTTGCTCTTCTGCTTCTGAAGTCATTAATCATAGAACGCCTGCACTTGTTTTCAGTTTGGTTTGTTTCTTTTTATATTCACAGTTATAACAATTATTTTAATCTCCTTTATTGCATAACTACAAGCTGCTGCTGCCTAACAGGTTATATTTCAACAACTTCTGTGTTTCATTGATCCTTCACAATTTCTAACATATTTAAGGTCTGGAAAAATGTCTATAATCCACTAGGTATGTATAATAATTCCCGCCCCTCCACCCCCCCTCCCCCAAACCAGCAGCTGCTAATACAAATATTGCGTGTGGATCATTCACTGCATTTTTATACTACATTTGGCATCCTTACCAAAGCTAATTTAATGGAAGATGTATGAAGAAGCATGCATCTGGAACGATTCATTACTTAAATGAAAAAAGATTCTGTTCAAGATTTTGTTTTCAGAAACAAAACTTCATGGGAGCTTCATATTTTGGCCTCTTAAAAATTCTGATCTTCTGATAACAGATCCATCTATCAAAAGTTTCAACAGCAAATGATACTAAATATCGCTCATGGCAATACTTTGTCACTTGTATATAGACAAATCTATTAATCAAATTAAAAGCAACACTATTACAATACCATGATACAACTACTGTGGTATGCTTTTAATATAGCTCCCGAATGTCTTCAATCTTGCAGAAAATAGGTACCAAAAAAACCCCTAACCAGATGCAACACTTCTCGTACAAAGAGAAATATTTACATTGCCAAGAATCATTAAAATAATCACTGTTAACACCACATCTTTAAGGCTCTAGCTAATGTGTTTCATATAGCCATCCCTTATCCTATAGTTTGCACTCTTACTTCATGCTTTTCAGAACGTTTTCTTCAACATTTTAATCAGCTATGGAATGCAAGTATGCTAATTCAGGGAACACTTTCAAACATTTTTGTGATGTCTTCTAGTAACCATTTTTGTGCTTGTACTTCAATCACTATGACAGAAGGCCTGAGAACAAGTAACTGAGGCCACAAAACCATTAGCAAATTTTTCTAACAACTCACTGATGCCCGACTGCTGAATTTTTTATCCAGACATGGCAGATATACCAATTTTTTGACCATTTCCAAACATCTTCAAGCCCAATCACTAGGACCACAATAGAAAATTAATAAATTAATTACCAAAGCAGCAGCTACTACTTTACTCCAAAGTAAGGAGTATATTTGCTAAAAAGAAATACTAAGAACCACCTTGATTTGATAGACAGGCCCCGTACATTTTTGGTCTACTATTTAGTACTGCGAAAGCTCATGTTAGCAATTATATTCTCTATTTTAAATAGAGACTTTAATGGAACTGTTATAGGAAACAGTAGGCAAAACTGCAGAAAATCTGAATGGTTACAACAATGGTGTTGCTTAAATTTAAATTTCTCTCTTTGGTAGAACATAATTGGAACACTATCAAATTAGATAAAATAATGCTTTTACATGTATTTGGAAAAAATTACAGGAAATATCATTATAACATAATCTACAGATCATTATATACTACACTGTTCTGCCGTCCCTTCAAAATGCCACAAGCATCCATGACCAAACCTATCTTCGCACTAAGAGGTTCAAACATTTATCTAAAAGCATCAAAATCTCCAAAGAGAAGCGCAACCTTTTTTTGAACATGTACCTCTTCCTAAATAGCATTATGCTTCAAAGTTAGTATTTTTATAGTGTTTACATAATGCATATTAACCACGCTGATGACAAGCTTTTTCCCCAAGCTTGGGGGCTTGACGACTCCTTTCTTGGCCTACTGAAAGACAGTTTACAGAAAACTAATTATGTTAGAGATTAAGAAGCACTAATAAGGCACTTATTCCTCTAAATCAAGAGTTACAGAAAACCTAAATACAACAGTGATCGATTATAAATGCATAATAATAATCTGTCAGCCAAAGACAACTGAACTGCAAACATATAGCATTAAGACTGTTGGGAGTTTCTACTTTGACTTTCTTCTGTTGGAAAAGTGTTTCAAGCAAATGAAATACTTGGCTGCCTATTTTTATTTTCTTTGATTTCTTTTCCCCTTTATTACAAAACTACAAACTTCAACTCTTTGTTCAAAAGCTAAGTATTTTGGGGACCTTCTCTCCTAAAAAGTATAGTTTTTCAACTCAAAAGGTGTTAAAATTTAGTTGGAAGGTTCAGCAGATACCAATCAGTAACAAGTAAGTAAATCCTGTGAACTTGCATACAAGCAGAGAGAGCTCAACCATCTGAAGGGAGCAAGGAATTCTTTGACAAGACGTAAAGGTAGAAAGAATTTTCTCAAAAAAGCATTGTTAAAGGAAACTATAGTGTTGGCTAGTTACTCTGGGTATTTGTGTTTCAGCTTCAGAAAGTTATTTCAGGAAACATGCACTTTATGTATTTAAATTATTATCAATATTAGAACTTGATGTTTCTCTAAACAAAGCATGCCTAGTATTTTTTCAGGAACTTCTCCAAGCTTTAACTGTGAACAATCACCTGATCAGAGACAACTTTTTAATGAAAGTTACAAGAGGATCCCCTGCTCTCAAGAAAACGCAGCAAGACTATCTCTAGCTCCATACTAGTATTGAGGCAATTTTTCTTGGCAGAATGAGTTCACTTTCAGAAGAATTTAGATTTAAGTCACTGATTCTTAATCATAAGATAAGTAAATAAATGTGTCCTTTTGTTTGAAGGTCAGTGTACTGGGTTCAAAGCAACTCATACACTGGTTTAAAAGAGGTACGGGTGGCAACAGAGGATGACAGAGCATATATAAATTCTGAAGCAATTAATAGGCACATTATTGTGAAAAAGCCTGATTTCCAAGGGTTAAGCAAATGTTTCAAATTAGTCATTAATTACTGCAAAGCCACCCTGTACCTTACAATGATTTGAAAGAAAGCACAGTGCCAGTGACCCAAATTAAGTGCAGGCAGCTTAAGCGGAAAACCATTCAAGTAACTAGTAAGTCAGAGCTTTCAAGACATACTAGGCAATAGAAATTACTTCTGCTGGTGTTAACTGCTCTGGACAACACAGCAATGTTCTTATCTCCAAGGCCTCTTCTGTGCTGCCCAGTATCTTGGAATACCCTTCCAAACTTTGTTTATCCCATCTCTACCTCTTTCAAACAATTGCTGACCACAGCTCTCATGAAGATGAACAGACATTGGGTTGGGAGGCACCTCCATGACATTCACGTAGTTCACAGAGGTAAGTGTGTGTCACTGTACTGTGCCACTTTTTACTCTTTCCCCTCCAGCTATACATTAGAACCCCAACTGTCTGTCAAATCCATCAAAAGGTAAAATCCTTTGGGCTCAAACTGATTGTTTTCTGTGACATCTTACAAGATAAGATGACAATTAAAGAAGATATTAAGAGCAACAAAGTACTTTTGGTAAGAATTTAGCAGAATTGGTTATCTAATATCAAGTTAGGACAGTTGTGTTTTTATAAAAACAACTGACCAGCATCATACTAATTCTGAAGCGATCCTAAAACTAATCTCATCTTGCTTACAACTGAATAACATACGTATTAAAAATTTTAGACTAGTAAGTGTAGTAACTTTTTCATTTGCACTGTACTCTTGTTACTTCCTTGCTCTCTAAACCAACATGTAAACATCTCTCAATACAAAACGTAAGATTTAAAACTCCGAAGCCTGTTAACACTAGTAAATAAAGCATATGTTTAGCCATGAAAAAAAGAATTACTCTGCTAGAATTACCTTGCTGAAATAAGTCAAGTAAAAACACAACAAAAAAGTGGATTTTGACATTTCATATTTTGTTGAATACCATTACTGCATAGGCAATCACTGTCTCTTACATATAAATTAACAGCCTACCATCTGTCAAGTGTTCAGATAATCACAGGGTTTAATGCACAATATGGTTATTAGAATGTGACCTGACAAAAAGAAAAAGAACACAACCTAATTTGGACTACGAAATCTATGATCTCACTTGCAAATGACAGTTTGACAAGCTATTATTCTGCATTTTGGCTTCTACTGTAAAAGCAATTTTACGCATACATAATTCTATTAGTCATACAGCCAACTGCCTGTGGAAGATTACTTCAGACTATAAAATTTGCTTGGTCATTCAGGATTTTGAACTTACACAAATATTTGCACCATTAATAGGAATTTAATGATCTGTATATACACACCTAGCAATAAAACATGTCAATACGCAAAATAATCTTCCATGATGCTACCATTAACTCAAACTACAGACTTCCCATGTAGATTTTGAAGAAAGTATGCAAAAAGTCATTGAACCCATTAATTACATATTTATAAACTGACAACAGGTGTTTCTGAAGTACCATGTACAGGACAGTTCTGTATGCAATGCTTCACGTGCAACTGTCATCTGCTAATAAGCACCATTAATAATTACTTTTATTCAGAGTATTACTTACATACTATCTTTATGGCTTATTCCACTTGCAATACCTTGTTTTCGCCAAGGTGAACATTATTGACAACTGTCTCTACTCAAGACCACTAAAAAAAATCCTGTTACTCTTATTATTCTCTACTAATAGAGAACTATATCCCACAAGCCTCACATGCCCATAGCGCTCAGATTTTTCAGTGACTCAACTGCACTGTTAATGCTCCAATAAAATCTATTTCCAAAGGATATACTCTAACGATCAATTCAAAATATAAAATACATGCTTGGGAAAGGTGAAATTATGGCTTCGGAAAAAAAAAAATTCTAAAAAGATGACACCACAAAAACAAATCACAACAATAAAAAATATCCCCGCAATCACTTTTATCACCTGCAGAACTTCAGCAGGATAACAACCATGTAATAAGTAAAACCAACAAGTAATATATATTCCTTTACTTTTGCCTTCACTCAACTGCTATAGTTTTAACTTTCATGTTTTCTTTAGTCATGAAAAATTATGTGTTTTCCCGCCATGTTGGCTCAATACATTTGTGAATCAGTACACTGAAGCCTCTACAGAAGAGAATCATGGGATCAGCTTGGCACTATCAAACCCATAGAAATGAAATTTAAGAACAGTGCTTTAGTTACACTACACAAGAACCTGCCTCAATAATAAAGGATTGTGATCTTGCCTTGTTGCCAGAAGGCAACAAAAATCAGATCATGGTTTATGCAAGGCCTGTCAGCATTTCAAAGTGTAGTACTACTTAACAGCTACACAAAACAACTCTTGCCACACAGAGGTCTGATACTCTGCCAGTTACTACCAAAAAGGAAATAAGGAAAAAAGAGGCCATGAGGAAGGAATATTTGGACTACCTCATTCGGGTTCAGTTTTACACACAGTAAAAGATTTTCCCTATTAAATGCCAGAAAATATCAGTTGTACAAAATACACATCACAAAGTACCATTTTCCATCACCCAAGTGACCTACCAGCCTTACCCTTGTTCTGAAAGATCACACAATATATTTACTGCAGGTCACCAAACTCTCAAATGCCTAATAATGCAGATAGTGTGATTTATAAGAGATGTTTAGCTGCATCATCTAAACCTGTAATTGCTTTGTGAAGCTGGTTCCTGTGTACTGATGAGCCTCAAAGATTGTCTTCATGGGGAAGTTAATATGAGAAACAAAGGTAAGAATAATCATGATACAATCTACTAATACTCTGGATGTCTCTTAGTGGGTAGTAAGGTAGTACAAACAAAAGCATCTTATGTTAGTGTGCTCTACAAATGTTTACCTGGGAAGTGACCACAGAGTAATCACCAAGAAGTAAATTCAGTTTCTCTTATCGTTCACTGAACTCGTGAGACAAAGAAATGTCAACTTCATTGAAAGTCAAGCCTTTCCTAACACTGGAATTTAGGCATGTCAGTCAGTTGGGGGTATCAGAAAAATTTACACTTAAATTTAACCATTTGGAACATCATTCATCCCTAACAAGAACTGACAACTCTAACCAACTTCAGGCTTTAACTAGAAAACACTGCACATCAAATCCCAGCTTCGGCAAGTTAGAGAATTACATGGAATTGCATTTGCCTAGTTACAGTTATTGGGGTTTGACTCTTCAGGGCAGACTTGCATTGAGACTAACACTGGAGTTGACCTTCTGTGATGGCTCCTAATTGCTAGCTGTTCAAGTGACTGAAAGTAGATCTACATGACCACAGCTGCTAAATTACACCTGAACAGCTTTACTGCTGTACACAGCACTTTGAATAGAATGTAGTTGGTCAGCCTTAAATAACCATGCAGATGATTTGAAGCTACAATCTCTGGTAGGAAGCTGTGAAAATAACCACAGTCCCAACAGAATGTTCTAGAGACCCCACATCTCACCTCAGACAAAACGCTTCTGCAATGCAGCCTCTGTTGCACTTTATACAGTTTGTGCTGGCAGAAATAGGGCTGGAGAGCAGAATAAAGACTTCTGGGTCAAAGCCTTCAAGACTGGTGAAAGCAAAGGCTTCCCACAGATGGTATAGCTCTCAGGTGAAGGAATAGCAGTACCCAGGCTTGCCAAACATTGTTTACAGCAAACAGGTAATTTTGGCTGGGGCTGGAACAGTCAATTGTACAGCACTGCAGAGCACCTCCCAAAGCACCACCCCAGAGCAGCTACTTACAGAAAGCACCATCCTGGGACAGGCTGCGCACTCCAAGAGGGACTGACAATACCAGAACGTATGGTGCAGGTGCAGAAGGAATAACACCCAGACAGTGTTTCTGGAAGCATTTTCTGCTTAGACCTGGAAAGAATCTCTCTTTACGTATGTTAAATCACCTATTCTTTTCTATTTAGAGGCAGCACACAAACTCTTTCTTCATTTGGGGGTCTGGGGTTTTTTTTCCCCATTTTCTTTGGGGTTTTTACCAGAGTTCTGCAGATAAAGTTCTAAGAATAAAGTTTAGGTATTTAAAATAATTTTCTTGTATTTGTATGTTCCAGTGAAAAATAGCAAAAATGAAAGGGAAGGATAAAAGAATGCATTAAACATATCAAAAGCTACTATTTTCAGGATTCTTACTCTTTGAATCCTGCAAACAAGGCTGAGAAAAGAACATAGGCATCTAGGATACTCTGTTTTTAAAACTTGAATACATTTTGTTTTGAAAACCAAAAAGATACTGTGTATACATAGGTCTTTTTTTCTAAGCAACTGACACATCAAGACATGTTTCATTTACCTACAGAAAGGTTTAATTTTAAAGATTCAGTACATCATCTTTTAATTTTCTTTTGTTCAGAGGAAAGTGTTTTCACAGGAGGTTGATCAAGCATTTGTGTTTTAAGGCCAATTTGCAAGTTCTTTGGCCTATGCTATTCAACAGGGCATTTATATTATGATTCACCTATGTCACCTGTCTTCTCTCATGGGAGCATGAAATTGAATACATTAATATCAGAACAATTAAATAATCAGAAAGACAATGTAAGTTTTTGTACTGAAACATTTAAAATAATTTCTCACTAGGCCAAGGTCAGGGGAAGATGAAGATTAATGTCTGATTATCCCAAATCAACCAAAATACGAGAGTAGCAGCTGACCTAAAGTACTATATTACAACTACAAAAACAGGCAGCAATAAGAACGCATGTCTATACTGTGAAAGCAAAACACTGTAGGTGAGAGGAAGAGAAAAACACCTTAAAAGGAGTACCTTTGGTAATCAAAGGAGCTTCAAACTTCTCTTCCTCGCAGAATATTCAGCAAATTACATTTGATTCTCTATAATAATTTCATCCCTAACAAGATCAGAGAAAATGATTTATTCCACCCCCAGCCTTCCTACATTTGTACAACATCCTATGGGACGCTGACTTTCTGAATTGCTTTTGGCCATCTGATATTATACTACTGCAGCCTTCTGCAGAAGGAGCCAGAAAAAAAAAAAAAAGAAAAGAAAAAAAGAAAAATAATTACATTAAAGCTGGGAATCAAAGTTTATTGACTTTCCCTTGAGCTATCATACCAAAAAAACAGTTACAGAAGTTGGCAACTTATTTAATGATACCACCAACTCCTCCCTGAACTTGTCAAAATAACTTCTGAAAACATTTTCAAAAAAGTTTTTGATGTACAGTAATACATTAACTGTAGTTCATCTCAACGCTGAAGATAAAATTATCTGCCTCTGCTGCTTCTACCCTTTCGTGCCTACCAAAAGACTAAAAAACATTGTCATTGTAATCCAAAAACCCTTCAAGGATTCTCTCAACTGTCACATTCCCAAGCAAACCAAAATCTCATTTTCACATCCCAACTATGTCCTACTTATTCTACAAAGCCTAGGAAAAGCCTTTATTAGAACGCAGTTCTAATAAAAGTAAACACCTCATACCCATGTGGTAGCTTGCTCTAAGAACCTACATTCATTATATGGTATTCTGCAGTATGAATGCTCCAGGGGATAGAGTTTCCATAGCTCATTATCCTTTTTGCAGTTTTCACTCACACTAACCCCCACCAAGCAAAGAGGGCTGCCTATACATGTATTTGTTCCAAAAGTTCTTTGAAATCGCTAATGCTTTTCCCCCAGATCCTCCATTGGATAGATTTCCTTTCCCAACACTTCTCCTCCTAGACCAATACTGTCAAAAGCACCTTTTTCTTTCCCTCCCTTTTTAAAAATTACTTTAAGGTACAATTTGTATTTGTGGGAAGAGGGAAATAGTTTATTAGACTACAGATAATGAGAAAAATGGCCAGAGCTACTTCTTCCATAAGGGTCAACAATGCAACTACAACATCAGCTCTACCAAAAGATTTGTCCTTGTGTAATTTACAATACAGCTTATTTAAAGCATACTGAAAAAGTAAAATAAACAGATTCACAAGACAAGACTTTTGTCAAGTTTTCTGAATACTAACAAAACCAAGAAGTATTTAATTAATCAAAAGAAGCTATAGCTAATCACTTCCACTGTCAATATAACTGTGAGCATTCTGTGGATACTGTTTAAAGTAAACCACTCTCCTCCTAAAAAGGCTGGGATTAAAATTCATTATTTTTAAAATCTAATCAACATACCCTCTTCTGAACAACGCACAATTAGAAAACCCATATAATACAAAGTTTATCTTCAACATTTTGGATAAAAGAAAGATGGAACTTCTATAGAACTGAATGAGTGAAATCCTTCAGCAGGATTTCCATTAATAGATCTATTTCTTTAATTCAGTTATATGGGACAAATCAAGTTTGTTAGTTTTGTTATCTGGTGATTGAACAAAGGGATTTATGCCAGAACACTCTTGCCAACATATGATACCTGCACGCCTGTAGCTTAATCTAACATGTTTGAGTAGCAATAGATAAACCCTTTGATGTTATAGTGAATAACATCACTATACTTTGATACTCATCCATAGTCAACCACTGCATATTAAGATCGCTCCATAATGGAAAACTGCTTTGAAAGTTTGGCTTGAATGTAAGATTATTCAAGAAAACTATTCAAACAAGGTATCATGACATGACGGATCAGAAGACACAGCTTTCAAAGGCAGACGAGGTATGCTTCTTACCTTTTGCAAGGTGATTTCTTCTGTAACATCAGAAGGGACAACATCAGACAGAACCAACAACTCAGTCAACTGAATTGGTGTCAGTGCCTCCCACTATGGGTAGAATCTCTTCCATTTCAGCAACTGTCAGTCCTATGAGAAGTTGAGATATACCCAGGGAGCAATACTAAAACTAAATAGAACCAAAATTCTGTACACTTCCAAACTGTAATACGGTTTGCTTAATTAATTTAGCATATGCCATCTAGGGAAAAATAAAAAAAAAAAAAATCAAAAGTTTCTAAGTTAGGAAAGGCAAAAAATGCATTCTAATACTCTCCCATCAATTTAGATTAGTCTATTCATCACTAATTTTTCATTCTTGTAATTAAATACATAAGAAAGGGGCAAATCCCTTTCTTAGGACCTTTCCATGTTGTTCAGACTTGACAGCCAGCAACGATTTTCCTGGAAGAAATCTACTTTGTAAAACTATTTAAACAGCAGCAGCAGCGATGTGCATTACTACAGCATAACCTAGAGAAAATACTAAACTGTTTCTAGCTAGTACAAACAGTTTAGTTTCTACCTTCTTTGCTCATTTCATTCCATTGTGAAAATTAGCAGTGATTCCAAGAAATTCTCTTTTCATTTGAAAATGAAGACAGAGGACAATAGTTTGAGATACAAAAACGTGGCATGGGTTTAAAAGACTATGATCAGAAGCTTCTTCAAAAAATGTTTCATGAAGTGTAATTTATTAGAGTTGGACTAATGTAGAATTATTGAGTAGTCACTGAACTATTTAGTTCTTGGATACAAAATACTGCAACTTTGATTTAAATGGTTATGAATTTCTATTCTGAAGTCTGATATACTGTAACATACACTACTGCATCTGCAGTAGTATGATTATTTAGATATTAAACTTCACCACCATACAAAAATGGCATTATACACATCTAGTATGGATAAGAAGGAATAATGCCTAAGCTACATAGCAATAATGAAAATTACAATCTCTAGATATAAATTGGAACTCTAACTGAATTAAGCCAGTTTACGTTGACAGTATACAGTATGAAAGACAAAATTAGAATCTTTATTTAATTTCTACTAAGAGTTCAAAACTGCAATTTCAGAATTGCTTCATAAAGCATGTCTTTTTTGAAAATTGATTTGCATTAACCTTTTGACAGCCTTCTTAACTGTATTAGTTTAAAGGGTGCCTAACATCTGCAGTGACATGTACTATCCCTATTCCTGACAAAATTCCCTTGCCAGGGTGATGTATTTCACTGGCTTCTCCTGCAGAAATATTTCCAATAAAACAATAAATATAGGCTAGAGGCTATACAGCCAAGGGTGGGGGGGGGGTGTTTATTTTGTTTAGGGATTTTTTTAAATTTTTTTGAAAGCACAGTTGAAAGAAATAAGACCCTCTAAACAGAAAAGTTTATTTTCTCATACTTAATAACAAATGATGGCAATGCCATACCTAGGCTTTTGAGTCTAGCTTTGGGTTTGCTTCTGCTCAAAAGACAGCAGAATGGTTTGAAATATTAGCTTTGCCTTTACCCTGAGGATACAAGAAACATGGAGGGGTTTAATGTGTCCAGTTTTCCTGCTAGATTTTGAAAGCTCTTTGCTAAATGTTCCTTGTAACTTCAATCCTCTGCAACTGAGTTTGAGTACCTTCAAATCAGCTATTTCCTAATGACAGCTTCCAGTCTTGCTGCTATCATACAGAAGTGTGATAATTACCTTTTTAATAATAACGGATGAAGCCTTGACAATGTAGGCTTCATTAGTGTACAATTTTAAGTCATATAAAAAAACCTATGGATTTCTTCAACTACCTTACTGAATATACAAACCACTCCTTTACAAAACACTCAATATGCTAGTGCAAAGAGCATACGGTTTTGCAGTGTCAAGCAACATATACTTACTCAGACCAAGTTCTCTTGTTACTGATCTTCTGGTGTTAAAAAAGTTAGACCAAAAGCTTTAATTGAATGATTAAAGTTTAATCCCTTACCAACTATGGTTAAGTGGAAAACCTTTAACCATAATCTGAACATCTTTATGCCATTTCTGCCCAGAAGCTATGGCTTCAAGAGACATGGTATAGAGAATTCTGTTGCATATTATACTTTCACCAAGAACATCAAGCATAATGCATTTTTTATGTTTAGCCCAGTGAACAAGCTTTTTTTCCCCAAGACTAAGAAGTTAGCCTTTAACAAAAGCAACCCATGGCAAAAGGATTATGAGAAATGTATCAGCATTACCAATGGACTTTATGTTTTGTGAGAAAACTAGCCACCTAATAACCAGATTGTCATCGGAAAGAAAATGAAAAATGCAAGCTAGCAGTGAAATACTATATTCTCTTCCGCCATCTGCATCCCATAAAATCCTGTCGATATCTCATTGAGCTGACAGACTGTCCAAAATGCTTTTTGTTTTGTTTAAGAATCTATAACATTTGGAAAACTATTTCAATTTAAGAATTAAATGCTTCAGGCTTGGAACTACAATTAGAGGCACTGAAATTTAAGCAGAACCTTCCAAAAGAGAAGGATTCAACACCAGTTAGCTGCAGAATTTCAACTTTACAACAAAGTAATTTTCTATTTACATTTATGATGAAATAAAGTAAGGCTCAGCAATAAGACACAAGATATTAGTTATCCTCACTTAAAACTTGAGGAACATAATATTACTTAAACTCTGTTTACAGATTAACTAATTTGATTACAGGTAGTAGTTTTGTGGTGGTGCAGCAACCCCTCACACCTCGCAATCCCAGAACCAGCCAACGTTATATTCTTGCTTACACTGCAAGAACAGTTAGCTGGTATGACTGGTCACATCTGGTGATCCCAGAACTATCAACATTGTATTCTTTCTTACACTCCAAGAACAGTTAGCTGGTCTGACCAGCCATTTTTCTTGCCTTTGACAGAGGGTAGGGAATTGGGACAACTTAGCACTTTCCTTGTCTGCGTATAAGAGCAGTGAGTTGGGCCCATCAGGTACCCACTGACCACACCTGGAATTACTGATGCCTCGAGTCACACCTGCCTGGCAAATACCAGAACTGTACATTCTGGGAAGTTCTGGAATTGTATAGTTACTGTCTAAATATCAGGATTACGTCACATGGATTGTGACCAGGATGGAAAATTACTGATGCCTAAAATCAATCATCTTGAGACCCTATGAACAGCGGTACCAAGGAAGGTCCTTGGAGCTCTTCTAGTCCACAGCAGGCTGCACCCAGTAACTCCCCCTGAGTGGGACACTTCTCAGAGTATCTTAAAGTCTGTTGGCATCACCTGGGCTGATCTCCTTGAGACTCAACCTTCGCCCACTGAGAAATCACCTCGATTCGAAATGAGTATTTCACTGAACTTGAAGGGAATTTTTATGATTGCACATGTGTGTGAACCAGTTCAAAACATAATATTCTGTTACTGCGATTGTAATAGCAAATTCTTTTCTAATCACTCTGTAAATACTAAGTTAACTAGTGATTAATAGCTGCTAAATTCCTGTGATTCTCTCTCTCTTTAAACTGTGAACACATCACGAATTGCTGCTAAACATATCCCTTAGACATAAACCGTTGTGATCTAAGGCCAGTTCTGGATCCAGCCGCACCTAGGCTCCTTTCTGAGAAGCAGTTTAGAAAGCAAGTGAGTCCAATCCGAACCTGGTGACTCAACGGCAGGGTCTCCCTACCCCCCTGCACTTTCTTTTTACTCTGTAAAAATCATTTTCTATCCAAAACCCCCTTGGATTTTGTATTCCATTCATTTAATAAGTAATAGAGTGAACCTTTCCAACAAACTTTGTAAAATCACATTTAAGTTTTCAGTAAAATATTTTCTTGCAAAACCTTTGAGTGATTATTTAAGCAACATAACCACTCATTCGCGACAAGTTTACAACACCACTAAACCATCTTCAGGAAAGCGAACTTCACACATTTCCCACAATTACAGCTTATGAAGGTTAACTGCTTAGTTTCACTATTTGTAAGTAATTTCAATCAATATTTCCATCTTAGCCAAGGAATACTGGTATAACAATGGAACACTAATCCTCAGGCAGCTGCCTTTTTAATGTTATCTGAACTTCCTAGATCAGAAACAAGTGTTATGCAACTGGAATATCGATATAAATTCACATTTCAGGGTGTATGGAGCCATTGTATTTTAGTCCTATCATGATATAAAGAATTTTAGGAACATATGATGCAGTCACTTGCAAAACAGATTGCCACTGCTGTTATCTCCTTCTCCATCCATGCTTAAATTCTAGCATAAATTTGGCAACTAGCACGTTGAAAACCTTTAAAGCTAGAAATCAATGTGGTTGACAGCCTGAAAGGTGTAATCCCAAATTTTGAGGTGTAAAATGCATTAATCTTCAGAAGTTTGAAAGCCAATGCCTGCTAAGCTTATACAGTAAATACACTGGCAAAGATGATTAGCTGAGAAACCAGAAAATCCTTCCAAGCATTGTTTGTGTACCAATGTTCAGAAATAAGAAAGAATTCTTCCATGTAAGGGGACAAAATCCACCGGCTCTTGTGGAAATACCCCCCCCCCTTTTTTTTTTTTTTTGACTCACACTAGATATTTAAAATCCCTACAGAATACGCAAAATATAAAGGAAATATTTGTGAAAACACTACATAGAGCTATATTTCATTCTTGGTAAAAATCCTTCTCCTCTTTAGTAAAGGAATAGTGTGCATAGCATTACTATTGCCCTTGACAAAAGCATGGCACATCTTGACTGAAGCGTCAGTAATATTTTTCTATACTATCTAATACTGAGGAAGCAACTCAGAACTCACCAGTCCTCAACACATGCATTGAACTTTACCCACTGCTACTTCACTCTTACTTCCTTTCTCAACAATTCACCTTATTGATGTAAAAAAAAAAAAAAAAAACCACAACACACACCACTACAAATGGACAAGTGTTCTTAAAATTATGTAATGATTTAACTTGCTGTACTGTGGAGCTCTGAAAAAGTAACTGTTGCATATGACGTGTTCCGAGCCACAAAGCTATGACAAAAACATGGCATGAATTCCTTCCCCCCCTCCATTTTTTTTTTTCCTTTTTCTAAGGACCCTGTTTACAGTGTGAAAACTTTTCCCTCAAGCACTCTATTTTAGGAGTGTTTTCTCCTGTCCAAGTTATTTAAAACTATGTACTTGTTATCAATTCATAGCGAAGCTCCTATTGATGCCATTTCTAATACAGCTGTAGACTAGTCACCGTATAAAGCCCTTACGCAGCATTGCTTTTTTTAATCTACTAAACGGTATGCTACCATTTGAACACCTTATCCTTAAATTAAGAGCTTTAGAAAAGCAGCTGTTTAATAGCTATTATATAAACAAGTACAACATATTAAAAAGTATTTAAATATAGCATACTATTCTAATTCAACACAGTAAAAAAGTTACTTCACTGTCTCATTTCAGAGAAAACATACCAGAAAGACAACAGAAAATGTTGGGTTTATATCCACTGAAAATATGAGAGACAATTCTTGATTACAAGCATAACATTCAGACCTCATTTTATTTCCCAAGTTTCAGTAAGAGAATAAAATGATTTTTCTCCCCTTACCAGGAAATAGATTAGATAGATATGACATTTTTCCACTTCACTGTTGTATGCGTTTATAAGCTTTCCTTTTGTAGCATTTATGAATTCAAACAGTGCTAGAGTTAAGCTGGAGCAAAGCAATTTGGCATGCTTGCATCTGCTTTTATCAGAGAAAGAAAAAGCAATCCATGAGGTCTGGACTGACCTTAAAGCACAAGTATTTATTTGGAGAGTCTAAGGGCTTACCAACTGTGTTTGGTAAGAGGGAACCTAAATTCAAACACACTCGCACACAATGACACCTTAATGCTAGCAATCGCCTTTCAGTTCTTCTGGTGCGTCAATAATATAATTGGTATTCTACTACTATAAATATTCTCTCTTCGATAGGACCCATTAACCATACATTCCAATTCTACCATGTTGCTTTCTACAGGACAAGAGTCAGGTTTACAAAGTCAGCTACTTCCACATTCAGATAATTTATTAAAAAAAATTAAATCTATGCTGGTCAAAGCAATTATATTTTCAAAGTACATATATATAACCCAGAGAAGCCTTCCATAAACAACTGTCCCAGAAAAACATTAAAATCAATCATCTCACAAGCAAACAACTACTACAGAAACTTCTTACAAGTCTCAGATATATGAAGGAGGTGGTTTGGAAAAGACGTCTTTGCTGCTTTCACCAAGTAAGCTGTTTCTGAATTAATCTGCTGAAATACAAATGCATCCATAGAGCACACTTCTTCCGCTAAGAACTGGACACTAATATTTTGTTTCAAGGTAGGATTGCTCCAATTCATTTCTGGAATTTGAGCAATTATTAGTGTTTCCAACTCTCAAGTCCACAATAAATTAAAAGTAATACATTAGGAACAATTAGCATGGAAACTTTGACTGGCTCTCAGTGACAAAGATACTTGATCAAATTTAGATCCACTGCACTGCAAGCAGTAAAACAATGTGAATGGACATTCTGCTGCTTTGCAAAAGGATTGCTTTTCCTGAACACTCATCTTTCCACCTACTAAGCATTACCATTATTTCCAGGTAGTGATGTGCCAGTGAGTAAGACTGTATTATTTTTTTCTCTGGTTTAATCACTCTTCCTCCACCTTTTTTGATTCTTCCCTGGTTATTTCCTTTAACTATTGGAAAATCTGAGATTTTAAAACTGGCAGTACATAGAATTCATTCTCAGAGACACAACAGCAGGTCCCACCTTTCATACATTCTAGGTACATTAACATCCTATATTTGAATACAGTTCGGTGTCCTGTAGCCCTAATATTGTCTCTTGGGCTTTTCCCCGTAAGAGTACTGGTAAGTCAGTATTCAGAATTATTTGTTTCCAGATACTGGGTATCTCCAACATCCAATACCATTTTGACATAGTGCTGTTCTCCTTCCCCTTCAATTCCCTCATTCCTTTCTAGCTAGGCTACAACTATTTATTTTAATATTCCAAACAAAAAGACTGACTTTTTTTCCCCCTCCTACTGGAGCTGAGTTAATACTCCACGAAACAAACATGCTCACGTCATTTCACTAGTAGTCTAGTCACAGAGTTTCCTTTGAAGAATTTTTCCTTCTTTTTTAAGTGGTCTGAGAAGAGCAGCTGGACACTAATCCTTCAACACCTCAAAGAAACAGAGAGTAATCTGTAATTTGCAGAGCAGTACAATGGCACCTGTTATGCACCACTACATTCTTACTCTGCTGGTATTTCAGTAGTCTATTCAAACTTAAATACATGTTATTTTTAAGTTTAAGAGGTTAGGCTGACCAGCTATCTGTGCTTACATCTTCAGCAATTTCCATGCCACAGACATTTACACAACAGAATATGTTCTTGAAATTTCTAGGCCTGGCTGTCTCAGAATGTCTTAATTCGACATCAAACCCAGATCAGTAGTTTATACTAAGGGGCAAATCATAGTAGCTTGAGCTCAGCTTAGTGCTAAAGGGGAGAGACAGCAGCTTCAGGATGGAGCTAGCTCATATTCACCAGTTCACAACGAAGGTGTCCGGAGCTTCTGCCGGCATGGACTATAACATCTATGAAAGCTTGCTCATACCAGAGCAGAATCTATCTCCTCCTCAGAGAAGGAGATTTTTCCTCTTGCCAGTATCGCTCCAAGGCAAAGCAATTAATACAGGTAATAGCATCTGGCAGCAGCTATGCAGATGTGCCACCTAAAGGATGCAGACACTGAAAGGAATCTAACACACATTTTCACTCTGTACCCAAATAAAGAACAGAAGAAAGAACAGAACTAGGAGGGAGTGGATACGTGTAAGAAATGTAAGCCAAAACTATCTAAATTAAATATAAATATAGTATTTGGTTCACAGGTCACCTATAGCATGCAACACTGCAGGTACCATGATAACTGTAATTAAACAGAAGATTAAGCATGTACAAATGGCTGTAAACCTACAAATTGCTGCTGCCACATAAATAAATTCATTTTTTTTGCTTCTCTTAAAACTTCCCCTTTGAAAATACTTCTATTTACCACTAATATTTGTTCCAAACTTTTTTTATTCATCTACCTATAAACAGCTTAACTGTGCATATAAATATTAAAGATTAATTTACCATGTCATAAAATGCAAAACATGGTCAGAAGAAAAAAAAAAAAAAACAAATTCATAACACAGCAGAGCATACATTCGTTCCCTCTGTATTACAGAAATCTGTTGTTTAAGAAGTGTTGAAATAGTTGATCACAGTGATTTACAACTTACGACACCACAAATTCATATGAATTTAAATTTTATTGCATAATGTGACTATCATGAATTTCTAAATCCTCCTTTTATGTTGCAGGCTGCTTTAATAATCACAGTTCAACTTTTCTGAAACTGTCAACAGAAAAATCTCAAAATGAAAATAAGTTACTCTAAACAAATATGGGATTACAGGATATGTGAAACTGCCCAAAAAGCTTCTTGATGAAAATGTGTCTCTGTCAGGGTGCCTGATGTATTACCTAATCTCTTTTTAGCAAAAAACTATTTCTACTTTAACTATTAATCAAAGAACAATTAAGTTACACATTTATGAGTACAGAATGCTGAATTATCTTCAAAGGAAACATTAAAGTTACTGTGATACTTCATACACAGACAACTATCATGATCTGCTACCTAAGCTTTAGCGGTTTATCCACTTAACACACAGCGAAAAATCCACAGTTATGCAACATTATTTATCTTAATTTCCCGCTTTCTGTAGAAATGCTTGATGTACACTACTGCATAAGCAAGCCCTATGCAAATTCAGAAGAACCATTAAAAAGCCACTTTTCATTTCCCCCCCACAACTGGCATTATTCAGCTGGGGACCAGAAGCAGTAGCAGTGCATTTATTTTTAAATACAGTAGCATTAATCTTTGCAAACGTAACTACACCAGAATAACCTAACCACTGTGAACAAAGCAGAAATCAGGAGTCATTCTCTAAGATTTGGAGACCCTCAGCACATCAACTTTCTTGACATTTTCCATCTTCTATCACTCAGCATTTCTGTATGATAGGGAAGTCAGGTGGCTAAAGAAGTTGTCCAGTCAGCTTTACTGTTAATCTATGCACTTTGATCTGTGAATATAACAGCACACAGTGTAAGGCAATGTTTGCAATGCAATGTAATAAATACACTTACTTTTACAGTATCTTCTCCTTATTGTACGTCAAGGTTACAAAGGGGTAACAAATACACATGTAAAAGTAATGACCTGCATATCGGTAAGAAGAGAATGTTTGGCCTATATATTAGTAATCACGTTTACTTTGTTCAGCTACTACTGCACGAAAAAGTCTGTACTAATCAGATGTTGCTTCTCTCTACTGCTTTAATGACACCGTAGTTTAGTCGCTAACACTAAAGTCATCCAGCAGACATGTACATAGAGAGGAGAGACAAGGCTATAGCAATTTTGGCCAATAGTGATTTCCTATGAAGGTACAGGGAAACTGCCCTGCATGTCTGTCAGCGAGACAACACACCCGAAAGATCAATTTGTACAAACCCAAGTTTTATCTGGAAGATGATCAACAAACAAGTCAAACTAATTACCAAAGAAGTGGGTGATTATCCCACTCTCAGTTGCTTCAAGTGAAGATGAAGCTTCCCAGCAGACACACTTTAGCCTAACACAAGTTATTGGCCTCCATCAAGAGAAGTAAGTGAAATTAACACTCCCGACATAGGAGATCAAACTAAATGCTTCAACAGTCTCTTCTGATCTTTTCTACTATGAATCTATACACCACCCCAGTAACACTACATACAATTTTAATCTTATTCTAGCACAATAAGAAAAACAAATTTGTCCAAAACCAATTTCTTAAGAGTCTTTCCTTCAGTTTTCACGGAAGAAGAAAAGAACTAAGTGAGGCAGAGCTACCTCTTGTCTTCACCTCATTACTGCTCCACTGAGAAAAAATACTTTTCTACCCTGTTCACAACTGCACCAACACAATAATGATTCTTCCAATTATTTAGACTACTAACATCTGGCTACATAAGGAGCAAGGTACCCGCTCCAGCAAAAATGGGTCAAGTCAAGGGACAAAGCTGCCTAAGTATTGACTAGGAATTTAGGATTTAGGAAACAGGGATGTAGATTTCAGTTGTGTATATCTTCACTATTGCTGAAAATTTTTAGAGAGACTGTAAGTGTGCATGCATAAATTGCACATCCATGTTTTTATCAGCACGCATTTGGGTTATCCTCTCATAAATCCCTCTTATCCATAGAAAAACTGACTCAGGTTTCAGTGTCTTTTACTGAAAAAAACAGTATACAAAATACACTTTAGCTTTATACGCTATACAGTTCATTGCAGAAACAGCAGCCTTCTGCTGACTTTTTAAAATGTTCCTGTTCACTTACAGTTAAATTCAGAGCTTGTTTTGGATATTCTTTTTACCTCTGTGACATTGCCATTGATTCATTCTGGTCAGAAGTCACAGGTTTTCTTTCTTTTGCGCAAACCAGGGGGCTTTCCAAATGAATCATCAATTATCTTTTTTTTTTTTTTTTTTTTTTTAAGAGGCTAACAGCTAATGGTTTTACCAACAAACTGCACTCAGAGAAGTTCATTACACTCTCCGTCTTCAAGACCACCAGAAGTCATTCTGGTTCTTTGTTATGCTCTCAACTATGATATTGAGTACAGGTGCTGTCTATAATGACCAGCAGAACAGAATTCAGAACTGAACATCTTTATCTGATTTTTCAAACCTAGAACATTATGTCCCATTTCATTTTTGAGACTCACTTCAAACTTTTTCCACACAGGTCTAGGGTATAAAGATGGTATTTTTCTTCAGGTTATTTTTTCATAGCTCTCTAAGCCATCCACAGAACTCATCAGCTGAACTGCCATCAGCCATTGTTGAGCGTTACAAGAGTCATATTGATTGATATCTCCCAAAGGTATACTGTAATCATTTTACTATTGATAGGGTTACAGGCAGACACATTTTGACATTCCGCTTAGATATGATAAATGCAATCCTCATTTTCTCAGATCTTGTGCAATTCACCACATATCCAACTATCACCACAGAATGACCCTTTCTATTCCACTGAAGGTGTAAAGCCCAAAGACATTTATATCCTCCTATTTCATACGCATGCCATACATTCCAAAGTCCTGTTTTTTATTAGTTCATGGTAGTTCAGCTCATCATTTCCTTGATGAAAATATCAGCTGGTATATTCCTTTTGAATGATTTTCTACAGCATCACTTAGAATAAAACATTATTAACAGGCTTGTCCCCCGCAGTGTAATCCATCTCTTTCTTAAATACCAGAGGGTATTTCTGACAGGTGCTACATGTGGATCATTTTGCTTGTGGACTACCACAAACATTGTTACTATAAAACCACAGTTTGTGGTTGTCACTAGCTAAAGCAAAGATGTGATCTGTCTACTTTTAACAGCATGTTTTCCACCGATGATGCCTCATGATCAACCTCAAATGATCATGAGTTCTAACATTTGTCTAGTTTCTAAATACCTCTGTAAACTGAAAGTATACTGCCACGATAGAGAAAGCCTAAGTTTTATCCACATACAGACATTTTAAGACATGCACAGTACAGACATAGTCAAGGTGCCATGTGTTTATGGAAGCAACAGATAAAACATACAATCAGCATAATCTTTTAAGTAAAAAGATCATAAGACAATTCCACAGTTACTATAACTAAATATAAATTACATCCTGTGTCTGTAAACATTACATCCAGTAGCCACAGTACTTCATATAGCTAGTTTTCCGAGACAGACAATTCCAAAAAAATTCTCTTTAATCACCAAAAGAAAAAATCCATGCCAATATAGCAAGATTACTTTTCCATATTAAAATTACACTTGTATTCAGTTTCATATTTAAATTATTTTTAAATATCAGTCAAGTGCACATTGATGTGAATTAGAATAGATAATACAGCAGCATTTAAAAAAAATATAAAAACTCTTGCTACCTTACTGTCTAATGTACACATTCTTGTTGCAGTTACATAAACTGGGGACAATGAGGAACTACCTATTTTTGTATGCATTAGGAAGAATGATGCCTTAATTCAGGAGACTAGACCAAAGCAGAAAGAAGTATTATTAAAAAAAAAATTATTGACTATGTGTGAATCACTTCAAGACCTGTAATGATTAAAAGAAGTCTTAAATATTTCAACTCTTAACTATTACACCTCACAGAATCACAGAATGCTCGGGGTTGGAAGGGACCTCTGTGGGTCATCTAGTCCAACCCCCTGCCGAAGCAGGGTCACCTACAGCAGGCTGCACAGGACCTTGTCCAGGCGGGTCTTGAATATCTCCAGAGAAGGAGACTCCACAACCTCCCTGAGCAGCCTGTTCCAGTGCTCAATGCAGTTCAATCTCAGTTCAATGCATTTCAAAATTCAACTCGTAACAATTCTCCTCAAAGATGTAGCTTTTACCAGTTGTTACTACTATTATTTTTATATTTGAGAGCTGTAAAGTAGTTCTAGAATATATAACTTTATTAACAATACTCAAAGCTACAGCTAATTTATCTTCAGTGTTTATAGAAGAAGGACAGTTAAAAATATCAGTCAGTACTTTAAATAAAAGACTAAAAATCTTCTAATTTGGGACCAAAAGACATTTTAAAAAATATATTAAGTAGCTACAACAGATAAGAGCAAGGATCAATAAAACTATTATTTTTCAAATTTTACTCAGACAAGAGTTAAACGTTGCACTACTGTAAATCAAAATATTTGGTTAAATGGAATTTCCATCAAAGCTTAATAACCAAATTCAAGTGAACAACAATGTACTTTGTGTGGTTCCTATAATGGCTAATTCAATAACCCTAAATGGATTGTTACTGCTGATTATCCTAAGTTAGATAAGACAATTTGACAGTTACTGTATATTGAAATTTTACTCTAGTAAAAGAGTCTTAAAAACTAGACGTATCATAAAGGTCTAGAAAAACAAATCCTATGTTTGACATGGGTAAAACCTCTAATTAACATTTACTAAGCATTATGTTTTGTGCTTCTTTTGCTAACATTCTCAAACAGACCAGTAAAAACCGGTGACTGCAAGTGTAAAGCAGTCAAGCCTGCCACATATGAGCTTCAAAGAGCAACCTGCACAAACTCTGTGCCTTAACATTGCTATCATCACAGAACTTGAAATAGCTCTTTGTTGAGATTATGGCAAGATTTGGCCTAGTGTACCAAACTCCACCTGCATTATTTTGGGAAGATATAATAAAATCTCCATAAAATTTGAACATTTCAAATTCTAAGAAACTGCTCACAATGAAAATGGAGATGCCTGTCACTGCCCTACTGAACTACAAAACTGTTCTTAGCATTGGATTTTAAATATACAATTAAAAGCCTTTCATCTTTCTTTTCAGGTAAGGTAATTGCAAGCCTTCTTTGGAAATTAACTTTCCATGCAATCCAAAACCCTCCATCTAGTTCCTGGACATGATTTCTTTTTTTTTTTTTTTTTAACAGCACAAATTGATTATTAAATATGCCTTACATTTCCATCTCTGGAAATTTTTTTTTGTCCGTTTTTCTAGCATGTTTCCGGTGGTGTGAGCAGTTTGCTGACTATGTTGATAGGCAGAGAGTGGGGAGAAGTACTCTCTCCACATTTCATTCAGATAATAGAAATCTGCAAGCTGCTCAGTGTGACAGATGAGCTACGTGAGCTAAAGCAACTTGTTCCGCTTGTCAGCGTCCAAGAGTCTACAGCAGCAAGATAGAATTGCAATGACACCACCATCACAGAACTGGGTCAAACATACGGTCACTTTAAAACAGAATGTCAACCGTTCTTTCTACTCCAGAAATTTGATTCAGTGACACTAAAAGCTGTTAGATACCATTAGCTTTATATCTAGGTTCAAAATGAAAGTGTTACTTTGACAGTATTTGAAGAATCCTCTTGCGAGCCCTACATTGCCATTAAAGTTTGTAGGAATCACAAACTGTCAAATAATGTCACTATTGCCCATAGGGATTGGGTACTTTACAACCAGAACACTTCCCTGTGTGGCACCAGGGGATCTGTGCTTTTGGTGTAATATTTCCATTATGGTCTTTGTGGATTAAATGGATTAAAATCCTCACAAAATTTTAAAGAACAAAGATTACACAGATATATATACACACACATTAATTGCAGAAATAAAAACAAGATACCTTAACTCATGCCTAGACCTACTATTTTGTTTAAATCATTATCTCATACAGAAATTAACTTTTATTTTATTTTCGGGGAATAGAAGAATTACTCATTGAATGATAGTAGACGAAGACAACTGAAGAGTAACATTACAATTTATTCCCATTATTTCCCTAAATCTTGGAAAATTCACTTGAATTATATTGTGATGATGAAATACCCCATGCAGTACTACCAGCACACACAGTTCAAAGTAACTGTGGTATCAGACCACGCTGCACATTGGATCTAGATAACATTCGGAACAGCAGATACTGAGATGAAGATAGTTCTGATCTTACTCTGATATTCAATCATCAGAACCTTTATTAAGTGACATAGAATACTATTTTCTTTAACAGAGTTACACTATGCTCATGTTTCAGCACAAGTAACTTTTCTCCAAAAGCACTAGAAATGCAGAAGGGAACAGTAGAAGTCCAAGACATACAAAGTAATTTCCTTCTCAGTACTTCACGAGTTTGTGTTAGCACTCCGAGTCAAGCTGAAATCATGGACTCTGGCCAGGCTCAAATTCCCAGCCTGTTAGATTCCACAGTTGAATTTATAGGTACTTCAATACATCATATTCAAAACATTTTCTATATCAGGTTTTGATGTATATTTTTTTCTGTTTTTGTTTACATTGCATAATTGCCTTCCTAGTTCAACACAAAAGTTTTCATGAAAAATATTTTCAAGAAAAACTTCTGATGGAGCTTTTCAGTTAAGATTAATATTTTTGTACACTTAAAAACTCATATAATTCTTAAAAATAATTGTTGTGTACTTGCTTTGATTTCTAAATGTCTTTGATCTCATTCATTAATATTCATTAGTCTTCTGATGTTGGACTAATGAGAATCTTATGCGTTTATGGGAAGCAATTTAAATAATGTTATCAGATGTTTTTCTCATTTATGTTTTTCATCAACACTGACAAGACTTCATTCTTTCTATTCTCCAGCTTTTTCCTCAAGCTTCCTGAAGACATCATCTACATACTCCAAAACAAAGTGGAACTCAACCAATGCCTAACTAATTCAGTCAATTATGAGCACAGAACCCTAAACGGATAACAGTATAAACATATAATATATATGGACAGATCGAATAATGCTCATACTCTGCATAATGTACGTCCATGTTTTACATACTTTATTTACGTTTATGACTGAACATTTCCGAAGCAAAAAAGAAAGAACACAGCCACAACTTATCAGCTTCAAGAATTTACAGGCACAAAAGCAGCAGTGTTGTTGCCTGAAGGCAATACCAGCCACTGATATTTTCCATCAGATGCACACAGAACAACATGCACAAACAGCTAATCACTTACTTTCTTTCCATTTAAGAAAACCTCAGTAATTTTCACATTTAGTTTCCGCTGTTTGCAGTGCATATCCACAAGAAGCTGAAAGTAAGGGTGTCCCAGCATATGCTGCACAATATACCTGCAGTACACACACACTACATAAATTAGAAGCATCCAGGGGAACCAACGTAAGCATACAGGCTGAGACAATCCATCAGAACATGCCAACAGTTTCAGGTTAAACATCAACTGCTCATTAAACCTTCTTCTACACTGTCAAGAGTTTTACTATTTCCCCATTAAAGATGCTGATTTACAATAGAAGTAACTTGAGCATAAGTGGTCCTATCCTACTACATCTAAAGTGTATGCAAAGATAATTAAAATATGCAATAACTTTCAAAGAAATATTGCTACTTCAGAAGCATCCATGAAGTCAGCTCCAGTAACTCTTACTTCTCCAAGCAGCTACAAAGGTCTTTTGCTGAAATAACATTTTGGTTATAGAAATGACTTGGAGTAAACCTCAATGCTAATCAAGTCAATGCCACATATTCACATTTGCTTCATAGACATCTGGATTTATCCTCAACTGGTCTTACTAGACCAGTGAACTACTGTGTCTCTTACAGTTCTTACATTCTGGGCTTTCACTAGTATTTCCAACTTAAAGATTAAATACAATCTATTAAATTTTTTTAAGAAAAATTATATTGAGATAAAGCTACACCAATTTGAAACCATCCATTAGAGCATTCCTTCTAGGAATTAACTCTTACACCACAAGAGAAATATATAAGCTTCCTAAGGACAACACAACAAATGTGCAAAAGCAAGAAAGTACGTAATTATACAGTGCCCACTATAGCAAGCAGAGACTAGAACATTTGACTACACACCCACATACCAAATTTCCATACACAGAGAAAGCAGTTGCTCTAGTCTCCATACCAAATAATAACAAAGAAGTTCAAAGGCCTAAGTATCCCTACAAGAAAGCTGGCAGGGACTTCTTACAAGTGCATGGAGTGATAGGACAAGGTGTAACGGCTCTAAACTGTAAGACGGTAGATTTAGATTAGATGTAAGAAAGAAATTCTTCACTATGAGGTTAGTGAGGCCCTGGTACAGGTTGCCCAAAGAAGCTGTTGCTGCCCTCTCCCTGACAGTGTTCTAGGCCAGGTTGGACGGGGCTTTGAACAACCTGGTCTAGTGGAAGGTGTCCCTGCCCATGGCAGAGGGGTTGGAACTGGATAATCTATAAGGTCCCTTCCAACTCAATCCATTCTATGACTCTAATTCTAGAACACCCAGTGTATCTCACAGGACGCTTAGTATCTAATAGCATTGGAATTCACCAAACCCAAACATTCAAGAGTTGTTTTTATGTGTATCACAGTTTAAAAGAGCTTCACTGGTACCAAAGTTTGAGTAGCTGTAAAGCTACGTGTATTAATATGAATTTGGTTCTACATTACCGTATAATTCTGGAAGAAAATAAGGAAGTAATTTTAGAAGCTCTATGTAGTATCTGAAGTATTTACAGAAGCCAGATGCGGTGGATAATCATCCATTTCTGATTCTGATTATGTGCAACATCAGGCCTTATATATCACTCTCAAAAATAAGTATTATGAATCTTCATCCAAGCAACAACATTTTCTCGCTCTACCTTTTCTCCCTTTCTGTTCCTCTCTTTTCACTTGAACTAACATAAGTCTACACTTAGATACTGATACTCGGTCTTTAGTTCTGATACTCAAATTCACCGCTTGGAGATGCACCATTATAGCATACATCATATTGATATTTTATCCCAGCTAATCAAGTCTCTTAAAACCAAGTCACACATCAGAATTAACATGACAGGAAAAGTGTTAATGTCACAATACTACAAGGCAATTTTTCTTACCAATACCTGGGAAAGTGAAAAACTGGATAAAACTGTATTTATATAAATTGTTCAAGTAAATTAAAGACATACAATAGTTTTGTATGTTTTACATTATAACACACATTCTAAGTTGTACTTCAAATATAACAAAAAAATTGTAAAAGTTTGGGACCTTTTAGTTTTGTTAAATCATACTGTCAAGACCTAACAGCTAGTGCTTCAGCTGCAGCACTGGGAAGGACTAGTCTCACAACAGGTATAAAACACTAGAACTATTTAATGGAATTCAAACAGAAAAACTGAGGAAAAGCTGACACAGAAATCTCTCACTGAAGACACGTAAAGAGAAAAGACAGCGCTTGCTACTAACAATAATGAATTAGTGGAGGGAAGCTTACAAATTACAGTCATGAGTAAGAAGCGGGCAACAAAAACAAGAGCCCCAAAGCAGTAGCAGCATCCTGGCAAAACTCCCACAAGCAAATGTACTATCAGTCCAGGCCTCACCCTCCTTCTGTGTCTTTCAAAGTACACATACCCAGCAGTCAACTGTTTGCCAATTTGTCATGGTTTAACCCAGCAGCCAGCAATTTGGACCCAACAGTCGCTCGCTCACCGTTCCCCTTTCCCCTGCAGTGGGATGGGGAGTAGAAATGGACAAAAGGGAAAACTCATAGGTTGAAATGAAGAAAGTTTAATAAGACAATGTAAATACTACTACTAATGACAATAATAAATTTGCAAAACAAACTATATGCAATACATTTTTTTCCACTGCTCAACAACTGATTTACAATCAGTCCCCGAGCAGTGATCACAGAACCTGCGGGTTTCCCAGAGCCCACAAATTTCACATAACTCAGTCACAGAAAAAACCCCAAATCCCAGAAAAGTGAACTCCTGGAAGAGAGAGTATTTGAACTCACAGGAAAGAGAGGAGCTTCCCGATGCCTAGCCAACCCTCATTCATAAACTGAGCATGACCTTCATGGTATGGAGCATTTCTGTTGGTCAGCTTGGGCTGGCTGCCTGGCTGTACTCCCTCCCAGTTCCTGCACACCTCCTCATTAGCTGAATATGAGAAACTGGAAAAGAGTCCTTGATTTCATAGCAACAACTGAAAACATCAGTGTTATCAACATTCTTCTCATACAAAATCCAAAACACAGGAGCTACTGGGAGGGAAATTAACTCTATCCCAGATAAAACCAGGACCCATATGAAATTAGAGTCAACCAGCCTGGCCAAATATCCAATTTACTAAAACAATTTTTTTAAACTAAGAAGAAATCTGTGTGATCAATCTGTTGCTACTATCCTAGCTTGATTACGCCCACACGAGCGGAAGCAACTGCAGATTAAATATATACTAAATTAATCTTTGGCAAGGAAGATGAGTGCTCTACTTGGAAAGACATCTATTACTACTCAAAGAGCTGAAACTTCCTAGATAAGATTTCTATTCTTTTACCCAGAAAAAGAGACTCAGAACACTTTTCTAACCTTTAACATAGCTGCAAAATATGTCCATCCTTTCCATAAAATGGGCACTAAAACATAGAGTTTTGTTAAGTTTTGGTATTATGTTAATTCAATAAGCATGTTCTGCCTCATTCAGATTTTATCTCCTAAAGTCAGAAAATAAACAATGTCAGATTACTTTTGACAGAAAAATCTGATTTGTTTAAACACCTCAAGGCTCTTCATGTGAATGTAAACTTTGAAAAAGGTACCTGTGTTCAAGTTAAGTCTTCATTGTTTCGAAAATCCTTTTATTGCTATGAGTTATCATTAAAAAGTCAACCAAAATATTTCTACTGCTCTACAGACAGAACTACAACATAAAGGGATTCATACAACAGCCTTTTTTAGGACAAAAATTAGGCACCTTACAGATGCAGTTTCTTTGGTATTTAATAGAAGCCCACTTCCTTACTAATTGTCATGGTTCTGTGACTGAAAACTGCAATTAGTTATGCTTCACTAACACACACATGAATCCTTCTGTGGTTATACTACTCAACCTGAACATTAATAAGCAGGACTGCTAAAAGTTCTAAGGGATTGCACCACCACCCTTATTTTATTAAGCCATTTGTGGCAAGAGACAGTCAAATACAGTATTCTAGCTAGGAAAACATTAGTCTGCCACACGAATTAAACAAGTCAAGAAACCAAAAACCAAGTAATACTACTGTTTAATTTGTGCAATCAGTGCTTAATTTTTAAGATCATATTGAATATGAAAAAATATAATGCATTACTGTTTTATTTTCAAATGGATCTCATAGTTACAAACGAGTGTCACTAGAGAAATAAAACTGACAGAAAAAAACCAAAGGAAAACAATTTTCATTACTTCAGAAGAAACTAACAAGGCCTACAAGCATTAAGAACCTGACTTCTTTAAAATCCAAAATTAATCTCCTCTCCTGACCTTTATAGAGCTCAAGAGGCATACGTATACCGAATAAACAAAATAATTTGAAAGCAAATTCACTGAGTGTGCCTGACCTTTGAAACAGCACAGATAATTTTAATCAGATTTGCACAGTTAGTCTGTCTCAGCTTCCATGTAGCAACACAAAGATGAAAAAACTACTTAAGGAAAAAAGACAACATTTTAACAAAATAAAAGCATCATTAAATATTATTTTAAATAGCCAACAGCCCTAAGTCTCAGGTTCAGGACAGATTCCTGTGAAATTCTACTCCCTCAGTGTCCAGCTAAAGCTGCACAATTCAGCGCTACAGAGAAAAGCCCTTTCTACCAGTTATGCAAGTTTCAGACAGTTAAGTTGAAGAGGTGACACTCAAAAGTAAAAAGTTACAAAAACTAATTTTTAAAATGTGCGTAGGAGTGGACAGTAGTTGCCTCCTTGATCACCTAGCATACAGTAGGCTACTTACAGCTTCTCAGTTACGTTTATTAGCTTAGATTTTCAGAGATAATGAATTAAAAAAAAAATCAAGATTTGCAGCATAAATAATCTGACAAGCAATGCTGGCTAGTAAAAATCTCTAGTTACAAAGAACAGAAGTTCTCAGAACTATACACAAATTAGCTTTAGCTGAAACTAGCTGACAATACCTTCTTTTTTGGAAGTACATTATGTTACAACAAGAATTATAAACCACTTTCAGCCACCAAAGCTGACTACTGCTTGTAACACTCAGAAAACAAAGAACGAAACTCCAAAATAGTTTACAGCAACTATAGTTGTATTACTAATACCTGATGAAATGAGGGGAATTAACGTGCAGAGCTGAAAGCCCCGTTTAGATTCAGAATGTGCAACCTCCATCAGATTAGACCTTCCACACTGCCAGTGACAACAGGGTTCTGACCAAGCTGAAAAACATAGTGTGAGAGTAAAATACAACTAGCTAAACAAATACATTTTTGAAATGCTGAAGTTTAGCTTTGGTACTTTTGAGAAAAGAACAACAGTGAATAGAACTCATTAATTTAGTATTCACCCAAAACTACACTCTATTTGAGGGATGCAATAGGACAATATAGCTTTGTCAAATAATGCGCTTTTATCTAACAGCACTCATTCATATTACTTCCAGCCTAGTTTGTTTTAAAGATTAACTTCTTCGCATTTACAGGGAGATCTTCAGTTTAACAAATCACTGGGCTATCAGAACAGCCGGAAACGAAGTATGAAATATATACAGGTAACTACATGAATTTGTAACCATGCATGGCTCACAAATGAATTCTATACATTGGCTGTTTCCTTCCAGAACCACCATCACCCTTGTAACATCTATGAGGAGCAAGGTGAGCCACATGTGTTTCTAAAGACAGAATTTGGTCACTTTATCCACACTCAGATCATTAAGAGCAAATGTCATAACATTTAACATAGCCTGAGACAATAAGCAACAGAACAGAGTTTACAAATAATTTGAAAATAAGCATTGCTGAGAGCTAACACATTAAGATAGGATCACGAACAAGACAGTTTTCCAGAACAGCAATCCACCATTTCTGCGTCACTGATTCATTATGTGACTTTGTTGTAGGCCAGCCAACACTTTTTGATTATGGCAATCACATTCCTCTTCTGCCAGACCATTTTGGTCTTTTTCTCTCTCCTTTGCTCACAGTGGATTTTATCCTAGAGCTTGTCTTTTGCCACAGCTATCTGATATCCTCATCTATTCACAATAAGGAGTTTAACTTATTCAGCTTATCAGGAAGCTTGAGAAGCGAGCTGATCACTGTGTACAGACACTTGCACAGTCTGACAATGTAAAGCATGATCTTGCAGAGTCATACAGGACCTGGCACTTGGAAATGAACATTAGAGTAACTGAAACTTGAGTAAGGCCCAATTTCCAGACACTGGAAGTAATTTTAAATGAGCTGGAAAAAAATGTAAATAAGTATTGAAGTAACTTATGACTGTGTTATTGCATTACTATTTATTAGCATGAAATGGAAGTTATCACTCTGCTGTAAAGTAAATCCCAGCCTTGCTTTATTTGGAGTATGAGAAGGAAGCTTACACGTACCACTGATTACTATAGTTTCAATTAGGAAAGCTCCAATCTATGGAATGTTCATCAGAGTTTAGCAGAAAAAAAGTATTAGTTCAATCATTCATATCATTGAAGGAAAAAGAATGTTTCTTACAAAGATGTAAAAAGATGCAATGCTCTGTTCAATTGCACTTTCAGGGTAAGCTCATTCAGCCAAAACCCACTCTTTTTTCTTCAAGACTTTTTAAAACAAATTTAGAAAAATTTACACCCCAGCCTTGATCTGTTTATTAGTTAAAATTGTTTTTCTCTTTTTTCAGCTACAGCTTTCAAGATTTTTTCTAACATCCTTAAAAAAATCAAAATGGACAATTACATGTTTCACTGTTTTCAATAGGAAACACTAACAGCAACATCTGCTAAGCAGCAACACCTATCTTGACCAGGGCGGGGGGCAAAGAGACTTCACTGTATACATTCACTCAAATTTAACTTCATTGTAAGTTTTCCTAAACTGTCAGGCAAAGTTTAAAGTAAGAAATTTCTCCTAGGAACACCAAATATTTATAGTCACAGGTGTTTCAAGCAATAGATTTTAAGGCAGTGTTTATTTCAAATTTTTAACAAACTTTTAATTCAATATATACACTGTACTGAATGCTAAAGGTATATAAGGAGAAAATGATTCAGAAAGCATATCCAGGAAAAACTGTTGACTCACTAAATGTAGGTTGAGGATCTATCCATGCCCTATTTGACCAGTTAAATTTACAATGCAGAACTTGTGTGACCTGTGATAAACACTAATAAAATACATTTTTAATGCTGAACTGCTGTACAATATTTTTATGCCAATACATAATTCTTTAAGGTATATTTTTATGCCAATACTTCTGTACATGGTACAGCAACTCAGCTGCTGATCCATTACAACATGGCCACACCCTAGTTTGATGCCAATATTGGATAAATCCAGTTTTGATGCAGTGCCTGTATGGCTGGAAATCTGTAAACAGTACCTGCAAAGAAATGACAGCATTCAGCTTATCTCTAAAATTGACTGTAAGCGTCTCTCTCATCAAGAGCTAAGCAGCAGCAGCCACCTTTCAACAGAGAAATCCAATAATAGATGAATGATTACCTACTTTCGATTCTAATCAAACTGGTTTAAATGCACCTTCTGAACTCATGGAAGCATTTGCAGTACGGCTAGAATGAAAAGGCTGTTTAGAAATTTTTCCTTTTCACCTCAGTTTGGACAACGCACAAATACAGTAGCACTTTGTCTATACTACTGCAGTGTAAATCTGGTTCAGAGGATGAGGCACACTCAGTTACCCCTTGTTTCCAACACAGTTTTCTGGGTGGTAAGGCTAGGAATTCTTCCACCTAAAGCAACTCCCGCTTCTCTCTCCGGACCTTGCATAAGCTCATGTGAGCAACTGTCTGTAGCCTGTGCAATGAATCGGAACAATGAATTTTTTAAGTTTGTCAAGGTTGAAAACAACCCGTTTTTATATAGGCTGTTTGCTGAGATGTCTCCACTGGTCTGACTCACCACACAATCCAAGAAACAGCTGTACCAGGATAACAAATGCATTACACATGGGAAAGAAAACCAGCAGCTGAGATGGAGTTGCTTGATCTGGAGTTCCTTGAGTTGGTTATGCTATTGAAATTAAAATTAAAAAAAAAAAAAAAGAACGCTTCTATTAATAAGTCCTACTTTTGGTAGTGGTTAAATCTCATAAGACTTACTCTGTTCTAAAAAAACAGTAGTGCTTATGCTATTAGTTCACAGGCAGTTTAGAGACTGGTGTTTTTTGTTGTTTTTAAATCACTTCTCACTCAAATGATTACACAAGTATCTCTAGACAGACTCCTGTACCACTAGACAGACCCCTGTATCCAGACTCATGCACTAGCTCAGCACTTCTTGCACCTACATAGCAAACAGTTAGTCTTACAAGTACAGGGGTAGCTCACCCCTATTATCAAGCTATCTTTCCCACCTGTGTCTTTGAACATTTCTGCAGCTATTTGACATGGACTCAATCCACGCTAGCACAGCTTTGAAACTAGCAGTCACTTCCATTGCCTATATGGCTGTATCCTTCTAGATGCTAGTACTGTAGTAACATCACATTTGGCCTGGCAACAGCAGTCTCAGAAACATATTCTTATTTGAATGATTAAAATGTGATTTCAACCTCTTATGCTTAGAGGAAAAGCATATAGTATCCTCTGATCACCATCAGTCCCAAAGTATCCATCACATGTTTTCATAAGCTAGTATAGGGCAAAAGTATTTGTGAATTAACAGCTCTAGAATAGGTGGTATCTTATAACATTATTTGACAGTTCCCATAAAAATATCTATACTAATATGCACTACTTTGTTTAACATTAGAGTACTTGGAATTGTATCCCAAGTTCAAAATAAAAAAAACAGTAAGATTCTTTGCACTGTGTTGCCTGAATATCCAACTGCCACTAAGTCTTTCCTGGTTGAAATCCAGCACCTCGTATCCTCTTACAGAGCAACTGCAAAAACTAATTCTGACTTTTGGTACAAAGTTACAGGCCAGTAACTACTTACCATCCCACAATGCACAATTTAATTGCTACAGTCCAGCTGCCAAGAATACCCTTCCTCTTCCAATCCGTACTTAGTAGACAACTTACGATAAAGACATTTATAATAATTTATTATTAAAATAACATATTTAATAATACATATAAATAATAATAGAGTTCTTAACAGGTAGATGGCTACTCTTACACAAGACTGTAAAGATAACTGAACCAAAAATATTAGATAACCTGCATGCAGTAACATGCAAACAGGCACAACAGTTTGACAATCAACATTTTGTAGAACAATAATATTACTGTAGTTTCACAATAATTTAAATACAACTTCTATTAAAGCTTGCATAGCAATGGAGATGAAGTCCAGGGTTATAAAATTATCTATTTAAATACTGCGTACAATATTAGCTTTTCATTTGAGATGGGCTTGTCTGTATTTAATTTTTTCCATAAATACATGAACCTAATCATATTTTAAACAAAACTACACATTTTCCTCAGCAAAACATCTGCCTAGTCGAAAATATTTTTGAAGAGATTTATGAACCTTAGATTTAAGCAAGCTCCCTTCTGTCCTTCCCCCATCTTCTTCTAAAACTGAATGTTTTAAGGCCAAATTTGACCTGAACTTCTCTAGAAAGAAAAAAATTCTGCTATTCTAAAATAGTATTCATCAAAACCATATAATTCTTAAATATTTAATAACACAACATGCACTAAAAAGAGACTGAAAGCCTAAAATCATTAGGAGATGTCCCAGCACAAGAAATAAAAAGGAGACATACATTTCTCTGCAAATGTAATTTCAAAGTCCTTTCACGCAGGGATCTAAAGACTGTCAGCTTGGTTGCTCTGCTGCTGTACATTAAATAAGCATGTAATGAAGCTACTGGGTTTGATTCGTTGAGATGCCAAAGATCATGGGTAAAGTATAAAAAAAGAATCATTAATTTTATAAAGTGTAATGTCAAGAAGGTGGTAAGAATCAGGTACAGCACCAAAAAAACGAAAATACTGTCAACAGAAAACAACAAAATCCAGCACCACTTCATTTTAGTGACTGTTTAGAAAAATAATAATGCACGAAAGCCATTTAAAAGCTTTTAACAAATCCAAAAAGACTATGAAATACTGTACTTCCTATCACTTCAGGGAACCATTATATTGTTTTTATTAACAGAACACTGCTTCCCAGTCTTAATACAAGCTAAATGTAAATTTGAGCCTTGTATGTTACCTAACACTTTCTAACATGCCTTCATTATCTCTTAGTTCTCAGTTAAGACTTGTACACAAATCCAGCAAAACAGTTTAGAAGGTACTTAATTTTCAGTATTTGCATAGAACGGGACAAATAATGTGCATATTTAGTACCAAATGTCAGTACTATGCCTATTTAAAGCCTTATTCGTTAACATTTTGGAAAGAATTTTGAAATCAAACAACATATGTAAACTATTCCAAGAAGTCAGTGTGCAATGACTTCTAAACAACAGAATCTCTTCCAAGGCCAATACCTACCAGACACATCAGATTTTTAGCAGCTTAAGACCTTGCTAAATCTGTGCAAATGCTAATGCTAAAAAACATTTATGTTCACAAGAATTAATATGTTTTTGACTATCCATGGACTAAGCCACAGCATTATTTTGATAGAGTAACAGGCAGCATTGCAGTGTCCATACAGAAGAAGCTGTATTTTGGAGTATCTAGAAATGGGAAGCTGATAAATGTAGTTGCTGAGTTGGTTGCATTACATTGCACATCTGATGAGCTATACTGCAGATATTCAGTACTGCAGTGAAAATTGATGAGTGGAAAAGTACACATTCTGATTAAAATTGGAAGATTTATTTACATCTCACAATTAGAACAATTCCTTTAGTGTTGCCCACAAGGTTAAAAATAGCTCTTTTACCAAGGCCTATTTATCATTTGTCAAGTTTACTACTAGAATAACCACACCACTTCCTAAAAGAGTAGGCCTTTAGAAGCACCATGTCATTTTGAAAATTTCCATGGTAATTTTAAACGTTTGAGAATGAGAGTTTGTTTTTGAAGAATCAGATTTAGCATTACCAAGATCTCTCTACCATCCAAGGATACTCTTGTTTCTTATCGCACAAAGGAATATAACACTTTCTCCTCAAAGGAAACAAAGTATACAGCATATCTGTTTTTTAACATAGGAAAACCAGATACTGGCTATCAATGATCTGTCTTGAATTCATTCATCATTACCTTGCTAGGCATGATCTGCACAAAGTCTACATTTTGCCCATCTATTCACTGTTGACCATTAAAATACGCCTGACCTTTCCAAGTTGCTTCTAAGAAGGAACAGAAAGCAAAAATTGCCAGGGGCTTCTGGCCATGACAATCTATTTGATTTTCAGCAAATCTCAATGCTTGATTCCATTATGGAGTTGCATGCTGATAATTATATTAAGCGATTCCTACACTTTTTTTTTTTTTTTTTAATGTGACAGGACTGTGTTTTTCTATGCAGATTTTCTAAGACCCGGGGGATCTGTGGCTCTTCTGGAGAAGACAATACTACAAACACCTTACTGTTCAAAAGTTTTCACTTACATGAAGACAAATCAGTATTCTGAATCCTTACAATACAATCACCATTTCTGTGCTGTTTACGTACATAGTAAGAATAAACTGTAGTCTAAGGATTCCTGCCAGAAGAGTGGCACCATGGCCAATAGACATACACCACTATTTATACAGCTACTTGTACTCCCAAGCTCTTCCTTTTTCTACAGAAGTCAGTGCCCTAACTTACTTTTACCTTAAGTATTTTAAAATATACATTCTGTACTCTTTTGTTTGCATTACAAATGTTTGCAAGGAGAACACTTCACTTGAAATGTACATTGGAACACTATATTGCCTGTCCTCTGCTCCAAGGAAGCTGAAGCCTGGTAACTTATACAGAACAACTTGCAGAAGAAAGCTGAAGTAATCTTGTAAGATCCGGAAAAGCAAGCAGGAGTGCAAAGGTCCAGTATCAGCAGCTGATATGAACAAGGATAAACTGTCAGCAAAGGAAAAATAAGTGCAAAAATAGTGTTAGCTGTTTCATCTAATCATTATGAAAACTTGCTTTTTTTTGAACTCTACTTGGTCCACAACACCACCCTATATAAGAAATAAGATGGGAGGAAAAAGAAATTTCTCATTACTGTAGTAAAAATGAGTCCGGTCAACAAGGCATTTCCTTCGAAATGTCAGTAATCTACTGTCCACAATTATAATAATCTGATTACTGCAACACATGCCTCCAGAATGCTAGTCTTGCTATATTTGAATAATTGCTATGCTGATCAAGGTCCTCTTCAACATCACCTCAAGCTAAAGTGTAACCAGACTAAGAATCAAGGATGATTCCTCACTGTTCCATTTGCCGATCAAAGAAAATTCTCTGGCTGAGTACAGATAACAATTCTATTAAAACGTAGCTAATGAATTATCTGATTACTGTCCCAATCCTTGAAATTCAGCACAGTGATATCCACTTCTGGTGGAATATCACAACAGTAGCAAAAGATTAAGGTAAGTAGAATTGAATATCCATTAAAATATTCACAAAGTTTGTAATGTTTATCTCCTGTACTTCACCTGAAGATAGGAGAAACAAGTAAAACAGAAAATACACCTTCAATACATTATGCTATCTAGCTATAGTATGTCTTACATTAATGATTTCATCTTTCAGGGGTGGGGTGGTATTTTTCAAAATAACAAAGTCCAATGTACTCAAAACCAGTCCCTTCTTCCACCCTGTTACCAGAAGCATCTGCAGAACCTATCCACGTACCTGGCTCCTCTCTGAAGGTAACCTCAGGCCCTCCCGTGCCAATACACCTCCCTGAGGGATTACATTCTGTTGAACCTCAATTTAGGTCCTTTAATAGCACTGGATTCCTTCTCAAAATCTAAGCACTTGTAGAGGAGTGCTCTTTTTAAGAACTCTCTAATCTGTTCCTTGTAGGAATACAATTAACATATCTACTGTCTTGAAAATTGGAGATGGGGATTAGTCTTAATTAAGGACTTCTGCAGAGGCTCTTCCAGCAGCTGAGTCACTTACTAACTTTTGACAGAACAAGCAAATTTTAATTGCATACTCACCAACCAGACTGCATCAACATACCAAGTGATGCATTAGTCAGAAACAGGACTAGATCCAGGTTATAGATACAATCAAAAAAAGCATGGGAATCAAGTTCACCTAGCACAAGTTTCATTTTTAATAGTAAAGCTTTCTAAATGCTGAAGCATTATGAAGCTGCTTTTCATACAACCCAATTTTATCCTTATTTTGTATGCACACTATTATGTAAAGAGTTAACTACTTCACTAGAAAAACTTTAAAACACTCAGAAGTGAATGACAGCTATTCATAATTACCCTGTAGCTTTAAGGACAATTACATTACCCTCACATAGACTCAGCCACCCAAAGGAACCCAGTAGGCATTTTATCACCAAATAAACCAAACTCAGATTTGGTTAGGCTCTTTTTTTTAAAAAAAAAAAAAAAAAAAAAATCCCATTAGATACCCACTTTAATGTTGCACTCCGAAAACAGGAGTTATAAACTACAAGGATGCACAAATAACACATTGTGCCAAACATATCTGATGGTTTTTATTTGGTAAAATACTGGTGTGGTAGAGAAAGACATGAAGAATGAACATTAAGACCTTCTTTAAAGTGTCCATCTTCCCCTAAGGCTTATGGAAATAACAAAACAACAAAAACTTGTAGCCCTGGAAGAATAATTTAAATGTAAGTGCAAAGAATCTATAGAAAGGCAAACAAGATACTTAAGCTATCATTTAAAAAAGGAGAAAATTGGGATACTGGTTCCACTTAAAAACAATTGATCTTAATGCACAAAATAAAACATTGTCTACATTGCACAAAATTATCTGGAAAAATCAAATCGCATTTCAGAATCATTCTCATACTAGGATTTCAGCTACAGAAGTTAACAACAGCCCTCTTGCAGACTTAACAAATCAACATTTGGGCCTCTGTAGTAAACATTATCAATTTGTCTGAAGCTGTTTATATACACAGTAATGGCATTCTATACACAAATCAGCTGACAAGGTTGAAAAGTGACAATATTTTTAACTTTTGCAGAAATAGACAAAATTATAAATACATAAAATTCTGTAAATAAACGTAACTAACATAAATGAAGCAGCAGACACTGGAGAAGAATTAATTACTCTGACATGTAAAACCAAACAATTCTATTTACTGCTAATTCACAAAAGGATTCATGAGACAGACGACAAAACAAATATGAGAGGATTACACATTGTAACTATAAAAAGGCAAATCCTATAAAGTACGTACACAGTTGTAATACGCAAGACAAGTGGATAATCCTCTTCTCAACATTAAGTTATATGAGTTGACCCAAGCCATTGTTTCCAACACCATCTCTATATCCTCCAGTTTTCCCAACATGTAAAAATATTATCTTGGTCTATGGTAAAGCCAACCGAAACTGCAAACATACAACTCAAACTAAAATATTTGACTATTACTACAGCCTTGGTTTAACACACTCTTCTCATTGAAATGGGAGATTGACACAAACCATAACAAAGGTAACAAAATTACAAGCAGCTGAACACAAACATCTGAAAAATGGATGCAACTAAAAAACCTGTTTAAAATCAGTAAATGTAAACAGGTAGGCTCCACAGTTTTCACATATTGCTGCCTTAATTCTTCTAAGTTTTCTCAAGACTGTAATACCAATTAAATAAACAGCATGTTTTGAAGAGATTTAATTAGAACTTGCATAAGAAGTGCTATACTTGGAAACGTAACAGCTTATGTTGAATGAAACTAGCAACATTTCTGCCCAGATATCTTACAAGGGAAAAAAAAAAATAAACAAGCTGAAAGAAATGCAACTAAAGGTTTCATAGTAAGTGGCAGAATTGACAAGTGAACTAAATTCAGCTTTTACCAGCGCTCTATGCCTAATACAGGAAAAAATATGTATATGTACAGAAAATCTCTTCAGCACACAGAATGTAACTTTCAAAGATAGCAATGGTACTCTGCTGTCATTCAAAGATTTAAAAATACTCAGAATATCTAAAAATGCATTTGAGGGGAATTATGAAAGCAGGTTATGGAATCAAGGGGCCTACTGCTTATTGGAGATGAGACATCTTGCCCTGAGGAAAAAAGCAAAGTATTTAACGCCATTTTTCCATTAGATATTTCAGGGATTCAATTTAAATTAAGTAGCCAAGATCTTAGCACATGCTCTGAAATTTCTTATTTGAATCACCAACATCCAACATTTGAAAATTAATTACTCAGAAAACTGCTCACAGGTGATACATTGTGTGCAATTATTCTGTGAACTGAACTTTATATTTTCCTCTTTAAGAATGTTATCATTTAAGATTTTTAATTATGTTAAACCCCACAAAAATAATTTAAGCCTAAGGCTGCTTTTCATCTCAAAAGCAACTTCCACCTGAACATCCCTGAGCTTTTTTCAGTTCTAGCCTAGAACCAAGAACAGAATGACTTTTTTTTTTTTTAGTTCTCCATCTTGATTTCTCTTATTTCTTAAGTGACTTAGTAAGAATCTGCAAAATTAATACATTCCCTGGACATGTGCCATTCTTAGAAAAACACAGCTGCCTTTGCTGTATGTATCTTCTAGTCACCCAGTCTACCCGGGTTCAGCTAAAACCCTTTATGAACTGGTGTAAGCGCATCAGATCAAGCACTTGGACAAAGCGTGTAAAGCACCTAAAATGATTTAAAGTGTTACTACATTACACACACATTTAAATTCAAGTGATCGGCCAGATTCTCTGTGATCCTACCGCAGGCAGTTTGTTGCAGTGACTGATTTGGTTGCACTGGGGCGTAAAGATCAAAAAATTTACTTTAACCCACCGCACTTCTACTCAGAAAGTGCGTTCCCCCGCCTCTCCCGCTGATCTCCGAGCTCAGAGGCAAGCGTGTACGGAAGAGACAGCAAAATGCCACCCCCGGCAGCGAGCGCGCTGCCCGCACAACCGCCAAACGCCAGCCCCAAGCCAGGGGAGAGGGCCATGCGGTCCCGCCACATGAAAGGCTTAAACTAGCGCCAAATGCTCCCACAACGCGCTTTCAATCTCCAGCCGGGAGGAGGAGGGGGGAAGAAAGGGCCGGTGAGCCGGCCCCAGCCCAGGCGCAAGGCAGCGGGCGCTGAGGGAACAGAAAGCGGCGCGGGCAGCAGCCGCCACAGGGAGGGCGCGGCCACCCCTGAGGTAAAGCGGCGGGTGACGGCACGGCTCGGCGCTCCCCTCCCTGCGCTCCTCAGCGGCCGCTGCCGCCTCCTCCCCGCTGGAAAGCTCAGCAGCACTAGAACGGGGGGAAGAGGGAAATGAACACGAAAACGACACTTACACTCCCTCTCCTAACGCGCATGCGTTCCGGCGGCGACAAGGGGCGGGCCAGCACACCAACACCAGCCTATAGCAGCCAAGGGGCGGGCGAGGAGGAAGGTTCGCCACTGAAGTAATGCCCGCGGCGTGGCCCGTGCGCATGCGCCCTCTGGTGTTGCCGCTCTTGTGCCGAGAGCACGGGAGGGGGAGGGGGGGTGTCTCTCACTTTGGTGAGGAGGAGGAGGGGTGCTTAGTTATGGCAGCCACCCCACAGCTGGCCTCGGGATTCAGCCCTCAAGAGGCAAGTTACGGCTGGTGAGTTGAGGAGCGCATCTGGGGCTCTGCGATTACTGGTTTCAGCTGTGCCCAGAGCGAGTTGGTGGGGAAAACTCTCACAAGTTGTGTGGGGGTCCCCCTTGCCTCAGCATTACAAGCCGGTCATGCTGTTACAAGTAGGGAAGGTAGTGTCACGGTGTGTATCTCGTGCTTATGCTGTTGCTCAGGTACCCTCTTTTTGGAGATAAGTTGCAACACTGCCATTAATTTTCCTTCCCTCTTGTGACTTTAATTTTTAGTTTCTGTTTGGTGACAGTGAGCCTTTGTCCCTCCCTACCTCAGTGCGGGCAGTGGTAATGTCACTGTTGAATTCTCTGCCACGGCCATGGGTGCTGATGCTCCTCAGTTCAGTATCAGGGTTATACAAGGCTCTTTACAGCAGTGGGCAACTAAGCATCTGCCATGATTTCTCCCTCCACCATTTTCCTAAAGAGAAAAACTTGCTTTAGTTCAGTTGGACTGGGTTTTTTAGTGAAGACAAGCTCTTACAGTAGAAAGCCGGGTTTCTAGTAGATCTTTGGTTCATAGGAGAGTTAATTTTCAGTCTGGTATCTAAGCAAGCTCCCTTACATAGATACTTTCATGCAGACCCTCTTGCTGAACGTTACTGTCAAGTGCTTCAGGGAATCTGGTATGCTGGGCTCAAGCCCAAACCTTGAACTTTAATTTATATTCTAAAAGAAATTAGTATAACAAATGGAAGACAGTTTTGATGTATTTGCTGAAGCCAATACCATGGAGAGTTAATACAAGGCATTCTTCTTATTGCAGTATTAATGAACACTGCCATAAATAATGACCAATACTGCAAGTATCATAGTTTATCCTGTACACTCATATTGAAGACGTTGTCACCAACCCATGAACGTGGTATCAAGTGTCACTATTACTTAATATCAACAGAGAGCCAAGATGGCCGCTTGATGCCACTGCCATGGATGATGCCTTGGTATCTGTACTTCCATACAGCAAAGTCCCCTGCATAATGCCCAAAATCACTCCATCCTGAAGTGACAGCATTAATTCCCCCTGCTGTTATAGACTTTTTGCCAGCCCTTTGTGACAGTGCACAGTGACATCTCCCTTGTGTCAGTTGCCTGCAAAGCTACCCCAGATATGTCCCTTTTACAGTACATACACCTGTCTTCTAGGATTATAGAATTTATAATCCAGTACTGGCTGCTCTTCCTATACCCCCTTGATCCTAAGAAACATACTGAGTGTGCATTTTTTTTACAAAAGCAAACACAGTGTGTACAGTTCCCATATCTAGTGCAAGTATTTTGCCATCGTAGGGTCACTTTTGTATATTTCTTAATTATTAACTTCTGCAGTCACACCCTGGATGGCAGACAGACCTTTTCCTCAAATTACCAAGTCATTGCGAATGCAGATTTCTGTTAGTAATTTTGACTCTCTAAAGATTGCTTTGTACTTTCCTGAAGTCCTAGCATGAAGTCCTAGTATTTTTAATGACATTACAGTTGTCGATTGATTTTATTACCTTGCACTGATTTGGTAGTTTTCCTCATGTCTTATTGATCACACACTGCACGAAGTTAATATATAATAGTACAACAGGCAAACAGCAGCAACTCTGTTTCACCAAATTGACTCAATTTGTCATTAAGGAACACAAAGACAGTGGACTCTGTCTCTTCAACAGCCTAATCTGCATCACCTTGCTGCCTTTAAGTTATTTGACTTTTCTGGTCATCCCACCCTGTAGGGATTTTACCTTTCCCTTCATGACATGCTTTACTGCCATTAATTGGTAAGGAGACTATATCACTAGTAGAAGCAAAGACCATCAGACACTGCCATTTTCAGATGGAACTCAATTCAAATCAAGGCGTACTGTGTGAGATGCTGTGCTCATCACACCCTGATGAAAATACACTCATTTATCCTTTTACGTGTGTTGGCCCTTGTTTTCTACTCAGTATTTTAACATAGTATTCAAAAACATTCCCTCTTTTGAGGTCTGCAAACAGACAAAGATAAAAATTTAAGACTCTTTCGTTGTCCCAGGCACCCACTTGTGATACTGTGAAAACAAACACTAGATACTGAATATATGCTGAAAAGAACAGATTTCAGTAAAGCAGCACATCAGAAAATCTGCTTAAATATGTCAGGAAGTTTTAAAACCAACAAAAGGAAAAAAAACCCTGAATGTTATTCAGCAGTGTTGAAAACAAACTGCAAATCCTAATCTCTTTGAATGGCTCTAGTCATAATTCTCAATTTCTAACATTGCAACCTCTGTCTTTAACCAGAGATTATGTGTTACATAAATACTTGTAACTGCTAAAGTATGTAAAAAGCACATGAAGAGGTGGGTTACTGCTACAGCAGAAGCCTTTGCTTACCAAAAAATATTTAATATTCTGTTATTAACAGAGAAAAACAAATGCAATACATAAGCAAAAGTGAAATGGGTTTCTAGATAATCTGCTTCTAACATTCAGCTGAGCATGAAATCTCCTCTTGAAGAAAAGCTGGGTAGAGATCCCAGGAAAACATTCTTTTAGCTCACTAATGCTTATTTGTTCGATGGGACAGTTCACTTCGTTCGTTTATACTGAGCTGCTTTATACTTACACAGAAACAAAATTTTTACTCCCTCTAATCCTTAGCAGGAGCATGAGCCCTTAATATCTTGTCTTTACCAATCTCACAGTTTCAGTAAGTCACGTCCTTATAAAAGCTGTTTTAGCTGCAAAGCCATACGTGAGAGTTCTATCCGACTCTGTGAAGCATGGGAATTGTAGTTTATTTTTCAGTGAATTCTGTGGTTTCCACAATGAAACTACTTCTATCTTAAATTACAAGTCCTAGAGCTGTGATGTTATATAGCATATATTTTCAAACAAACTTTATTTTCCTTTTTGCTGTAATATTTGGTGTCCAAGAAGTAGGAACATAGTAGTTCTGAAGAAGTAACAATTGTGTTAGTGAATCAAAATCTTGCAGTTTTGACATCCTTCATATAAGAAGGTGATTCTTCTTACAGTTTGTTTCTGCTGAGTTCTGAGATTTAAAGTGTATGTCTATTTCTTCTTTCTATGTGAAATGACATTATTCACAATCTTCAAACATCTGTGAGAAGAGAGACCTTAGTGTATAACTAACAAAGCATCCTAGGACTTTTGTAAGAAGTTTTCATTATTTTATTTTTTCAGTATTCAATCCTAAAGCTATCTTTTGTTGGTTTTATTTAGGTGGAATCCAGAGAATATCCTGTGCTGGATTACCACTATTTTAAGGAGGCTGGGTCTTAGGCTTTAATACAGTTTCACTTTCATGGCTACTGCTTTATTACTGTGATGCAGGTTTGCTCTCACTAATATTTTCTTCAAGCCACAATGTATTATCCACTGGTCAACTCAACAACAACTTCTTTAAGACCAGTTGGCTGTTTCTTCTAACTCACTATTAGTCATTTCTCTTTTCCTCAAAACCGGGAACAGTATTCATGTTTTTGGCAGAGTAACAATGATACTGCATCTGACCAAAACAGCCCCTTCTGTGAAGCCAGTCATTAATTCCTCTCTGGTATCTTGTCATCACCAGATGTCTACTGAGTTTACACCCTGTGCATTTCCCGTGACTGCACCCACAAGGCATCCACAAATGATTCTGTATTTTCAATAAGAGCACCACATCCTTTTATGAACTTTCCTCTTCACTACCTCAGCAGCTGCAGCTGCTGACCACAGAACTGCAGCCTCTCTTTACATTACGTGTTATGCCTCTCTCTTGACTGAGAGAGTCTACAAAAGGCACAAGAGTATAATGTTACTTTTGCTTTAAGGATAGAGTTTCATCACTTAAGATTTCAGGAAGTGGGTTTTGCACAGAGAGTGATGAGAAGTGTTCTACATCCAATGCAGAAAAACGTTTCCAGGTTTATATCAACAAGTAGAGTACAAAATGTTTTTGTTTCTCATAAGAAGCACTGGCAATGAAGTCTAACCCTGCCAATAACAAAACATATCTGAAGGAGGACTCACAGTTTTATCTACGCATGAGGAGAAGCGTAGGCACATTTCCCTCCAGAAATCTGCACTCAGTGAACGTGATCACCAGCAGTAGATGCAATTAGCCATGTCCAATTTATATTTGGAGCACAAGGGACAAGCTTTCACAGCATGCTTAATACAGCGAACACAACAAACTGGTTTTTGTAAATACAATGCACAGTTTCTCAGTTCAATGGGAAACTTTACAAAATATATATGCAAGGTATAATTACAGCATGCCACAAATAAAATTTCAAAAGGATAATTGAAGCAACACTCATATCTTGAAAAAGAAACTGGTTTATTGATGTTGGGTCATAGACATATGTCATAGCACACAATACAATAAATAAAATATAAACACCAATTTTCAAATCAACGCAGCTTGATAACTTGAATTCAAATTTCACCAACAGCAAACAAAAAACCCACCCCACAAAGTAAGCCCTAAATTACAATTCCTCAGCTAACATAAACACGAAGGAAAAAGCTGAGGAACTGTTAATATTTTTCTAACTCGTTAGCAGTCTTTCATCTGTTCTTTTCTTGCTCTCTGTGGCCATTGAGGCTAGTAGGAAACCACCCAATTTAGTCAGAAATCTTTGCAGCATAGCAGGGACTCTCATTTGTCATCACATGCAATAGCAGCTGTCTCCATCAAGAATGAAGTTAATCAGTACAGACTAAATAAATTAGATAATTGTTTAGATCGTTAACAATGTACTTTGAATGAGCAAAGACCACTCTGTCTCCTGATACTGGGAAACTTCTCTTTCCAATATGCCAATTTTGTAGTTTGAAATTAAGGAGCAATGAAGTTCCTTAATGTATTTTCTACACAAATATTTCTTGTAACTGAGTTTATATGAGCGACACCAAGTGTTAAAATTGTAAGGTCTATATCCAGACTCAGGTTTTCTTCAACAACTTATTCCATTCTATGCTTAATTATTTCAAATTATTGCCGAAACTTCTTAGCCAGGTCAAATATGAGAATTGCAAGATATAAAAAGTACAAAACCCTGGGAGCATATTTCTTCACGTAAAAAAATGAAATATACTATGTTAATATGCTGAACATGTAGCCGATAAATCTATAAAGATACTGAACTTCAGACATATTTGCATCCTCTCCAACTTCTGCACAAAGTAAAGCAGCTTGTATGCCATTCAGGAAGACAGAATTTTCTTCTTAAAAATTCATTTTGTACAGCCTTGAGAGCATTTAGGACCTTTCTAACCCTAGGTTTTGTTACTTTGCACAGTGTCTCTAGACTGAAAATACAAATTGATGATGTGGTTAAAATCATCACAATGGACATAAATGAAGGAAGAAACTGATTGCCTAAGCTTTATGTCTCTTCTCTTCCCCCCTTCTGTGTATTTATTATGGAACTTATATGTAAAGCAGGTAACCAAGCAGGAAAAAACTGTCCTATTTTGTAAAATATGAAGAGTTAACTATATAGAACTCTGGCCTACAGTCACAAAAGTTTTGTTTAGTTTTCTCACAGTTTATGTCATGTACTCCTTCCTCAAAAGATAAGACTGGATGAATTTGATACTGTAAAAATATGTCGTATACGAAAAGAATAGCTGACACATATCAGCCTTCAATTTTGAGAAGAAAGCACATCTCAGGACACTGACCAGTTCATAATTCCAAGAATGACATAAAAATGGGGAAAAAAAAGGCCAGTAATGATGCACTAGCTTTAGGGAAAGCCTATCAATTTTTTTATATTATTAAATTATCTTACTAATGGTATAACTCGGCTTATGATGCCGTCATAAGCTACTGGGAAAGGTCACACTGAGTGAGCTAAATCACAGGTACGTGGTATATATACTGTGGGCTTGATGGTTTCTCTGAATGCTGCTTGCCTGGGTGGACAAAGGGCCTATTCCAAAGATACCATGTGATGAATGCCCTCAGAGACTGTTAGAGGACGATACATAGAGTATCAGTGTAAAAGGCAGAAAAAGAAACACGTTTGTACATAAAGACTTCAGTATTTTCCTGACTCTTATGATCATAGTTCACTACCCCTGTCTGAAAACAATGATGAAGATATTCAGTTTGTTTCAGGTTTTATTTTAATTCTTTTTGCAATGCTTGAAAAAAAGATGGTATGTGGCGCCTGTTTAACTAAAGGAGCAACAAAAACCATAAGCAAGATCATTTTAATATAAAAAGAACTGGATCTTTATCACAAAAAAGAAAGCAAGGAAGCACTCGTGTACTACAGAAAACCCATTTAACCTTCAAAATCTGCTAGGCAATTTTGTGAGGAACCACAGCAACTAAAACACATATTACAAGAATTAAATATAGAAGTAAAGGTTGGGCAGCATGTATGTTATCTTCAAAAGTTGTTAAACAATGAATGGGAATGTTAATGCAAAGAATATTCATATTGTTGTGCTATCGAGGGCATACATCACAGTGGAGTACTTTTTGCAAAATCAACAGAAAATTACTTTTGTTTTGGCACATGCCATGACATGGCAAGTCAAAGAAATTAGAAAATATTTTCAAAATGTACCAAGTATATTACTTATAAAGTATCATGCTTTACTAGGAAGGAAGAAACAAAAGGCAGAAAAGTTGCAGGATACTAACAGCACTTAAAGCAGCGTAGGTAAGCATTGTTACAATCTTTGTTCTTTTGCAGGCTAGCTCTAGTCTTCACACACAAGCTCTGTGTGAGCAATGTGGCTCATATGGATTTTCAGAACTTAGATAAAATTTAAAATTTCTTATGTGAAGTGGTTTCATCTTGATAAGCTTCAAATTATCTTTCCCCCCTAAAGACTCCATAAGATAAGTTGATTTAGAGCTCTGTTCTACGTAGAAAGATGCTCTAAATTTCTCTTGTAAGCATCTCACTGGAAGTAACAAAACCGATCATAGGTTGGCTAAAACATCTTTTAAATTGTCTGTTAGACTAATGTTGAAGAACTACTTATATCTGTGGGTTCACTTTCAGTGAGTAATTTTTATAAAATTTGCATACGTCAGTGACACATTGTCATTTAAGGACCTTTTTTCTAAATCACATAAGTGATTTAAATCAGTTATTGTTTTTAATCAAGTTCTGCTGGTCCCACTTAGAACTTGTCCTTTGAATCCATAAGTTACCTGAAGGAAATTTACCTTGAAAATAGTATGATAAAGTGTCAAAAATGCGTAACTCATCCTTTGACAATTCTTGGTGCTTGTGAAATATGTTCAGTGGTGAAAACAGCTGTGCCAGCAGCTACTTAAATGCTGTTCCAGTCTTACTTGACCAGACCACAGAAAACTGAGAAAGCTGAAGAGTTTGCACACCCCTGACAGCTTGACTGTTTCATGTTTTCCTCTCTATGCTCCAATTTTAGTAGGTAAGGGATATTCCAGTATTTTTAGATTTCTTTTTCCTTTGGATTCTCTGGTGATTTCTTTTTGCAAGGGAGTGAGAGGGTTTGAAAGTGACTGTAGGTTTCATAAACCATATATGCACATACCTCTGTGAGAACCTATGCAGTCAACAAAGGAAAGATGCTAGAGAAAGCAGTAATAAGTTTTAAACAGTACTAAAATACTGGTTCATAGTCATTTTTATTACAGCATATTCTGACCTTTAAAGCCTGAAGGAACTGATCTTATTACTGTAATTTTTGGTAAATGGGAATCATCAAACTACTGTTTCTCAAGATTGTTCTGAACTGTTGCAAGGACAGTTGCATTTGTGGGGCTGCTGGTGGGTACTAAGGAGTCCACAGAGTAGCACAGTCACTCGCTGGTTACACACCATGCTATCTATACCAGATAAAGCAATGTCAAGCTGTGAGTAGTAGTCCTCCCCTTCCCATCAGCCAAGCTGTCCCTATAATCTGTATCACACTATCACGGCTCTGAGGGAAGAGTAAGCCTCCATGATACAAGTACCACCGTGAGATGCACAGTAGAATTTCAAACTTAGTATAAGCTGAATTCTACAAGAGGAAGCTTTTCACCTGGTGTCAGAATTATGATTCAGACATTAAGAAACTTGGGTTTGGTGCCATTTCCTAACCAGTATAAATCACAGATATGACTCACCTGGTAGATTCTTCGTTTGGCATCTATAACCAAACAGTTAGGTTTCTCAACTCCTGTTCAGAATGTGTAAAAATTATTACTTTAAGTGTTTACTAACTGGATAACTACAGTCTGACAGTTATTTGTGGACTGGTTGCTTTGATATCAATATGCTTTTGGTTTGTTTGCTGAGATTTCAGTTGGTTTTAATGATATTAGTACATTAACAATAGTTTGTATTAATAATAGTTTTGGTAATATGTCTTCTTGTTTATACCTGAGAGTTTTAAAAAAGCACATAAGACCCTGTCTTACATTTCTTTCGGTAAGAAACCCATGGAGTTTTGAATAAGTGTTCCCAGAATAATAGAAGACGATGACCAATTTTCTCTGTTAGCATATGGTTCTTATATCTGGCATTAATCTGGGAATGTAGTCCGCAACCAGGAAGGCAGTAGGAGAAGAAGCATGGCCCTGTGCAGAGACTGACAAAAATTCGCAGCTCTCAATGTCACAGTCTCAGCAGAGTCTTGTCACATTATTCCCGCCTACACCACTCCTTTGGCGCAAGGATTTCAAACTGATCTATCCACAAAAGGGCCTCTACTGCTGTTTGAAGAGAGGGAGAATCTAAAAGTATGTGGTTTTATTGATGATTTACAGTAATTAACCATAGGCTGCCACTCTGCTTTTGCCTTCATCAGTACTCAGTGGCTGTGTCTTCTGTGTGCTCCTTTAGCAATTGTCCTTTTTTTTAAACCTTTTAAAAATACAAGCTGCATAAATTAATCCAAAGCGAGATTGCCAAATTTAAGAGGAAGACAAAAATATTTGAGGTTTAGCTTATGAAGTCACTTGTCCTCTAGGAAATAATGATTCAGAGAGAAATTCGCAGGTCTTTAAACTGTTCGTTTGCTTTTTACTTTTTGTGCAAACAGATTAGAGTACAAAGCAAAACTGCATGGCTGTCACAAGAAACTTCTAAGCAAAGCAAAATTAACATGAGAAGCAAGTAGAGAAATACAGGGAAAAATAGCGCTACTCAAGAAACTGATAGTACTATTAAGATTGCTTAGTTGGCAAGACAGCAAGCCTAGTCTGATTGCCAACAGAATGGCAACAAAAACATTCAGATAAATTCCAGTCTCAAACATTAGGCCACATGGGAGCATTCAAATGTGATGTAGTATGCTTACCCAAGTGGGGAAAAAAAATTGTTTCTTTTATTTTGGGAGAGTATTATGTTTGGTAGAGGAGAATGGCTAAAAGTTACAGGCAGACTTTTAAACTAGATTGCCATTCCACTCAGGCAGTGAGTAGGCAAAAAGCCTTGTCCTAGCAAATATATCTTACGGTTCCTGTAAGATGGGGAAGGATTCTCTAGTCCTCACTTATTCTTCACTCAGTCTCTAAAATGCAAAAGTAGCTAATCTCTGCTTAAAAGAGAAGTGGCATGCAGTTTGATCTGGTAACACCAAAACACTGGGTAGCATGGAAATAAGATATAGATAGTAGGATATGTATAAAGTCAATAAAAGACTATTCTGTCTTGCAGATACAGTGTTCAAATGAGTGCAGCCCTGTCCTTGAGCACTGAGGAGAAATCATAGCCAACTTCTTGTGCTGAAAAAGAAAGTCTCCATGTTTTTCCTAATACCTGCTTTCCAACTTTTACCCTTTACTGTGTTCTGTCTCCACAGGGACCAGAATCTAGACCTGGCTACTCTAAAATTTTTATGTGATGTTTAATAAATGTCTCTTGGTTTCAGCCTATTTTCTGTAAGATGTCATTTGAGTTTTAATGTATTTAACATAAAATATAAGGCCTCTCCCTGTGCAGGTATTTTCTCTATTCCACTTGAATGCTATGAAGGATTATACCTGAAGAGTACAAAGATACTTAAATACCTATTTTAAAATTAGGCTCTTTTTAAAATGAAGTTGGAATGATCACTGCTGATTTTTATGACAGGATTCTGTACTTCAATGGCGTGTATAGCTGCTATGTGTGTACTACATCCCCATGTGTAAGTACACAAAGGCAAGATTAGAATGATAGTTTGCAAAATACCAGCTATTCGGGATTTTTGCTTTTACAGTGTGAATCCCAAGGCAGTAGCTGAGATGGTTGTTTTATATGTAATATTAAATGGTTGGAACCAATCAAAATTGTTTTTATTTGGGTTTAGTATGGCCTTTGATTGAGTGTCATGCCCAGGGAATAATGGCATTCATTAGGGCCCTGATTTAAATCAATTGAAAAAATTGCTCTACAGAAAACAAAAAACCTAGTTATCTGCTAGTTACCCACCTCAAGAAGTTTTAAATAAACAAATATCAGTTATGTTTAACCACTGCCTCCTATCCAAATTATATGCTTAGTACAGACACGTTTACCAAAATAGCAGCATAAGCCTGTAAAGTGCTGTTCCTTGTGTGTTACGAAGCTCAGAGAAGCTATCATTGTCAGATTAATTGGGGTGAATATTCAAAGGTTGTAGAAAATATGAAATATACAGAAAAATTATATTAAATTCCTAACTGAGCCCTGCACACTGACATTAACTTAAGCAGTGCAGGACAGACTTTACCAAGTCGAACAGAATCTCCTGAAAAATTTTAAGTTTTAGAGTAAGTTCAGATATTTGTACCCCATCTTCAGAAAAACAAGTCAGTGAAAAAGATATCACTAGAGTCTGAGTGATACATTTAACCTGAATTTTCAGGTTAAATTCAGTTCTAGATTTTTTAGGTTTGTTTTGTGCTTAGAATGTGTAGAAGCCTTTTAGAATATGTATTGAAACTCACTTTAGAAAATCACTCTTCTCTGAAATGTCCAATATGGTCACCCATGATGTGGAAAAGCCTGGAGAATTTCATGCAGAAAGGAGATTTTCATAAGCTTGCACAATAGGAAGCATGTTGCATGCGCTATCTCTTGTAATGAGCTGGACATAACAACTCAAATGAAATGAGGGTTTTAACTTTGAAGTTAATACTCTGTTTCTGTAATCAAACATTAATAGTATTAAATAACAGAGAACTGTTATCATGGCAAAATATTCCATGTGCAAACAAACATACAACAAATACGGTGTGTGGTGCATTTCTGCTGCACAACATAAATTGTATCTGCTTTGTATTTAATATTCAGTAAGAAACAATATGGGTCTGCAAGAGATGGTTTGCAAGAATTCACCTGTATCAGGTTCTCCTCTCTTTGCATAACAATGAGCCATCCCACTTCCCAGAGATGTGGAAGGATATGCAGTGAAGAAACAATGGTCCAAAACCAGAGCACAGTGTTTGATCAGAGGTGTTAAATGTTATACTCTAATATAGAACCTGTGATAGGGACAGAGCAGTACCTGCTAATTACTGGCATCATTCTGTTTCTACTCCCTCCTCTTACAGCAGCAGCTGGTGAGCTTGAGATTCAGCTCTACCTGGCATAGATTACTGTTCACTCAGTGGAGTTGTGCTTACGTAAAACCAGTGAAAGAAAGCTGCAAAGCTAGCCTTTTATGATACAATAGCAGGTGTAATATGAGATCTTTAGCTGACACATTCACATGCTCGATGATGCCTGGTGATTGTGCCATATAAATGTCTGGTAGAAAGAAGCAGACTCTGAGCCCTCATTGTATTTACTGGAGTATTACACCTAACAGGTCACAGTAGTACGTTGCCACGCTAGAGATACTGGTGGAGTTAATGCTGCACAACAGTGGTGAAGCAGTAATTCAGTTCATTTTTCACGTGTGTTGATTTGTTAATGGCGGCGGCCATATTTGCTGATTTACTTAAATATCGCTGGCATTTTGCAATAAACCTTTAGTAAATATTTAGGAATCTTGATTTTATGTTTAGTTGGGCCTCAATAATCTGTCTGTTTATTACTTTAATTATTCTTGGTAGAAAAGGGCTTTTATGTGCTTAAGAAAGAAGACAAGCAAATTGGAAAGTGTCCTGCTGGCACACCAACGTTTGGGAAAGAATACAGACAGTACATCCTTAGACATTTATATTTATTTCCATGCTACAAACTGGCTAAGATATTTTATTCTATGCAAACACTGGCAAGAGATCAACATAAACAAAGTGATCCCGATGAGCAGCTCCAGCTCATTGTTATGGCCATTTCTCATGCAACTGCCTGTTTTAGCTATTGAACAATTGCTGGTATTCCTGACTTCAAAATATCAGTTACTTTTCTGTGAAGAATCTCACAAGCGAGGAGGAAGTGACAGTGGAAAATTGTATACTATGATGATATAAACTATATAAAAAATCATGGGTTTGAGGATAAATCTTTTATTCATAACCATAATTTTCATGCTATTGCGTCTCTATTTATCAGCCTTCATAGCATGTCAGTTTTCACATTCATTCATTTGGCACTACAGCTTCTAGCAGCTTAGCCAAAAAGACAGATACTCAAGAGTTCTATCCAAACATGCATTTTCTAGAACATAACGTAAAATCAGATGGCAACTGAATTACAAAAGTACAGTAATAGCAATCCATATTAATAACCTTTAAAAGTAGACTGAGTCTTTGAAATATAGTCCTTTTATGTAGTGTCTGAAGGTCTTGTTTTATTTATCCTTATTGATTCTGACTGAAATAGTTAAGAAGATAGCTTTTACAATGAAAAAGCTGCAGCTGGACCCATGATATTTACAACAAACCTTGGCTGCAGTGCAGTTAATATAGTGTCTGTTTTTTTCATGTTAACCTTAATTTTCAAGAAATTCAAATTTTTTATATCTGTTGAGTTGGCAATAAGAAACAGCACAAAGAACTTGAAAGAGCACGTCTTTTTTTGTCATATCTATAGACTGACTTCTAATTACACAACATTAAGAAAACAACTTCCTTAAAAACACAGGATGCAGTTCAAAGAACTAGTCCCAACCAATAAATTAAAAAGTCAGATGAGAAAAAGATACTGTATTCTTGGGCCAGCCTTAACTGAGAAGTCTGCAGACAGATAACGTGACATAGTCCCACCTTAGCTTTCAGCCACGCTTGCAAATACATAGCAGCATCAATTGCATGACCTTCTGCAGAATGCTGCACAATTAGCAGACCTCTCTGGGCCCTGCATTTAGATGACACTCCAGCTATCTACATGATGCAGGTCTTGTTTCTCGGGAGTAATCATTGTTTTAAAAAAACTTCTACACATAAACATCTATAATCTAGTAGTAGTCATAGCATAGCTGTAGTGTATTTTAGGGGTTTTTCGTTAGACATTACCCCAAAATTCCCAAAATAGCAACCTATACCAACGAAGATCAACAGTAAAAACTTAAAGTCTCTCTGTTTTGAAATTAGGGTTCCTTAATGTCACAATGTGAGGATTTTTTAATTATTTAATGATACTTAATATATTGTTTGAATTGTTCTGCTTTGTTCTTTGAAGAGCCTTGTGGATGGAACACTACAAAAGAACATTTATACAAATAAGAATGTGGATATATCAAGTATTTTAAAAGAATACATTGTCCGTAAGTATTTCTATATTAGTGTTTGAGCAGGTGCAGATGAAGGATTTACTCAGGTTGTTTATCAACTCTAAAATAGGAACATCTTAATTTTACAGTAATTTGTTCTCTGTGTGAAAACATTTCTTACCTGGAATATATTGCCGCAGTTCAGCAAACTCTTAGGCAGAGGCACACTGTTACTGCGCTGCAACATCTATGAAGTCCATGGATCTAGTTCTAGGCTTAAAGTTACATCTATGTATAAGTGCAGAACCAAAACAAAGTCCTAAGCCAGCTGAAGCCGATGGCAAAATTCCCATAGGCTACAATGATGCCAGCATTTAATCACACAGTGTTTATATTCAAACACCTGCATCTAACAACCCTCCTTAAATTACTATTTCAAATTCCATGATTTTAAATTAGCAAAACTGAACAGACATTATTCTTATATAGCTGTATATATGAACAATACATAAAGTACATACTTTAGTATTTTTATGAGGCAGTCACATTTTAATATACAAGTTTCACATAGAAACATCCCGTAGTCATAAATATGGCAATACAGTCTATTTGCAAAGTGACAAGAGGAAAAGAACACATAATAGACAAGAGCTAAAAATACAAGCAGCTACATCTGTAATACAGAACAATAGAAATAATAAGGAAGGGAGAAGGCAAAATACAATTCAAGTTAAGGATGTAACCTGGGAGAAGAGATGAAGAAAATAAATACACAGTGGATAAAAGAAAACAAAGTTCATCATAAATCAAAAGAAAGGTCAACTGATACTGGCCGGAGAGAAAAAGAATTGCTCAACATCTACATTTTTTCCCAATATTTAATATAAAAGAAGGGGGAAGCATGGAGCTCAGTGAGATAAATATTAATGGGGCTTTGGGAATATCTAGCAGCAGAATTAATAAAAAGCAGGTAAAAGAATATTTAGATAATTTAAATATTTATGATTCAGAAGGTCCAAATCATATTCAGCCAAAGGATCTTAAGGAATTGGCTGAGAAGGATCTGACAGACATCTTTGAGACCTCATGGATAAAAGGTTAGGTACCAAAGGATTGAAGAGGGATAAATCTCAGGAAGCAGAAAAAGGTGTAAAAGAAAATTTCTATCAAGTTCCCACTATTCCTTGCCATGCAAAATACCACGGTAAATATATAACTAATAGTGTATCTTTTAATGCACAGCAACATCAGAATACTCTTTTGAGGTTGTAAAGTCTGTGTCTCTGTCCATCTCTCTCTTTTTGGTTAATGTCATTCAGTTTTAATCATTGCTGGATAAAAGTAAAAGCTAATGAGTTTCAAAAAAACCCAGCCCATTTTTTTTAAATAAAAGGACTATTTACACAATAAAACAGAATATTTAGCTACAGATTTGTAGAAACTGAAGAGTTAAAGAACAAAGATTATAAAAGGAAACAATGAAGAGGGCTACAAGTAAAATTATTTAGAATTACACATTGGTTTTGAAGTACGGAAGTTCTTGAATACACAAGTTTAGTCTCAGCATAAATGGTACTCATGGAAAGCAAGACCAGTTGTCATGGAAAGCAATACAAGATATGACATAAGTCTGCGTTAGTAACTGTCTCTTTGAATAGCATAATCACGTGTGAAGATCACACTTTTCACTCAGAAGGTAGTTAGTAAGATTGCTATTCAAAATACATTATTGCATAGGATAACATTCTGGCATGCAGACGGGGTTCCTATCTTGTGGGCTTGCTATGACTGTCTCCTGTTCATCCCATGCACAAACTGTTCACGTCCTGTATTAGAAACCACTAGGTGTTTGACACTTACTGCTATTGGAATTTGTTCCAGTATGTCGCTCCTTCAATGACCAGAACCATCCTTCTAATTTCCAACTAAAAAGTATGCATTGCCAATGAGAAACTGTCCATTATAGGCAATACTTCTAATTTATATGGCCACCCTCTATGTCTGGTATTTACCTCTCTGCAGTATTTGCACACATCAAACAGAACCTTTCTCAGCCTTTGTTTTGCTGGCTAAACATATCAAAGTCTTTCCATTTTCTCTAATCATGGTAGTAATCCTGTGCTTTCAGCCTGTGATTCTCTTCCATATTCAAGATCGGGTCTTACATCGCTGTCGAAATGCAATACTGTTTCCCATATCTTCCTAATACATCCTGAGATAATGTTTTCCTTTCTCACTATTATTTTGCATTGATCCTTACAGTTATCTTGCAGCTGATTAACACTCCTAGATCTCCTTTAGTGGACTTCCACCAGATGAAAGCAAAAATTCTTCTGTTTGTCTTTGAACCCATGACTTTGCAGTGTACAATATTAAATGCCATTCCATTTGAATTTCTGAGATCATCGAATCATCTGAGTTGTCCCACATGATATTCCGGTCCTCTTCTGTACTGATTATATCTCCCAATTCTCTGTTTTGAGGAAATGTCGTTACCACGTTTTTCCTTTCTGTGTCACGCTCATTAATGAAAACACTAAATCAGTCTTTGAAGAACTCCATTAGCATGCTCTTTTCACTGCAATACTTTCCCTTTAAATTGTTATCTCTTCAGATATTTCCTTGCCTACTTTAGTTTTCTTGCACTATTCCCCAACTTCTCTTGCTTAACTAGTAATTTCCCAAATGGTATTATATCAAAAGCCTTTATGAAGTCCAGATAAATGAGACCTACTTCATTTCCTTTGTCAAAAATCAGTTACTTTATCGGAGAAAAAAAAAATCAGATGTTACTAAAGTTACATTTTGCTGGTGGATATATTTTAGTTTTTCTTCTGCATTTTGATGAAACTTACAGTACTGTGTTCTCAATTTTAAAAACAACTACATGCTGCACTTGGCCACTATTTGCATGTCGTTAAAATTTTCATGAGGATTTTTAGTATGCAGAGGCAGTACTCATGCTCATCAGCTACATTAACACAATGGCTCTTTTGGAGCCATTACAGTTGATCGTGCCAATGATCCATGGATTATATACTTTTATAAGGTCTGATGCACTTGCAAACAAAAGGTTTTTTTCCTTTGCATTTCTGTTTCTCAAGAGACGTTTTTTCTCCTCCCCCAAATCATCTTTTAATATTCATGCAAAGCAACCAACCAAAGGAAACCAAGCCACAAAAATTCTAGCTATGATGATGTGATGAATAAACTTAAGCCTGGAATGGAAAAGTAATTTCTATCTGTTATGTAGGCTCTTTCTGGCTGCTTTTCTGTTCTCTGCTTCTGTAGTACAGAAAGGCCCTGACCCACTCTTGGGATCATAAAAACGCATGCAAATTTAGTCCCGTTTTTAACCATGCCTCCAAGACAAAAGCTGTTCCCAGAGAAGAGCACAATTGTAAGTATTGTTGTGTCTTTCATATCACATGTTACCACTTATCCCTGATTCTCACCATTCCCAAATAAAACTGTATTCTGAGTCAGGTCCATGTTACCATCCACCTGTGCTCCTGATCCATGCTGGTAGCCATGGCCTCTGGAAGAGAGAAACACCTGGAGACTTAGGTGATGTCTAACAATGCAAATTATTTAAGGTGTTTGGGAATCTGTTAGTCCTGCCTAATGGTAGTTTTTGGGCCATGCTCTAAAGCTGGGACAGATCAAGAAGGGAATACAAGAGGAATGGTGCCATCAGACAGATTTCCATACTTGTCCTCTACTAATCCTTTCTGCTTACAAGACATCTGTGAGAATCTCAGGGGAAAGGCCATACTAGAATCAACCAAAAGTAATCCCTGTGCTGAGTGGAAAGATTCAGTTAGCGTTAGCTACACTGCTGTGTTGATTCACTTGTTTGTCTCTAAGCTGAAGCCTCCCAGTTGTCCCCATTATATACATACTAGTTTCTTGCCTAACCCCATTCTGGATAAAACCAATTCATTTGCTGGACAGAGAGACCCTAATATAGATTAAAGGGCAGTATTACACTGTGTAGACACAATGCAGTCAGAGACAAATTTTATTGCTTCCACACAATACAGAGCTCCAGTAGTAACTCAGCCAGCTTCACACTCTCACTTTATGCCAGATTTAGTGCAGATACAGCCAGTCTGCACCAGAAGCCATTAACTGTGCTTACTATGTGCACAAACCAGTTACTTGGCTCAGGTACCTGCTGCACACATAGTAAAGAGAGTATTAATGTAACCAAGGACGTTGGCCAGCAACAGGGGGACAGTGAAGTTTAATAAAAACAAATCAAAGCACCTGGAGGAATCCCGGTACACAAAACCAAAAAAAACCAAACCCAAAAAAACCAAACCAAACGCCATCTCCCTGAAAATACAGGTACTGAATATCTAATGATATAGCTGAAGATGATTAGTTAGAACATCATAGAAGATTCCGATAAGAAGTCCTACTGTAAGATGCTTAAAAGCGAAAATGTGATTTAACAAAAGAGCTTTAACGTCCTTGCAACTCACAGTTCATAGACTCCTCACCAAAGAGTGAAGGCTTTGTTTGGAACATGCCTGTGCCAAAGACCTCCTGTGTGACCACAGGAGTGTGTCTTACTTTCCCTGTACCTTTGTTACTTATCTATAAAATGGGTAATATATTCTTCCTTTCTCCATCCTTTATCTTGTCTGTTTAGAAGTTAGTTTCTTTAAAGAAAAAATTGCCTCTCACAGCGAGGGAGAAAGAGTGCAGGTTCAGTAATAATAACACTGAGACCTAGACATTGTCTGACAAAGGAAGATGATTTCCTTTTTGTCTCCTTCCTCATCAACCAGGGGTATCAGGATGTGCAATTCTTATGAGTCAGTGTGCATATAATGGAAGGCTACATAGCTGGGTAACCACAGGGGCATTCAGTGCCTTTTACCAAGGGATATAAACTGTATTTGAATTAGGAGCAACTGACATTCAGGGTCTCCAACAATACAGGTAATTTGGGCTTGTGTAAGGAAGTAGGAAGTACTTATTAAATAGAAAAGTTGGGCAGAGTACTGACCAGAAAAAGAATATATAAGGGCTATTGTCAATAAGTACTTGAAGTCATCATCCCAGTGAATTGTAAAAAACCCACACTTGCTGAAATCCATCAGTAGAAAGAGGAAAACGCAGAGAAGGAGAATGCTAATGAAAAGACGTAGTGTATAAAATCTAGTTCCATCTGTAATATTGCAGTCAGCTTTGGTTACCTTATCATGTATGGGATGTTATCAGCCCTGGAAGGGTGCAGTGCAGGAAGTCAGGGTGGTTCCAGCTTGTGAGTGTCTTGGATACAAAGCAATTATGAGGAGTTACGCTTGTTTTCTCTGTGAGATTTCAAGGACAATGTAATAAAATAGAGTTCAAGGTGACACAAAAGTATTAAAGTTACCTTTGTACTCAGCTGGAGAGATCTAGACACCTCTGAAAAGCACATAGCTAAAGATCACAGTCTAAAAGAAGGACTAAAGAGAGAGATAAGTTACTCAGGAGAGCAACTTACTCATTTCCACAAGAGATCTCCCTCTCTTTTGGGGATCCAGATCATTGTGTGGTCTCCCTTGTGCCATGTAGCTCCATTTGCCCCTCTGCTGATGAAGGGAGCTCTTAAGGAGTGTTAAAGTCACTCAAAATAATTCCTATTATAGGAACAACACACAATTAGGATATAAGTTGTATAGTTCTATATAATCTTTTTCGTTGTAATTCCTATATAAGAGCAAGGTCAGGGGATAGAAATGTCACAGAGATATATAAAAAGCAGGTTATCTGAGGAACAAAGACGAGTTCTTTTCCTCTGCTAAGCAAATAGATTCTTCCTGTGCCTAAGTAAACCAGTTACAATAAGGCAGTCTTCTAGCTTGAATGTTAAAAGGTCACCATTGCCCTCTTCTTGTCTCTTTACAACATCCCTCAGCCCAATAGATTTTTTTGTGCAAGAATTTCCCACTTCATTCAGCACTTCCTGACTTACTTCACCATTATTGTACTGGCAAGCCAAGAGAATTAGTAATTTAAACCTCTTGGAAGGAGGAGTACATTTTGATGTTCCTTTTTAAAATGACTGTCAAGGACTATGGATACTTATGTTTTATGGAATGAAAAAAGGTAAAATACTGGAGGACTAGATTTGCTGATTGACACCTTAGAATACCAGTTGCACAAATTATTTCACTTGCACAGCTATAAAGCAAAGTATTGTTTTGTATAGTTAGTTGTAACAGACTCCAGACCTTCATTGTTCATTAAAATGATTGTATTTTTCAGTCATTGTTCTAATCTTAATATAATAAAAGGTTAAGTAATTCATAATTCCCATTCTACAGAACTGAAATGAAGGTACTGCTCTTTTGTCAACAGGTACAACTGAAATTATTGAAGTTACTCATAGATGAGAGTATGAAAAGCACAGCATTACACCTTTTTACAGCCCCAGTTATTCACCTGATAACAATTCAATAAGAGCAAGATCTTCTAAAGCACTTATACTGGACTTAGACACTTAACTTGTGACTTTAGACACACCACATTTAAGCCTCAGATTCACTCTTCAATTGCCACCTGAAGTCTATAAATGTAAAACTTGTCCACCAGTAATTGATCATGCTCATAAACAACGAAGTAGTAATTGATCATGATCAGAAATGCCTTTTGCCAGTGCTGAACAGTTCAGAGTCTGTCTCAAATTTGCTGAAATGTTTGAATGAACAAATTGAAGACATGACAGATCCATATTGAGTTTTCTCTTTTCCTGAGGAGGACTTGACCCTGCAAATTCCATCATGTTGTCTTCAAAACTCAGTTATTGATTATTCTAGGAGAGAATACTCATCTCTTGAACTTGTAGCGCATTGCATGGAAAAATTTAATATTAATTGAAAATTCAATGTATTTGTATAGACAGAGATAAAAATAGTGAGTGCAACTAAGATCTGTCTCTCCACTTGGGAAGTGAGGAGTCATAGGTTCTTTCTCCAATGACTGTTTATATTTTTGAATGAAGTATGTTATTTCAGATAGCTCATGTCAAATGGAAATGAGAACAGTCAAAACTGAGAGCAACTCTCAAAATCAGCCAGGCTGCTGGAAAACAGAAGGATGAAGATGTATCTTAAAGTCTGCTGAAGCTAAAAAGATATTTGAGTCTGTATTTTTCATATCCTTCCCACTCTAACCCTTGATCACCTAGATTAAAAAGTAGTGGCAACACCACCTCTTCTGCTTGCTGTATTTTGTGAAAAGGGATCTGAAGTACAGAGCCAGCCATTCACATCTGTAAAGTTCTGAGGGAGGAAAATACCAGAAAAGGGTGGAGATTAGGAAATAACTTTTTCTTTCCTTGGCATTTACTATCAGTTACACTAGGTAGCATCTTATTCAACAATGTATCTTTGAAAGATACCTAGTTCTTCCCTGGCACTGGCATAGGGAGACTAGTTATTGACTCTAGTAGGGAGCAAGAAACACCAGTGGTAAGCCAAAAAAATAGGTATTGCATGCTGACCCTAGGTCACCTTTGTGGAAGAGTTATTAATTATCTAGTGATTCTGAAAGATTCTGCTAGTTTCAGTTCATCTGATGAATTTTTAATAAATCACTATTAACATACATGGGAAATATAAATTTCTTGCATTCTGCTGTACGCAGTAGTAGGAGTGAGATACTTCTCCACTAAGGTCCAAGATAAGCTGCTTATCTAACAGAAACTGGCAGCTGAATGATCCAGTTCTCCTGAGAATGTCCTCGAAAAAACAAAATATTTTCACCATAAAGTTCTATTTTACAGTTGCCAAAAAGCACCTGGAGCAGTGAAGTTATCTGAAGAACTGACAAGAATAAACAGTATCTTAGTGATCTGCTCCAAAGACTTACCTGGAGATGGAACTATGTGCTGAGAGAAAATTCAATTGAGCCAAAGGGACTTTGTTTCCTAAAAACATCTGGCAAAAATAAACTTCTATTAGGAGAGTGTGAGTCTTCCTGAAGCACAGTACTTACTGAAAATATTTTTCTCAATATAATCTATTGTTCCTGGAAAAAGGTTTAAAGAGCAAAATAGTAATTTAAGAATTCATTATCACTAGAGGAATTCCAGTGCTTTCTGTTTTCCCAAGAAGTTAAAAAAACTTTAATAGGTGCTTGCATTAAATTAGGTTGTTTTAACACTTTTTATGTGTTCACTGTTGACAGGACAGTAAGTCAACCACAGCACTGTGTTCAATGTGCCTAGACTTTCACCCCAGAGCAAATAGAATGGTTTTAAAATCAGAAAAGCCAACATTTACTTGAAGAAAAACTAGAAATGAAGCTTTTGATTAAATATTGCTTAAAACAGCTGGGGAAGACAGAACTGCATTACAATGTTTTGTGCACAGCTATCCCATGTTCCCTCTGTCCTTGCAGGCACTTGATTGCTTCCAGCCAACTCACTGACTTGCTGAGTCACTGAGCAAATTCTGTTCTCTTGTTCCTGGGAGGGTCTCTGCAACTTTTGCGAGTTTTGCCTGATGGCACACTTCCCATCCCTGCAGTGTCTTCAAGCATGAGCTTCAAGCCACCATCTTTATTCTGTGTATCTTTTGCCTGCCCCATGAAGCCTGGAATTGTTTCTGTCTCAAAACACTCAACAGCTTCCCTGAGGAAGGAGTCTGCGCAACCTCTTTGCAAGGCTCCACCCAGACAGGCTTCTTAGAAGAATGTAAACACAGTTGTGAAGACATAAATAAAACAAATACCATCTGTCACGCTAACATTGCCCCATATGCGTAACCACCTTTTCTTAGTCCTTTCAACTGATTTTCCACCATACCCAAATACACATTTGGGTTATTAAAGAATTTTAGCACCTTATGGATGCCATTCCCAAATATTTTAAGTGCAATCCATGCAAGTACCCAAACAATTCTGTGTTTTTCTTGTCCAGCTACAGCAATTTCTACTTCCTAATCAGTGGTAGATCAGCTGTACAGTTAAGCTCCTTCTGTCTGAATTGTCTGTGGTTGTTTTAGTCCTTTCTGACTATCTTTTTCTGAGCATCGCTTACCCTCACATAAAGAGAAAAGTAAATGAGTCAAATTTATTTGGCATAATTTTCCTGAAATCAGCAGTGTTACAGCATACATGACTTTACAGAAATCTTTTGGCTTTGTTGCTGCCATATACATTTTTTAAGCTACTCTAAGTCCTTAACTTTATCTCTCTTGTTATGTTTGCAAAAGTCCCGTTAAAAATGGGGTAAATTTTGTTTACTAGAAAGGATCATTGACTCCTATTGAGAGGTAACAGAATCACTAAAGTGACACTTTTGCACCAATAGGTTGCAAAGCCGGGGAGAATGCGTGAATGAGATGCTCAGGGCGTGAACTGGTATACCACCACTGGTGCTGCAGCCCGGATGGACAAAATTGTGAGGGAGCTGAACCAGAGAATGAAGCTGCTCAGTACTTCGCAGGTTTGGGAAGTATAGTAAAAACAATCAAACTTCCCACAGTTGTATTTTTCTGTTGCAAGCTAGCTTTATTGTTGATCCAACAGAGGCATAATCACTAAGCAAGGTAAACCTGTTCTACACACTGAGATTAAATTAAGCATCAGGTTAACAACAGCATTTCACACATATAGAAAATTTCATTTAATATAATTTATTAGTATATGTGATATGGACTGCCCGAGAGTCATACTGTTGCTTGCAGACTGAAGGCTAGAAACCAAGTGTGCAATAGATGTCCAATTGTCCCATGATGGAGGGAGAAAAATTCTGACCATAGATGTCAGTTTGAACTTAAAATTAGCCATGCTTACATAAAGGTGTGCATCTCAGATGATGAATTAACTTTAAAAATGTACATTCTTCAGTTTAAGCTGCAGTATCTCTGGATTAGTAAAAAAAATAGGGGGAAAATGTAGTATAGAGTGTGTATGAAAGAAAGCTGTGGAAACTTATCTGCTTCTTGTTTGAAGATCAAACCTCACTGAGACTAAAGAAATTCTGAGAACTACTCTCATTTTAAAGAACATTTAAAATTGTTTTCCTGCATAGGGCAGAATCAAAGAGGAACTTGTCCTATGAAGAACTAGGCCAAAAGAATTACAATGGCTGTAGATACTGTTTTAAATTACATTTGCTGTCGTAGTCATGGCCTTATTTCAAAGCATAAGATCACGGTATGAAAGATAGGTCAAAAGGCAATTTGAAAACCTGTTGACTGTGTAGCACAGGGGTTTATGAAAGACTGTATGAAACACAGAATATTGGCACTGCCACACACTATTTGTGCAGCCTTGGGCTGATCATTTAATCTCATGGAGACCCAGAAGGTCTGTCTGTCTAGAACGATTATTCTGCTTTTTCCTATCTTTTGTCTGTCTTGTCTATTCATCTTGCAAGCCTCTCTACTAAGGAGTACAGTATAGTCTCTCAGCAGTGGTGTAATGCAAATCCATGAGTAAAGGGAAAAGCTGTACTGTCTAGCAGTATGGGTCCCATGACATTAGAATTTGTCATGCCTTGATAACATTCTTCTCACCATAATCTTATTAACATGATAAACTCCTGATTCTTATGATAGAAGACTGCAAGTGAAAATAGTAACATGGAATTTCTCTGCATTTTGGCCCTATGGGACCATAATTGATAATGTAGCTCTTGAAGCTGATTGACAGCTGTAACTGCAAGATGAACAGCAACCTCATAGCAAGTGTCCTGCCCTAGGACAAGGAGCCTCCTACTTAACTGGCCACAGGCAGAGGAAAGCTAGAAACTGTGAGGAAGAGAAGATCAGCTGGATGATATGTAGTCAGAGGAGGCTTAATATTCCCCTCTCTTTTAACAATGTCAGTTGGCCATAGTTCCACAGTGTTGTATCAGTGTTAAACCACCCAAGTGATGGAAAAATGAAGTCCAGACTCAGTTGCCGTAGGCAGGCATATGATCAGTAAAAGTGCTCACCTCAGCCCCAATTACCATTTAGCAGACATGAGATACTTCCCTTACTGCCATCACTTGTGTGTTTTTTCCTATCATACACTGATATGTTGTATTATAGGCACTTAATTTTCTCATTTATTATGGCAATATCAGAACACATTACAGTGTCAGATCATAACGTGAGAGAATGTTTATGTCTCTGCAAGCACAGCTGTATTGGTTGCTTGGTACTCTGTAGGCAGGAGGGGGAATGACAGTAAATAATAAGTAAGGAAAATAAAAACAGATTTAAAAGCACGTAACATTTTGGTAAGGAAATTTTTTTTATAGCCGTGGCTTTGGGGAAAATTACTTTTATGGCCAGCTTTTCAAAAGGCCTGCACAAATGTGCCTGTAGTGTTTGCAGGTGCAACCATTTGTATGCAAGGCATGACTGTCTAAAGAAAAAGCTTTCAGGAGCTGAGAGAGTTTCTTTTTTCTTCCTAGTTGCTTTTAAAACACAGGTCTTCTAAGTAAGAAATAACAACCTCCAGCTGAGCACCTTAAGCTATGTAGTTGGAAGAGTGAGAAAAGCTCAGCATCTCAGGTGTTAAACTTTCCAGAGAAATCCAGTACTGAGTTCTTGTGAATGTCACAGTGGATGCAACTGGGTGGAGAAGCTTGAAAAATCTGGCCTTAACATCTAAATTACTCCATCTAACTTAGCTTTGGGTTTTTTCTCCGTCCCTCTTTTCCTGCTCCCCATCACCCCTCCATTTATATGCAGACACACACACACACACACATGCACACACACACATGCCTGTTTGTATGTACGTGTGTGTATGTTTATATGGGTGCATGTATATGCATGGACACACCTACAAAGAGAGAAACATAGACTGTATTTCAAATAATGCAAACTTTCCTATTCAATCATAATCTGCCTGCAAGCAATGTGTTTAATCATGCTAGAAAAGATGCAAGTTGATAATTTTATTCAAGTGAAGGAGTTGAACAGAACTTAGAGGTTAGAAATCCTGAAAGCTGGTTGCTAGGGTTGAGAGCATATATTTATAAGCAATTAATGGCATGCTTGGGGTTTTTTTTTCTTACACATTTTTTTGCCAGTGATAAAGTATTCCCTCTATGGTATCCACCAGCTATATTATCCAATAGAAATAAACAGATGAAAGAAAAAGCCACAAAATCCTGGAATATACTTATTCTCTGCCCACACACAGCTATTCTCTTCTCCTTTTCTCAGTGGGCTGTAATTTCTTCTTACCCTTTCAAAGAAAGCAGAATTATGAAGAAAATTGTAAACATGTTTAAGAATTGGTCACAAAATGCTAATAGATTGCAGTCCTGTTGTGTCACAACCTGTATGTGGTGAATACATATACATATGCAGTAGCATTAATTATCAGGGACATTAACTGAAAGTGGAGCTAAGCAGGAGCAAATAGTATTTTCATTGAGTATTAGACATGTATGCCTTTAAGAAAGGACAGATAAGGAGGACAAATGTAAATATATTTTTTATTGAGGTTTTAAACTATTACATTCAGAATTAAATCCATAATTCTTTTTTTGCCACACATAAACCTTCTCTCCAGCTGTTGACTGGAAAAGATTTGGGAATAAAACAGTGTTTCTTGGAAAAACAAAGACTTATCAAAAGCAAAAGTTTTCACAGGAATGTACCGTATTTTTTTGACAGGCGAAAAAATTACTTCGGTTCAGAAATTTCTGGGAAAGGGTGGAGGGGAGGAAAGAGACTGAGAGTGACCCCAGAATATCTTGAACGTAGGGTGTTTGCACAAATGTGGGATGCCAGTCCAAGACTTCATTTGAAGGAATACTTAATTAGTACTAGATTATTCTACTATGAGAGACCATTCTCTTAGTGTGGTGTAGAGTCCTATCTTGTGACATGGGAATATTGTCTTACACCTAGATCTTCCTTCATTGGGAGTGAAGGATTAACATAGCTAAATATTGTATTAATTCAAACTCAAGGACTACAATGACTTACGAAAGAAGTAATTGGTTGGAAAGGCCCCACAATAGCTCCTGTAGTCCACCTGCCTCCACTGAGCACACAGTGAATGGACTGGTTTATAGCAGTTTGGAGAAGGGACCTGTTTGTGTGGTAGGTCTCTCCTTTCCCTTGTTGGAAACTTAGAGCCACTGACTTTGGAAGAATAGTGTAACTTGGACTAGGGAAAAAGAGAAGACTGACAGACCTTTGTTTGGGTAAACTCTCCAGAATTAACATTCGTGAAATTGAACCCATAGATTTTTTCCCATAGTCATCTCTGTTTCTTTTCAGAACAATTGATGTAAGTAATTTACCAAAAGTGCTGAGTGTGTCAAGAAGTGTGCATGAAATAGAGAAATAAGTAAAACATCATAAGTTTCTTCTCATACCAAATATGTTCCTTAGGTATTTGGATTTAGTAGTCATGTTTGTGTCTTGGCACTGAGAGTTACTAGCTACCACATTCTCATACTTTCTGCTATGACTATGCAAATGTAAGGAAACCATCCAAATGCAGAGCATTCAGTTGAGCATGAGGCTTTTTGTCCTGCTCGGCACCACAGAAGTCATGCGAGTTCCTTCTCAACATTCATGTTGGATGATGAAGTCCAAAGACTTCAGAAAGTCCAAAGACATAGAAATTTCATGTCATCTCTTCTTGCCGCAGGGCTAGTCATAAAATTCCTGAAACTTGTTTCTCCGGGAATTCTTAACCTGTAGCAAAATACTGGTTACTTCATAGATGTGTGTTGCTGTGCTGTCATCTAGTGGCAAGGATGAATTAGATGTCATTCAGTGTCATTCAGTGTCATTCAGTGACAGTGGCTGACAAGGTGTCGCTTTGCTGGAAATAAACTCATGACGTTCGAAAGCTCTCACCTTTGTACGTGCAGCACTACGACAGAGGTCACTTCCTCCATTTGTGCCCTGCAGAAAATCACCGTTCCGTAGAGCCTATGGAATGGGCGGTGCAATGGAAGCTCTCCTTGCAAACAACAGGCTCTACAGGACTGTGGCGCTTGCTGCCCCACGGTCTTCCTCTCCATTGTCTGTCATCCATCTTGTCTGTTAACTATTTGCAGACGAATACATGAAGCTGTATTTTAAAGTGATTGATATTTCTAAATGACTGCCATTCGGAGCAGTGTCAACTAATGAAATGAGTAGTTAAAGCTGTAATTATATAAGAAGATACTTCTCCCTCAGCAGAAAGTCCTTCCTCCTGCATTCATTTTTAATTGACTCTTGGGGAAAAATGAAAAGTGCCACAATGCAATTTTCTAGGAGAAAACTGACAAAAATACCGTCCAGAATGACCCACATCTGTTTTGGTATTTAGCAAGCTGACTGATGTCAGTGGACAGACTTAACTGCCATTCACTTCTAAGGGCTTTCACTCAGAGCTGTAATCGCATATCCCAGGTAGCATTACACTTGCTTGTCCTTAGTTTGCATTGGTGATGTTATTATTAACACATATAAACATTTACAGTCCTGAGTTTATTTCCAAACTGCAGGTGCAATGCTTGAATTAATATCTTGAATTACTTTTTGTAAACTGCTTATGAAATTATGTAGAAAGGAATAGAACCTTAACAGTTCAACTGATCACAACATCTGTAACACCATTTTGGCATCACCTGCTGAACACTGCTAGGTTTGGCTGGATTAGATGAACCAGTGGTAGCATATCCTTTCCTTCTTGAAATGCTGATCTCGTTACCATTTTGACAGGAAGCCTGGCAGCTGCTTTTCAAAACTTACCATCTTCTTTATAGATGGAGTTTCTCATACGAATGGAGTGACTGGGGGACAATCCATCAGACAAAGGTGGGCTTTTCATAGTTACCAGACTCTGACAAGGAAACATCAATGAGCAATCTTCACTGCAAAGCACCACTACCAAAGAAGCATTTTGCAAATACGTATAAATGATCTATTTTAATTTCTGCCAAATGGAGTCAACAAATCATAAGATTCCTTTTTATTAGGAAGTTAGAATTGTGTTTTTATTTTTGTGTCTTCCTGCAGTACAAATTGTGCTCTATCTCTGAATTTAGAGAGATTCCTCAGTTCAGCCAAGCACAATGAAAAGGTGCCCAAATCTCCAAGCAAACAGAACAATGTGCTGATGTGCTTTACTGACAGGGCACATTTAAGCACATCCTTAAATACCTTGCCTCCCTGAGGACTTCAGTAGATTCTCAAAAGAGAAGGAATGATGTTTTATACTTGTGACCTTTCTTGTTTTGTCTAAGTCACAGACCTCTATCCCTATAGTAATGGAAAATGTTAATGAGGGTAAGAAACATCCTGTTTTCCAAATTAATTATATTAGTCAGAGGCAGTGAATCAATGACCTTTCACATTGGAATATGATAAGAGATTTCTTTATAAATAAATTCCAGAAGAGGTTTCATTTATTTTTGGCTCAGAATTTCATCTTCCTTAGGTGCATTATAAAAACAAAATTGCATCTTTTTAATTAAGATATTGAAAGATGAGCTGTAACAAGGTCAATCAGGTTCAAATAGCTGCATCCTCATTATAACGTAAATGCTTCTTCTATTAACTTATAATATCTTGATATAGTAAATGGTTATATACAAATGAAGTGTTAAATAAAAATAGAAAAGTTTATGTCAAATACAGTGAGTAAAAGTGTGTGTGCTTGTATAACAGGGATAGCTGGGCTTTCATACAGAAATATAAAAAATACAAGCTCTTTGTTAGCAAGAGTTAAGAATGATTTAACACACCTACCTCAAAAAAGAGGGGGAAGTTATATACCAAAGCATTCTAGTGTCACCTTGAAACATTTGGTCAGGGCTTTATGAGCAATGACTCTTGAAAGTAAGATTGGCTTAAAAGCAGTATGTGAAAAAAGATGAGAGCTCCAATGTTCATTGCCACAGTAACTACAATACTGTTGTCATCACTGAATGTTGCTTTTCATGAATGAGCATTTGTACATATATTTTATCCTTTTTGCAGTCATTCTTTATATGTTCTCATTTCTTGAAGTGGAGGCCCTTTGTGTCTGTTCACAAATCCAGATGCTGCTCACGATCCTTGCTCTGGATGTTCACAATGCCTACAAAAAGAAACACAGTTTAGCAGTTCTGACACTGAATGGAGGAATAACTTGTGAATTATTATTTTACATCACTTGTAAATTTGTAATTTCCTCATCAGAGCGACAGACCAAGGGGAAAAAAAGCAAGGATGTCTTGAGTTTGACTTGATTGTTTCTCCATTTGATTACATGTAGAAATAAAAGCATGATTATTCCATTTAATGTCATAATCTTCTCTCACCCGCCTACTTACCAGTTTATTTCTCTTTGTCTAAGTCTGGAAGGAGGCCCATAAAATTCTATCCTTGCTGATGATTCTTTTGTGTTGATAATCCTTGTTTTGACTTGGTTCATTCTTAAGATGCTCTTAAAATTTAGATCACAGATAGTGTTACTTACTTTATGAAGCAGCTTTCAAATTTACTTTCTGTTTCATCTCTTTTTCAACATACAGGAGGTTTTTCCCAATTTTTTCAGCTCCAGAGCAGATATTAAAACTTCTCTGTTTCATAAACATATTAAGCTTTGGCTTTACATACATTCGGTCTTTGTCATACAAGGACATCACCACAGAGTTTTTCATGCAGTTTATGCATTTTGCTACTGTTTAACTCATATAATGGATCTCTTAAGATGGATTTGTGAGGAGGATTGGTTATTTTTTGTACTTGGAGGAAAAAATCATTTTTATATATATATACATACGAAAATACTGTCTACTTCACAGAGATTAATTTGGTTAAATTCCAAGAAAACTGAATTTTAATGTACGTAGTTTCCGTAATTAGATGAGTGTGCAATTCCTACGCCAAAGAGGATCTGTATAAATTCATCTTACTTTCCTTGAGTGTGCAAACAATACCAAAAAATAGGCAGAGTTAGCTTATTCTATATAAAATACATTTGCGTATGCTATGCACAGCTTCCTGTGCTCTTCGTCTTTAATTTAGCAATGGCTGGATGATGAAGTCATTGAGTCTTAGGAATGTGCTCAGGTCAGGGTCTAAATCTTTATACTTCATCCAAATACCATTTTGGTTTGGCCCTTTTTACTGAGATGCAATCCATTGTGGTACAGAAGATTTAAGTGAGCACCATCAATAAATCAAGCAGAAATGCATGTTCTACTACAAATTATGTTGCAGCCAGCTGCAAATGCTACATGACCAACATTTTTTGCTAAGTTTGAGGCCAAAGCATGAGATTAAGGACTGAGCTAAAGTTTTTGGCTGTAGAAAGGAATCCAAAAAGAACTTGGATGCATTAATATCTAGGATGAGAACTGAATCTACATAAATGCTTAGTTTCATTGCCTTTGACAATAGCTATAGGAAGGGCTCTTCTGACTCAGCCTATGATTTGTGCATACTTAATGCAAGTCTGTCTTCGTAAGTAACAAGGCTTTTTACTTCAGTGATCGATCCATACTGTTTTCATGGCCATAGTTAATTCCGTTGTGTGCCGCCATGAAGGCTATGTCGTAGACTACAAAGATTCCATTGCTTGGGAAGGCTGATGAAAATACAGACCAGAATATTTTACTCAGAGTAATGAAGTGTAGCAGTATTGACTTTCTGAAAGTTATTCTGAGCTACCAAAGCCAAGGAAGTGGCCCCACCTTTCCATCACATTTTTTTTTATTTTGAGGTGGCCTGCATGATTTTCAGCAGTCTCTTTTCAGTCACTGGTGAAAGGTGAAAACATCCAGCATGTCTTATGAAAGCACTTAAGGTTAGACAGTAAGAATGTGTCCCTGTGTATCAGAGAGCCCAGTTAGACATCATGAGTTTAAATAAATGACCGATTTGTCCTGGAGAGTTCTGGAAAAAGGACGCAGCTTCTGGGTGGAGATCTTTAGAATGCTAATTCCTCCTGGAGTTCTCATCAGGGTACAGGATTTTCTCCATCTCTCCTGGCAAGTCAGGAGGCTGAAAGTAGGGATTTCACAGAATTACAGAATAGTAGGGGTTGGAAGGGACCTCTGTGGGTCATGTAGTCCAACCCCCTGCTGAAGCAAGGTCACCTAGAGCAGGCTGAACAGGACCACATCCAGGCGGGTTTTGAATATCTCCAGAGAAAGAGACTCCACAACCCCTCTGGGCAGCCTGTTCCACTGCTCTGTCACTCCTTCGCTGCAGCAAGGAGAAGGTAAAAAGGGATTTCATCCCTTTGTATCGAGTAACCCAGTGCAGTTGGTATATGTTCACTGCCACATGCCCATAGCTCTATACTGTCAACTGGAAGTAACAAATCAGTAATGTAGACAACCTTATAGCGTGCCAAGAGGTACACTCAAGGCTGTAAACAGGACAAGAAGTTGTTCCACTTTTAAATTTTCAACACAAAATCCTAAGTCAGGAAACCACTTAAGTTTGGAACTTTGAGGTATGTGCTGAAGTTAGAGAGCATAGTATTACAAACATAAATCATTTGAACATTTCCCCTTTGGACATGAGAACTTCTACATTTTCCCAGTGATTAGGTTTGGTTGGTTGGGTTTTTATCAATCACATATTGAAGTACAGGTCAGTGTATTAGGTACCCAGGTTGTAAATCCGAAATTAGTTTGGGAAAAGATAAACCCACAAACCACTGAGAATTAGATCAGCTAGAATGTTATTGTTTATCTGTTAAAACCAAAAGTCATTCATTTCAACATCAGACAAAATCTGCATTGTTCTGCACTATAACAGACAACCATTTGGAAGGTATTTGCTACTAAGTGTGACTTGCTAATGCAAGATTCCTGTATTAATTTAATGGGAATGTAACTGTGTTGTAAAATACATAATATCAGGTAACCTACTATGACATTTACATTTGATTACCATATCAGTGGCTGTTCCTTTGCATTACAGATACCTTTGGTGGTGTTCTTTGAAAAGTGCAGAGACAGAATGCAGTACGCAGTATTTCAAGCAAAAAAATCTTTGTTAGGAAGGAGTTACGATAGTGAATGGGTCTCCAGTGCTTTAGCACCTTAATTGGGATCTTTCACTATTTTTTTTTCTTTCTGAAATGAGGAACACAGATAATGCTTCACAAATAATTGTATGTGTTTTCTGCTGCTAATGTCACAGACATCAGAGAGGAGTGCTGGAGCAGGTAGCCAAATTGTTCTGTGCTAACACCGTTCCACCAGCTTGTAAGTGCATTACGACGCGTAGTATGTATTTTGTTAATATTCTTATGGCTTATGCCATGAGATATATTGTAAGAAAAACACAGCAGGCAATGTGCAGCTGCATAGGGAATGCTCTTCATTAACCTAGAACACTAGTAATAAAGCTAAATTAGACTTCAATATTTCCTGAAGCACCTTGTAATCATTATTTTGGGGAAAAATTTCATTAAGAGACAGATGTTTCATATCAAATACTTCAGCCAATCATCAGAGAAGATATCATTTGCCTGTCATGTTCTCTAGAAAATATACATTTTATCCTTCACCTTAAAATTGTCCAGAAATAGCTTCCAGACATCTTCAAATTAGTCAATTCACTTTAATTAAATAGGTTATTTTTCCTCAGTAGAACAATACACTGAATAAGGCAATATTTTCTATTCTCCTTTTCCAAATGAGTATTTTTTTGCAAGTGGAAATGCAACGTGCAACACTGGGATGTAACTTGTGCAAATTCTCTGTAAATATATTTGCATTACAGAGCCATTTCAAGAATGTTTTAACTCTGTAGCTTTTATTTCATTGTCAGGATTCAGAATACTTGGAGTCTCTGAACAACTACATGTGCAAAACAAACTTTCTTTAGTATTATGTCAATGGCAGTAACAGAGCGTGAATGCCGTCTCTAATCAGCAGATCTGCTAAAGAAGAACAGCCTATTACTGTTAGCAGCCTCAGCTTACCCTTTAGCAAAAGTGCCAGTTCCCCTGGATGCAGAAGCTAGTCTTTCCCTGGCTGAGGCTTTCAGTGCAGTTTTGGATTACTTGCTGAAATAAGAGCAATTGCCCTTTTTCATTACAAGCTTCTAGAGACCTGAAATACAACAAAAAGGTTGGGATTGGCCCGGTTCTTTTGTTGAAGGGATTCTAAGTGATGCAGAAGACCTAATAACTGTTGTAGAACTGTTTTTTGTGGAGGATTTCATCCTATCAAGGCAGACTCACATGAACTGAAATGAAAAAAATGAAAATATAATACTTTGAATGACATGAACCCCTAAGATCAGCTCAAATTCTGACTGTTCTAGTATATCACCTTCTTCAGAGCGGTCTTATAAAACACAGATGACACTGCTAAGTGGATGGATCCCATTGGCAGAGAAGTGCCCAACTTGATCTTTCTGTGCCTTCCACACACTTTCTGCAGGCACACAGCCAACACGTGCTTGTTACTTGCCTCACAAAGGTTTTGATGATCCCAGGTATTTAATCTAATTGAACTGAACTATGAGTCCACCACAGCAGAACGACAAAGCGTCTTCTAAATATCTTGTGTCTGTAGGATTTGTCCTAACCAGCTGGGCAGCTTCATTAGCTCTGCCTTCTTCTGTTTCTGTCTTTCTTTTCGTCCTCTCAAAGCACATGTTACTCAAAATCATCATAGCTCCACATCTACCCAACATTATTGCTGAACTGTTCAGTCCTCAAAAAACTGGACTCTTGGTTTACACTAGGAATTTCTTCACAAGGGGTTGAAGTTACATAGTGCTCTCAAGGAGAATTTTTTAAATCTGAAATGTAAATAAATTGGTATCATATATTTAGTGTCTGTTTTATATGGTTTTCACCTGAAGTTTTTATAAAGTGAATAGGAACTCAGAAATACAAAATCTTTTTAATGAGTTTTCTAAAGAGATGATCTTGGCATTTAAAAATCATCTAATATAATGAAGATTTTTCTTTTTCAAGGTGAACTGAAATTAGTTCCCAGACCGAATGGTATTTTTTTGCTGTGCAGTTAGATACATTTAACCTCTGGGGTTCTGACTTGCATCTTTTCCTGTACCCGAATGGTCATTACGACATAAGGTCAGTGGCATAGATTTTGTTGCAAATGCATATTAATAAAGACGGAGAAAATCAGCTTTGCAAAGACCGATGGTAGGGCTGTTAGGAGAAACAGTGCACTACATGGTTAATTATTACTTCAGTGCCGAAACACTGTAACCAGCTATAATTACCCAATTCTAAAACTGGAGTGATTAAATCTCTTTAGACTTCTTGCTGCAGAAGCATGGTAGCTGTATGATTGCAGCTCTGCAGTTTAGGAAGGACAGTTATGTGTGGTACTTGTAGCTCTGAAGGGCAAGTACATGCCCCACCATGGTCAGCCTTGCTCACTGGCATGTTTCTCTCCCATTCAACTCCAGGAATACGTGCTTTGCCCAGCATAAGATCCCTGGACTGGGGTGCCCCTTTGGCTCATGCTGCCCCTAGAGAGTCTGTATCTTATATGGAAGACCCCCTATCCCTCTCCATGGTGCTTTGTTAATGTTAAGTCTTGCCGTTAATGCAGAGCATTACTGTATATCTATAGCCACTTTCATCCAAGCGTGTAAAAGTACTTATAAATATTAATGTATTAAACTGACAAACACCCCTATGAGGTAGATGAGAATTTCAGCATACACTTTACTGGTGCGTAAACATATAAAGAACCAACTCCAGACACTGGTAAATGGCAAAGATGGTGAAGAGAGTGCCTTTAGGAATGAGTCTGGATGAGAGAGGCTGTGCGGCTTGCCTGTGTCCTACACTAAGCTCTGACTGGAGCTAGAAGCAAAATCCAGAACTAGTTTCTACCAATCATTATTACTATTTCTTTTTTTTGAAATTACAGTAATACCCAGACATTCCAATTAAAATTCAGGGCTGCATAGGTTAAGGTTCTGCACTGGTGCATGATAGAGCCCCAACCCTAAAGAACTTACAGCCTGAGTAGACGAGATATAGAAAGCTTAAAAGACAAAACAGAGTAGAAAGAAATTCACACAATGGAGATGGGAAGACACTCCTCAAGTCCCAGTCCAGGGAACTTGCCTCTAGACATAGTTCTTTTCCTTTGTATTAGTCAGCTGATAACTTCCCCTCCTTCAAATTAAACACTTCCATTACTCAGGCAGACAACTCTCCTGATATCTTGCAACATTAGGAAAAGGTTAGTTTTAATGTTTTCTGAACTGGAACATGACAAGTAGCAACTCAAAAGAATAAAAGGCAAAGTTGAAATTGATAGTTGAAAGGTGAGAATTACATGAAATCACTTAAACTTAATTCCAGAAATTCAGGGGTGTTTCTTGCTTATGAAACACTTGCTTTCTGAAAATTATTATCTTTGAGATTAAAAGCTAAGGTTTTGCTAAACCCAGAGGACTGCTATAAGAAATGAGAAGGAACTAATGTCAACCTATAACAACAGCTGGTGGATGAACATGGTGGGGACCATTACAAATAAAAGTGTGCGTGGTATGCAGCAGGACGGCAGCTGATCATAGCCTTCATGCTCAGTGGCAGAAAACTGCCTGGACAGGGTGAAAAGGCCACAGCTTCAGCATCCCTTCAGCACTTACTACCTATTGCACAGAGAAATGGGAGCAAATCCGCTGCACCTCAATGCCACAGCATGGGTGAAGGCAGCCTGTATGTGCCTCTGCTGGCAATAAGGCACACTGCAGGGCAGTCAGAAACCTGTAGACTTCACAAACATTAGGATGCCTGAGCAATAAAATTTCCCTGTTGGCACCCAACCACTGCTGTGTCCACAAAAGGGACAAATACCCTCTCCCTTTGGCACCAGGGCGTTCCACAGCAGAGCAGGAAGAAGGGCTGCAGCCCAGCTGTCACTTAGCACACCTCATCCACGTAAAATATTCACACATCAATCAAGATCTCTAAAACAGCTGCCTGGGAAACAGAAGAGGAAGACCACACCATTGATGTGGTTTGGGGTTTGGATGCAACCCTACAGGAAAGCTTCTGTTACCCTTTTACCTTTTGATTGTTGGCTTTTTGGTTATAAATATTACTACGGAGGAGAAGCCCAGGCTGACTGCACCTGTCATCTGCGGGGTGCTGAGTCATTCTCCAGCTTCAATCTATGCGCAGATGTACAGCGGTAACGAGACAGCACTCTGGAGCCTCATGGGCTTGTTTCTTTGAGGATAAGAACAATTAATAATAATTGAGAAGTCCTGTACTAAGGGAATTTATAACCAATTAATAATAATGTGGCTGTTGCAGTTAAACACAATAAAAATTACTCTTTATGCACTAAAGACATACACTTACATAATCATGTTCATGTCAGCACTGTTTAATGTATAAACAGTTTTGTGTGTATGTAGATATATTTACTGATAAAGAAGCAATTATTAATCACAGTTTGTACAATATGACACTAAATATATTGTGCACTTATCTGTTATCTAATAATGGGCTTTTACAAGATTCAAAATCAAACTGTAGGAAAGCTGTTGAGTTGTACCCACGTCATGGATCTCTGCCAGGGGTGCCTGCCAGCCCTCACCTGTCCAGCTCACTCAGGCTTGCAAGTCTGAATGAATCCATTAGCTCTGTGATGAGAAGTGAACATAAACTAAGCTACAGAGAATGAGATGTAGTACCTTGGTCAAAATTAAAGACTTCAGATAGCTGATACCAAGGAAAAAGGATATACTGTGACATCAGTTTATGGTATTTCATTATTTTGGGGCGGAAACAACTAAATTACAGGAATCTAAAATATATGGACTAACAGAAATCTCTTGTGAGACCCTCTAGTGGCACTTTATTGGAAACAAGAGAAAGATCTTTACTTTCCGTTTTATCCACAGGATTTTATTCATCTTCTTCACCTGCATCTTTATTTCTTAGGAAAAAGCCTTTTTTCATCTCCTCTTAGGCCTGACCAGCTGCTTAGCAGATTAGCATCTTTGCAGATTTAGTATGATTTCCGCTTGGGGTTATCTGATTTTTTTCCACTAGTCAGAAAAGCAGGATTTGCTATCATGCTTACAGTAACATCCCAGAAAAAAGTACCTGGCACCACAAACAGCAGTTATTAACCATTAGGCATAACTCTGGAAACCAAAAGTTCTTTTCTGATTTGTGTGCTGTTAAGTTACAAATACAACACTTGCAGAAGATGATTTCCTGGCAGAGAAGCAATAGATTGAACAGTGGGAAGGCTATGGTTAGCTTTTAGCTGAAATTAAAATAGAAAAGAAATTAGAAAATCAGTACAGCATAATAAGAGCTTGTTGGCATTGTCTTTTAAGGGTGAACGTAAAATAATCTGTGGAAGTGATGCTAATAGTACAGACAATGTGAATTTCAACTTAGTTTGGGTAAATATAGGACTTTATGATAGCAGTTTTTGAGGAACTACCACATCTTGCAGTTCTATTCTGTGAGAGTCAGGAAAGGAAATCTTGAAAGTAGAAACCTAATATTTTAATCTGATTACTGTCAGAGGGAAGGTGATTCAAATCACGACAAACCCTAGGCAATTGGAATGGAAGTGGGTGGGAGGGGTGCAGAATATTAAAAAGAGTGTAGGGCAGACAATGCTTCAGTCTGAGGGCATCAGAAAAAGGCTCCTGGTTTCTCAGAAGTGAAGACAAATTTGATTTTTGCTCTTCTGAAGAAAATAACTTGGACTGAGGAGCAGGGAGAGATTTGTGGATAGTAAGGCGGCACCTTCTGCTTTCATGGAAGAAGCTGTGAGGATGGTGCTGCTCCCTCACCCCACTTCCTGCCTTCCCTGTCCTCTCCTGTGGCCTCAGAAGGAGCTGTCAGTACGGCTCTGGGGTGAGCAAAATAGAGTGATGTCCCACAGCCAAGCCCTGGCAATTTTGACACCAGTGACTGTCTACCACTCTAGATACCTGCTTTTTTCTTGCTGAAGCTCAATCTGGATGGTGCTGTGGGCACCACTGAACACCAGAATAAAACAGAGTGAACTGGAAAGCTAGAGCTGTGGACAAAAATAGATGGCCAAAGATCAAAGAAACGAAAGGAAACTCCGATCTTTGAGAGGGGAAGCAATAGTCTCTGAACAGGAACTTAGCAAGTCAGACACATTAGGAAAGCAGTGGAAGAGATGCAAGTACAAAAATAGACACCAGAACACAAATCCAATGTCAGATAATTCTTCATCAGATCAAGGTGTAAGAACATACACAAATACAGAATAGTATACTCAGTAGAAGCATTTGGGGGAGAATGATAGAAATCATCAAGGGATTCTGAATCTAGTCTAAAGAAAGAAGATTAAAATGATGAAGCAAGCTGCATTGATACAGTTGCGGTTCCAGCACTGACTTCCAGTAGGCACACTTTGATCAATCGTGTAAGAATCATGTAAGAATTAAAAATTGCAATTAAAAAGGGGAAGGTTCAGAGTTGCCAGTATGTCAAAGTATCAGAGGAGAGACAGGAGTAAAATGTAAGATGCCTGCATCTCTCATAAGCAAAGGTAGTTCTCGCTGATATCAAGCAGAGCAGTTTGCACATATCTGAAGGCAGAATATGCCAAGGAACGATCCTCTGAGACTGTCTGCTAAGTACCTTTCAAAAGCATTAAATACACATGCTAAGATGTATCCCTAGCTGCATGAAGCCACTTAGCAAGAACCAAGTGATAGACCTTGGGAATGCTTTGCAAAATCAAAATCTAGGCAACTACGCCTACATTTTTTCCCATTTGGTGATGAATCCAATGGTGAAAATCACTTCCAAAATACGTAAATAGGGACAGTTGAATTCTCAGGTCCGTATTCATAACAAGCAGTTCCCTGAGCAGCCCGAACCAACACTGCCTGGTTTTCTGTGGATTGCAGTCAGATTGCCTCTGTGTAGTTCTCAATTTCTAAAAAGGCATGAGATGTGATCGAAGATTTCTTCCCCTTAGCAGGAGTATTAGGATCACCTCTTTCACTCCCTACTGCTGCGTATGAAAGCTGTAGGAATTAGAGACCTCCATCCCTGTGCCCATCCCCACAACTGCATGATCCCAGGAAACCAGTCTCAAACACTGCTTGACCACGTTATCAAGCGTCACAGTCCTGTCTGCTGGCTGATCGCTTTCCAGTGGGCTTTTTGCAGTGGTCCTGTGTGAAGCCACCACATGTCCAGAGCTGCTGCTATTTTCAGAGTTAAAGCACTAAATGTTTAAATATTAAATTTTCAGTGATCTAAGAATCATTCCAGGATACCAAGAAAAAGATAATAATTCAGATAAATCTGCCATCTCACTACAGAATCTACAAGACCGTTTCTTCTTTTTGCTTTTTGATATGTTCATCTCTTTCTCTCTATTTTATTTTTCTAAGTGTTTTCATTGATTTCTTTTTCATTTTATGCACAAACTGAACACAATTAATCAGTAGATACAAAATGTGTCCTGCAACATTGCCAGTAGCCTAACATAAGCAGATTCAATTGCTGAATTGTCCTAAGATTAGGCCTAAGCCACAGTATAAGCTTCATTGATCCAAGCACAGTGAGATATCCATTCAATAATATGTGTTTTAGCAAGGTTTTCCACTTGTAAAGACTTCCTGCAAATTAGGGTTCATCCAATATGTGCTATAAACACAGTGGATCAAATCTTGCATCAGCTTAAAAAAACATCTCACTCCTTAGGAAAGAGGTGGTGTAACTAGGTGTATTGTGTAAGCAGAGACACACGTGTAATGAAGTTAGCTATCAAGAGAGCCATATCTGTCGAGCTGGATGTTTAATAGACACTGTGCTTCCTGACAAGCTGCCTCTGAAAAGCCAAAGTATGAAAGAACAGATGATGTGCGGGTGTTCATAAAACCATAGGTTCAGTAAAGCTGTTGTTGTTACTAGCTGAGCAGTTCTTAGATGTAAGCACTTGCAGTGGAGAGATTACAAAAATGTGCCTGGCTCTGGTCATCGTGCAGTCCCGTCCCTGTAGTGTGTGAAAGTCTGACAGCTCCGTATGTCCCGTCACGCTGCCCTGCAGTGAGGCAATGCTGCTGCCCCGCTGTGCATAGGGGAGCTCTGGTAGGCAGGAGCCAAAGGACTGTTCCAGCCCTCACAGCCTTTTCTGTGACCCTGGCTGACTCTTCTCTCAGCCTGGGTCCCCACCTGTTGAGAAGAATATGAGATTTCAGTGGGAAACAGCATGTAATACCACAAGAGATAAATAATGTGGGATTCCAGGTTGTGCTGGGGGAAAAACAGGGCTCTGGGGCACCAAGCAATGCTGCTAGCCAATATCCCTGACACCTGTCTGTGAATGCTAAGGGCCCACACAGCCTTCAGCATGGGGACTGGCTGATTAGCTTTGGTCTGGAGCAGGGACAGGTGCCAATACATGACTGATTTGGAACAGACCCCTGGTGGTGTTTTAAGCTAGGAATTGTTGAGTTTCTCCATACAGGGATCTCTCTGTCAGCAGGATAGGCAAAAACCCAAACGGCAGAGGTGATCTAAGTGCATCCAAGGGTTTCTGTGGCTGCTTACAATGTTTGCCACCCAGCACAAGGCATGCAATGACATGGTTGTGATTAGACCTCAGATTCAAGCCGTGACAAATGAGCTGAAGGAAAGGGGCAGGCTGGTGTCAAAGGAAGAAGCTGAATGGTATATAGAGTTTCAAAATGATACACATCTACCAGGAAGATAACAATTTTGTAGCACCTAAGGCTGCTTTTCCTTTAGAAGGTTTTCTTTCTTTGGATTTTGCCCAAATCACAATTCTTGTTTGGTTCTAAATACCTAAATGTAAAAAATTTTTTCAGTCCTTCATCCTAAAATCTTAAATGAACAGCATGCAGACTTTGGCATTAGAAAGGTCTGACAGCATAATGATTTTACAAACATGTGAGGCTTAAAATTACCACGGTATGATCTTATTCACTGGATGCTGCTCTTGAGAATAAACGTGAGTACTGGTAAATATATTCCTGAATGCAGTCTCAGCTGGTACAATTGCCTTATCATCTTTCCACAAAGATTAAGAAAGCCCTTTATTATATAAATGTCCCCATATTTTTCCAGTTGGGAACTGATAGCTTATGTATACTTAATTGTTGGTGTTGCTTCAGGAATGAGTCATCCTTATTTCCACTGGGAATTTCCCTGAACAACTTTAGTTCCATGTAGGGAGCTGTATTATTTTGCTTAATTATATAAAGATTTCAGATCACTAAGATTTTATGTTATTAACACAAATGTCAAATGATTTGAGCAAGTTCCTAGAATACCTAAGTGGAACAATCAAAAAAAGTGCCTTAGAGGAACTGCTTCTTAAGTTTGGAAAGGGTGAGCAAATTAAAAAATGAGTTAGTCAAGTATTTTGCTCACAGGAAAACTAATGAACAGAAAGGCACGGATATCTTCTTTTGAAGGTGAAAACTCCTATAGCTAATGTTTTACTTTCTTTTATCTAGCCTAAAACCCCACCCTGAAAAAACATAAACAGATCTTTAAATTTATGAGCTTGAGAAGTCTATCCACATGAGCTTTTGCCGGATCAAGACCTAAGAGAATGATTTCTGTTCATAAAGCAGTTTTAAAGTTTTATGTGCCAAATTTTGAGAACAATCTATTTTCACCCACCCACTCTGACCTTATTTGCTCAGCAGGCACTATTTCTAGAACTGCCAGAAACTTCAGCGTGGCCATACATTTTGCTGTCGCCTCTTGAGGAGATAAGGCTAGTGTTTTCAAATGCTTTGTGCACTTAGTCAGCTGGTTGAATGGTTCCTCATAGACGTGCTGGGTATGGGATTTTTCAGTGAATGCAGATTCGGGGAGGCCCTGCATAGGTCTATTTATGCCGTGATTACAGTCCTGAGACAAATTTCCTTTGAGTGCAAAGCATGACTTGCACAGAGTCAAAATGAGAAAAAATGGCCTCAGATAATCTTTAGAAGAGCAGAAACAGATGAAGAGCTCAGCTAAGGCAAAGTCTGGTTCCTCCTCCCTGCCCTCTCTCCAGGAGAACCAGGTGGCTTTTGTCAGAGCGAAAATCAATCATACTGTTCCCTGCTCCCATCTAGTCACTGTGTGTGAAATAAACCCTATTTCTAGGGTTTAAGTGGGATGCTAGGGGAAACTGTAATTTGCTTCAACCTATGGATAATACACAAGGTAATAATCTAGTGCAAGATCTGGATTTAAGGAAAAGATCCTAAATACGTATTTGCCCAAACCTTCCTCTTCTTATAGAAGTTCCAGGTGTGTTAGACCAGACACTGGCCTCATACCCGTTTAAGCTCTACTCAAAGAATTGAGAAGTATCAGTTGTATTTTACTATTCAGTATCTTTGAGTTTCATACCAGAAATGTTTCTTAAATATTACCTTGCACTTAATGATTAAAAAGAATAAGAGGTAACTCCATAAATGGCACTGGAACTTGCAGGAATGTAACTTTCTCTATGATTCTTTTCTTCTTGTCTTCCTCTTCTGAAAGATCCACTCACTGCACAAGCTGGTAGATGAGGGGACAGCTTTGTTGAATGAGACTGACAGTATCTGGTTTGAAATTCAGACTAGTAGCTAGCTATTAAAGATAATAGCTTGCTTGAGCTTCTTAAGAAAATAAATACTTCCTAAAAACCAACTCTGATAAGCCTCATAATTCTCTCACCTTTTACACCCAGCGCCTCTAAGTTGTCTTCTGTAGTAATTGAACTTTCAACAGGTTTATTTACTCTTTCTAAAATTCTCAGAGATTTCAGCTGTTGCCTTGGTTATTGACTGATGAACAGCCTGCAGAATCATTTCAATCCATCCAAAATCTTCCGTGGACACTTCCCAAGCCTGTGGTAAAATGAAACGTCACACTAAAAAGTAGTAACATTCAGCTCTTGAAGTTACCATTATACATCTCTTATGTGCCAAACAAAAGCTAAAGTTTGAGATGCAGTCTGTGGGATTATTCCTACAAGTAGTCGTGATGATAGAACTCAGCCCACTTCTGGAACATACTGGCAATTGCCGTGACATATCTGTGATACGTAATATTTTGGAAACATTCGTCATAGGCCCTGATGTGGTCATTGGACACAGCATGGAAAAGGGTATCTCCTGAGAATTCACTGGATCCTTTCATTGCTGAAGCAGAGTTTAGGGAATATAGGGAATGCTGCAAGGGGGACAGCACATAGCACGACTACAGAATACATCACAACAGGTTCCAGTTTTACAGATTAATCCTAGGTGTAACTGTGAAATTTTGCAAGGCTCAGGCAGATCCTCTGTGGTGCACACCTATCTGAATTCATACTTTGGCAGCCTGGATACTCAGAGAGTATCTGGTTAGCCCAGTTTCAGTTAGCTGAAATAATTGCAAGAAAACACAAAACATTGATAACTGAATCAAACCATTCATATGTTACAAAGAAAATTATCTCCTATTGATTTATACTACAGAAAGTGGGAGAGTTTGGGCTCCAGTTAAAAGCTGAAAAAAACAGCACAGAGGATTAGACAAGATCAGTTTCAAATTCCTGGCTGTCTAATTCACCAGCCCCAATTAATTTAAATATTTTAAAACTTGATTTTAAAGTAATATAAAATATTTATAGACTTTAATTACAAATGACAGTGAAAAGCAGAGTTGATTAGTTCAGACAAAAGTATCAACAGACTGAATTGGGGAGGAAACACCTCCTCTGGGGTTGTATAACTTGCTAAAATATTTATATTGAAAACTCAAGAGCCTTTCCCTTGTAACTCCTGGGAACAGACTTTTTCCCAGGTGTATCCTACTATAGGCATTGGGCTTAACTTTAACGTGTAAGTAGCTCAGCAGAAGGTACTGTGCTAGAAATCTAAATACAGTTACAATCTCTCTGCAGGGCATGACAAAATAAGAGGTTCTAGGAGGACTTGGAGCTATCGCCTCCTGCTAGTCTAATCACTAAGACAGCTTGTGGTTCTCACATGCACGCTTAGCCCTCAGCACTAAGCTATTGTCAGAGGGCTGACAGCGGAGACGAAATGGGTAGCGATTGCTGGCCTGATGTCACCAGGCACTTCTCTGAGCCTCAGCATGGATAGGATTGGGAAGGATCTGTCTTAGTTAGGGTCAAGATACACCAGGGAAGAAAAGGAGGGCAATAGTGTTCTCTTCATCCCTCAGCTATGGAATACAGATATTTTATACCAGAGTTAATATGTAGGAATCACTGCTTACAGCTTGTCTAAGGAGAATCTACATCTCTCCCAGTGTAACTGAGCAAGAAAAATACAGTGTAGGCTCTATCTTTGATGTCTTGATGGATGGGACTTACAAAACTATTATGGCTTAGAAGTAAACATCAACACCATGAATTTTCAAAATGAAAAATCATCATTTAGAAAAGCTGAGATCAAACTCCAAACTTCACCAAATACCTCTGATAACTCACTTGTGAAATGGAGATCTGCTGCTGTTACATGCTGGAGCGCCAGCAATTCAAAACTGTGCCAAAGCTTGTACCATACAGGTGAGAGCAGTGGACAAAGCCTCATCAGCAACAACAAGTAGCTGTCCAAATACTGCGTGTTAGGCACCATTATAAGAACATGGAAAGGAAGAATATCTTTAATAGAGATATAAATAGTGCAGACAGGCACAAACACATTGGCTGTGTAAGCTGAGACAGATGTCTTTCAGGGCAGAATAGAAGTTATCTGCAAAAGGGCAGAGGACTATGGATTATCAACTAAGTGTTGAAAAGCTGGGACTCCGTGAATGTGGTAAGAGTTGTTTATTTGCAAGAGGATTCAAAGACCAAAGAGAATTTCACATGCTTAGATGAATGTATTCCTGAAATTCTGCAACTCAACTGTGGCTTCCCTCGGTGTGCAAATGGAAAGCAGAGACTTGATTTATTTATCAATAAATCCACAGCATAATTGAACATACAGAAAAAAATAGTGCCTGAGGATAGTTGAAGCAATATTAAACTACCCCCCAATGTTTGCTGAATCTGCCACTTTTGTCCCTGCAAATTTAACTATGTTGAGACACCACTGTGTGGGGAATGGGTTCTCAGTGCAGGGGAGGAATCTGCATAAGCCACTGTTGTGTTCCTCCCTTGATATCTTCACATACCCTCTGAGCTCCTTTCTGGGGATCCTCTGTCTCGAACCATAGACTGCATGGTGCTGGAGAAGAAGATGGCAATGCTGGCCACGATGTTCAGAGAGACCCCTTTGTGTGCTTCTTTCAGCTCCAAACAAGTTCTTGCTCATGCATCTCACAAGGTCCTTTCCTGGACTCTCTCTGTACTCTCTGCAAAAGCAGAGGCAAGAAAAAACAGAACGAGAGGTTCACAGCTTTTCCAGGAGATAAAGATACAGGGAAGGCTCTTAAAGGATGGGCAGCAGGTATTGCTTATTCCCCAGTTCTGCCTTCCCCACCTTCAGCATTTCTATTGCTTTTTTGTCTAAGTCCTATACCACTGTTAAAACAAAGCTGAATCTGGAATCATCAGAGAGAGCAAAAAGATACGGACTTGTTTACTTATCTCTGATCTTTGAAATGCTAGGATCCACATTTTCAAGTTTCTTTTGGGGTTTTTTTTGTTGTTTCTACATTTTTTTAAATTCAAATAAGGGTGTAGATGCTACTGCAGAACTATAAAACTACAGCATTTCAGGAGCTGAGGAAGGTAGTGCTGGCAAGGAGCTTAAAGGATGTTTGGTGTAGGTCAGCCTCTGCTGAGGTGTGTGGATCAAGTATACCCAACAAGGTTGACAGCTGTTTTATCTAATCTGTTCTTTGAAACCCCAAGTAATGGAGATTCTACAGACACTCTAGCAGCCTGTTCCAGTGCTTACCTAGGTTTATAGTTAGAAAACTAGCCTAAATCTCCTTTGTTGGAAATTAAAGCAATTTTTCCTGCCCTCACCTCGGTGGTTAATGGATTACTATCTTCTTTTAGTAGCTTCTTACACACTGGAATTCTGTTATCATACTCCGCTCAGTTGTGTAAACGAAACAAAAACTCAGTGTCTCCAAACTTTTCTCATAGCTTATGTGTTTATAGGTTTCTATTTATTCCTGTTCCTGTCCAGTGGACTGAACCTTTTATTTAAAAATATGGTACTTGAGCCAGACTCAGTGTAAACTGATTAACCTCAAATAGTTCTGAGCACAGCAGAATAACGATGTTTGGCACGTTACGAGCAGTGCTACTGTTAGTACATTTTACAAGATTTGCTTTCTTACAAGAACATCTCACTTCTCATTTGCTGTGAGTATTATCACCTTCAGATCTTCCAGGCTTCTGCTGCCTTTTTGGTGTGTGTGGTTTTGTCTTCTCCTGCCTATATATAACTCTTTTTATTTCACTTGAGTGAACGTGACCTTGTTGAACCGGGATCATTTCCCTGCTTTACCAAGAGCACTAGTTCTAATTGTGGTGCTATGGTATTTCCAGTCCCTTCCAAAATGGTATCATTCACAAATGTTACCATCTCTAATTTATTCTTTCCAGTTACAGCTTGGTTAAAGTTAGGCTGAGAAATCCATGGTTTCTTGAGTGTTCCTTTTTCCATTTTCTTGAAAGCAGGTACTGTGTTTGCCCTCTTCCAGTTTTCTGGGTCTTGACCTATCCTCTACAGGTTCTGAGAGATGATAACTAATAATTAAGAAATTGCACTGGTTAATTCCTTAACTGCTGTAGGGGAACGGGTCTTGCTGTCTGGAATAAATGCAACTTAGCTAAATCTTCTCTAATTCTTTCTCCATTCTAGTTCACACTCCATCACCCTGTTAGAACAAATTGTGGTAAGGATCAAGTTACAATTAACCTTTTTTGAGGTAAGACCCTGAGACATCACTTCAAGAGTGAGCGAAATTGCTACTGCATCCTCCTGGCTCCCTTCCCCCTCCAAAGAGAATCCCACAAAGCTCGTGAGAAGAAGAATTAACAAAAAGTAGAGTGAGAGAATAGCAAAAACTGTTATGGCAATTTGAACTCTTCCTTATTTATGTCTTTGTGTTGTCTGATAGACTTCCTTCTTTTTGCTAATTAATTGGCAAACTACTGCTAAAGTCATTCATTTCTCAAAACTTATTGTTTTGCCTCACAACATTTATTTGCACAGCATTACTGTTGTGTACAAAGATTACTCTTTAATGAAGTTCAGAACACCCTTTCACAGCATGCATTTCTGTTCAGTCCAGAGAATACCATGCACCATATATGTGAGTCTCTAACTTAAATTAATCTTATTTGGTTTTACCCTACTTGATTACTCTTTATGTGCTTTCTTAAAGTCATGTGATTTTTACTCATTATTTTGACTATTTTAATTACTTGTTTTCACAGTATGTTTACAAGGATATTCTGCAGCTATTTTCAAAAGTTTGTATTACCTAACTGAAATAGATTTATTTTTACACGAACAAATTTAAAAGAAAACAGTCTTTTTAGATCTAAGGTGGATATTTAAGTAAAAGTGAGTCAAAACCAGTAACTCCACACTGAACTCTTTAAAATTTGGGACACTGGAGAAAATGTTGGCACTATTTCAGCATGTCTGGATGTGAACATACCCTATGTGAAGGTCTTTTTTATAGGTTATCTTGGCTGAAGCCATGCAAAGCACAGCAGGAAGATATACCTGCAAGAGGGTGTATGTTTCTGGAGATCAAATAAAGCTATCTATTGGCAGCGTTGATCTGAACCTCTGCCCAGGATTGATCTTCAGTTACAGCTTACAGACACAACAGGGAAAAAAAACTATGTGTGAAAGAAAGGGCTTTAAGATGAATAAGCGTCACCTGCAGTAAGACTGAAATCTCCAACCTTGGGCAGAGGTAGAGGACGTCAATACTGAGGCACTCAGACCTGGTGCAGTCAGTCTTGGGAACTCATGGAGGCAGCACCCAGACTAATATGTCTCGGTCAGGGCGAAATAACAATGGAGATGGCTCTGTGCTGGCTTAAGCAGACTGTAGAGCCTCCAGCAGATCCTGGCATTCATTCAAGCAGTTGAAGGCAGATGCTATGCTATCAATACTCAACCTAGCTAGAATAAGCTATGGTAATGTGTCTGCTCACAGGGCAGGCCAATTTCAAGATCGGAGGCTCGGGGTGGGTCTGTGTTGCAGCCCACACAGCCACATACTGTAAGCACTGACTTGGCAAACTGCAACGATGCAAAGTCCAGCACAGGCTGCAGGCTCTGCTTGAGAAGCTGCCCCAGCCCTGCAGTAGTTTCTTTGACCTCCAGCTGTGCTGATAACAGCACCAACACCAAGGAGCCCGAAGGAAATGTGGGCTGGGAATGCCCTACGGAGTCCTGCTAGCCAAGGGGAATGCACCTTCTCTACTTTGACTATTTTGGTTGTTTCCCTGAGGACAGTGAAACAAGCCAGGGCAGAGGAATGCCCGCAAAGAGCAGTGACAAGGGGGAAGAAAGATGAAGCTGTGTTTTGTATCTTATCACTGTTATTTGAGTGACCGGTTAAGCCAAAGTCTGTAAGTGATAGATAGGAATAACACCTACCTGATCTGAAAACGGGAGCCTCGGTAACTTTCACATACACTGCAGATAAGCAATATCTGGTTTGGTCATAGAAGCGCGTATTAACACTGCTATTACTGCCAGTGTCTAAGAGGGCAGCTGCCCCCGTCTGCACATCCAACAGATGTGCAGATGCTACTGGTACCTCTGCATGCTAGATAAAGCCAGCCAGTAATATCAACAGGCTCCAAGCTAGCTTTATCTGACTAGCACGCATAGTAGTGACATGTGAGGGGCATGCAGTCTCAGGAGCTGCCCTCACCGATACTGGCAGTAACACTGTCAAAGGCTCAGTTAAGGGTGGAGATGCTTCTGCCAAACATTTTAAATGCAGAAAGCAAGCCAAGTTGTTTATCTCATTTTATTTACAGTAATAGGGGACTGTTGAACAGCATGTAAGTACACTACAATAAAATCAATAGAGAATATTAGAAGCAGAAATAAAGATCAGCCAACCTGAGGAAACTACTAACTTGAATGAGAGGATCTAACTCTGACTGAACAGCAGGCAGACTGAACAGCTCAGGAAAACCAACCCACCAAAGCAAAAGAGGACAATTCCAAGGTTTGATTAGATAAATGCTGAGTCTTGCAGTGAAACAAACTGCCCTTGACGTGATGATTTCTCTGAAGTCTTTAAAGGGAATTTTGCTCAGTGAGTGCTGAGATGGGACTTCAAGATTTAGCTCCCCAAAATACAGAAGAAGGGGTGATATACTGAAGCATGCCAAAGCATGAGTTCCAAAAGGATGAAGAGAAGTTCTAGTGAAACTAAGGAACTCTAAGCCATACCCTGAAAGAGTGAGCTTTGCATTTGCAGAAGTTTCATAATCAAGGACCTGAAAAAGCATAATCTCCACTTGCTGTGATCTCAGGTGAATATAATTCCAGACACTGATTCACCTACACTGTTACTGCAGGACTGGAAGCCAAAGAGAGCATCTAACAAGTCAGCAAGTCACTCTGTCGCTTCTGAAGTCACCTTGAGTCTTGCCATTGGCCTTAAAATAGTGGCAGAAATTCTCCCCCCATGTAGAGCGATGTTGGATTTCTGAGTATAGACTAATGCTCTCATTTCAGATGTGAGCAGTAGATGGCTGATACTGTAAGTCAGCATGACTGAAAGATTTCTCTGTGGTAAAGATACTCAGATTCCGAAAGAAAGTTTAGAGGGCAAAGCTCAAGTCTGACTAGAAAAGCTGTTATGTGGATCACTGACCCAAGTTAGTCCAGTTTGTGAATGATTTACATGATAATGTACCAAGAAATCTGATTTTAAAAAGCCAAAAATGTGTTTCCTGTTGGGCTGATTTCTGTCTGGATTAACTGGACTGCAAAATGAGGTATAAAGATAGCTACCCATTAGTGGAGGTTATGGCAAAAGCCACCACTATGCTTTGCTGAATATCCTCTCAGCAATCGCCTGATCTGGTCAGGTTGTTTATAAGGGCTGCGTTAAACCAGCTCCCTCAGCTCTGCAGTATTCAGGCTGCTGTCATTGCAACAATGGGCTAGAGACATCACCTGGCTTGTTTCTAACCAAAAACTGTATAAAATTGGGAGGACAATATACAGATGGAAACTTGTAAATAGGTTGAAATCTTTAACCTGAAACTTTAAAAAATTATATTTAATCCAAAACAATTATTTTGTGTGAAATTCTGACCTCTTAGAAGTTTCTGAGCTTTTCTCAAAGTTAGAAATTTTGAATTATCATTGTTCAGTGGTGACTGTTTTGTAACTGTCCTTTCCTTCATCTTTTCTTCATTCTTTTCTGTCACTGAATGCCTTAAAATGAATGATCTGAGGGTTCCATTCTTTACTTTTCAAATTTGCTGTTTCTCTGTTATATTTTCCTGTTCTGCTGCTCTTCAAAACACTTATTTCTGGTAAAGTTGACAAATAAAAAAAAATTTTAAGAAGAGCTCTGTCAGTCTTTTGGCTGATAACCACAGGGTCCCAAAATATTTTCAGCTGCACATTCCAGTTCCAGTGATCCCAAATAATTGTCCAGGTAATTGAACTGGAAGTGGTTCACGTTCCTATTCACATCTGCTAGGCCCAAAGAAAACAGCAAGTAATAAAAAAGAGCTGTGGTCATTGCTCATACTGAGTGGGCTCTGCAGTAGACAAAGAGGGGTAGGAGGGGGAAAGGTGCAATGGGGAAAAATCAAGACTCGACTTCAAAGAGTTTCTCTTAAGGCTGTAAATTAATATTTTCATAAAAGAGAGTTTTAAAATATGAACACACACACACACTTGTGCATTTCAAGGAGACACTTATTCCATATTGTAGTTCAGCTAAAAATTCTATGCCACAGAAAGCAGTAATTATTCCAGCTTTGCATATTGTAAACCTGGTCACTGTCATTCTTCCTTTGCCTCCACATGCCTCAGTGCCACATTTTCTACAATCGTGGGGAGATTGCCTTGGCTCTCACTCAGCTGGCTCAGCTAATGCAATTCACAGGCCTTCAAATGTAAGCTTGTAAACTATTTAGTTCTTTTTCTCCATAACAGCTTGTCTATTAACAGCTCATTCAATGGAGGAGGAAGAAGCAGCTAGTGAGACCTCTTTTGGTATTGTTCAGCAGTGACCCTGGCTTTCTCAGATTGGTAGCCAATACTCACTAAACAGTGTTTGTCAGTACATGTTGTTTTGCTGGATAATAGCGTATTGTGCTAGCAGCGGGTCTGTATTAGTAACAGGTAACAATGAGCTGGCAAAGTAAGTCTCCTGTGTGGCATGGTAAGGTCGTAAGAATGATGTATAAAAATCCAAGAGAAAGCTCGTTAGGATGGTCTGATGCAGTGCTAGAAAACCTGTGCCACTTTGAGAGATCTTTGTCCGCCCTTCCCTTTGCTCATTGTTCAGGACCTCATCACTGCTGTGTCCTCTGGGTTGAAATGGACTTGGAGGGTGAGGATGGTTGACCCTTCAACATACGCTACGTGATTTTCAGGCTGTATGTCCGCTGCTCCTGGCCTGTACTTCGTGAAAGGTGTGTTTTGTCAAGATACCAGGCTCATTAAATCCCAGGACAGGTGTACCCAGAGAGTGCCCACACTGAGGACCATGCCCATTATTCCTCTAACTAGATGGCAGAAGGTTATGCTGTACATTGCAATGAAAAATGTGATACTGAAACGGCTGAATCCTGCTGCGGCACTGTTGTTCCATTTTTGCTGTGCTGAGATAATGTGTTGCCATGCCATGCAACGAACCTGCCACACCCTCTGCTTTCCTAAATGATTAAATAAAATCTGTAGTATTTTATTACCTGATGGCTGAGATTTCTTGAACTTTTCTTAGTGTTCTATATTGAAATAGCAGGCAAGTTGGTGGCTTAATGAGTGTTTAATAGAATCGTACTTGACACAGATTTCCCCACCAACAAAATCCTACCCACCTTACTTATAAGCAATTCATTTATAGAAACGTCATGGCTTAGGCTTTGTTTTTTTGCCCTGCCAAGTGTTGCAGATCTTACACTATCTCTCAGACAAACTGACAAAGCTGCAGTACAGAGAAATCAGGTTTCAAAGCAAGTGATTTATGAAACATGAACTTTCCCGAGCGTGCAGAGAGACTCCCCCGTGTGGTGCGACTGCCTTGGCCGGTGCCACTGGCAGTGGCTCAGCGAGCCGGGCTGCCCGAGCCCGGCAGGCTGACATGTCGGCAGTCAGCATAATTAAATGTGGCCCAGTGAAGACTCCCATGTTCAGAAGCAGCCATCAGTTTGCAATTAATGTTGACCGTTAGAGAATAATGTTGTTCTGTTGTGTTTCTCCTGTAGAAAAAAAGTGTAATATTTTACTGACTGTGAGGCTTTGGGAAGAATTATGAGGGCTCATATTTCTTTGCCATGAATTAGTCTTACAACTTTATTCTCAGTTTCCTTTTTCCCCAACAATGTGTCTTAAGACGATACCTTTAATAGATGCTAAAATCTACTTGGACATCATTAGTTATTTTAAAACCTGGAATTATAAGTTCATGTTGATTAACAGAACAGTTCAAGGTTCTAAACACATTTTAATTGTATTCCTCTTTAGGTCATTTATGATAAACATTCCTCTTTTTGGCTCAGTTCTGCAAGCCTCATTTTCAGTCCGGAATGGAATGCTTTTACCCAATACCCCCATTAAAAATCATTAATTAAAATGTCTTCTACTATCTGTTCTATATCTTAAACATATTTTCTTGGCCATGGTCCAGAGGAAGCAGTTGTGTTCTTCCAGATTAAAGGGTTTGACTCTGCCCTATATTATACTGGCTCAAATCTACCTGTCATCTTCAGCTGGATGAAGACATATTACATTTACACCAATGTAGACGAAGGGAGAATTCGGCCCAAAGTGTTTATTGTTCTCTGGAACTTGGCATCCTCTTCTCCCATTCTCCTCCTGAAATCAACATAAAACAGATGCTGAAACTCTGAAATGTTTTAAACCCTCCAATACCATAGCTGTGAGCACAGTGCATTGTAACCAGCAGACCTTGATGGCACAAAGATATGCATCATGAACATGAAATCTGGGTAGAAAAGATAAGGGCACAGTCTTGCAATGCTTCCAAAGTAGCAGAACACTGTAGAAAGTAACAACTGCATTTTTGTGGTGTTTGGTCACATCGCTCCTTGCACTGGCAAAACTTTGACTTGGATCCAAGTAGGTGTAGTTCCAAGACCGTGAATGCCCAGTCATTTAAGTCAGTGGAGTTGTGCCCAGCTACAGTGTATCTATATTTGATGACAGTTGAAAAGATGAATGAAAATCATTTCAGTTGCATTAGGGATGTAAGCTGGCAGCAGTTTGGATTACTGCTTATTCAACTTTTCGGATGGCATCTTTGCACTTCCAAGAAACTCTTTTTAGACCAGGCATGAAGAGGAGACAGGATCAACTCCAGCAAGAAGCGGTTTGCAGACAAGCAGCTCATGCTCGTGACACTGATCTTTTGCTGGAGAGTAAGGGAATGGAAAGCAAAACTGGAGAAAACAAAGGACACTTTCTGGGTGTGCTGTACTGCCAGATGTAATGGCCTAGTTACATTGTTGTTGTTTAGCTATTTCCATCAGTGCTTATGGGTATATATTGATCTGACTAGCACTAATGTCTGTGGGGTCACTGTGGGTATCTGATTTTATCCCTTTCTTTGGAAGGTTTATTAATATTGACGCTTCTTCATTTAATTGGGGCACTGGCTATGGAATCCCTTTTTAATGGAATCATATTAGCTAATGTACTGCCTGTCCACACTCAAATGCAGAGCGCTTCACACAAGCCCATATTGGAGTAACTGATAATGTCATAAGGAAAAAAAAAGCAAAAACACAGATCTGTGAAACCAGAGAGGAATGGCAAAGACAGAACTATGCTGCAATCTGCAACCTGCATTTCTGTATTGCAACACACAGGGCCCAAAATAAATGAAGTTACTTGTCCCTGTAACACACAAATGCTATTTCTTTCCTTGCTCTGTTGAGGCCTTCCCTCCCACCACCCCAGGAGCTGCATTCATTTCTGGAATGTAATTATTCACATCTGTACAAGCTGTTGTGAGATATTACCAACTGAAAAAGGTAGCCAGAACATAAAAATTTGCCCATCATCTTATACCTGCACTCAAAAAGAGCATATCCCTGAATGAATGTGGGTTTGGCAAATGTTCCTCTTCAACTTTGTCTTCTTTGCTTGAACAGATTTGGAGACTGGTTCTACCATTTATAGAATGGATTTTTTTCCTGAAAGTATTCTCCTGGGTTTGGCTAGGAAAGTGTTTTTTGCAGTCTGCTTGATTGGTCTTCTTTGTGGAACAATTTCAGAGGCCTGGCTTTGGACACCGTTTGCAATGGGTTTATATTAGAAGGTCGTGTCTTGTTACAGAGCCATTATTGCCTCTCCCCCTTAGGACCATTGCACGCCTGTGACTTTACCCTTCACAAGTAGGTTATGAAACATCTTTTTGACATCCATGCAGGAAGGCAGGAGTGTGTTGCACTAACTCCTTTGACAGAAAGCAGCAGTGAACTGGAACGGGGGGAAAGGCACAGCAGAAATTCCACCTTCAATAGATTTGTTCGTTCTCATCAATTTACTTAGAGAGGAAAAGATGGAGTCTGATGTTTTGGCTGTAATGCATGAGGCCTTCAGAAGACTGGATACCCCATTATGATACTGGCTTTCTGGAGTCGTCTGGAGAAGACAAGGGGTCTGGAAGTTGAGGTTATTAGAGATAAGAAGATTGCTCATATTAACTGTGTCTATAATATTGCTAGGTCCAGCACACTGCACCCATGCTGTTCCTTATAGCAGCTTATTTTCAGCCTGAGTTCATGCTGCCTGCAAACCCTGCCTGTCCTTGAGTCAACTGTACTGTGTAGAAAAAAACTGACAGTTGCAGTTATCTCACTGGCAAGCTGCATGATAGTGTTAAAAACATCGAGGCTGGATAGAGCCTTCCCAGTCAAAAGCATTTTTGCTTTTCTGCAACTGATGTTCCTCAGACTTTCATTGAACTCAAATATTATTGAAATCTGTAAACAATTTTTTTCACCAACAATGAAAGTTCTTAAGTCTGTTGTCTCATTAGTTTGCACGTTAAATTCTGCGAAGACCATATATTCATGGTGAGCTACGTACACGGTGACAGACAAGCAGGAGAGTAAGCTGGGTCTTCCATGCTCATCCCTCAGCTCTAGTCATTAACATGCTTGCTCTGCTTACTGCTACACTGATAATAGATTTTTTTTCTTCTTTTCCTTTAACAACAGAGGATTTGTGAATTAAACACACGCTTATAGCCCTAGCAAGGTCATACCACAGTTGCTTTTGAGAGAAACTCACGGCTGATCAGTCTGACCCTCCACTGCGCCAGTTACTAACACACACTTTTACAGAACACAGTCATTTCGAGGCCATGTCAGGAGACAAAAGAGCTGTGTGACTTCAAGATTAAGATGAAGCTTTCAAGTAGGTATGTCAGCATGTGACCAAGTGTCTATTGTGAATGATTTAGCCTAAGGGTACCCTGGGGTGGAGGTTCCTTTTATAGACCACAAGAAAATAAATGTATTGGTCTTCCAAAAGAACCTTGTGCAAAACCCTGTGGGACACTGCCCAGCCAGGACATCTTGGAGTATCGCTCAAGTCAGCGCTCAAGATACCCTCATTCATATAATGCTGGTAGTGCTACAGATGTGCAGCTTGATAATACTTGCAGTAATCTCTGACCTACAACGTATGTCTCTACCTAGATTTTGCATCACCATTAACATTTTTCATACATTTTGCTTTACCTGCCTCTCTGTGTTAATCTATTTTTATGTCTTCATAAGTCAAACAACACAGCTCATCGCTATGATTATACTGAAATAAAGCCCTGTTTTGTTTTTTTTTTTATCGCAGCTGCTTTGCTTGCCCTCCACCTCTGTTTCTCAGCAGGTTCTCAGACGCCTTGTTAGGACTTTCAAAGCCTCTCAGCATACTCTGAGAAGAATGCATCTGTCCTGAGGCTACAAGAAAGTAACTCTGCAATAATATAATTTATGAAACTCCAAGTTCAGCATTCTTTTTTTCCTTTCTATGCAAAGCTAGACAGGAATGAGGGCTGCTGAATTAACCTGGAAGTTTATACCTCACATTACTTATAATCTGAACTATACCTGCTTCTCAATACTTCACATTGACTTATCTTTTCAGGGCTAGATCCTCACCTGGTATTTTCCCCACAGGTTAACCATTCCAGTGAGGCTGGCTGGATGTAAATCAGTGAAAACTCCTCCTTTTCTTTCTAAACACAAAAAAGTGCGAATTTCTGTATCTGATTTTTTCTTTGAAATTTGTTTCCCCAATCCTTTATATAGTCATTACAGATGTTAAGAAGCCTGTTTTGGAAATGATTAATGCTATTAATATTTTTCTAATTCAATAAACCCTCTCATCTTTGAACTCCTTGCAATATTTTTCTGCTTTCTTCAGCTTTCCACTGATTCAAACATATGACAAATGCGAGTCTTCGTTTCAGTTTCCTATTATTTCTCATGTCTGATCAAATAAATTAACAGACTTTCATTTCTTTCCCAGGAGTGATGCCCATATGTTGAAGGCAGCATAAAAATATTACCTGTTCAAACAGGAGGAAAAAAAAGATAAAAGTTATCGTTTATTCGCTTTTGTTCTGTGCAAACCAGAGATGCTGATCCTATTCCTTTCACCTTGACAGTGCCCACTATGTTTAATGGTAAATATTGCAAGATTTGCAGAACACCCATCAATCTGCTTTAACTGCACCGTATTATAATGTCCCTCTACAATCTCTTCATCCAGTAGCAGTTATTTTAATCACACCACAGTTCTTCAGCCATTGGGAAAGAATCAGGTGTCCTGTCTTAATGTACATGCTCCCCAGTCACATGGCACCAGGCTGGCAGAGCAGCATGCTGCTAATGCAGTTTTCTCTGTTTGGACAGTTAAAGATACATCTCCAGGCCAATTTGTACCTGTGTATTGTTGACAGACAGCGTGCCGCAGGCAAAGAGATACTGCAGGAAATAGATTCTTGTTTAACCGTGTTTAATTTTGTTGTCTGGATCTCCATCATACATCTTTCCATTTCTCTGCCCACCCAAATTGCTAATGTGAAACAAAGCTACTTCCGCCACTGCCGCTCCTAACTGATATGTGATGATGCAATGATTGATCTGCCACTCCAGGAAAAGTGGGTCATGGTACACGTTGTACCACAGCATGCCGAACCAAGCTGTCCGTGCTGACATTGAGGTTTTACAGATTCGTTTTTAGAAGTTCAGACCTGAGGGGACTACTGTGAGTATCCAGCCTGAACACTTCTGGGTTTTGATGGGAGTGCTGCTGTTCTAAAATCTTCCTTGGCAGCTTGTAGAGGTCTGAAGTCACCTGTGCTCCTCAGCAGACAGTATATTCTGCTTACGTACTTTACATCTTACTTGCATGTTGGCTCTGAGGATGAAAAACGTAGAATTCCTCCAATTCCAAGATATGGGGGCAGTTTCAGATTTGTCATTTGCCAGGATAGGAAATCCTAAACTAATGTAAAAATGTATTTTAAATACAAAATGGTGCAATTAACAGCTTTTGCAAAGGATTTTGAATCAGTAGAAAAATACTGATGCAAACTGCTCTTTGAAAAAAAAATGCGTTACTTTTATTCTTCTTTTGTGAGATTGCAGTAATAACATCTCTCATGTAATGAGACCTGTTGAAACTCACTTTAGCATTCCCTCTTACAATAGCTGGGAGCCATCATTTGAACACGTAAGTCTCGGTACTGGAGGAGAACCTGCCCACCTATCTGTGATATTAGATCAGTAAAGTTAGGAATCAGTTGCTGAAAGGGGAACAGCTTGCAGGTTTTTCTGGAGCAGCCCAATAAGTAACTGAGCACAGACGTCACTGCGGAATCCAAAAGGTCAGGGCAGGTGAGGGTTTGTTTTTTGGGTTTCAGAGGAACAAAAAATTCAGGGAAATCTAGGTCTTAAAATTCTGTCTCTGTTTTTGTCAGAGTTGAAAGCAACCTCCAAACCCCACCTGATTTAATGAACAACAAGTTGGACAAGAACTTTCTTCAGGGCCTATAAATTTTTTGCTTTGTTTTAGATAAATCGTTACGCAAGCTCCTTCTCCGCTCTTTGCACACCCCAAAGGGTGGTGCCCTCAAGGGCAGAGAACATCTAATCAGATCGTTAAATCCTTATACTGGTAAAATCCCTATTGGGATAAACAGTTTTGCCGAGTAAGGACTGCACTTTTAACTTCCAGCTGTAATTTTTGGCAAGCACAACCTCAGATGTGGAGAGAAAGCCCAAGGAAAGCCTATAAAAACGCCATGCCTCCTAATCTGGGGCCCTTTAGCTGCAGCTTAACCCACTGATGGGCACCCTGTGCTGCCTGGGGTGGACCTGGATGGACACAAAGCCGCAGCCTCTTCCAGGGAAGTCAGAGCCCAGCAGGGGTAAGTACCCAAGCCCTGAGGGCTCTGCTCTGGTGATCCCTAAGCTGAGGCAGGGGAGAGCAAATCACTGCCATTCCACTGGATAAATATGATTTCTTCTGAATTTTCCTACTCTGTTCCTCCTCCTGCTGCCAGTCTCCTCTCCTCTGGCAACACCACAGATGTGGAAGGTTTGCAGGTAAGCAGAGAGGAGATGGTCACAGCAAATGGCAGAGCCAGAGCTGAGCACAGCACGCACTGATGAACCCCTGCCAAACCCTTTCCCTTCTGAAACAGAATCCCCGTAATGGAAATAATTACCAACAAAACAGACAAAAACTACTCCTGAATGAAATTTAAGCTTCAGCAGACCACAGCACTGCCAGGAAATGCCAAGTACAAGCAACCATCCATTCATCCTGAATTCACACCATTTTCTGTTTCTGTTTCCTGTGCAAAGTTATCAATCACATAGAAACCGCTGTCGGGGGGGGGGGGGGGGGGGGAGGGGGGGTGCGGGGTGTGTGTGTCTGTGGGCCAGGATTTGGATGCAGGGTGCCCCGGGACAGGCTTCACCTGACTCTGCAAAAATATCAGATAACTATCGCATTTTGAGGGAGCCCTCTGGAAATACGTAGCCTAAAGCACAATACTGGGGGAAAACGCAGTGATTTTGTGGGGGAATTCTGGCAAGACCCAGAACGATGCGTACTGCTGGGAGAGAAAAAAAATGATGGGAGTTTGGACAGGGCAGAAGGGGTCTCTGGCAACACCCAGTACAGTATTGGGGGGCTGGGGGGGGGGAAGGAAAAGCTGTGCGATTTTGGGGGGGAAACGTCTGGCAATACCCAAAACGACACATAGCACCGGGGAAGAAAAAAAGCCGTATGATTTTGGTGAGTTTCTGGCAATATCCAGCACAGCGTTAAACAACCAAAAAAAAGCTGTACGGTTTTGTGGGGGACCTCTGGCCATACGCAGTACGAGGCACGAAGGGGACCTGTATGGTTTCGGGGGAGGGGGATGCCGGACACCTCCGGCAATTCACGGAATGATGCGCACAACTCGGGGGGGTCGCGGGGGGGGGACACGGACACCCACCCCAAGCCCCGGCCCCCTGCAGCACGCACCGAGGGCGGCGGAACGACAGCAAGTCACCCCTGTCAGAGCGCAGACCCGCGGCTGGCCTCGGCCCACCGACACGCCGCTCCGCGGGTGCGAGCACGCGAGTGGGGCCCCCGCGGCGCGCGCGCCCCCGCCCTGCCGCCGCGGCCGCTTTAAGGGCGGCGGGGGCGCGCCGCCGGGGCGCCCGGCGCGCCGCCGCCTCGCCTCGCCTCGCCGCCGCGCCGCGCTCCCTCTCTCTCGCTCTCTCTCTCTCCCTCGCCCCGCTTTAAAGTCTCCGCCAGGATCCGGGCTCGCCCGCCACTTCCTGTACGGCAGGATGGAGCGCGCCGGGGCCCCGGCTGACCGCCGCCCGCCCGCCCGCGCGCGGAGGCGGCTCTGAGCGCCCCGTCCGCGGCATGCCGCGCGCCCCGCCGCCCGCCTGAGCCGCGCCGCCCCGCGCCCCGCCGCGCAGAGCGGGGGGTCCCCGCGCCCCGCCGCCGCCGCCGTCCTCCCCTGCCCCGCGGCCGGGGGCTTTGCTTCCCCGCTGAGGCAGCGAGCAGCAGCCGCCCCCCGCTTTCGCCCGCAGGAAGAGGGGTGCGGGGAGAAACTTATTTTCAACAAGTTTTGGCTTTTCTTTTCCTCCCCCCCCCCCCCCCCCCCTCCCCGGTGTGTGAATTATTTTAGCCCCTCTCCCCTTTCGATGTGCGGCTTTGGACATGCGGAGGCTACTGCAACCGTGTTGGTGGATCTTTTTCTTGAAAATCACCAGCTCCGTGCTCCATGATGTGGTGTGCTTCCCCGGTGAGTGAGCGCGGCCGTTGGGGGGGGGGGGGGGGTCCCGGTGCCTCCGCCACGCGTGTCCGCGACCCCCGGGGGGTGCCGGCGGGGTGCCCCGTGAGTGCGGAGGATGCGCCGGTGGCTGCGGGGAGGGCCCTTTGCTCCCCGACGCTGGGCTTCCCCCAGCCCCGCAGCACCCTCCCGGCTGCGGGCAGCGCTGCCCGCGAGTGGGGCCGTGCGCGGTGCATGGGCTCGGCTCCGCGCTCCCGGCGCGGTGTCCCCTCTCCTCGGTGCATTGCAGCCCCCGACGCCGTGGGGGGGGATCCGGATGGGTGGGGGGGGTGTCCTTGTGCGCTGCCCTTCTTTCGTGGGGCTGCCGGCGGGGCTCCCTTTGTGCTGCGGGACTGCCGCCCGCCGCCCCGCAGGGAGCGTAACTCCGCGCTCCTATCCCACGTTGCAACCCCCCCGTCCCCCACCAAAAACTTAGTTGTGCGCGGGTCTCTACCCTCCGCACCCCACTCGTGTCCGCGGTGGGTGTCTCGCCGTGCTGGCGCGCTGACCTTGGCAGGGCAGGGGGGTGCGCGGGGCTGCGCGCCCGCTCCGCACCCGGGGCTGGCTCCCCGCACCCGTGGGAGAGGGGTTATGCGGTCGGGGGGCTACTGTGCTTTCCACCCCCCGCCCCCCCCCCTTTCGCACCCCACGGTGTGTGCCTGTGCATCGCTTCTCGTCCTCTACCGAAACGCAGGGGCCAGGTGGGCGCTCGCTTCTCGCCCTGCGGCGCGACCCCGTATTCCCCCCCCTTCCGCCGTGTCCCCCCCGGCCCGGGGGAACTTGCAGCGCCCGCGCGGGGCTCCGGCTCCCGCCGCCTCCGCTGTGCCCCCGGCCGCCCGCCAGGGGCGCTGTCGCGCCGCCGGCGCCCCCGCGGGGCCGCGCGCACCCCCCCCCGGCGCGCAGCCCCCCCGGCAGCTCTGAGGCGCGGTGGGCTTTGCCCCTGTTGTTGGTGTTGTTCCGTCCCTGTCCCCCCCCACCTGCGGCCGAAAGGATGTTCCTGAAAACGGCTCCGCACCCCCAAAAGTGGTGCCTTCATTTTTATTTTCTCTCCTGGGCGTCCCCCTTCGCCCCTTCGTGGCAGCGGAGGGGCGCGAGCTGGGGTGGGTGTGGGTGTGGTGTGCGGGGGCCGCGGGCAGGGCGGGCCCCGCGACGCCTCCGGTCGCTTCCGCGGCTCCCGGTGCAGCCCGGGTCGTCGGCTGCGTCCAGGTGGGCAAGTGTGAAAAGAAAGGAGTAAATTCTGGAGGCTTTATGGGAACTTCCACTTCTGTTTCTTTTTATTTTCTTTTTTTTTTTCCTAAAATACACTTTTATTTTAAGCCCAAAGACCGAGATAAGCAGGTAGACCCACCGTATCCCAGTCCTTCCAGCAGCTTCTCACATGTAAAATGATTTGGAGCAAAAAGAAAATAAGTTGGAGAGAGGGTTAATACCTCTGCAGCTGTTGAAGAAACATTTATCTTCTTTGTATTGATTTCTTCTCAATTTCAGCCCTCAGAGTGAAGCCTTTTTCTCTGGTTCTGATATATATTGTACAGTAATTACATCTAGAAGGCAGGCTCCAGGAATGCTTCAGGAAAACAAGCTGTGATGTAGGTTTAATATGACAGCATTATACGACTTGCTGATTTAGATCAGTGGTGTTTGAACCAGATAGTATTTGCATTCTGGTTTGAATATAAAGATGAATGCGAGCAGAGAGTAGTAGTAGATCCATGGACATTTGTTGTGTGTAGGTAAGCTCTTCAGCGCTAGAAGCCGTAAAGCAGCCGTGTAAGACTTAGGAATGTTTCAGGGCTGTTGATCGCTAAAGGTTTGCTTGGAAAGCAAACTATTTTCCAGAAGGGCTTTTATGCGTTTAGTTTTCGTACAGAGCTACCATGTTAGACCTCAGTGACTTGCTTACTCTTTCCATGCCTCTTTCTGAAAAGCAGTAATATCTGGTGTGTGAGGGGGTGGTAAGTGAAATGTCATGATAAACGGGAACGCTCCAGACTCTGATCCGGTACATCAGAGATGCCCGAGGCAGGAAAGCTGCAGGGAGGATCTCGGTGGACTGTAACAGGACATTGGTGCTGACAACATCCAATAGCAAATCATCGAAATTTGTGTTGGCGGGGAATCCCAGCCAGATATTAACTGTTTAGTATCTACCGCAAATGTTTCAGTACCTTTTAGTAGCATTTTCTAGAGAGGATTAGAGAATTAAGATATTTGTTACTTTATGTGTTAATTTACAAGCACCTTTCTTCCCTCTACTTCATATCTAGCTCTCTAATTGAGAGGTCACTGTTTATTTTCTCCCCTGCAAATCACTTTACTTTGTGAAGAAACATAAAGGCTATTTTTTCTTTGTTCAGCAACAATAAGTGAACCATGTAGAAAATAAGTCTTTGCAGTATTCCTTTGTTAGGAGGATTGTAATAGGTTTTCACTGTTTAAGTAGGTATTTTTGTTGCTGTTCCTTTGGTTGTAGTAAGAGGAAGGGGTCATTCTTGCACAAAAATATGTGGGTAAGGTTTTGCTCTTTCTGAAGTGTTAAGTTTAGTGCATTTCTCTGTGGGCTTGTCACTGGTAATTGCATTGCTTAATAAATCAAACTAAGACAAGGTAAGAGAGGTTGTTTCCATGGGGTCTGTTTGCTCATTAATCTAAATTCACAGTACCAAAAATCAGTAAGACGTAAATATTAACATTACTATGATATCCTTACTATGGAGTTTCTCAGTGCTTTGCCAAGAGAGGGATAAATAATTTTTTTTGTAGAGGAAAAAGTACACATTTGTGCAGTTCTTAGCTGTTGCTGTGACAATCCTGTCATCTAAGGAGTGATAGTTGTTAGCTTTCTCTTAGGTTAGATGCGTAAATGAAATTCATATTCTTGAGTCTAAATTAGCTCTTTGGTAATGGATCAAATTATTGCTGACCTGGTAACTGTCTGTAAATGGGTTTTGGATTTTGAGTCTTCATAGTTCTGAGATAAGAGTTAATTTTGCATGTCACCGTTTTCTGCTTGGAGGAAAAAAATACACTAGGAGCTTTTCCCTATGAGCTAATGAAATGCTGCTTCAGATATTTTTAAAGGTACAGAGAAGACTGGCTTTGTTTATAAAAGGTTTTACAGCGGAAGGTGCGTTGTGCACGTGGAGAAATACGGAACGTACAGGAGAGGGCCCTCCAAGACTTTGTTTAGTCCTGTGGCTTTTATGAAGATGACACTTCTTACATTTTAATTATCCCTTATTTCCAGTGTCTTTTAAAAATATACTTTATGTTACGGGAAGTTGCTAATGGAGTCCTTGCAGATAAAGAATGTCAAGTGAGCCCTCCCAGGCTGTAAGAGCTGAGCTTGCTGGTACGCTTCTGGGGGGGAAAGCTCAAAGGAGAGCTTTGCTGTGCATTAGCAGGTTTGCAGGAGCTGGTTCGTGGTTAACAGAACCTGGACACGGCTTTCAAAAGTATTCAGGTAGTCACAGGAGCCGTCTGCACTAACAGCTGGAGTAAGAGGCTTCCTAAGTTAGGGAGGGAGAAAGAGGCATCATGGAAGGAAGGTATTTCAATATATTCAAAAAAGAAAAGAACACAATTTGAGGGTAACTGGAATTCTCTCAGTCATATTGGGGTGTTTGTGGTATCTACAAAGCCTGTATTCAGGCTGGGGACATTGCTCTGCTTAGAAGAGCGAGCAGGATTTTTGCCTACGTGCACGAGTTAGAATTTCTGTTACTACTCTTCTCATTCCCTGTCTCCTCTCCGTGTTGTCTAGGAAATGGGGATGAAAGGGGTTTTGATCCTGTTCAGAAAATGGATGTCTTGGTCAGAGCAGTGAGGAACTTCTGCGGGTCTAGCACAGAAATATCATTCACCTGTCCCCTCTTGCATCCGCGCTGGGAACCTCTGCTGAACAAAAAGGTCCTGCTTGGTACCATAAAAAACATCAAGAAACAACCTATTGATTTCAGTAGGGTGATGGTTTCACTCCCGGTTTCTGGGTCTTTGCATGGAAAAGTGTTGTCTGAAGTTCTGTATGTGCACCAAGTTAAAGCTGTACTGTTATCAAGTTGTGCAAGTTTAATAGTTGGGGTTTGTTTCCAGTTAAAGAAAAGACAGATAACAGTGAGGACTATCCATCTTACGATCAGTGCTCAAGGACTGACGTACTTGGAGTTTTCTGAAATAAAATGTTACTAACGTTGACTCTAATTTCAATGTTGAAGTTTCGTAGTTAAATTAAAGAAATTACTTCAAACTGTTAATCTCAACTGTCATTGGAAAAAATGCTAATCATTTGGTTGCTGCTATTTAGCAGCCAGATGAACATGTGGCATGATGTGCTCTGAAGCCTAAGGGTATAGTAATGACACTGCACTTTAGCTAATATATAACTTTAATCTGAGAAATTATGAAAAAATTACACTAATATCTGTTTGCATAAGTTACTGTGCTTCCATTTTTAAAGATGAGAATTGCTCCTGTGTGTTGATGAAATTGTGATTATTTATATTTACATGCCATCCTACTTAAAGTTTAATTCTAAACATTTTTGAAGTATCTTAGGAAGTGGAATTTTGTCAGACAAATATTCTTAAAAGATACGGAGTCATCTGAGGATGCGCCAAAACCCCACCAAATGGGTTAATTTAGGGTTTGATATATCCATTCTGGGGACTACTTGCTAAAAAATATCTTTACAATTTTTTCTCTTCTTGGTGAGGTAAACTCCCGTCAATGTTTCTTCCAAGTGAAAATTGCGGACCTGCATCTTCTTGCACTGGGTTGACAGGAATGTGACTGCATCGATTGCCAGAGTTACTCCCAGGAAGAATTGGCCTGTATCGGCTTTGTAGGGACATGCAGGGGTTGCAAGCAAAACAAGGGAGGAAGAGATAAATTAGTCCGTGCTTTCATACTAAATGAAGGAACCTGGCACATGGCCAACTGGAGATGCCCAACTAGATAACTTTTGATGAAAACAAGTAGTTTTTACATTTGTATGTCAATAAACCTTTAGGGAAAAAAAATCACAAAAAAATGACCCTTGGTTGCGTTAATTTTTCCATTACTCAGTATCTTGTGGTGGTGCTGATGATCATGTTATCTGTGTTGTAGGCTACAGATAATCTATCTGCATGACTTGCCCCAGGGGAAGTCAAACTGGCTGCTTTCATTTAATGCTGCTAACATGGGGCATGGCTCTCCAAAGTGATCTTGCCCCACTTCAGTGAGGACAGGTGTAGCCTCGGGTGAATCGGGGCTCCACTGGTTGTGTCTTCAAATGCTTGCCTTGCAATGTACGGTCGTCTTGTTGAGGCACAGCTGCCAGGATGCAGTGGATTCCTGGTTTGTGCCTTGAGCTGTCACATATTTGCAGCCTAAGCTGAGGCTCTTCCCACCCAGAAAGTGAACAGATGAGTGAGGGTGCAGATTTCAAGCACAGCAGTGAAGATACTGAAATACTCCATGGGCATTGCTCTTGTTTTCGTTTTCCCTGATTGCTAGCAGTATTAGTGGGAAGCTGAAAGAAATGGTGGTGAATAAACTCCTTAGCTGCCTGGAGGAGGAGGGAGGACACAGGGCAGTAAGGAAACTCAGAAGTTTGTGCAGTCATTATTAGATATGTTTTTATTACACTGAATGGGCTCACCTTACAGCAATTTGAATTAGTTTTCAAGTGAACTATGGTTAAAGTAAAATCATTTAGTACATGGCCTTGTTTTTTTAATGTGGTTTTATTATGCATCTCCAAGTTTGCTTGGGAGTTGAAGTACTAGCGTTCTTAATTATCAAGTCATTTGAATAATGATGAACCATTTTCTAGAACTTAAAACTTGACCGCATCGTGCACCTGCCAACAGTACTGACACATAAAATCTCAATTGATGTGGGTGTTGCAGTTTTTCTATGCATAAAAGCTGCAGTGATGCCTGAATGTGTTTATCCTGTGCCAGTGCCTGCTTTGAGGAACTTTGCATTCATAGCATGGAGGCCTTTCTAAAGAAAATCGAGGTGTTTTGAGACTTGGATGCTTAGCTTAGGAAAGCTGCTTTGAAAAATCCTTTTCTCTGCTTGCAGATATGTAATGAATGAGACCTTGAGCCCTGAAGAGCTGCATTGGTATTTAGGAGCAAAATGTGGGATGTTATTTGGTCTTGTGGCAGCTGTTTTGTTCTCTTTTTGAAATAAAATGTGCCCGTCTCCCTGACACAGTGCTGTTCAAGTTCTGCTGTTGTGAGTCGGTTTATTCTGCTGACAGTAAAGAAAAGCTATCTGATAATTCCTTGCAGGCAAAGCGGATAGTTGTTCAGTTTTCCCACACTTCACCCTTTCCATCTTCTGTCCCTGTAGGAGGCTTGTAGGAGATGTAGAAAATGCTGTAATACATGAGTTAGTCAAAGCAGTGCCTTGCCCTTTCCTTGCTCCTATAAAACCATCTACAATCTTGATATTGTTTTTTAGCAGTCTGAAGTCTTCAACCTGGAGTTCCTTGGTCAGTCTGTCAGACTGGTTGGAAAGCAGTGTTAGTTGTCCCAGAGTGGAAGAGGACTTCACCATAACAAGTGGTGAGCACTGGATAAGTAGAGTATGAAGGTCGAATCACTTGTGCCAACGCACTGAATAAGCCATTTTTCTACTGTCGAGGTAAATAGAAACCGTTCTGTCCTGACTGTTGCTGATCCTAAGCAGTAAGCAAGTTACTTTCTTTGAGCCTCTTTCCATTGCTTTAAAACAAGGATGTCTGTGAAGTAACCCTTGCACCACTGAGGACAAGAGCCCGCCTTTGTGTCAATTTGGTGTGCTCTCCTGTTAAATCTCTTTATGTCTGTTTATATCAGCCTCAGTTTCATGAGCCCCAGCATGAGACTCTTGTGTCTGTGCCCCCACCCCATAGACTCCAAGCTGAGACAAGAAAGATACCTAGTAGCTTTCAAATAATGATATGCATTGCTATCATGAGTGAATTTAGGGATTAAATTTTCGATAGACTTTAATTGGTATTTAGATTCTTAAGGTGCTTTCAGACTTCTGGAGGTTATGGTATAGATTTACTGCAATCAAAGAAGAAGTGGGGGTTTGTGCAACACGACTGTCTGGTCAACATTGCATCCCTTTAGTAGGTAGGCAGAGAGAACCAGTTGAATGATTCTTGCTGGCCTCCATGCTACTTGCATCTAGCTTACTAATTATTCTTATAGCACAGTAGCATGTGTATTTTGTATTTAAATCCATGCTTAAAATACAACTAAAATTTGCCTGTTGACAGCAGTTGCATCATATTTTAATTGGTGAGAACTGCTAATGGAGTGTTCAGGTTCTAAAATTAGTTGTTTATTTTTCCTTTCTTCTTTGCCCAAGGGTTTTGCATCAGATTATATGGCTTCTGTATAACTGTTTGTGTTCCAAAGCAACACCTTGGTGCAGTTTTAGTTATTTAAGAAAGTGTTAGAAGTACAGGCTCAGTGACAGCAGTTTCAGAAACTGTGACTTTTTAAATTGTTTCTTACTACATTGTTTATGCATTGTAAAGTGCTTCTCTTTTGTTTACTGTGAATTAATTCATTGTTATCTTTGAAAACCTGGGGCACAAAATGTGCAAGTTTATAATGTTTTGTCTTGGCATAATGGTAAGTCCTCAGCTGCTGCAAATTGTCATAGCAAAATTGATGCTACTGTTTCTGTGGCAGCTTTTGTCAGGTGAGGATTTGCACCATAGCCCTCATCACAACATTATTCTGAGAAATGACTGGGCATGTTATTTTCAGTATTTCCATGGGCTGGCTCTGTGTCAAAGGTGCACAGTTTTGATAATGTCCTCATGCTTCTTGCAGGGTTTTTATTTTACTGTGTGGTGAAATGCAAACGCACCTCTTTGTATGATTCTGCTTGCTGTGAAGCAGAGTTGTCCAGTCCCTCCATTAAAATTCTGGCTTTTTGGAGGATGCTTGTCATGCATATCAGTCCTTGGAATTGTTCTGTTGCATTATACCTAGTTTTTTGGCCAAAGCTGTGGCAGTTGCAAAGGTATTTGTGAGATTTTCTGTCAACAACAGGTGTTTTTTTTAAAATCAATTATGTGTTTTCCCATTTTGAATCAATACCCAACTTTTCCTTGAATAGTTACCAAAATAAATAAGCCACCAAAAACATGGTGGTTTGAATTATTTACTGTAGCTGTGAAGCTCAAACTGCAAATATACAGCCACTTTAACAACTGTCTTGTATGTTTCACTTTTCCCTGTTAAAGAGGCCTCTAATACTTTGTTACCATGAAAGTACTTAAACTTTGCAGTAAAAACATGGCCCAATGTCCTGCTTAACTCGGTGACCTGAACTCCACAAGCCCTCTGCTGTCAGATTTTATCCAGTCCTCAATAGGAATCTTTTTTTGCCTTTTCTCCAATTTTTTTTCCAAATTATTTTTAGTAAGGTGCACACCAGAACTGGACACTGGTCTTACTCATATCGCATATGTGTGATGCTATTGCCCTTTCTGTTTGTCCAAGGATTTTCAGTGGCCTTTTTTTCTGCCACAGCAAGAAAGCTCATGTTGATTGTTTGCCTAGTATGACTTCTAGATTGTTATTGGATTCAGTGCTGAACCAAATAGTCTGCTGTTCAGTGGATGTGGCCTGGATCACTAATTCTTAGTGGTTTAACTTTATTTAAAAAAAAAAAAATCTTTGAATAGTTCTCTGTGTTTTTTTTTTTTATATGATGAATACTGCTATAATGGCAATTTTAGCAATGGAAACGAAGGCAGTCGTAGTGTCTTTTTAAGGGAGTAGTGGTCAGTGCATCCTGTTATAGTCCAGTTGCCTGTTGTGGAGTTATCTAAAATGGATATCTTAGGGTTTGACTTTTGTTAAGTGTTGTAAACTGAAAGCTTCACACAGCTTTAGAACATGACTGACCTTCTGGTCACAGTTTTTGTCCTTGTGTGGTAACACTGATGTGGCCAACAGTTGAGCATCATTAGAAACTTGGAATGGGAATTGCAGTTTGGATGTAACCCCAAGGAAGCAATAGGTTTCTTAGGAATTTTTCCCCCCATCACCCCATTACTGTACTCCTGCTGCTGTTTTTGGTAGACAGTGTTTCTTGTAGTGTTGCCATTTTCTTGTGCTGCTGAATGCAGGTGGGAGAACTGGATGCTGAGCTAGTTGCAAGACTTTAGAAGATATCCTCTGTTACTATGGCCCTGCTTCCATTAGGGTGACCTCTCTTGAATGCTTTTAGCTTTCCACCTTGATTGTCTTTGTATTGGGCAAACTTTCACCATGCATCAAATGAGGAAAAACAATCCCTTCTCCCCCAGCTAATATTATCCTGTCTGGGAAGAGGCTGGTGTCTGTGAAGGTAGATGAGAAGGTGCAGAGATCCTTATGACTGAAGTAGAAAGGGAGTCCAGTCTTCCAAATATGAGAGCCTTCACCAAAAGCCACTGAGAAGACCTGATCCATACCTATCAGCTAATATTGGATCAAGTTCTGGCATGGTGAAAGGATTATGAACTTAATTGTGGTTGATTTGATACTGATACTCCTCATGTGCTTCAGGAGGACAGAATGCAGTACAAGCCTGGCAGTGCCTGCTGCCTGAAGAGCGGAGGGGAGTGACCAGTCAATTTGCCAGGAAGGTTTTAACTGGCCTTTAGAGTGATGGACCAGGTGGCTGTCACCAAAAGTCTCTTCCAGTGTTGCTCCATGCTGCTTGTACTTGTACTGTGCACCCTAAGCCCCTGCTTGCCCCTGCTCTATGTCTGTGCCTGCCCTGGAGACTGGAGGAGTGAAGCGAATCTGCTGCTGCCACAGCCTGCAGGAGGCTCGTGGTCCAGGAGCCTCTGCTGTGCACGGAAGGGGAGCATGATGCCCAGTGTTATTACTTGCTAGAGTGTAAAACCTGCAAGTAATGGTAGTACAAATGTATTTCAATTTGTAACCTGGCCTTCTGTATCAAGATTGGACTGCTTCTATTCTGTTGCACATGTGCATCACTTGGGGAAACATGCTGATAGTACTTAACATTTAATTGCTTCTCTTGATTTTATTTGTAAATTAGAATCTAGAGGATCTGTAAGAAAAAACACAGTAGAGCTTAATTGGACAACATTTTAGAGTAACTGGAAAAAAAAAAGATGTGTAGCTTTCCAGCTTTTGGAGCTGAGACAAATGCAAACTTACTTATTGATCCATACATATGATATCATATTTTAACTACTGTCTAAACTGGAGGTCATCTCTATACTAGGTGGCTGAAGAATCTTTCTATCTTATCACATCTTGTACTCATTTATAGTTGTTTCCATTTCTGGCTTTGTCAGAGAGACAGCTAGTGTTTCAACCTAAATTAAAATCAATAAGAAGCAATTTCGTTTGTTTTTTAACTACTAGAGCAGGCTTTTTTTTTTAGTAAACCTCTGTATGTTCAGCTAAGTCACTTGGTTCTTTCCATCAAGATAATTGTCAGACCTCATTAATTGCTTATTTTTGCATAAGTAGGAATGGAATTTATTTTCCAGTGTTCCTAACGAAATGTCACATATGAATTAAAAATAAACATTTATTTTAAATCATCACTGAGAAATAAATGCAGTAAAGAATACTTGGCAGTTAGAAGTAGTTGAAAAACATCTTGAGGGGAAGCATATGCTTGGGGGCTGTGGTGAATGCTGTTGACCCAGGAGTCCTGCACTGGCAGGGTAGCACAGGCTTCCCCTAGCACATTTGGGCAACGTTCGGCAGGGATGACTTCCAGTGGAGAAAGCAGAGTCTGGGTGTCTATGCCTTTGGTCCTTGGCTTGGATATTTCTGCATCATACCAGTTCGTGTAAGAAGCTGTTGTCATGTTGTCAGCTGGCTTTTACCAAGCGGCCAGCAGATTGCCAGCAATAACAATTAACCTGGGTCAAATTCAACATGGAATTCAGGCTGAAGCGGTGTTGGTGCTTCCTACATAAAGCAGTGGTGAACCATAACATAATATTAGAGTAAATATCTGAAGGTATTGCTGAGATGAAGTGTCTGAAATAGGATGTGTTGCTGCTCTGGTGAGTTGATCACGGAGTGCAGGAAATCATCCTCTCCAGTGTGCAGTACAGGCTGCCCAAACAGAGACGGATGCGTTGCTGTGTATTGGTTGTCCTCTATGTTTACAAAGTTTGTGAAGGTTCAGTTTTCACTGGCAAAGGCTTCCTGTCACTGATGTACGTGTCCAGTTGGAAGAATTAGTTTGTGTCTTCAGAAACAGTGTTTCCAGAAAGGGTAGACCTGATGCTGTGGTGGAGAACCTGACCCTTGTGTGGGAGCTTTTTATAAGGTGTTTGCTCTGCCTCTTCTGCCTGAAGTGAAGTTTGGCATGTAGCAGTACTGGGCTGGTGTCTATATGAGCATTTGTATTCTTCTGCGTCTAGTTTTGAGTTGTGCAAGGTGAAACTTTAGTGCCTGGAAAAGTCAATGCCAATATTTTTCTCAAGTGGTTCCTTGGGTTGCTGTGGTCTTGCCCAGTGCTTGTCTTAATTTCAGAAATGTTTAAGAATTCCTGGAATTATTAATTTGAATATAAAAGAACCTTTTGGATGGTCTAAATCTCATTTTGTGTTTAATTTTCCTTTGAAGATCCAGAGTATTATGAGCTACCTGTTACTTTAGCCTCTTGGGTTCAGTTTTCTCTCACCTTTTCTTTTGCTTCCAGTTGCTTTGATTCAGGTATGTTAATAAGTTAAGAAAGAGGGCAAACCAAGGGCAAGAAGAGGCAGATCTGGCTACCCTGGTAATCAAAACTAGAGTCTGTTCCCTTAAGTAAACTGCTAAAGCAGTGTTTTGTAAGAACAAAACATAATTAGTAACTAGATTACACTGATGAAGAGCACATTTCCTTTATCCTTGAAGGCAGCTTAAGAGTTGGGCATGAATTGCTTGCATTTGGTATCAAAACAGCAAACCATTTCTTTTTAACTAAGCACTTAAAACCACAAAGAAATTCATGTGCCAAGAAGCCACCTGTGTTTAAAGATATGTGAGCAGAGCTGGTACACAGCGTTCAGGAATGTAAGGCGAAAGTGACTTGTCCACATGCTGGTGACATCTATCGTAAGTGAATCCCAAGCCAGAGCTCCATCCAAGGAGCAATATATTGCAGCACAAACAGATTCCCTGTCAAAGAGGTAATTAATAGCTCAAGTCAAACACTATCTGCAGGTACTGCTTTTTCTATTTCATGTTGTTAAGCAGTGTGACCTTTTCTCTTTCAACAATTAGCTTTCAAGGTGAAAACCAACTTAGGAAGAATATTGACTGGTTTTTTTTTTTCATTGGATCTGAGGAGCCTTATAGTTTCGCAGTAGTCTTGATTACACCTTCACGCTTTACAGTTTTGATTGCTATCTTGATCAATGGCTCTTCGTTTCTGTAGTTTGAGATTGCATTCCCCTGTTTGCTTCTGTATTTGGGAGACGTCACCAGGCATTTTGGGTGCAGACTGTGTCTGCAGAGCCAGACAAGGCTTGTAAGATGCATACTGTCACCGGGTAACAACTCTAACTTGTCTCATTTGCACTCTATTAGCAACAAGTTCACTTGCTAAATAATTCTGTTTTGATCTTCAGTTTTTAATTTACCTGACAGTTGTGCTTTCTGTTGAACTGAGGCTCTGAGCACCCATTGTAAGAAAAGCAGCGCTCTCTTTCTTTGCAGAATTGGGTATTTCTAAAAGATAGACACTGAACATGAGAGGCAAGGCTTCCAGTCTGATTTGTGTTTTTGCTTCTATTTGTGAAATATAGGCCATCCTGGAGTTTGCTACGTTTGATTGCATTCCTTGGAAGTAATGTTGAAGCACACGGGCCTTATTCAGAGCCTTCTTTCTTGATGAGCTGGAAATAAAACAGATGGTTTGGTGAACGCCATTTCTGTTCTCACTGACTGTCTTTGAGTCATACAATACTGAGCAAAATAAAGGATCAAAGCGAGTAGCACTGTCCTGTCTGCCCTGGAAAGCCAAGGAATTGCTCAGTGCTTCCCTTGGTGCCTTTCAGTGACTTCTGCTGTGATCAATACAAGCAGCATCAACAAAAATTGGACCCTTCTGCTAGCCCTCATGCTTGCAAGTAAAGTGGAGAAAGCTCATTTTGTTTTCTGCTGAAGCCGTTGCTGTCCTCACACATGTGCTATGAGATGCCTGCTTACCTGTGTGTTTTATGTCACTCTGCTGTCCTGCCTTCCAGGATGACTCCTCAGTGATGCAAAGCTGGTTGAGAAGGAGCTAATGCTGTGGTTTTGTGTATATCCAAAACCTCCAGAGACCTTTCAGCTGGACTGTAAGGATGATATGCCGTTAGTGTTGCAGCCTCCCTCAGAAAGAGCTTAAGAGTTGTCTATTGTTGAGGACTATCAGTACCTTTAGAAAGCTGCTTTGCCATTCCTTTGCTCTTTCGCCTTGACTGTCTTCCGTTGATGAGTTGTTCCAATGGTCACTGGCCTTTGCAGTTACTCTGGTAGTCTTTGCCACGTGGGTTCCTGAGCCATCTTCCTTCCTGCAAAACCAAAATCCAGCAAGAGCTGCAGTGCTGCCTTCCTGAGCCAATGTATTGTCTCTGCTGTAGGTTGTTGCCTCGCATCTGCATGGATGCTCCCACTTGAACTGGGGGCTCCTTTCTTTGCCCCATCCCTCTCAGGTGTTGCTGGGCCCTTACACTCACGCAGTGCTTGCTGTCCAGGCCTTGTGTGGTCTTCAAGCAGGAATCGCCAGTGCCTGAATACATAAGTTGAGGCTGACTGTGTCATTCATCCCCTCGGTGCTGAGCAGTTGAACAGTCTGCTGGACATCGGGACCTGATTTCTCGGGTATTTTGTATCTCGCCCTTACTGACAAGGAGGATGCTTGGATGCTCTGGGATCAGTCTTCTGCTCTGTCTGGTCTGTTGAGCACTTCTGAGGTGCTATTTAGCATTCAAGTTGCGATGTGTTGCTATATATATATTTATGTATGAATACTACTGCTTTTAAAACCCAGCATAATAGTAATTAAGCTTAGGAATTACATACCTGAATAGGTTTCCACCATTAGTAAAGCAGTTAGTAGGTGGATTAGAACGAATATTCAGCAGATGTTATAGTAGTAGCATAGAACTGACTTCACACTGGGGATTCATAATGTGTCTGAATCCATGCTTACAGACAAAATTGTGAAATGAGATTTTTTGGAAGAATAGTCTTGTCCAAAGAACAGATGAGGCTACTTTATAGGGTAGGAAGCTTCTTTGGTAGGTGATGCTTGAAGTCAGATGGCCTTGTGATTCCTTTGGCTGAAATGTGTTTAGCGAATGATTTTTTGTAAACTTTGAAGCCAGAGTTGTATGTATGCATATAAAAACTTATAGCACCTGTTCATTTTGCGCTAGAGTTGAAGCGGCTTGGAGAAAGGCTGTATTGTATAGCAACAGGTAATTAGTTACACAGGACTGTTGGTTTTGGTCTGCAAAAAACCTTCCCTGCTGAGTTCAGTGGAGATTTCCACCTGGAGTGTGATGGTGCAGCATCAGATGCAATCTGACTAGTGAGTGATTTATTGCAATGTTAACAAGAAAAAAACTATCAGGATACATTGATAGAGGACAATGATGCTTCATTGCAGTTTCTTCCCTGAAAAGCTACAGTGGCATTGATGTTTTATTGTGTACATGTTGCTTCATCAGTTTGGGCAGTTTGTGTCATGGAGGGGAAATGTGTGGAGATTGGAGAAAAAAAAAGATGTCTATAGGCATTAATGTTTGAAAACTAACAATGAGGAAAACCAGTGAAGAAGTAAACCATTTGTACAATCATGTTCATAGTCAGATTGCTTCCTTTTCCTGTCTGTGCTCAGTTTTACCAACTATATATTTTCTTTAGTGCTTCAAGAAAAAGACTGAAAAAGCAAGAGAAACAGTGGCAACCAAGTCTGTAAAATACATATTGGTGTTCTAAAAATTAGTTTAATTTTAGCATGTATTTTAACAAACTTCAGCTATATTTTTCTTTGACACTTCTTCGCCAGTTCAGCTGTTTTCCATTCCATGCCCGTGATGTTTGTGAAGCCCAGAATTTTCACCGTGCAGCATGTGAGAGTTCTGCAAGTGACAATTACAAGGAGATTGCATGGTATAATATACCAGATCATAGGTGATTTGCCCAAGGCATAAAATAATTCAAATGATCTGATGGTAATTTTGAGGGGGAGGAGAAAACCAACCCTGATTCTGGGGGACTGTGTGTTGTAGAATCTTAAACTTGATAGTTTCTAGTGTCCTAATTTGAACCTTACTTTAAAGAAACTTGGGCCTTTAAGAGCTATGGGGTGTGTTGCCCTGAAAGACCTTGATGTCTCCTGATGTTCCAGTATCCCAGAGAAGGGCACCAATGGGCTAGGCCATAGCTATTTTTGAAATGACAAAGCTGGACAAACATGCTAAAAATACTTGAAGTTGGCTTACGTGTAACTAGCCCTTCTCAGATGACAGTCTGCATTTTCATCACTTCCAGGATGTTGAACCAGGTTGAATTGCTCTAGCTTTCATTACTGGAGTTGGATCCGACAGCTACAGAAAAGCCGAATCGGATACCCTGTCGCCCTTGCAGTGAAGGCCATTGTGAATGCATCGCACCTGTGACTGGCAAAGGAGCCTTTCCTCAGTGTTATCTGAGTTCCTCTGACCTAGAGGACATTACAGCTACACCTTCGCCCTTTGAGCCTTCTATAAGGCTGGCTTCAGGATAAAAGTGGTTTGCTCCTGAGCTTCATAATCATGAAGTCAGTGTTGATACCGAGGTGGTGGAATTTTTCGAAGAGGACAAATAGCAGTGGTCTTTCAATTTCTCTTTAATCAGATAGCTCTCTTCTGAGAGAGGCTAGGAGTGGGTCAACTGATGTGCAGTGGCTGAGACAGATCAAAAATGATATATCCACTAATGACAGAGTGGTTTCTGAAAAAGCAATTCTTTTTGCTGTGTAAAATAAGGGTAATGGTATTGGTATGCTGTTGATCATGCAACAACCATCTTTGCAAGCCTGAGTTTTCATTTAAAAAGGCATCATTGTCTGTTAAGTATTTGGGCATTCGTACTCCCCCTGGGTTGATCAACTATTTGAGGTGAATTATCTCACAGTGCTGTCACAATTAAAGAACGGCATGCTCAGGTGAAAGGGTTTGTCTGTTTCATAGATTGGAGAGATATGCTCAGTGAAAATGAACATCCTCCCAAGGTTAAATTACCTATTTAAAGCTCCTCCAGTTACAATGCTGTATAGAAGGATGTTGTTTTTTTTTATGTGGATAAGAGTTAGCAGAGGACAAATGACATAATTGGAGGGGGAGACAGAGACTTCGGCACGTGCTTACTTGTAAAAGAGTGAGAGGGATAAGGAGAAGACAATGCCAGGGAACTGCCTTCAGGCATCTTCGTCCTTTCTGGTTGTGTTAACCTCAAACAGTCTTTGCAGGTTGGGAAAGAAAGAAAAAAGAGTTAGTATTTGTGTAAAAGCTTCCTGTGACTTCTCCCAGGTGTGCTATGTGGGGCTTGATGACATCTGGCCTTTCTGTAAGCAAAAGTAAAAAAGCAACCCTCATATCAGGATGTATAAATCTACTTTTTCTTCTCATATAGCATAGAATTATGAGCTGGTGAGGTGAACTGATGTATTCCTCTGTGTGCAAGTTATAGCAACTTAAATGAAAATTACACTCATAGCAAGAGAATGCACTCTGTTTAAATTAGATAAGGAGATTATGACAGAAAAAGATCATTGAATAAATGGGGTTTTAAACTAGCCAGTGAAATAAATGTATGACTTCAAACTTTGTCTTGCCAGAATTTATTAGTAAAACACAATGAGGTTTCTGGAATACATTGAAGACCTCTTCCTTTGAAGGTTACAGTGTAATTTGTGTAATTGTGTTTGTATAATTTGACTTCAAGATATGTCCTTGTAATTTGGTAAACTGCAGATCTTGCTCCAGTCTGTTGCATTTTTCTTGTGCCTTGTATTGATGCATCTAATTGCCTCATAAGTATATGCTCAGTATAAAGCCATTGCTCTGCCCTCTGGACCTTGAGAAATTCACCTTCTGGTCTGTAATGATAATCTCGGTATGGATCTTATCAGTGAAGCAGCTGGCCACCTTTGCCTGCTTTCCTTATTAAGTATACGCAGCTAACTGCTGTTCTGAATAACCTCATTTTGCTATCATACATCTGAAGAAAACTTACTGTGTGATGCCTTAATTTTTCTCAGCTGCAGGATGCCCTCTTTTGGCAGGGAAGCCAGAACACAGCAGTCACAGGCATCTTCTTGTTGGGAGCTGGCTGATCCTCACTGAGAAAATCCCCGAGCATTGTATATGTACGGCACGGTTTCAGCTGGTCCTGTACTGAAAGTATATTTCCTGCTGGAATGGGGCAGGAGAGTAGCTTTGGCCAAGGCAGTGATTGATGTTGGTAGGATGAGTATGTAATGATATATATGTTATTCTAATGATGCCCTCTTAGTAAATGGGTTTTAAACACTCGAGTTCTCTCAGTACTAAATGGGTGCTGAAACATCTAGGCAGACTTGGGAAAAAGTTACCATTTCAGTACTGCTTTGTTGCTGAACTCCTTTGAAATCAACAGAAAATGTGGGCAAGCGATTTGTATTCTAAGGCATTAATGCTGTGTGTTGAGTTTGTTCACCTGGAGAATCTGAGATGAGATTGTTCTTGGCGGATGAAGCAGGGAGAAATTTTAAATCTGGGATGAAAGGTCAAAACACTGCAGAGGAAGATAAAAACCAACGTGGTAAGAGATGCCCATGGGAGGGTCAAGCACAGAGAATCACGTTGAGGAGTCGAGTCTCTGGGACTCTAGGTGTAGACAAAACTGGTTTAAAGATGGATTTTTATTGTGTTGCAGTAACTTCTCCATTGGCTTTACACAGCAGGGCCTGAAGAAATGGCGGCTGTTAAAACTATCAGAAATGTAAAGTGTCTTTAAATCTTAGGTTTGCACAGAATTTTTTTAAAGAAATATTTAGGGAAGATACCTCTTCACATATGTATTGATTCTTAAATGAATAGTATGAGACTTGAAAAGAAATGGCACCATTTACAACTTATTTCTATGTCCTTGGATTGAAATATTATGTATAGAGTTCAGAGTAGAAGATGGTGAGTGAAGTTATACAAGCTTAATAAAAATAAACCTACACATGACTTTGCATAAAGCGGGGGAAAAAAATCAAAGGACTAACAAATTTGCATAGATAACATTTGAATTGTTAATTCATATTGCACTTCATTGCAAGGATGTAATTTTTAATTAAGAATAAAATGTGGTAGATATTTTAAATGGGAAATGATTATAATTGCAGATGGAAATTGAGGTAATGAGAACTGGTTTAATTAATTGTTAAAACTTAACATTTTTCTTTTTGAGTTTTTTGTTTATAAGCGTGTGGTCTGTGGACATGACGTGCTTTGTAGATGTGTATATTTAAACATACAATGATTAAGGCATGAAATGTTGGCAGCAAACACAGTTCTAGTCTGAGTTGTATCAGTTACTTGAAAGGGTCAGTGTTGATGGACCTTTGAGCATCTTTGGTAGACAGACTTTGCTGTTTGCAGGATTGGTGTGAAACTGTGGTATAAAACTCTATTCCAAAAATGTCCTTTTTAAAATGTGTATGTCTTTCACTGTGGGTTTCACAGTTGGTAGAGATACTTCACAGGAGAAAAATTAAGTGTTGTTTGTACCAAACGACTGTTGCCTTTAAAGTTCTCCGTTGATGAATATGACAAGACTGTATTGACCTGACTTTAATTCTGCGGGGTTTTGTTGCTCTGGTGTGCTCAGCCCGTGGTTAACTGACATGGCCCTTTAGGAAGCTGTGGGCAGCTCTTTGTACAGTTAAACAGATCCGTGCCTGCAGAGGAGGGAAGGAGAAACTGGGGTGTGCAGCTCCTATTGTCAAAAGCCCGATGTATGTCTGAGAGGGTTCCTCTAGCTCCACAGAGCAGCGTGTCCAGCAAAAGTCTGCCAGGGAAGAAAATGGTAATACTGGGGGGAAAGCAACTCCAGGTCTGTGCGGGAACAGCCCTGCTGTTTTGCTGGGCCCCAAGGGTATTTGGGATGCGGCGTGGGATGCCGGTGCTGTTGGAGAAGGTCCCTTTGGCCCTGTGTGCAGCATCAGTGTATAGGCCCCTATGAGGGCTGTGTATGGGGTTTGAGAGCGGGGAGCTGTGGGGTGCCACATACCTTCTCAGTATGCACTTCATCCTTTGTGAAGGTCTCTTAAGACTTACAACCTTATGTTTAGGGAAATGCAGCATGAAAACCTACAAAACAACCATTCAGGTAGCTATGACAGTTGAGGTAGAGAAAAATATTTGTGTAGACTTCTTGGAAATAGAGGGTTCTTCTGCCATTTGAAAGCTTGGTAAACTTATCTACCAAGCTTAGCGCTGTGTATCCAGAAAGGATTTTGAAGTGAACAAAATTAGTGTTGCCACTTACGTTAAGAACCATGTATGAAGTCTCTGTCATCTCTGGCTGCAGAGGGACTTGGAGAGAACTACAATTAGCACTAATTGGAGTTGCGTCTGAATCTTCTGTCTGTTGGTGCGAGAATGGACCCTTGAAGTGATTGGCAAGAACTACCTGCCTGCTCGAATTCCCTGAAGAGCTGCTCTGTTGCATTGCAGCACATGGTAAATGAAATGAGTGTTTACCAGAAGGGACCAGCTAGCAGGCCCGAATTAGCCATGCAGCACAGATGCTGAAATTTAATGCAAGTTAACGCAGTGTGCTGGTTACTTGTAGCTGTAATGAAGATGCACTACAATTTTTTTCCTGAAAAGTCTAGAGTTTTGATTCTTGCAGATTTCATTGCTCTGTGATATTCCGCAGAATGGGTGGAAAAGAAGGTTTGGGATACCAAAGACTTGTCTTAACCTTTTCAGTGTGTGTGCGGTGGTTTTTTTTGTTTTATTTTGTTTTGCATTTTTGTTTTGTAACTTGGAAAGCAGCGCTTCACCTAAAATCTGGCTTGTGTTACCCATGTTGGTCATGGGAAAAAATGTTGCCGAAGTAGATAAAAACTATATATGCAGAATGACATATCTCTGCTTGGTGTTTTTTTTTTTTTTGCCCCTGGGTAAATAAAATAGAAACCTTAGAAGTAAACTAATATTCAGTAAAAAGAATTTACTTGAATGACAACATAGTGTTTTTTCTCCTCCAAAGTACGCAACCGGAGATATGAAGTATGGTAATGCCACTAGGGTAATATACAGCTGATAGCAGTGCATTCATTTGCATTTCTTCCCCTTACATTGTGTTTCTTTTTTTCCCTGAAGCACATGTGTTGGGAATTGAAAATACAGTTTGCCTATTATACATTGGCAGTAATCTTTCAATTTTTTTAATATAAAAAATGAGGCCACAAACATGAGCAGCCACTGATGTATGGGGCTATTGATGGGAATTGAATTTGCAAAGGGAAAATGGGATTTGGTTGTAGTCTGAAATGATAATGATGTAGCCCAAATGGATTTGTAATGGTCCTTCATTCATTTTTTTTTTCCTGCAATTTTGTGGTTTGACAAAATGTATTTATGCAGGTGACTATGAAAGTAGCGTAGGTTCACTCTGAGTGGGAGTTAATAGTTAATAGCAAATAATAAGTATGCAAAGTCTGAGCTTAAGCCTGTTCCCACAGACTTCATTAGGTGAAGGAAGGGATGCTGTGATTTATTTTTCCTGAGAGAGGTAGTGCTTATTTGTGAGACTTAAGAAATAATAAAAAGAAAATGTACTTTGACATGAATTCTTAAAAATGTATGGATTTGTTGTGTCAATCTAGTTAATGCTTTATGCAGCACAACAAATGTATGAGACACTTTGCACAGTGTCTAAATAAACAAAGGCTTTGCCCTGAAGAGTTTCCCGTCTAACTACGATCAAACTAATGTGCATTACATTGCGGTGCTGTTAGATACTTGTGTTCCTGTGAGCTATAGTTGTACCTGTGTGACGATTCTGCCTGCCCGGCCTGTAGTCTGAAATTGTAATTTGGCCTGCCAGAGGACTGCAGAATTTTGTGTGTATCTCGGTGAAATTTTATGAGCTTTATTGGGAACTTTCACGTTGGTCTGATTTCAGTGGAGCTCTGTCTTCCCTCCTCTGAAAGCGAGAGGAGAATGACATGTCAGTGTTCATATGGTCAGAAGAAACTGGTGGTGACAGGAAAATGGTAATTTAATGGTGTGGATGGATTTTTGCCTTTGTTTTCCTGTTGTTTCTATTTTTTTCCTTCTTTTTTTGGAACAGTGAACGTCACACTTGTAAACTGCCTTCCATTTTAACTGGAGAATAATCCTTGTTAAACAACATATAATTTAAAAGTATGAATAGAAGTAATTATGGAGTATAGGAAAAGTGCTTCTGGTTTTATAAATATATTCCTTATTATAATTTTTTTCCATTTAAAATCAATACAGAGCATGTTGTTCAGATTCAAAGGCTGAAACACATGCCCGTGTAAAGGAATCTGCTCTCAAACTGTAAAAGACAATAAGGGAGTGTGTGGGGGAAAAGTGGTGCTGATTTACCTGTTGTTAATATTGCCCCTGTTTTCCTCTTGCTGCTGATTAAAGTGTGAGCTTTCTGAAAGAGAGCTTGGCTTAATGCTCTGAAGTCAGGCTGTGGTGCAGGCCTTCTTGGGGGAGAGCAGAGACCTGGGGGAAAAACCTCCTGTTGTGAGCCACATAGCTTGAGTATTGCCTGCGATGGAACTGCAGCTATTTTGGCTACAGGCTTTACTACTTTTGTATGTTGTTGTTTGGTTGTGGTTTTTTTTTGGTAACTGTTCCTGAGTTATCCTGATGCAAAAAGGCTGTGAGCATCATAAGTCTGTTTATTTTAATTGGCTTTGCTATCCTGATAAGCTAAAGGCAGAAAGAGCCAGGCTGCTCAGAGGGCTGCAGGTGGGGTTTCGTTTGTTTAAATATCTGCATTCAGAAACTGCTGGCTTGGTTTATAACTGAGTGAGACTAATGTGGGCTGGGTTAGTTTGACATCCCGGTGTGTGAACCGTTTGGGGCAGAGGCTGTTTCTCTGTTCGTACAGTCTATGACACACTGAAGACCTCTTCAGAGCTTTCAAATGCTGCAGCAGTATAAATCGCATTAAGGGACGGTACTTTGCTCTGTCTCCTTCCTTTGTGAAGGATGGCAGTTTCCTCTCCTGGTCCATTGTTTTGGTCCCTTTTGCACAATGATAAAGAAAAAGCTGCAAATACCAAGATGTGCCTGTCACTCTTTAATAGTCACTTTTGAATCCAGGAAACACATGCTGGGTCTGTCCTTAGGAGAGTGCTTAAAGGATAAGTGCTGAAAGAATCGAAGAATTTTGTTTTGACCGTGAAATTGCTAAACATTTTGCCTCTGAATTTTCAAATGTTAAACTAGATTTGCTAATGATTACTTTAAAAATACTCTTGTACCTTTTTAATCTCTTGCATTGGTTCTAATGGAGTGTGTTTTATGTGAGATATTTAATTTTATTTTTTGCCTATTTAGGACTGCTAAACAAGCAGTTTCCTTCTTGTTATACAGTAATTTATGTTTGTGAAGCAGTGGTCTAGAACTATCTGGACTGTGCTGTAATTTGCACTTCTAATGAACATAAACTTGGGAGGAGGTGGACCCCTAAGAAGTTGTTGTGCAGTTTCACCCCAGTGCAGTGAGTGTTGTGAGCGGTCAGATGCCAGCGGCTGTAACGCTTAGCTGATGCGTGGTTTGTGGGTGTCTCTCCAGGAGTATCAGAGCTGCAGGCATTGATGGAAACCATGGGAGCTCGCAGGTAACGGAAGCCTCCAGAGAGCCCGTGTGACATTTTGACTTTGTGCTCTGGGCACAGCCGAATGAAGGTGGATGGAACCATTATGTTGTTGACTGTTGGAGCGGGAGCCCTCAGCTAATGTAGGAGACAGTCATGCTTCATGATATTAAGTTTCATACTCTGTGCCTGCCCAGCTAGATGTGTTATGTTGCAACCATCAATACCTTTGGTTTAATGCTGTGTTCCTTCTACATTGGCTCAACAGCCCATTTTCACCTCTTGGCTTTAACTCCGGAATGTACTTAAATGTGAACTTAACTCTTGAATTTTTTAAGTGTGTTGCTAAATCGCAGCCAAAATGGTGAAAGTGAGACATTTCTCACTAAACAAGTAGATTATTGTTCTCTTAAATTTTTTTTGCAAAAACTGTAGGTAAAGTCTTTCTGAAGCCATGTAGGTGATTGTACTGCTTGGTGTTTCCCTTGTATTTTGGCAAAATAAATATTTGTTACTCTAATAACTTGCTGCATGTACACCTTAAACACCCCTTCACACACTGCAAAGGGAAGAAGATTGACATGGCATTCCAACCAGATTTGCTTGGCGAGAGCTCGTGTGAAGTCTCTGTTTTGTTCTGAGGTTGGTTGTCTTCTGTCTCCTGCCATTCAGCAGAGGTTTGCACTGCTTACAGCTCCATTATGGAGTGTTTTGGTGATATGTATTAATAAGATGGAATTCTCAAGTGTAACCCAGCAATGTTCTGGTTGATCTGAGTATTTTTTACGGTGTTTCTATGTGTGTGCAGGCATTTCTCTGAACACTTTTATTCCATGGCTCAGGGTTCAGTTGTTTTACTGGAAGTAGCAAGTATTTTTTGTCTTTTCCTTACTTAGTACCCGCATAAAACATTATGCTCATGAAACATTTATGGTACCAATCCATTAACAGGAAGACAAAGGTTTTCCTCTAAAGAGGATAGCCAAAATGTCTTGCTGAAATGAAACCTGTGCTCCAGCTGTTTTGTATGCATTATTGCTGCCTCTTACTGAAAGTTTAAAAGGTCCGTGTGATGTAATGTAATGATACTGTTGTGTGTAAAGCTGCTTGGAAGCAATCTGAGTCAACAGGAAAGCAATATCTTCTTAAAGCTTGTGACTTATATTAGTTTTGTGATCTCGGGTATGAAGGAGATAAAAAGGGCAAGGGTTTACTGTAGCTTCTCTTGAAGGCATGTAGAGTTCTTGAAGTAGTAGTAAATGGCAGATTAAAATTGATCTCAGTGAGACTTCCAGTGTTAACCAGTGTTATGGAAGTAAACGAGTTCAGCTTTTTGGCTGCTTCATCAAACAGATCATGTTGTATCGTGCTGTCAAGAAACTGCTTTACCTGAAGATCTCAGCTATGGAAAGAGCCTTTCCGGAGTATCTCTAGAATAGTAGGCTGGAAACTATAATGGATGATTGAATGACTAGTGTGTATATACACACACATCATTTTAATGGAAAAGATAATGTTCTTGAAGACAAGATTAAGGATTTAGAGGAGCATTAAAAGCAGAAATATTATTTCTAAGTGAAAAGGAGATGAGAATTTATTATTAAAATGTTAAAATAATAATTAATACTGCTAGGAAATCGTAGAAGAGAAACTGTCTGGGTCAGCTGGTATAGATGAGCAGTTTTAAAACCACGATATGCCACGAATCATTTCCTCAGAGTGACGGGATCGCTTGGTGTGTTGCTACCAGTGATGACTCTGGCTTTGGTGCTTTTCAGTGGAAGGAAGGGAGAAATGTGTCTATATGTGCTCTTTTTACAGTGGAGGGCAACTGACTTAGCCACTGCTAGATGCACATGGTGATAGGCCTAAATAAGCATTTGTTGGAATACAGAGCCTTGACCAAATTTACCATCAGCCAAAAGAAGCGCATTTCTACTGAAGTCAGTGTAGTTGTGCTAATTTTCACTACTTAAGAAACTGGCAGATGGTTTGCTTTTCATGTTCAGGTGTGAACTGTACAAAACATCTAACTCCGTATTGCGAGTATGGGGGGACGTTATTGGTGTTCTCTTCTGCTGAAATACGATGTAATTGCCTCCATGGGTTTCCATGAACCCCTACATAATAAATGAGTTACATGGATGAGGGAAGTTGTAAAGAAAAAAACATGGAGGATTTTTATAAACCATTTTTTCAGTTTGTTTTGGTTTTACTTTCTTATGGATGTGTGGACTCTAGAAGATGATCTAATAGTCATGCCTGGCACTATTATTACCTTAAGATCTGCTGTTACCACTTCTGTCCTTCACAGGAACGCCCGAAGGTTTAATCTTCTTGTTGTGGCAATTGCTCAGAGAGCCTGGAATGAAAGTTTTTATAAAAAGTATGATGTATTAAGTAGGTTATGTGTTTTGCTAGGCTCTATAGTTTCCAGAGGAAAGAATAAAAATTTTGTGAGTTCCCAAGTGCTTAAAATGTCCAAAATCTGATAGAGGAGTGATTGGTTTTCTAGGGAAGGCTAGAACTTAGTATATTATCTTCCATGGACGAATAAAGCTATTCTATTTTTGTTCTGCCACACTGGTGTTAAATTCATGAAATGCGAATCTGAAGTGTACGTACTGTGCATATTTGCCTGAACTCTGGAAAGGAATAGAAGTTTATTACTAAGCACAGAACAGTTTTTCAAGATGTCGGTTTACATTCCTTTTGCTTACTAATGAACTATGGAAATTGCTTACTAATGAGCTATAGAAATGGAGATTCTGCCTTCTCCCAAGTATGAAAGTGTTCTCTACCCAGTAAGTAAAATGGCTTGTTATAGGTCGTGGAGAATACAGTTGTTCAGTGTACTGCTTTTATGTTCTGTGGGGCCAAAGCTTCACCAGCTCCCAACTTTGCTATTTCTGCCTGCAGTTTTCTTCCAGTAGTTCTGAAAATGAAAGTTTGTTTGCCATCAGCGCATGAATCTGCAGCACTCAAGTAAGCAGACTCCTGCGTATAAAATAGTAAGCCAAGAGATACTGAATGAGAACTGATCTTAGGTGATTCAGGTTTGCTTGGAAATGCTGTATTTCTAATCCATGAATGCTGTATATTGATCCTTGTGTTGTGTGGCGTTCAAGAACAGCTGAGGTATTCTATCGAATGTCTAGGGTTTTTTTAGTGCTTGAGCACAAAAGTGAGGGAGACAGGATCTGTGAAATCTGTAGAGGAGGTAGAATGCAGATTTTCTACCTATTTGCAAATCTGCTGGAGACATAAAAGAACTTTTGAAAGAAATGAGGTAAGGGCATCTCCAGTTCTGTATATGAATTTCTAGTCTCATGAGCTTGAAGCCAGTAAGTTTATATGCAAATAAAATGTTAACCCAAGTTAGAGATCAGTGTGTGTTTGTATACACACGTGCGAGGGGACCTTATAAATGCTTACAAATATCTCAAGGGTGGGTGTCAGGAGGATGGGGCCAAGCTCTTTTCAGTGGTGCCCAGTGACAGGACAAGGAGCAATGGGCACAAACTGAGGCACAGGAAGTTGCGTCTGAACATGAGGAAGAACTTCTTCCCTCTGAGGGTGATGGAGCACTGGAACAGGCTGCCCAGGGAGGTTGTGGAGTCTCCTTCTCTGGAGATATTCAAGACCCGCCTGGACAAGGTCTTGTGCAGCCTGCTGTAGGTGACCCTGCTTCGGCACGGGGGTTGGACTAGATGACCCACAGAGGTCCCTTCCAACCCCTACTATTCTGTGATTCTGTGTGTATACTAATATGCAAACACTTGAGAAGGGTTGTTTTTTTCTATACTTAAAAAGAGCCATGAAGAATTTACCGATTGGTAAGAAATGTAAACAGAAATAGTTGGAAATAATTTAAAATGCTATGTTATATACCCTTCAAAAGCAAACATTCTTTTCAGACAAACAATAACATATGTTTTCAAAATAAAAGTCCTGGTTAGAGGGACTCAAAAGTATAAATAATAATAAAGGGAAACACAAAAAATAAATAAGGCAGTAGCAGTAAAAGCAGCTGATAAAGGAAGATAAATGTCAATGAAGAATTACTGGTCAATTGATGTATGTTTAATGAAAAAAAATGTTTTGAATGAAACGTGACAAACCAAATATGAATTGTTATGAATGAGGATGGTAAATTTGCTGACATCCACTCCTGTACGTAGTACTAAATGAATGTGTCTTTTGTAGTAAGAGGGGAACGAGAAGCTGTGTTCCCGTGTTGCAAGAATAATAATATAACGTTTCTCCGGTAAGTAAAGAGAATGCTAAACAATCACTATTAAGGATAAACATTTTTAGATAGCCATTTACACAGCCAAAATATTGCAGTCTCCTAGTACATTTAGGACACTGAGAAGCATGAAGGGATTAGAAACCAAACATTACTTTGAAGTGGCTAAAATATGGATGAACCAGGGACAATGTGTTGGCCTGAGATCCATTCTAGGCAAAATAAGGAAAAGCAGATGTGGGAAGCAATATGAACAGTGTGAATAGTATACAGCAATGTAATTCATGCTGACCATCACTGTTTTATGGGAACCAGTCTGGCTCTCTGCAGTGGAGCTTCAAGTTTGACATAAACATGATATGATACAGTTTTATTTCTGTAGGACATTTGATGTAGTTCTGTGTGACAGCTTAACTTGAAAAAGAGGATGGGGTGGAAGGGGAGCCATAGCTAAAACTGGGTGAATTCAGTCTTGAAATGAAGCAAAAACGCTTAGTCTGTGTATCCCCACTGGGTTATAACTGAGTTTGGGTGCTGGCCCAACAGCACTCTGCTTCAGTATTCCTGTGGTAGTAGGATCACATTCTTTCTCTAGAAATGGCAATTAACAGATGCTTTTCTTTCCCCTTACATGAGTAGAAAGAGCTAGTGCAACAGGAAGCTATGTCCAATGTGAAAAGCATCGGTTTGTTTGTTTTGCCACTGTAATACTGTCAAAGCTTTATTGAATGAGCTGACTTCAAGCTGTTGATATAGTTCAGACCTTGGCAGCTCTCTAATCTCCTTGAAGCTTTAGTGCTTGATTGCATTCGTTTGCCCTGCAAATAGTCAACTGTGTAAGTTATCTCCAAGTGAGAATATATCTAAAGCCTGTATTTATAATGGACAAAGTTCACAGGAGTGCAGAGACCTTGTAAAGCACACATGAGCTGTTTTTTGAATATGCAGTGAAATCTTGAGTTCTGCTTCCTGAAACCTGTCAAACTGCGTGGTTGCAAGGATCGTTTGGACACTTAGCTTTAATTATTTAATGGTATGTGAAATCACTGTCCGCGTGTTTTTGGCAGGTCACTGCTGTAGTTTTGTGTTGATATTACATGGTGGTGCCCTATTTGCTGTGTATATGTAAAACAGCATTTTTTTTGTCATTATTGGAAGAGGGAGTGATAAGATACGTGAACTGACCTCCTTTTTCTCTCTCTCTCTTTTGAAATAGCTGGTTGGTTGAATTATGTTGTGATTTTCATGTTTTGTCATCTGCATCCAGCCAGCATTCCTTTGCAGGTTTTGGTAGAGTAATGAGCTCAGGGAAACAAATGCATGTAGTCTGTTCCTCATTGATAAAATGTTTGCTTTCAAATACATGATAGCTCAGGTACAATGCGACTACTGCAGCTGAAGCTCTGTAAATAGTTTCATTCTAAACGGCCCCTCCTAGGGCATTATATCTTCTTTTGGGTACCAGTTTGACAAATCTGTGCTTAGTGCAGAATAACATTGCTGAGAATTTGAGTAAAAATACATTGGCTGCTTTTTGAGACTATAAAAAAAGAGAATGCCTGTTTTCAGAAATGCAAACATTTTTGCATCCTTTTTCATGAATATGTAATCTTCTTAATAGGTTCTTTTTTTAAAAAAAAAAGCTGCTTTGGAGGGAAGAGGAAGTGATAAAAGGATTCTTTTCTACTTGGTGGGAAAGTATTCAAGCAAGGGCATTGGTCCTCCCTTTCCTACTCACGATTTCTTTTGTGGGGGTTGATTTTTTTTTTTAACTGTTGTAAGTCTGGAGGCAGTGGGTGGACATTGCACGCTTGAAAGCTTGCTGTTCTTGAACCAGTGGCAGGTAACAGCAGTCTATGGAAGGAAAATAACGTGGCCGTTAAGTCCTCTGCTTATGCCTTCTTAGGAATATTACAGAATCAAAGAATCACAGAATGGTAGGATTTGGAAGGGACCTCTGTGGGTCATCTAGTCCAACCCCCGTGCCGAAGCAGGGTCACCTACAGCAGGCTGCACAGGACCTTGTCCAGGTGGGTCTTGAATATCTCCAGAGAAGGAGACTCCACAACCTCCCTGGGCAGCCTGTTCCAAGGCTCCGTCACCCTCAGAGGGAAGAAGTTCTTCCTCATGTTCAGACGGAACTTCCTGTGCCTCAGTTTGTGCCCATTGCTCCTTGTCCTGTCGCTGGGCACCACTGAAAAGAGTCTGGCCCCATCCTCCTGACACCCACCCTTGAGATATTTATAAGCATTTATGAGGTCCCCTCGCAGCCTTCTCTTCTTCAGGCTGAACAAGCCCAGCTCCCTCAGCCTCTCCTCGTAGGGGAGATGTTCCAGTCCCCTCACCATCCTCGTAGTCCTCCGCTGGACTCTCTCCAGTAGCTCCTCATCTTTCTTGAAGTGGGGAGCCCAGAGCTGGACAGAGTACTCCAGCTGAGGCCTCACTGGGGCAGTGTAGAGGGGAAGGAGAACCTCCCTCGACCTGCTGGCCGCACTCCTCCTAATGCATCCCAGGATCCCATTGGCTTTCTTGGCATCCAGGGCACACTGCTGGCTTATGGTCAACCTGTCGTCCACCAGCACTCCCAGGTCCCTCTCCACAGAGCTGCTCTCCAGCAGGTCCGCCCCAAGCCTGTGCTGGTGCATGGGGTTGTTCCTCCCCAGGTGCAGGACCCTGCACTTGCCCTTTTTGAACCTCATCAGGTTCCTCTCTGCTCAGCTTTCCAACCTGTCCAGGTCACGCTGAATGGCAGCACAGCCTTCTGGTGTATCCACCACTCCTCCCAGTTTTGTATCATGAGCAAACTTGCTGAGGATACAAGAAAACAATTAAAACCAACCAACCAAACCCCCATAGATGTTGACTGTCCAGGAGTCTTGAAGTTGGTTACTGTATATCTGATGAACACAGACTCCAGTAGTTATTGCTGCAGATTTATTGTTTAGTGTCTTGAAGGAGGGAAGTGAATGGATGGTCTTTCTTCAGTGTCTGTCCGGCTATGGTTCTGTGCAATTTTTGCTGGAGGCTTTGCTGCTCTGACAGGTGCTGGCTATTTCCTCTCAGCTTTATGTGGAGTCTTCCATGCTGCGTTGGCACAAGTATCCTCCATGTCAAGGCAGCGATCAGGCTTTGGGGGGAACACCAGAACCTCTGGAATTGTATCGTTTTCCATCGTAATGGAGCATTGCACAGCTGTTCGAACTGCTGTGCTGAAACAGTGGGGAAATTAACTACTGGAAAGGTATGGGAGGATGTCTGCTTCCAAAAGTCTCAGTGTAGTGTGCTGTTAAATATCTGTGGTTGTTTCTCATTCTGCTGTAGCAGGTTGTAAAAGCTGCTGATCAATAGTACAAGCAGGTGATTAGCAGTTTGAGTTCTGAACACTTCTTTTAATTTGGTTGATGCAGTATGCTGAAAATTGAAGGATGCAGTAAAAGGCTAGGGATGGAATGAATGAGGGAAGAAAAGCAGAATTTGGAGTAGTTTTGTGAGTTGAAGGTAATGCCAAGGGCTCTTAAATTGTCAAACTAGAACTTGTTGTGTGTTTTAGAACCAAAAGAAAATCACTTGGTTACTGAGGATCATTGGATCTGCCAAGATCATTCAGTGTGCCACTGAAGGCAATACTCAGTGTTTGAAGAGAGCAGTTGACCACATTGGATTGTACAAAGGAATTGTTTTCCTGTTGATAATGTTTTGTGAAACACCTGAGGATTTAAATTCCTCCTTCATGCCTCCCGATAGCGCTGTTAGAAATTTCTTCTTTTCAAGCAATATGTAAGTATGTCAAAATTCAACTGAAGGTCACAAAACTAATTGAAAAGAAACAGAAATGTGAGGTCTGTTAAGGATGAGCTTTCGAAAGTGCAGCACAACTTGAAACAGCACTGGAGTGCCCTGCTAGGATATTTTGTTTCTACGGGTACAAAACTCATAGGTAGTTTAAGGTGGGGTGGTGTGTTCTTCAGTGCTCCCATTCCCCTCGTGCATGGATTGTAGCAAGAATCTTTTGAAAATATCATTTGATAATTCATCTAAAGACTAAGGTCTTTGGAAAGACTATTGTCTTTATAATAAAATATACCAGGCTAAAAAGTCCCTTTTGTCCAAATTGCTTTAATGTTGCCACTTGAGCGTTTCAATCTGCAGCCCTAAAATAGCTTTCAAATATAGCTTTCTGAATGGAATATATAAATAAATGCACTCTTCCTTTCCCAGAGAGGCAGGAAGGGTGTGTATGAATTTAACTATTTCGTTATTTTTTCTCAGATGAGTTACTAACACAGAACAATACCTCTCCCCCCATCCCCCTGCCCTGCACCAAGTTTGAAAGAAGCACTTATTTCTTGGTGGGACATGTGGTTGTGTCCTGATGTGATTAAAGACTTCTTTCAAAATTCATGTTTTCCTCCCAAGCAAGTAAAAGTTGAAATTAACACTAAAAGTTTAAAATGGCAAGTATAGAAATGCCCAAAGCCCTCAGGAGAGTTGTTGTGTATATATATTAACCTAGTGCAGCATTTCAGTCCCGTCCTTGCTTCGAAGAGAGCCTTCAGCCAGCAGCTCATGAGGCCTTCTACTACGTGCAGGGCCTTCTACTACGTGCCTTCTTTTCTCTCTTTTCATTATTGGTACTTAGGACTGCTGCAGTAAATTGGTTTCAGAACATGTGAATTTCTACTGCTTAAAAATAAACTAGGCAAACAGGAAACCTTTATTTGAGTTTTGCAACCCCAATTTATCTGATAACTTCTCCTTTCTTCCTTTCTCTCTTGTTTCTGAATGTTCAATGTTTGTTTTTACAGACAATTTAAATTCCTTTCACTCCTAATAATCTCTTCCTTGCACATACAAGATAAGTCACAGGTATAGTTTTGCTGGATTACCAAATTGACAAAGCAGCAGAATAAAAAGCAGTCTGTTGTAAGTAGAATTAGCTGATGTTTAACCTCCTTTTTAATTTATTCAGGTTCTATAGCTCTGCTTGGCTCTAGTAAAAGCAGCCCAGTTGCTTGCTTCAGATCATTCTGTGCCGTGCAAACTGATTACACTAACCCATCAAGATGAATGCTGGGTGTAACCGGGAGAGCCTAGAGCCAGAATATTTGCAGGATTTTTTCGGCAGACATCCAAGAAGAACCTGCTCAGTAATCTGTAAATGTGTAATCCTTTTAATGCGTCAGCTTTGTTAGATCACATTAGTGTCAAATGTTAAGTGTAATGTTTTAGTCTATGAAGCATATTGTTGAACAAAAATTAAACTGAAAGTATAATGTGGTGGGAAGAAAACTTGTGGAATCTTTCACAGATGAATCTGTATTGGCTTCATTAGGTGTTCTGCATTGGCCTCTAAGTGCTGGTGGCATTACATTTGCATGTGCCTAGTTTGAGGGTGTTCGACCTTAAACCTAATGATGACTGCATGAAACCTCACCTGGTTTGAACTAACAGAAGGTGATACTATGTGTTGCAATTCAAGTTACTATATTGGGTTTTCATGTTAATCTGTTAATATTTCCACTTGTCCTGGTATATTTCTAGTGGAAATTGGACTAGGTTTATGGAGGTGCTTTTTCGGTAAAGGCTTCAGTTAAAAGAATAGGATGCCCTGGAAAGGGCAGTGGGACGCAAGGAAACTTGTGGAGTTCAATCTGTTTTGAAGCTTTTGGACTGTATACTTTCAGCTTTCTGTGTATTTTAGAAGGCGGGGGGGAAACAGCTCTTCTCAGTCTGCAGACTTTTCCTTCCTCTGTAATTTTAAACCCATTTCCTCCCCTTTTCTCCACGGACAATCCAATGTGTATTTTTTTTCTCTCTCCTCCCCCAGCTGGTGGTTGGGGGAGTCTGTGATAGGCGTTGGTTCGAGGCTGGTGCGGCTGGGGGCCATAGCCACCTGTGTGAGCACTGTTCTGAGCTCCTGCTGTACATGTGTCTCTCTGTCCCTTCATTGATTCACTTCTAAGACCCAACCTGTATCCGGGCTGGGTTATTGACAAGCTTCCCAAGCTTTATGCAGGTTGAGGCTGACTGTCGCCATCATGACATCCTCCTAGCCTGTAGTGTCTACCTGGTGAGTTCGCCAGTTAGTGTACTGACAGGCATTAGATGGGCACAGAATCTTTAAAATCAGAAGGAATTAATGTAAATGGAAGCTTGCTTGGGTTTAAGCAGCATGTTGGATTGAGGCTCTTTATCCTTAATGCTACATCCCCCAGCTCTGGCCAAATGCTGTAAATCTGCAACTTGCTTCTACTGCCTTATGCAGATACTGAAACATCCCAACCTTTTCTCTTAAATTTATCATTGCCTTGACATTAAATATTTCAAGTGGATTTTGTTGAGCAGAGTGTAGCATTTTTGTGTGTGTTCTTCTTAAAGGTTACTTCTTGCTGGAATGAAATCGAAGGTTGTGAGTTCTTAGCAGATGTTATGATTAAATCTGACTGGTTGTAGGCTCCTTCCTCCCCCAGCTCCCAAATGTAACATTTGGGATGATGAATAGCAGATTTTATAAGTGATGTCGGTAGCTCTAATTGTTCAGATTTTTGTGTGTGTGTGTGCATGCATGAATAAACTCTTCTGTGAGCAAAAGCTGTGCTGCAAAACTGATGGTTCTTATCTGGCTTGTAACTGTATTTAATATGTCAGTAAGTCCCCTTCATATGGGAGCATCCTGATAATTGTGAATGGATGGCTTGATACATGACTTGCAGTAGCCTCTGCTGAAGATAAAGCACATAAGGGACTTGATGTGTGTTAAGTTTTTCTTTTTTATGTCTGGTGGACAAATTTTATGTGCTTACACATTTCAGATGGATTTTGTTCTTTTTAAGTGCAGGAACTAGATGTTACTAAATCTTGCCTCCAAACAGTTCTTCTTATTTCTTTTTCTTACAGTGAAATTGCCCACTATCAGGCTAGTGTTGACCCAGTCTTCTAATAGGTGCCTTTTTTGCCTCTGGCTCTTCAGCCCTCGATTTGTAAAAGCATTGTTAAATCGAGCTCATGCTGTTCGTTCAGTTTCCCTCGTTGCGCAGTTTGTCAGTTCTGTGCTTGCTGCCCTGCATAGGGACCTTTCTCAGCTTACCCCAGGGGAGGCTGTGTGTTTTCCACAGATGCCTCTTGGGAGTCATGTTGGGATTGTCTAGCAGTGAAAGGCCAGGCAGAGGAGTCTCTCTCAATCAGCGCACCAGAACTGAGAGTGCTGTTGTGGAGCACCTTGAGTACAACAGCCTTGCGTTTCGCAGAGACTAGTTCCTCGGTAGCTAAACGGCAGCTCTTCTGCCAGCAGCGGAGGGATGCACCTGTAGCATCCAAGCTGGCAGTTAGCGTTCTGCATGAGCTGGGTAAAATGAATGGTGCATGGTGTTTAGAACAATTTGTTGCCTACTAATTGCTAATAGCTTTTGTCTTTAGTGTTGTTATTCCCCAGTAAAAACACTGTAGTGAATTCAGACAGTTGTTTCATTTCCGTAGCAGAGCGCTACCTGGGAACTGAGCAGAATCCAATCCCACTTGAATTTTTCTTTCCCACTCAAACAATATCTGTATCATGCCAGCACTGGGACAAAGGCAATGAAAGTGGATTGTTGTGATAGTGCTGCTGTGGAGGAGTCTGGATGTTAAGCCAGGATTTAGCTACTGGAATTGTGAATACTGGAGATGTACTGAGGAAGAGTAACTCTGAACAGCCCAAGAGCCCAACTGTTCCTCAGCTTGCTGCTGACAATATTTCAGGTTTCTGCTAGACAATTAACAGTTAAGAAATGGGTATTTGAGGAGCTGACTTAGTGTTTCTTTGCACCATAATTCATAGATGTTTCATGAAAGCCTGAGTAGTCCACCAACTGCTAATAAATTTGATCATAGTCCATATACATAAATATGTCCGAAGTCTGTAGGATATTGTGGAAAAATATGGGGTTTTTTTCTCTGATTAACTTGAGGTTTTAGTGGCAGTGCTGTGTAATGAAAATGAAACCAGTGTCCCTGTGTCTGAGTCCTGGAAATGAACATTATTAATATACTTAAAACCAAGACTTCTATGCACTTACGCATGTGTGTATGAAAGCTTACACATTCACATCAGGTGAAAATGGGGCTGCTCTTCCAAGGAAATCCCGGAACTTCCAAATATTCAATATTGAGTGAGACTCTACCCTGTGCATTCATAACATCTAGGCCTACAGAGGCTTATTTGTCTGGACTATTGTGTGGGGTTTTTTTAGTTCTTAGACTTTTAAGATTGATTTTCAATGATAATTGCACTTCTTTTTTTCATGTGATAGGAGATCCTACCAGTATTGTCTGTGTGAGTGTAGTGTTCTGAGTGATACAAAGCGATCACAGACGGTGGTGAGCAAAGTGCTTCTTCCTTGATGAGGTCCCCGACCTCTTCCTGCCATCCACGTCAGAGAGGTGAGCAGGGCGCCAAGTATGATTATTGTACCTCATCACATTTGGTTTTTATTGGTTTTGGTTTATGTAGAACCAACTAAGCTGTTTGCAGCTGCTGCAGTTTGTTTCTAGTGATGGTAGAAATTTCTTGGGTGATCTCCGTGGAGCAGAAACCTTCAGTTATATGTACAGTACTGTACCCTCGCAGTGAAAGGAGAATGATTTGGGGCAGAAATCCATTATTTCTGGACTGGTTTCATTTAAAGTTACTAGTTCACCTTTGAACTGTTGTTCGTTGTCTGATGACTTTACAAAGGAGCAGCTAAGGCTTATTGAAACTTAAAAATCAATTAGAAAATGAAGTCCTGCATCTCTATATATCCATTTGTGACCTCAAAGTGGAGAAGGCACACAGATGCCACATGGATTCTGTTTTCAGATTGGATAAATATTGATACTGAAGTATGTTTTACAAAGATCTGCTGAAAATCCTGGAAATATCTACCTACAAGATGACATTGTTACTGCCCTGACCTAGCTGAAGATAAAGTATATTAAAGTATTATTAACGTAGAAAAAAATTAACTGACTGAGTACAGTCAGTTCCAATGTCATCTGGAGGAGCACCGAGAAGGCTGCTAATGCGACTTAAATGCTGCTGCTGATACGGTTCTGGGGCTGACAGTCTGAACTAAGCAGGATGTTTTCAGTTGTCAGAATGACAGTAGACTCAACATTTCATTGTCTCTGTTTATACAGCAACAGTCTATATTTAGTAATCTTGAAACCTAGTTAACAAGCAGTACTGTTTAAAAGGTAGGGGGGGGTGGGATAAAAGGAAGAAAAAGCTCTGTTCCATGAATCCTATTGGCCGTAGTCCTCTCCCACCTTACTGAACTCTGGGGTGAGAGGGGTATAGCTGGACCAGGGGCAGACCTGGGAACTGCTGTACTGTTTCAGGTAGAGATCAAATAGCACACAGGTGACCCTGAATTATAAAGCAGGATTCCCAGCTCAGATTGTATTGTTTCTTTTACTTATCGCTCAAGTATTTATCTAGCTTTTAATTTTAATGGCGCTAGGAAAGTAATACATTACTTTATGACTAAGTGTTTATTAGATGGAAAATATAATATAAAAAGGAGTTTTGGTAATTTCCTTCCATGAATCTAGAATTTATTTTTTTGCTCGGTGGTTTGTTTAAAAGCTGTAAAGATAAGTCTCTACTGATAGATGTGAATCTCCCCTGTACTGCTGCACAGGCAGCCTTAAAGCAAGCTGCCATTTTAGGAAGACAAAATCGTTTGATTCTTGGTAGAAGTATGGCCAGACCCTTGCTATGTTAATGCTTCTGTGGGTGCTGCATAAAATGGTGTTCTGTTCTTTCGGATGCAAAGGGCATGTGCTTCTGGGAACATCTGGCTGGCTGTTCAGAAGATACCAGCAGTCTAAGAGTTTGAATGAGATGTCCTTTTGGGTAAATCTGTACCCATTATTTCTTTAATATTAATAGAATGAGACAATGCATGAAATCCTGGCTCCAGCAAACTGGATGGCAGGGCTCCTACTGATTTCAGTATGCCTGGGCTTTTTCCTTCTTTGTCTTTGTTGCTATGAGGTTTTTTTTTTCTTCTTCCCCTCCTATCATTGTTGCAATGAACTGTTCAAGGAAAGGAGAAGAGCAAGCAAACTCCACGTAATTTAAACTGTCATTCGGCAATTGCCCTGCACAGCAGCTGGAAGAGTGTGACACTCGGGTGGTCAAATGCCTTGACGGTGACCTCGGACCCGCAGAGACCTCTCCAAGAGCATGCTTAATCAGTGTTCCTCCAGAGAGTTTTGTCATTCTTTCTTGTATCTTGCTTATGCCACTGTAAATTAGAAGTTACGCAGCTGAAGTTGAAGTAATTAAGTCGGCATTAAGCGAGAAGAGAATCAGACTTGTGCCTCTTGATTTGAAACAAATAAAAATAACAAAATCTTAGGGTTATTTTTTTTAACACAGTTCTTTGAAAAATAACAAGTCTGGTAGTTTGCAACTCAGAATAGACATTTTCCTGTTAAACTGAATGACAGGCCTAACCTCACCTCTCTCAGACTATGAAGTATTGTCAAAACTGAAGGTCAAAGACTGGTGACATTTACTGGCATGGGGTTTGGGAGGTTAGTTTGTGTGTGTGTGTGGTTTGGTTTTTTGGTGTTGTTGCTCTGCATTTCCTGGTGAAACTTTGGAGGAAAAAAAAAACAAAACAAACACCAAACAAAACCGAAAAACCTCAACAGGTTCAATCAGGACAGGGTCATCTTCAGGAAGAGACCTTTTTAGGGAGCATCTTTACTCCACCGGTGGCCATGTTAAACACACCGCGAGTGGATGTTGATCTGCTGGCTCCTTGAGGCTTCATCTTCTTTACCCTCAGGGAACCCAAAAAGAGTTTTCCAGTACATAGCAATAGTGGGTACATAGAGGCTGTGTTAGTGACTAAATATGCTCAATACTTTTTTTAGTGGTGACTACATGTGAAGTATCTGACCATGCTTGAGCATGACTGCTGCAGATGCAAAGCGAAATAGTTTGAGGTCTTTGGTTTCATCTGTCGTGCCATTGAGTTAATGTACTCTTGGCTAGACCTGCTGGGCTTTCTACTGTTGTGCTCATTTTGGAATTGCTTATTCCTGCAAGTAAATGTAAGCTGACTGAATAAAAACCATCTTGTATTAACAGTGTTGAAAATGCAAGGTGCAAAGATCATTTGACCTCTGATTTCCCTTGGAGCGGTGAATTCAGGAGCCTGTACTGTCTTCTGCTTTGCTCTTTGTGTAGGAACTTCGCATGTCTAAACTTATAATCTTTGCTGCAAACTATATTAAAATACCAGTACAAATGTTTAAAAAAAAATCACTCGCATAAGAACAGTGGTTCAGCAGTATTAAGTTTCTTTTTATGTGTGTGTGAGGAACCTGGTGGCAGTCACTCAATGGTAACACTTACTCTAATGATGCAGATAAATTGTGCTTGCTCTTCTCTGTATATACACTTATATTTCTTCCCTGCTGTGCACAATTTTAGTGCCTGATTTATCAACCTCAATTACAGGGGTAGAACTTGATCTCTTTTCCTACATCACTTCTATATGCAGCCAGATGGGTGCATTGGCTGCCATGTTTTTTAAAAACCGAAAACACTCAGCAGCCCATCTGGAATCTCGGTTGGCATTGGCTAAAGCCAGCATCGAGCAGAGATTCCAGATAAGTGCCAGCAGCAACACATTTCTCACTTTCAAAAAGATACATCATTTTCTTTCAGTTCTTGGGTTGAAACTTAAGATCGAATCAAACTGTGTTATTTCCAAAAATGCAGAAGCATTGCGATGTTAATACAGATGCTTTCTGAAATATTCAGAGACTGTTGTGCAAATAGGCTGTGGATCTTGCAGCTACTTAAAGAGGCTGTGGTTATGCTGCACTTGAAAACTGGATTGCAGAGCGTGCAGGCATTTACATGTAGCTCCAGTGTAGCTGGCGCATGTGCCACTAAGCGTGAACTTTGGTACTACTGCCTTCCACGTGGAATATATTAGCCCAGCAGGGAATCTGGTTACAACTTTGGGTAGCTTTCCCAAAGTAAAAATGATTATTTTTCAAGTGAGATAGAATGTGTTTTGAACAATCTGACCTTCCCATTTAGCTATGTAAGTAGTTGTTCAACGTGGAGCTAGAAATCTCTTCCTGCTCTCCAAGTTAATGGCAGCATATGTGCAAATTTTTAAGTTGATATAATAAGCAGTGTGTGCATGGGAAGTATGTATGCAGGGGAAAAGCAAAACCAGAGAAATCCCCCCACCAGTGTCTTGCATTTAGATATCATATGTTTATCTTGGACTCCGCCTTTGTGAATGAAAAAAAAGATGCGTGCATAGATTTTTGAATTTTTTTTAAAGCAATACTGTTTGATTATAGTTAATTGTTCCAAAAAGACATGTGGCAAGAGTGGGAAGCACTCCAGGATCTAGTTTTGAATTTTTTGCTGCATGTTTTACTCTTACTTTTAATGTGAAGTAAAATGGGAATCTTTGTTTTGTGGCTCGGGGGAGAACAACTGACCCATCTGAGAAGGAACTCTGCCTCGCAATAGAGGGAATGCGAGGAAATTCTATCCCATCCGAAGTGTAATTACTGCTGTGATTTCTGTTGTTACTATAATTCTGCTTTTGGATCTCAGCAGACTACCCAGCATGATTTTAGGGAGAAAAAAATAGTGCAGCAGTTTAGTAAATAGTTGTATTAATATGAATTCAGATTCTTTAGCATAGGTCTACCTTAATAAAATACCTAACAAAACAAAAAAACCACCCCCCCCCCCCCCGAAAAAACAAAACAAACAAACAAGCCAAAACAAAAAACCTCAACCCAAAACCAAACAAAAAACCCAAACAAGAATAATGGTCTTCTCGCCTCCTTAAAACTTGATGCTCAGTTCTAAATTGTTCCAGCTTTATATCCAAATTTTCAACAAGGATTTTAAATCTGTGAATATGTATTGTTTGAGTATGTTACAAAGCCTTATTACCATGTGCATGGGATTTTTAAGCTGTTTCCGTTTTCATCCATGATGAAGTATTCAGAGTGTGTGCTGACACGACAGCCATAATAAAGTTAGCTTTATTTACTGGCAAGTTACAGAATATAAAATTCAAGTTTAATTTGTACTGTTTTGCTGCATTAACTTCTTTCCATCTTCTTTAGGATGCAAGAGTATTTTTGTTTCTTTAGACTGGAAACTTCCTTCTGTCTTTCAGATGATAGAGAATAGATGGAACTAGAGGCAAGCACTCAGTCTGCTTCACCTGTGCATATAGAACAATGCTGAAACTAGTGCTATACACCTCTCTGTGTTAACAATTTTGAATTTTTTTTGAAGAATGGCTTCCAGTATATCAACTCTGAATTCTCCCCAGGCTGTCCTCTTAAGTACTCTTGATTGGAAGTGCGTGCATCTAGGTGAAATACAATATCAAATACCGTATAGCTTGGCTCTGTAGACTAGACTGCTGTGTTTAGTGGAGTGGCTGGTGGAGATCAACTGAGGAAGCCCTGCTCTGTTGTAGGACTCATTGGCCTCATACTGGGAAGCACTGGGTGTTGTTCTTGGCAGGTCAAGGAATATGCCTCCCATGAGTGCTTTCTTGCCTAGCTTTTTTCACTTTTTCCTCTCCTATCCCCATGTAAAGAGCACAACACTTGCAATGAGTATTTAAGGGAGGCACTGCTTAAGGGTGGAGGGGCTTGATTTTTGTATGGAGAAGGGGATTTGATGCATGGGAAGTTAGATGTTGTGAGCAGACTTGGGTCTTGCTGTCTTCAGTCACTGCTTTTGAAAGTGCTGTTCTTGGGCGAACTGATGGGAGACGCGATACTGAAAAGTTCAGGTGTCCTGTGATCTGTGAAGTAGGCTGGGCTGGTGGGTCAATTTTGTAGTACAAGTTGTTGCTGCCTGGTTATTGCAAACAAAGTAAAGCTCGGAGGGTTGTGGGCTGAGCCTTCGAAACCCGTCTGGCTTGCTACCGAAGGGTGCCTCTGACATGACGGTTCCTGAGCTGCAAGAAGTCTTATTGTAATTGCCAGTATTAGAGTTCAAAACAGTGCTACAAAATGCAAGAGTCCAATATTTGTTTACAATTTAGGTACTTTATTTCATTTAATGTTCTTTGTAGTCAGTCCATTAGAGTGGTATTTGTCTCTTGTACAGCAGTGGAGAAAGACATTGGAAATTGGAGTGGCATAACTATGAAACATGAGAACTGGCTAGGGCTGCAGGAACACAAATAGGGCAAGAATCTTCCAACTTGTGTTTTGAATTTTCCAGGTTGTGTTTCTTTAAAACTGGAAAGACTGTGAGCAGCCAGAAAATGCTAAAGCTTTAGAATAACGATGTGTGGGTGTGGTGTCAGGAACTGTTATTTCCCTTGAGAATATTTGTCATCCTTTGAATAAGATCAGAAATAGATTTGAGCACTCTCTACTACGAGTTTTTCTTTTTGGTATTTATTTTATTCTTTTGTTAGATGCTGTTCACCTTATTGTTTCCTCCTCCTCCCAATATCTCTTACCCTTTCTGCCTGTTTAGTCTCCAGCTTGTCCTGTCTGCCTTGTGGGTTATGACCTGTCTTGGCCAGGAACCAGTGAATTCCTGGAAGGGAACTGGTGTCCTTTGTTCCTCCTGCACCTTGCACAGCAGGGCTCTGAGCTTGCGAGTGTGCTCTGAGGCATTGCTCTAATGCAATGGTAAATATTCCTGCCTACTCTTCTGGCGTGTTTCTCATCTTTTAAAAATGATTCTAGCTTAAAAGAAAACCAAACAAAAGAAAGTGCATACCCAGAAACAGCTCCGTACACTGAAAGTAGGAAATACGCCCTCCACACACACACGTCCTTGCTGAACAGTGATGGAGCCAGTTCAGCTGAGAAACTGCCTGAAGAGTGAACACTGACTTTGGCATCCAAACAGATGTGGAGGGTGCAGTCTCAGCTGGGAGCCTGTGTTGTAATCTCTGAAATCTTCTCACCACTTGGACTTTCTTAAGTGCTGTTACCAGAGGGGGAATTTGGAGTTGAACTTTTGGCTGGGAGGAAAAAGGAGAGGGACTGCCCTCAAATTTATTTTAATCTGCTCTGGAAAGCTAGTCTTAAACCATGTGTATGCTGCTTAATCGGTAGTCTGGGCACTATTCTGCTGCATAGCATAGACATGTGTATAGTACCTTTTGGAATGCGTTAGGGTGTTTGAGGCAATGCCTCAGGGTCAGCAAATCTGACACACGACCTATGGGATACCCAGGTCTTGCTGAAGCAGCCTCTAGAGCCCTGGTGAGTTACCTTAGAGGATCTCAGATGGCATGTGAATGAGAAACGACGTAGTTCATGTGTTTTCTGCTCACCCTAGACATGGAGTTTCTGGATTGTGTGCTGATGGAGACAGGAAGTATCTTCATCTGTAAATTAAATGAACCTGGCACAGCTTTGGAACCACATAAGTAAAATCACATCTCATCATTCATAGCTCATTTTTATTAACTTGGGTACTGTTATCAGCATTTCATAAAGGAGAACAGCATCTCATATCAAGCCAGCTTTCTTTTCGGCTGCTCAGTTGATGGGATCTGGGTGGCAACAGGCCGCTAACTCAAGGCATAATTTTGGTTAATATACCAGCTTTGTATTTCCCTATTCAGGAAGCACTGTCAATGTAAACGTGTTTTTACTGCCCTTTTCTGTTTACATGGGCTCTTGTTTCTTGCCCATGGCAGGTTGCTCTAAGAACATTCTCAAGTATCTGTGTTTTTAGTGTCTCTTTCAACTTCATTTGGTTGTTTTTTGTTATGGGTAAATAATACTTTGTGCTTTATTTCTGGCAGGATTTTTATAATGGGGCTATGAGCTGATTTTTTTGTAGGTAGGGAGCTTGTTGCTCTCTGCTAAGGTAGAATTACTTGTTGTGTATATATATTGTTGGCTTTTTCAGTGTCCCCAAGGAATTTAGAATATGCAGCAGTTAATCATGTCCTAATGTGTTGTACAGTTGAAACTTTGCAACTTGTCATTTTTTTGTGCATGTAGACTCCCAATACATGTGTGTTGGTATTTTGAGAGAGGAAGTGTGTGTGTGTTTGTATTTGGCAGCAGGAATTTACAAGACCTGTAAGAGGTTATTTTGCATATCTGGAATTGGAATGATTCCTTTCATTAGTATGATTCTTTGCCTGTAGAAAACCTGGAATGGTGGTGACAGCTGCCATCCTGTATGGACAGGGTAATGTGTCTTTGTTCAGAATTGTTCTCTATCGTCTGCTCAATGCTTAGTAGATGGGGGAACACGTCTAAACCATGGTTATTTAAAAGCAAAATCTTGCAAGAATTGATAGACACACTTCAGCATAGAGATCAGGTCGGCAATGCACAGCAGATGTAGCCATCTCCCAAGTAGCATAAGGATGCCTAATAAATAAGCTCAAATCCCTGAGAAAATTATGCTGTGTTTCAGGGGATATGTGTTATCTCCTTTTATCAGCCTCTGAGCTGCTGTTGTTGTGCTCTCTACATGGGATTACTAATAGTGGGATTAGTGATAACATACTGTAACTAGGCGAAGGGAAGGGAGACACCGCATTATAAACCTGCATAGTGCCTCCGGACGGAAGGGTGCTTTGAGTGTTTAGAGGTCAGCTGTTTATGCTATGTTGGGTGTGCAGATTTTTTTTGAGGGCAGAAGGGACAGCTGTAGTCATATGTACTGTTGCCATTAACAGTACTAGGCAACTAGATTTCGCTGGTTGAATGTGTTGTAATAAAAATCATAGTAGGCTTGTTTCAAATGGCCAAGTGTTTGGTTCTTGAGACTCTTCCTCTTCGGTGAGATGCTGCTCTTTTCAGTTGCCACTTTCCCCAGTGATTTTGGGAGGGAAGAAGTTCCATAAGGCTTTGTTCTTAGCCCCTTTGTGCTTCGCCTTGATGTTCAGGCAATTTCTTCAATTCATAGCTGCATCAATGGTAGCTGGGGCTGTTGTATCTCTGTGCAGATGAATTGTAGAAGTGTGTCTGTCCTTTGCTAAGCTTCTGCTTTTCGATTTTTGTGTATTAGCTTGTTTCTGTAAAATGCCTTACGAATATTTTCTTAGAGCAAAAAGTGTTAGAGGAGCCTCAATATCTCCTTTGGCTCAGGACCACACCAGGCAAGTTATTCTGAATTTCTTTCATCTCTCCAGAGTATTTTCTTGTTTAATCACTTCTCTGCTAACCTGTTCTGATGAATATATATTAAGTAAATTTGTCTTCTCAGTCATGCTCATTGCTCTGGCTGGTCCAGGCAAAACACTTCTACTAACCTACTTGTCCATGAAATTCCTTTCTTAGAAATCCCCTGTAAACTTCTCATCCAGTTATTGTCTCTGATGGATACTTTTTGTCAGTCTTGAAAGCTATACATAACGGTGACCCTCTCCATTTAGCTTCACTTGCTAGGCTTTCCAAGGTCTCTTGTCACTTCAGCTCTGCTACTCACCTGTCAGATATTTCGTGATCCATCTTTGTGCTGCCTCCTTTGTGGCTCCCTATACGTTAATTTGTGACCTCCCTGCTTTCCTCTGCTCAGGTCTCTATCCTGTCTGCTTTCTAAGTCCCTGTTGAAGACCTGTGTGTACCATGCTGCTCAGTGAACTGAGCTGACAAATGTACAAATTGCTTACTGTTCCCTGAATCAACGTTCAGAAAAGTGTTTGGAAAATGCCTCACATTTATATTTGCTGGCAGCACCCACAAAGCAATAATACTTGAAGTGGAAATCAGTCTGACTTCTTGGTACAGCTTCTCCACTTGTAACTCCTGGCATGGATGGCTGAATCATCTTCGTCTAAATAGACAGTACTGTGAACAGATGGTAAATAATTTATGAAAAGTGAAGCTATGAGCAGGCCTAAGATTGAACTTCATGTCATATCTTTCTTACTGTCATAGATGTAGACTTGCAGCTCTGAATCACAGCAGACTATACTCCATTTATAAGATGAATTTTAAATCATTTAAGAGTAAATGAGACAAAGCTGAATTTCTTGAATTAGGCTAATAACAGGCAATGATCCTCCAGAACAAAAGGCTGTGAAGGGACTGAAAAGCATTGCCAGAAATTCATCTTCTGCCTCTACCCAGAAGCCCTGGGCCAGAGTAATGCTGAAGCCACTTGTCATTTTCACTTCAGCTGTTCCACTGACATGTTCAAACCCAGTGCTGTGTCAGAAAGTTTCTTGAAGTTTGAAGAAACAGCATTAACTGTGAATTCGGGAAGATGCTGCAGTAGGAATAAATTCAATATTTTATAAGTAAGAGGCCATACGGGTAACTGTGTGCTTTAGGGAAGTTTACCAACAGTGATACTTCTGTAAACTTGGCATGACTTCGATAGCGGTCCCCACTGTCCAAGATCAAAGCATTTGCTAGCATTCAAGAAATACAGGGGTCTGCAGTCACTGGGTGAGTTACAAACCTGTTCCTGGTTGTAATACAGGATTGAAAGTACTAAGAGATGTTATTCCTCTGTTTATTCCAGTTAACCTTGTAGACATGTGTTTAGGATTTTTTTTATTGGTTCCCCCCTCCACTATTATACAGAACTGTGGTTCTCTCTAAACTGTTTTAGGGGAAACAGATTTTTAGCACTTGTTTGATGTCATATTCCAGCATATAGAGCACTAATTACCTCTCAGTCTTCATGTGATTTGCTTTGATGGCAGATCCGATATAAAAATGAAGGGATGCTTTGACAGTCAGCAATGCATGTTTGCAAATAGCCAGTAGAAGTCTGCATTGTCTCAGTGCTGTATTTCCAACATGCAAAACTGGTACTAGCTCTTGCAGGCAGGTGATCCAGGCCAGCATAACGGATCTTGGAGAAAAATAAGAGGCAACCAAGCAGTACAGTATGTTTTCTTGTGTCTTTTTGATCAGTCAGGTCTGGCAGATGTTTTTCATCTCCACGGCATTTAAGGTATTGGTTGGGAATAGCTGCCCAGTTGCTCCAGAATCACAGAATCGCAGAATGGTAGGGGTTGGAAGGGACCTCTGTGGGTCATCTAGTCCAACCCCCGTGCCGAAACAGGGTCGCCTACAGCAGGCTGCACAGGACCTTGTCCAGGGGGGTCTTGAATATCTCCAGAGAGGGAGACTCCACAACCTCCCTGGGCAGCCTGTTCCAGGGCTCCGTCACCCTCAGAGGGAAGAAGTTCTTCCTCATGTTCAGACGGAACTTCCTGTGCCTCAGTTTGTGCCCATTGCCCCTTGTCCTGTCACTGGGCACCACTGAAAAGAGTCTGGCCCCATCCTCCTGACACCCACCCTTGAGATATTTATAAGCATTTATTAGGTCCCCTCGCAGCCTTCTCTTCTTCAGGCTGAACAAGCCCAGCTCCCTCAGCCTCTCCTCACAGGAGAGATGCTCCAGTCCCCTCATCATCCTTGTAGCCCTCTGCTGGACTCTCTCCAGTAGCTCCTCATCTTTCTTGAAGTGGGGAGCCCAGAGCTGGACAGAGTACTCCAGCTGAGGCCTCACTGGGGCAGTGTAGAGGGGAAGGAGAACCTCCCTCGACCTGCTGGCCACACTCCTCCTAATGCATCCTAGGATTCCATTGGCTTTCTTGGCATCCAGGGCACACTGCTGGCTTATGGTCAACCTGTCCACCAGCACACCCAGGTCCCTCTCCACAGAGCTGCTCTCCAGCAGGTCCACCCCAAGCCTGTGCTGCTGCATGGGGTTGTTCCTCCCCAGGTGCAGGACCCTGCACTTGCCCTTGTTGAACCTCATCAGGTTCCTCTCTGCCCAACTCTCCAGCCTGTCCAGGTCATGCTGAATGGCAGCACAGCCTTCTGGTGTATCTACCGTTCCTCCCAGTTTTATGTCATCAGCAAACTTGCTGAGGGTACATTCTAACTCTTCATCCAGGTCGTTGATGAAGAAGTTAAACAAGACTGGGCCCAGTACTGACCCCTGGGGGACACCACTAGTTACTGGCCTCCAACTAGACTCAGTGCTGCTGATGACAACCCTCTGAGTTCTGCCATTCAGCCAGTTCTCAATGCACCTCACTGACCACTCATCCAGCCCGTACTTCCTGAGCTTCCCTAGGAGGATGTTATGGGAGACTGTGTTGAAAGCCTTGCTGAAGTCTAGGTAGACAACATCCACGGCTCTCCCTTCATCTACCCAGCCAGTCATGCCATCGTAGAAAGCTATCAGATTGGTCAGGCATGATTTCCCCTTGGTGAATCCATGCTGACTGCTCCTGATAACCTTCTTTTCCTATACTTGCTTGATGATGACCTCCAGGATAAGCTGCTCCATCACCTTTCCCGGGATGGAGGTGAGGCTGACTGGCCTGTAGTTCTCTGTAGCTCCCTGAAGCACTGTCTGTCAAAGGCTGTGTTGGTTGAGGACTGCCTGATCTCCTTTTGTGTAAAAAGGAGTGTATCTTTGCTGAAGTCAGCAGGCTGATTGTTGATTTCTGTGGCTTGAAGTGGTCACTCTTCTTTTGAAGAATTTCATGTTCTAGAAGAGACCGTTATGGACCTTTGAAGGATTCTGCTACCGGTTTGTTGTTTTTTTTTTTTCTCCTTCTTCCCCTGATGTAGACACATTTTACAGCTAAGATCTCATTTTTGGCAATGCCTATGGATCTTTTGACAAGACTTAGTGGAACTGTTGCTTAATTCAGTGGCTTGTAGCACAGCCTGCCCAGACTAGCCATGCTGTGTACTGATACCTGCAGTTGCCCTAAGTAATTACAGTATTGCTGACCTTTGGGTATATGTACAACAGGGACTGTGTAACCCCTTGAACAAGTGCTATCTTCTTTAGACCCACAACACTTCAGAGGTAATGTCTGCTAGAAGTAAGCTTAGTCCAAATGGTATCTGACATACTATAATCAGCATTTCGCTCTAAAATGTAATACAGAAGGGAGTTCCATGGTGGTTGATATGTAGAAAGTCTTAGAATCAGTTGTGGATTAGACACTTTTTCTGAGATCCTTTCATAAGTGTGCTTTGAACTTGCACTATTTAATCGAAAACGTCAGTGGTAAGGCTGTTCGGAAGTAGTAACAACCGTACTCCTCATTAGTCATAAAGACAGACTTAGATTTCAGTCAAACTGATGAGTAGAAATTTTGTTTGGAATATCAAAGTAGTGACAATGTAGAATTTTTGTCACAGCAATGGGTGATTTTTTTTTTCTCTCTTTAGTGAGCCTTGTGGCTAATGATACAACTTAGATGATGGTTCCTGCACAAAGACAAAAAGGCTGTAATTCTGCCAAATGAGAAGCTACATGATTCATTACAAGGACCTTTAATTTGCCTTATTAAATTTTTAGGAGTAATTTGTGAAATCTATTAAGCATGGTAGTCTTGCTGAAAACCTAGTGGGATCTCAAAATCGCCAAAATTCTCAGAATTATTTTTGAGATGAGTGCTATCCTGTGCTAAAAATATGTTGCACGACTGCAATCATTTTGTAGCTGGATTCACTCCATCACACAAGCTCTTTATCTGAAATTGCTATAAGCCATAACATAAAGCTTTTTACTTGCACACATCTAATTGAGGGAATATTTATTTGGTGCATATTAAATTCAAACTGGCCTACTTCTGAAGGAATATTTATTACTTTAAATCTCAGTACTTTGAAGAGAGAAGTTTTAGAACAACTCTTATGACAAAGTTAATTAGAAACTTGTATTTTACTTCCTGTAATATTTGAAAGGAAGTAGAGTAATGTTTGACAGATAGATATAATAAATCATGATTTGTTGACAAAATTAAACTGTAAATGAGTATTTAACTTTTATTGGGTACATTTTAAAACAGCTTACAAGATACGCATGGAAATTCAGACAAATCTGGTGTGTTATAGCTTAAAGCGTATAATGCAGCAATGTCTATTCTGGCTTTTAAAGCTTGAGCATGCATTACAGATATGCTGTAAAAGGGGGGCATGTTCCTTGCTGTTGGCTTGGGGAAGCAGGGTGGCTAGCAATCCCAGTGTCTTTTTATAAACTCTTGTTTTTTATGTATATGGAATGATGTTGAGAACCAAACTGTCAAGAACCAAAGCTATGTCTTACATATTTATTAAACACAAACCAACTTGTTAGCTCTCACTATGGCCATAAAGCTGTGCTTGTGATTTTGAGCAGATGCTGTAGCACAATACCCGGCACCTTCCACTGGGGTCTCGCCAGCTCACTGCAATCACAACCACTGGTCTCTCCTGAAACCCCTCTGAAGCTGTACTGTGTGTGTGTTTTGAGAGGAAGCCATCTTCCAGTAAACTGTGCTCTCTTGCTGATGATTAAGATCAAACTTATGTGCTAGAAATCAGCAGTAATGAACAGCAATTACTGGGCTGAGGCAGTTGTAGTTACATGCAGCAGATGTTTAAAAATAGGTGAGGGAAGTAATTCATTGATGGTCACATTATACGGCGAAAACTTTGTTGCATGTCTGGTGCATCTGCGTAGTCACGTTGTAGTGAGCTACTTGTGCTTTAGACAGGGTTATGCTTAGGACTGAGAGCTATTTGCTCTGTGATTACGGCTCCCCTCCACCCAGCTAAGAGCTTTTAGCCTGAAGGGTACTAAACACCAAACAGTGTACTTGGGATGTTACACATTCACAGCAGGATGGGCTTCGGTGAAGGTTTGGTGCAGCTCATGTGGGGAGTTGTGTTTCAGATAGATCACTTGTTAATGTTTTCCCTAACTTATTTTGCTTGTCATGTCCCTAAAATTGGCTAAAGTCTAAAATAAGTTCTTTGCTTCTCTAGGAGTTTCTAAAGAAAAATTTTTTTCACTGATCTGGACAGAGCTCAGACTTCAGTGTGAAGACTCAGAGGTTTCTACTTTATCTAGGCACGTATAGGCATATGTGTGCAACTGTATCTATTTTTCCAAGAAGACTCTGTTCGTACTCTGCATTTCTGTGATGTGTGCATGATGTCTGAGGTGTTGTGTAAAGTCCAAGCAAGTTAGATACACAGTATTGCCCAACAACTTGAAATTGGATGTTATATCTTTGAGTCTGCCCAGGTGCAGCTGAGAAAATAACAATACTCTCAGCTCATTTTGTTCAAAATTATGTGAAAGGTATTTCGTATTATTTAGAAGTACAAAAGCAAAGACAAATCTTGACCCACTTATGAACTAACACAGGCCTTGGAAAAGAAGACCTTGAGACAGTATCTATCTACTTAGACCATCCAAAGCCTTGACCTTCTGTTAGAGTTCTAGAGTGTCTGGTAGAGGTGCAGCTTATGCTCTGAATACCTCCTAAATTATTAAGAGGTCATTAATATATGTTGGAAGTATTTGAGACTGATTTTAAATATAAATGCAACAATTCAAAATGTAGTAGGAAATAGGACACGAAACCAGAGCGAAGGTTATAGCGTATGAAAGGCAGTTTGGGGAGGAAGGGGTGCAACAAAAAACCACTGGGAAAACTGGGCATGTGGGAGAGACTGTAGCAGTTTTTGTGCAAGACTATTTAGACTTTGTTATTGAGATTTCTTGTATATAATTCGACCTCAGAATATTATGGAAAAGGACCAGTAACATGGCTTATTGATATCTGCAGGTGGAGAGAATAACTGAAGGTAGCCAGAGAAATGCTAGTGACTCAGCCTAAGCTATTAAGTGAATCAAGAGTCATTCTCTGAATATTGCTAATATTGCTAATATTGCTAATATTAATTGCTGAATAATCTAATATCAGTATTAGATTTTTGGTACAGGTTTTCGTATAGTTTTCCAGAACAGGGGATGGATATCTCTTTTAAGTAAATACTTGCCATTAGCTAGATGGGAAGCAAACACGGGAAGAGTAGACCTACTGTGAAAGTATAGAAATAACATCTGGTTGCCAGGCTTAAGCAAAAAGCCCCACTGATTTTCTTAAGAAAGTTAGAGACTTCAGATGCTGAATGCACGGAGTTCACTGACCTTGTACTTTAACTACTTACTATCTTTAGCCCTATCAGTAGTTACAGCCTACTGCCCTCCAGGTGCTTATTTTTTCAAAGAAGAAATTGTCCTCAGCTCTTGTTGCATCCTGCCTGTTAAGGAGTCTTGTTTTCACTTTACTGGAACATGACCAGATTTTTGTATGACTGGGTCCTTAGAAGTCCAAAGTTTTGTTAAAAGAAACCAATAGTGAAAACATTTCTCTTGATTCCAGATGAAAACCTGCCACTGCTAGAGAGAGTATGGGACTCACAAATGTAGACGTATTCCTGGAGCACTGTGAAACGTAATGTGATTGGGAATCTGCAGTCATTCACGTGGGAACTGTTGAATATTCTGCCAACGGCGGCTTGTTGGGATTTTTTTGTTTCCTTCTGTTTCATTTACTCATTAGCAGGTCTGCTCAGGGCATGGTTCAGTCATCCCTTGAGAAAATTTGGAGTTTAAAAAAAAAGTGAGTACAATGGCTTGCTTCTCATGGAGCAGCTCTGTTTCTCAAGGTGACTTCAGGCAGAGACTGAGAGTGTGTTCGCACGCAGATGTGAATTCATGCTCTGCTTCAAGCAGATTTGGCTACACTCTGAGCTGTAACAGGTAGCTGTGATCATGCAGTTAACGCAGTAAATTATTGGCCAAAGTGAGTAAGTCCAATTTTGCCAGCGTGGCTGGATAGACTGTGGTCCAGGCAAGCTTGCATCTGCCTGCAAAAGACTATGGGAACAACCTGTGGGGAAGAGCAGACTTCCCTGCTGCTTCTTCATCTCCCTTTCTGAGAACTACTGCCTGTACTGAGCGTTGCATGACAAAACCCAGCAACAGCACAGCAGGTCTTCCCAGGACTGCGCACTTGTTTGCACAAAGAGAAGAAGAGCTTGGAAGGCTGCATACTGGTACCTCTTAAGATTCAGCGGCAGTCTGCGCTTGGAACAGGCAGGTTCTGAGATCTTGACTCTCCTAGGAGTATATGGTACTCCAGAAATCTTGCTGTGTTCAGTGGGATTATTTGTGATGCAAGGTAGTATGTAACACAAGGAAGGGACATCGCAATCTGTCTCTCTAAATTAGCAATCTGTTACAAAGATCAAATTTAAATTAAGGTCAGATTTCCATTCTCCCATGCACGTATTTGGCTGACATGCAAGTCAACAACAGTTCTGTGTGCGACTCAAGATGCAATTTGGCCCTAAATTAATTTCATTAGTAAAATTGAAACTCAAACATGGTGTGAATGAGACATCTGTTAGTCTGCTGATTCATGTCTAAAGAGAAATGTCATAAGGATTTTTAGAATGCGATGCTGCATATGAGGCAGCTGCACTGACGTTGCAGATCAGTCTGTTTGAAATGAAGTCTTAAACAATAAACCCTTCTGTGATTCTTTTTGTTGTGAATGTATGTCTTTGAAAATGCACAAAAATTAACGTGTAACAGTGTAAAAGACATAGGAATGCAATGAAAGAAGCATGGAAGCTTCCCATTAGTGCTGACCTGTCAAGCTTGGGTAAATTGTCACTGTCCTCTTAACTACCTTTAAATCATCTTGGTGCTTCCCCCCCCCCCCCTCCCCGGAGGACTTTCGTTAGGTGTTAGCACACAGTGGTAAACAAGTCATGTACCTGGGAAATACAAGCTTTGAATGACAGTCTGTTACCCTCTTGTCTGAGCTGGCATTTCATCTGCCTTTTCCACTTAATTTCATTGGATGTATTTTGCATTGGTGCTTTTTTTGTGTTGGAAATGCGTTTGCTGCTATTGAATACTCACATAATCACAAACCTTCACTAATGGTGACAAAATGTTATTTATTTATGTTTATTTGTTTTTTATTGGCTTTTATAGCATCTGTTTCCTTTGGCATGTGAGCTTCCCTGCTACTAAAACTGGGATTTCAGGAACACGAGCTGGAACTGCACTGGGCTTGCACTTGAAAATCCTTTTAATTTTTTTGGTGGGAGCCTGGGTATGCAGGGGTGGCCAGGTAGGTAAGGGTAGGTAGCATCCCTCTTCCGGTGAGAAGTAAGCACTAGGAACGTAAGAATATCAGAGCAATAACAATCCTGTTTTCATGCAAATTTCGCAGGAGTAAGAGAGGCATATTGTAGATGACACATTAACAGGCTTGTCTTTAAATAGAATGTTTTTTCAAAATCTTCCTTGGGGCTCCAGTGACTGTTCGATGCAACGTTAATGAATGCCTTCTCCTGATAGAGTAACAAGAATTTGGAGACTGAAAGAGATACTAAACTTGCCTCCTGCCAGATTTTGCGTATATTTGTTTTTCTTCTAAATGTATACCTGGATTCAGGTCTTGTTGTCTCATAGCAAGGGAAAATCCACCCTTGTGTCTGCAGTGCCAGTGACCCCTTGTAGAATGAAGTCTTCTACTGTGTAAATTTGAGAGATTGTGAGTATCCAGAGCACTAAGTGTGGCTGCTTCCAATCATCTGAATACAGGAGTACTGGAGTACGGCAGCTGGAGTGTTGTGGGTATGTGGAGTGTCTTCTGAACATGGATCTGCTGATGGAAAGATAATAAAGAGCCTGTACATTAATGCAGGCCCTAGAACCCACCAGTGCTGTCCACTGGATCAGGTCTGCTTCATCATGCAGAAGCCTCGTAGCTGCCTGAGAGTCCATGGGACAGTGAACAGCTGCACCACAAAGCAACGAAAGAAGGGAAAAGCAAATGCAAGATATAGTTTGGCTTTACTTTGAAGAGTGAAGTGTATTTCTACTCCTCCTTGTCCCCAAAGGAAGTTGCCCTGCTCCCTCATATCACTTCGTAAGTCAAATAATTTAGCTCTGGTTTTCAAAATATTTTACTATATGACTGCTCATATTTCTTGTCCTCTTTGTCTTTGCTCTCTTTTTATACCTGTTGTCAAAATTAGGAGCTTTGGAGGGTGTGTGTCTTCTTACTCAAAAGGGCCCTGTAAATCAGTTTGGATGCTAAAACTCCACCTTTTGATAATCTCTTATTCCTTCTGCATTGTCGTTACAGCACCCTGTTGTACGTATGGGCTCTGGTCAAATTGTGGAAAGGCTGTATAGAACAGCATTTTAGCTTCTGCAGATTTCACTGGTTGTGATGATTTGGCACAGCTTCCATCTGGATTATGCATGATTTCCAGGTCTCTCTAGGTCAGAACGACAAGAGATGTTTTGTATTTTGACAGGTGTCTGTTTGATTTTTTAAAATTTTTTTTATTTAATTTACTTATTGGTATGAAGTCATCAACTTGTCTGGACGAAGGTGGTGCACATCCATAGAAAATCTAAATTGCTATAGTAGCGTTCCAGGGACATAAAGTATTTCAAGCCTACCAAATGTGTCTTCTGCTCTTCCAGGTTAGGTCTCTTGGTAGTTACTTTCCACTGAAGCTGTTCTACTCTTCTTAATTTAAATACTCGTTTTTGCAGAACCTGGAATTTGAGTTCTTTCCTCTTCCCCATTTTCTGCCTCTGGCATATTCTCTAAGTACCAGACAATTGAGCCTTTCTCTGATCCAATGAATATTTAAATATTTTATACAAATATTTGCTATATATTAATTGAGAACAAGTGAGCAAACAAGAATAACTCCATATGCTAATGCTTACTACAGGTTACTGGTAGTTGAGAAACAGGATGATGCTAAAGCTCCAGCACATAATTTGCGAGTTCTTGTTGGGCAGAATGAGTAGCTTTGATGTAACGACCTGCCCTTAGAATACTCTGTAGCTCAGAGTAAGGGCACTTGGTGAGTAGGAGATCCAGATACGCCAGGAAGGAGGTTTAAACCTGCTAGTCTCCAGGTGAATGTTGTAACTGATTATTTAAATGTGAGTTAAGTTCATGCATAACTGTTGTTTCTTAAAACTGCATTTTTGTTTTTAATTCTTCGAGGGAGGAGGAAGATGACTTTAGTACTGAAATGGACAATTTTGGACCTCATCAGCTTGTGCTACAAGTCACCTGTACTTCTAAGCCCTTCCTTAGTTCTACATAAGCCTGGAAGAGCAGGGAAGTGCTAATGCAAAAGCCTGTAAGATTGAAATGCTTCTATATACTCCAAGCACTACTTCTTAAGAACTCAAAAATTAGAATGCACCATATATGATAATTTAAATGATATTGCTTAGTTCATGACTTGATGTCTCTGATATGCTGGAAGAACCTGTACAGAGTCAAATGCCATTGTAGCCATTAATTTCTGTGCCGTAACCTCTTTCTTTCTCAAGTATAAGTAGTAAAGAGGGAAATAAAAGAAATTAGATTGACAAGGAGTCACTAATCTTTTTCTGTTGTTTTATGTTTTTAGCTGATGCAAAAGGAATAATAAATTAATGTTACTGTTTTATGTTCTAGTATTTGTGTTTAAACGCCAGTGTCTTGTCAAGCATCCACTTCTGGCTAATACTGAACTGTTAACTTAGAGTGAACAAAAAGACTTGTGAGAAAAAAGTAATGGAGCAAAGTTTCTATATGTGTGGGATTTTGTTTCACTTGGTTCTTTGTTTGCTTGGTTTATAAAGCCCCAAGACACCAGACAAAAGCGAGTGCATGGCAATGTACACTGCAGTAGGCCACAGGGCTCTTTGTCCTGTGAAGTATCTTTGTTATGTAAGAAAATTGCTTGTCTTTGTTGCCAATCATAATTATTCTTTATTGGACAATAGGGTAGAGTCTTCTAATATTCTTCACTAGTCTTGGACTTTCAGGATTGAAACCTGTTATCTTACTGTCTATTAATTATTGTGTTAATGGTAGTGAATGTATTTGTTTCTCAGCAAAAAAGCACGTACCTCCATGAACAGGCAGGTCTGGCAATCATCTCCCTAGCAAAGCTGCAGGAAACAATAAAACATACCAGTAAGCATATTAATCTTTCTGCATACCTTTGAATTGAAATCAGTGGCTCAGGCTCATCAATCACTGAAAGAAGGTGCTCATACAATGTGTATATCTTCTGTTAGGTCAAAAAGACTTGAGGAAAATTTTTTCTTTTGAAGACCATCTATTTACCTTGGCTGAAACTAACAGTAGTTCTGAATTGTTTTGCCAAGGTGGGAATGGGAAACAACAGACACAAGAAACTGCTCCCAAAAGACATCTCTAATTCAGTACATTTAGTGAAGCTGGAAGAGATGTCAGAGCTGGCAAGTTTTGAAACATTGCCTTTTGAAGTTTAACTAAGCATTTTCTTTTAAAGCTAACTATTTCCCAGTCCCGAGTTAAACCTTGCCTTCAGCCAAAACCCGAATTCCAATAACACAGTTGCACAGAGTGGAAGCAGCTGCCATGGTGAAGGAGTGGGGATTTTGTCCTTTATTTTCTCCTCTGACCATCCGCCAGAAAAGTAACCCAGAACACTGATTGTATCTTACCACTTCAGCTCACCCGTTAAGACTATCCAATAAGTACTCATTTGTTTTTATAAACCATGGTAGTTCTTCAGAGGATAATCAGCAGGGCTCCCCCATGCAAGTGGGAAGCATTGGATTTCTGTTCTCAGCTCTTTTTCTGGATCCCTCATAGAGTTACTTGAACTTAATGAGTTTATTAAAGGGAGCTTAGTCAAGAACTTTTGCATATCTGTAAAGGTGGAGTGACTTAGATTCAGGTGCTAGAGCTTCTTCATTTGAATAAAAAATAATGAAGAACTCTTCCTTTTTTTTTTTTTTATTAGATTAACAGAAGTCTGAAGAATTTTTAGGACAGTGGTTGTAGGAAAACTTGTTTGGCACAGTACTAGTAAGTGTGAAGAACAGCTCACTGAGACTGCTTTTGAATGTCTCTAGCACTCATACAACAGATGAGTATTACAGAAACAGTTTTCAGGTAATATATTAATATATGCAGCAGTATATGATGTAATCTCACAAATTAAGTGGCTCAGCAAATAAGAAAGCTGAACTTTCTCATCTCTGGTAAAAGCCTTGACGCTTGTCAGTGTGGGAACTGGGCTATGAAAGGTCTAGGGATACAGAGCAAGACTTAAGGTATCGCACACTGCAGTTCAGTCTTGTCCCAGTTTTGTATTAATATTTGAGTCTGGTGCATGAGAAACAGCTTTCTGGAGTCAGCAGTGAGTTGTGGTGCTCCCAGGTTTGACTCATAGGTTTTTGAATTTGTGCCATACAGTTTTGAGTGATCTCCCTCAGACAGCAGAAAGCACATGTTTCGATGCTTTGGAGGTTAGTACACTTCAACTGGTGGGAAAGCTGGTTGCCACCAAGCTCTGGTCACCTGGAAGGGGAGGGCACAGGCTTGGCTGGTTGGAGCGAAGCCTCTGCAGGGCCCGTGGCACAGCCAGCTCTGAGGACAGGGCTGCTTCCAGCTGCTTGTTTCTCCCTGAGCCAGGAGCTTTAGCAGGTTTGTGCTGCTGGTTAGAATTAGCCCAGAAAACTGGGACACTGAGGGGGCTTTTTGAAGAGAATTTAAACATATTTCCGAGTTTGAAGCCAAGTGTTTGCTGGAGCAATTACATAGCGTACACTCCGCAGATAGTCTGTGTACAGCTTATGGCTGATCCTCTCACCAAACTGGAGGAAGAAAGCCGCAGCGCCTTGGTACAGCAGGGAGCAGAGTTTATTACCCAGTAGGTGCAGTTTAAAAGATCTGAGGGATAGATGACAGACATGAGGAGAACTTATGTCCAAGTAGGGTCAGTTATATTTAGATGCCCTGGTATATTTGTGTTTTGAAATGGCTTTTTGAGAAATAGCACTTCAAAGGATGACCAAAGCCTAGCCAGACAACATACTGTTTGATTTTTACATCAGACCTTTAAGGCAGGATAATATTCACTCCAGGGGGAAAGAATGACTGAATAAACATGTAGAAACTTAAAGGTACTGAGGTTTTGAGTAACCGGTGTGCAGTGTCCAGTGACGTCTACTGAAATTTTATTGAACAGCTCTGTAAATTTAGTCAGAATGGAATTTAACCTACATGGTAATTATGGAGCTGAGGTTTTTGCGGAGGCAGTCACCTCTGACAGGTTTGTACCAAAGTTCGTTGAGGCTGGGGTGGCTTGGTGGTGTGGGTGGTTTTTTTTTTAATTATTGACTGGTGACTCTGCCCTTTCTAATTCATCAGCTGTTGAATCTTAACCTCCAGTGAATACTGCCAAATGTTTTCAGCAAGTCCTTCAAGTTCTTACTTTCTGCCCTGCTTTGATGACCTAAACTGAGCACTTACATGACTGTGTGGTTGGTCCTTGGTTCCTGCTCCCTTCTGGCATCCTCACTTGTTACCCTTCCTTTTAATGTAGAGTAACAGCTCCTTGGGAGGGCACCGGAGTGTGTCTGCTGCCATGCAAAACGGAGCCTGGTGGATTTCTGGTCATGAGCAGGGCCTGCGTGCTTGGATTTTTAAGAATGTGTTTTATTCACTGAGGAAATAACAAGTAGGAAAAAACTCATGGAACAAAAACAAGTGGTAAAGTGTTAGAAAAATACTGCTAGGAGAGAAAATGTATGATCCTTCTGTCTTTTTCCTGCCAATTTAATATTTCAATATGGACAGTTTGGGGTTGTGTTGTGTGTGCCCCCCCCCCGAATTGTTGTCAGTTCTATAATGAAGCATTAATTTTTAATGGTGTTTTTTTGTTTGCTGTTTCATTTTCATGTAGGGTTTGCCCCTTTTCTTTCTTTTCCTTTTTAATTCATGTATGACCTAAGTTAGGTTGTGTGGGACTCTCAGATTTGAAGAACCTTCCCCTCCCCTCTCACCACCCTGGTACATCCTTATTTGCTGCCTTGGGTCTCTGGCATAGTAAAAGCCATTGCTGTTGGCTTTGTTGCTCTCCTCTTGTCTGTCCCATTAGTAGTCCCGCAACTGCCTCTCTGTCAGTTTGAGAAAACTGGTGTAACAGCAGCCAGCACTAAGTGAAAACTGGTGTAACAGCACTAAGTGAAGCTTTCTATCCTTTCTAGTATAAGCTACCAGTAGGGTTTTGACACATTTCTATTCTCCCTGCACCCTCCCTATGTCCAGCTAATTTTCTGCTGGTTCCATGTTCAGTTTTACTTTAACACATGTGGCTGCTGCTGCTTCTTTGTAAGCCGTGGAGACAAGTTTGGGCCATCCTTGGTGCCCAAATTGTTGCATGTTCACCTGGGAAGTCCCCAGTGTGGTGTTTATGATGCTACACAGCGCTTTTCCTGTGTGTCAGTGCAGAACGATTCATCGTGGATGGAACAGGACAGAGGGACGTGCAGGAGGCTGATTCAGGGTTTAATGACCTACAGTGGTTTGACGCCTCTGTATTGGTTGTGCCGGTTCTTGTGATACTTAATCAGAAACCTACAGTTCTGCTTCCCTGAGAGCCCTAGTTCCTGGAGACATGGGATTATATGTGAAGCCTGTCTGGTTTTTTTTGTATTTGTGTGCAAGTTCTTTGCCTTTTAGTAGAAATAGATCCCTTCGTCCTTAGAGCTTTAGAGAAAAGCTTAAAAAATATCACCCAGTAAGGTTCAAAACTTGAAGGGGAAATTTATTATTTCTGTATTAAAACACACAGCAAGAAGAAATCCACTTGTGACTGTTTTAAGTTGTGTTTGTGAAAGGTTGGAGCTGTAGTGTACACTGTGAGGTAAGCATGGAGCAGACCCTGTGGATTTGTATTTTCTTGTATTGTTTTACCCTCCTTCCAAAAAGGGAAAGGAGAGGGGAGAAATAACAAAGAAACCTTTGAGGTGAAGTGTTGTTGAGGGGGGGTACTGTACACATCTTAACAAAACAAATTCCTCTGCATGTAGCTGCTGCTCCTCTTTTTGTTTTAAAGTAGCTTTAAAATCATGAGCTAGATAGTGAGGAGGGTGGAATCTTTGCCTGCTTGTAGCTTAGAAATGAATATTTAGTCATGTAGAAAGGGTGTGTGAAAGCAGATTCTCTTTCCAAAGATGATTGTCATAGTAGCTTAAATTGTCTGCCAAGCATCATAATACAGTTCTTCTACTGTAGGAAAACAAAAGCAAAAGATAAGCTTAATTCACTGAAACAAAAAGAGAACAAAAGGGGAAAAACATCAGAACAGCAGAGTCTCATTGATGACAAGGGAGCACAGCGATTTCCATGCAAGTAACAGCTTGAAAGGGGCTTCTAAAATAAGGTGAATACACTGAACAGATTCAGAGGTGTTTCCCTTCCACAACAGGGCTCAAACACTGGTAACAAGCATGGGAAGACAGTTTTGTGGTCTCCAGAGCAAATCTGCTCTCCTGTTCTCCAAGGAGGGGCTCTGAAGGCAGCATCTGGGGCCACATACCCATCCAATAGAGTTGTTGGGCAGAAAAGGAAAGAGATGAAGTGAGAAGAATCACTAAGTGATGCAGACATGGCCCGGACCAATTTTTGACCTCTTCATTTCTGGACATCTTTGTTTCTGTGCTGGAAACTGGATCCATTTGCTAGTGTTGCTCTTTGTTTTCAGTTGGTACTGAAGGTGTGACTTAGGCTAAAAGGGGACACAAGAGAAGGTGTCTACGTAAAGCAATGGTTTTAGACCCTATTTTCCTTTCAAGGAGTAAGATGTTTGCCTTTGAGGTAAGCTGTTATTAGGCACTAGCACTGTCAGAAGCCAGAGCTTACTACCAGTCTTAATGTCACATACAGTTTGTCTAGTTCTTGCAGTCTCCAAGACTTTGTATTTTGTTTTCATTTCTTAAATTGCTTATAAATATTCATTATTGGATATGAAATGAATGAGTGAATATCAACCAGGTGAATAGTTCCTGGGACTGTAAGACATACTGTCTGTTGGGATGTAGCAAGCTATCTTAATTTCCAGAAATTCAGCCCTGATCCTGCATACACTTAGACATTTAGGCTTCCTGTGGTGAATATTTGTGTGTCTAGACTTGAACACAGGATGTGAATCTGCGTGTTGCAGTATAATGCTGAAGTATGGAAAGGCTTGCCAGGACCTCACTGCAGTGTTCCATGAAACACCGTGAGCTCCACTTTCCCTGTGAAAATGGGAAAGAATATATTGTATCAAGCCTTAAAAGCAGCTTGACCACACTACTTTTCCTCTTTAAATGTTGTGTTTGTGGTGGGTTTCTTTGTTGCTTTATTTGGAAGTTTGCAAACTACATATAGAAAGAAATGACGAGCAGAATGGCAGATGTGTGACAGGCTCATACTGAGTTTTTCTGCCTGTGCTGCGCCGTGAAGTCAGTGGTGATGCTGCAGATAGGAGGACTGGATAGTTGAACCTCATGTTTAGACTTCTGCAATTAATGTATGCCTTTCCTTGAAAAGGTGCTGCCAACATATGCTCTAGAGCAGTGATAGTAAGCCTGCTGATGCTGCCCTTCTCCGCTGGCTGCATGAAGGACAGAGGTAAAGGGGTGGCATCTTTATATGGTGAGGCAGCGGAGTGAGCTGGGGTGCCCGTGTGCCCCAGGCTGCTTGTGGGAGACTTCTGCAAGCTGCCTGTCTTTGGCCATTTGTCTTTCACCTAAATTTTCAGTGTAACTTCATAACTGACTTACATCTGTACTGCAGTTGTTGTGGCTTGGTAGTACAGATGTATGCCAAGCCAATCTGATTTTTCCTACTGTAAGATAATATCCTTTGTGGATAAAGGAGAAGTGGCTGTTACACACCTTGACTGTAGTGTCTGGCTGTGGAACCACTGCTGGGTGTTGGATGCAAACCTGGCTGGATAATGGTGATGAGAGTTTACTTATCAGTGTTTTATTTTCAGAATCATATGAGATAACGTACTGAGCATGGCTTGGAAAAGGCCTGTACTGGCACCAATTCTGTTCAGTATTTTTGTTTTCATAATTATTCGGATGATGCAGAAGGGAGTGTACTTATTAAGCTTGCAGATGACGTGAAGCTGGGACAGGGTATAAATACATCACATCAATGAATCGCATCCAAATTTTTTTGAAGATTATTTAAGATAAATGTAGGAACAGTCACTTGAGTTTGTGCGGAAGGCTTGCAGAAAAAGATCTGGAGCTGTGGTATGTCACAAGCTGAACATGAGTCAGCAATGCCATTGCTGTGAGAACACTTTTCACAGAAGTCAAAACTCCTTGTGAGAAACGCAGCAGTCATGTTGGCTGCACTGCCTGCCTGCAGGTCACCTGACGTCATCCTGCTGCTTTGCACTCTGAGACCCATGTTAAGTTTTTGTGGCTGGTTTGGGGCACTGAGCTTCAAGGGAAAAGGTGGGGTGGCTGAGTGGACTTGACTTGGGGCTGCTTACCCTGAAGAAGGTTGCCAGGAGGTGCTATAATAGGCTTCAAGAGAGAAATCTGTTCTCTGTATTCCTGGTGCAGGAAGCTGAAATTTAATCAAGTGTCAGGTACAAGCAAAAGCCAAATGGGAAGTCTGGGAAGATTTGGGCTAGGTAGTTTGAGAGGCCATGGGGTCTATTTGACAGCCTTGAAGAACAGGCAGGTGAGGTTTATGGTAAGCTTGGTGCCTTTTGGCTGTTTCCTGTGGATTACAGCTGAGGCTACAGCCCTGCGGAATCACTGCCTTTTGGTGAATGAAAGCTACCCATTAGCAGAGCTTGGTGTGGCATGTGCCTCCTCGACAAGAGCACACTAAGCCTACTGCCTTGGGAGCTTAAGGAGTGCTGCTGTGAACGTTGGGCAGACTGAGATGAGGGGTATGTGGTTTATGTGTCTACATCCATGCTGTTGTCCAATCCCAGTACAAACAGTTGTGGTGAAAGACTTCATCAAATCTGTGTGTGTCTCTGCTCCCACTGTTGCGCACATCCGAGGACGTCACCATGAGTCTGTACCTACATGCTGGAGTGTGGAGAATGGTGTACTTGCATCTTTGTGGTTTCTGTGAGGACCAGCTCTTGTCTTGGGATCTTGTTGTGGCTGGGATTGGTGCTACAAAGGTGTAGGAGGGAACTGTTGTCAGCTCCAAGAAAGCGTGCTAAGAGGAGATGCAGGAGTCGATGACCTCCCTGCTCAGGGCTGCCTCTGATATGGTGGCAGCACGTGTTAGCTTCTGCTGCTGCCTCCTCATCAGTTGTGTTGGCACCACTTTAGGTGCTATGTGATGTTTATTGGCCCACCTAATGACCTGAGTCAATGAAGTGAGCTAAACTAAATGTAACCATTAAAGAAAACTTATTTTGCAGAGGCTTTTTTTGGCTTGTGTGGTTCCCTACTTGAACCTCCCCTCCCCCCACCCCCAGCTGTACCAGCCCCAGTGGGTTTTTGAACAGAGAGAGGAATGAATGGAATGGGAGGGCTTGGAGGATGCCTGAATTTTCACTTGTGCCAGAAAACGCATGTCTTGCTACAGCCCAAAGGCTCCCACACCAGGAACAAATGGCTCAAATACAAGGGCTTTGGAATCTGTCGGCTTCAGGTGTGCCACAGAGACTGTATGCAGCATGCAGGTATATTGTCTGTCAAGTGGCAAACATGTTATTTGTATTCTGTTGCCTATGTAAGCATTAAATTACATGCTGTTATAGTCTGAAGGAAGATACTTAAAGCCATCTAAACTTTAACGGAAACAAGATTTCAATTATTCTTGTAATAAGGATGAAAGTTTGCTAGTTTATCTAGAAGAAGTCCTGTTCTTTAATGAACCTCAGTAATTAGAAATGCACTAGTCTATAACTGAATTTCTAATGAATAATCTATAGATGTAGCAGCTTCTGTCATCTTCCCCCTGTCCTTTATAAAAAGCTCCCAGTCAGCTACATATTTCCCACTGTGCACTCACAGAGCACGTTACTGTCTTGCCATATGGTTGCTTTCCTCCAGCAGTTAACAGGATTGTATGCAAAGGCCCCTGAATCTTTGGGGACTATATATTTGCTTGTGGTCTTGTCAGAACATGCAGCATTTCGATAGGCAATTTCTCACTTTTATGTCCACTGAATAACAAGTTACCCAAAAGATAGCATAGTAACATAATTGTGCAGGACTTAAACACGGCAATTTCATTTATATAATTTTAAAAAACCAAACCAGAGTGGATATATCTTTTCAGGCTTCTTGGGTAATTTTCTAGAACTAGTTTTTATGGCTGGATGCATGTTTCATGGATGCATGTAATCAGTTCCTTGGCAAATGCATTTACCAGGACGTTATTTATAGTCATCTTCCTCTTGCATTATTTAAAAAATATGACCCCAAATAAGTAAACTTGAAGAATTCAACTAACACTTATAGAGAAGTAGTAAGGAAAGGAGGAGAAAAACTATGGAAACAATAGTCAAAGGGCTCTATTTAGAAAAAGGAAAAAGTGATTAAATAGCAGTGTACTGATGTTGCTAATCAGTGTGCCTTTACCCCATTTACACGAGCACTGAAGCATTTGAAGAGTATTTTAGATAATTTCCAGACAGGTTTTTCTTCAGAGATGAAAACTCTAGGCACCTTTTTAGAACAAATTTGGTCTGAATTATCCCTTCTTTTTGCTGCTGAAGCCTACTTGCATGACATTTGAAAGTGGCTATGCCTGATTTCCCCTTCCTTGTACTTGTCATGAGCCATAGCAGAGGCAGTTCTGCACCAAGACCCACAGTGTTCGAAGGGTTGAGCTGCTCTGTGTTGGAGCGTCGCTTCTGCCGTGTCTGTGCTGCTGCAATACCACTTTACTGGGATTTTACTGCTTGTAGGGATGTCCAGGCAGTGACTGACAGGTGAAGCTGACCTAGGCTCAGGGAGAGAAATGTTGTGTTCTTGTGCCTGTGAGCATGGGGTGCTCTTAAGGGAGGAGGAGTTTCAAGGGTGAAAGTATGGCTCAGTTGCTTTAATGGTAATTGAAGAGTCTGGACTAGTTCCTGGGTTTTGGGCAACTCTGAGCTTTTTGCTTCATAACTACTTAGCCTGTAAACTTGGGGAAAGTGGAGTGTGTCCCCTTCTGTAGGTACTACAGTGCCTAGTAAAAAACGACTTTTTTCTGCATGTCTCAGAGATAATATTAAGTATATCTTTTTGGGTGGAGTTTAGTCCTGCCAAAAGAAATGGGGTGCAGGAAAGCTGTATTGCATCTTCTGTGCAGAAGTTTGAACAGCACTGGGGACATAGTGGGTTAACAAAGCTGCCACTCTGAGGAAGTCAGTAGCTATTTTAATGCACCAGTATTACAGTGACTTGAGGGCTTGCTTACCTGCTGAGGAATTCAGGAGGTTGTTCAAACCTGATTTTCTTTCAGTATGTCAGGAAGGGTAGGCAGGGAGAGGATGATGGCAACTAATCCTCTTGTGATGCTGAAGATGATGATGTTACAAAATCTGTTAAGTTTCTGTGGGTCTGCCTGCAAACGACTTAGGGCAAGGGATTACAGAGCTTGTGACAACTATCAGATGGAGAGTGGCAATGGACTGCCACTGCGTCCTTGCCTTAGCGTCTTCTAAGATCACGTCAGCATGTCTGCTTTATGTGCATACCTGGATTCCAGAATACCTACTGAGCATTTTGGGGAAAAGGTCTCCCCATACCTCCAGCTTTGCTCTGAAAGGTCAGTATCTGTATTTTTTCCTCTTCTTCCTTTTTCTTCCCCTCCCTATTTCACCCTGGAATGGAAATACGAGTATGTCACACTCAGCTATGCCCTGTGAACATCAGATAGTTTTGAGCAAATACAAAGGATGCCAGATTCATTTCTGTCTAAAAAACCTGTTGAATTTACATCAGAAAAATTGGCCAGGGGTTTCTGATACAGAAAATGCAGATGTCGCTCTGTTGTTGCTGTTAAAGATGCTTATCTGATCTGACAGTGTTAATGAGTGGGTAACATCGGCTAAGTCTAAAAAGCTATCGCACAGGAACAACCTCTTAAATTTCATGGCCATGGACCCATTTTGCCTTTTTAGCTACCCTGATGAGGAAAGACACACATTTGTTGTAGAGTAACCCAAACAGATTTGGAACAATTGATCAGCTTGTGTCCCTTTCCCATTAGGTTAAGTGTCTTTGGTGAAAATAACAGTGACTGTACTTGGACTGGAAGCAGCTGGAGTGCTGTGGTGCTCCAAGAAAGGTTGATACATTTATAAAAGTATCTGGTACAGGAATATCAAACAACAAATGAGTGAATAGGACCTGTACTAATAAATTTTGGGCTTTTGTATTTGACATGTGAGTAGGTGGGGAGGTGTTGGCCACTCTTCTATAGTTGTTAATTTCATTTCTCACATGACATTTCTCTCTCCTTGACATATCCCATCATTCGCATCAGTGGTGATTGTCACCAGCCCCCCCGGCATCTCCTGTGCTTGTCTGAAAGATGAAGCCAGTTCTTTAGGGGGAAAAAAAAGAAAAATCTGTGTGGTTTTTTTTTTTCCTGCTGTCCTAATTTTCTCGCCAACTTAGTTGAGATACTCTGTGAGGTTTTTATTCTCATAAACAAGCTTATTCTCCAGATAGGCTTTTCCCAGATGTCCTAGCCCTATTAGATACCTCGGTTTCCATGTGTTTGTTACCTGCAGGAGGAGTGTTTGACATGGTATTTTCGTAACTAGAAAAATATATCTGTATTTCATACGTAATAGAATACAGCTGTTCTGTGTATTGAGTTTGAGCTGGTGAAACTTTTTTCAAGTACGCATTCTCTACATGTCTAGTGTCCAAACAGAAATATTCTGTGTACATAATGTATTAAAAAATGACACCAGCTTCTTGTCTTCTGTAGGACAAGAATGCTTTTATAATTTCAAAGGCCTCTCAAGGAAATGAAACAATACAATTGTACTGGTTTGTTTATATTGCTGCAGTTGTACCAGTATCCCCTTTAAATGGTTTTATTCCGGAATAAGAAGCCACATGTAGGTAACTGCAGTCCTAGTAGCTATTCCAGGAGCTGTTCCAATGTGAAGGAATGCAGTGCAGCTTCCTGGGAAGATGACGACCTTTTGGTCTGGTACAGGGTAGCCCTTCTGCCTAGTCTTCCTCTGTGTAAAGTCTTGTGGGAATGAGACTGACACGGTGACTTACAGGAGAGTGCTGCCTACTTTCTGTGACTTCAGCAGGAACATGGCTGAAAGCCACCCAGATAAAGAATCTCTGACTTGGTTTTATTAATGAAAATAATTTTCCCTATGATGTTGCCAAACTATCTTGAAAAGTTGTTTCACCTTTACTTAGGCACTGCTGTGTCCAGAAGATGTCCAGTTCCTGCCTCCCTAATGGCCTTCTAAGCTCTTCCCAATAACTGACTCCCACCTTGTTAAATATTGCAGGAGATTTGAAGCTTCACAGTGGCTTCACCTCACAGCTCAGGACTGAAACCTGGCCAAGCAATGGAAGATTAGATTTAGATTTGGGAAAAGGCTAATAACAGCGATCCCTGTGCTCCTTATGACAGTGCATTCAAGTTTTGTTTGAGCTCAGAAAGGGGACAGACAATGATGCAGAATTATTTAGGTTAGTTGAGACTGAGAAGCAGTGGAAGGAATGTCAGGGAGACCTGGGAGGGAGGACAGCAGTGTGGTGGGTGCCGTAGGGGGCACTCAGCACAGGAGGAGTTAGACCTATGGCTGAACCTGGCTGACTTCTGAATTACCTGTAGTCTTACTGGGAACTTGGGCATTAAGGTGAGCTGCTTAGTGCAACATGGTGGTGAATGCTTCATGGCAATTATTGATTCAGGTCTCAGAACCTGGCATATATGTTGGATTTCAGAGGCGATGTGTTGGGCTGTTGGAGAGGAGGAGACAGTTTCAGCTCTCCCCCTGACAAGTGGATTCAGTCATAAGACCAGCAATGGCAAAGTGTTAAGCTTGAATGGGCCTAACTGCCTGGGGCAATTAGGGTGGTGGTGCTCTTCTGGAGGGTCGGTTTGCCGGAGTAGGGAAAAACTCTTTTGAGGTTAAAAAGGCAACATAAAACAGAACTTCAGACCATTCAAGTCTTTGTACTTCGGCAAAGGCACTGCTGAAAAGTACAGTAAAGGAAGATGAGGAAATGTCATAGATATCTATATCTATCTATCTTTGTGCGTATGTATGTATAAAAATATAGAAGTATGTGTTGGGGATGGCAGAGGGGAATTTGAAAAGGTTGCGACTTTTGGGTACTGGTACCAGATAGTATGTGATCTCACCTCTTGGACAGACAAACCGATATCAGGTGAGCTCCCCGCATATCACTGAAGAACATACTCCTGAAAAAGGCTGTCAACCTTCTCATGTACTGAAGTGTTACATACATGAGATGCTGCATATCCGTCTTAATCTTTTTTTTTATTCTTACTTAAAAAGTAATGTTCCAAGAGTGCTTTTAGTCCATCTGACCTTGGGCTCAGGTTCCCAAAGGATCTGTGCATCTAGTCAAAACTGTGTTGGACCTACATGATGGTAACTGGCTGATACTGTATCAGGGTAGTGTACTTAACATGGAACTTTGCAAGCAGGTAGCAGGATAGCAGTGTTGCCCCTGGCTGTAACTTATCGGTGGCTTCCGGGACCCAAGATTTTGTTAATGAAAAATTCTGATGTCACCTTCCCCCATTTCCTCAACTGGCATTGAATGCAAAATCCCCCAAGATTTTTGAAAAGACGACTGCAAAGTTTGGTAGGTGCAAAGGCAGAGGGGCTGGAGGTGTAAAGAACCCTCAGCTGCATTTGCAGTCTGTGACATTTTACATTACAAAGAAGGCACAGCAGTGAAATATCATTCAGCTGTAATGCAATAAATTTTTAACTGAGTTATAACAATGGTTTGGGGAATTCTACTCTTAGTGATATAAATCTGTAGATTTCAGCGGGGTTACTCTGATTCAAAATTGTGCAGTTTCGAAAAGCTATGGCCCTCCTTTAGAGCTCTGCTTGTCAGAGCACTTAGGACAAAATCACATCCTTGTTGAAGTCAATGGCAAAGCTCCCACTTATTCTGATGGTGTCAGATTCATCCATTGCAAATTGCTGAATGTTATAGAATTCAGTCAGATGTAATCAAAATATAAATGCAAATTGGTATCATCTCATAATGTAGCAAATACAGGGGGAGTATCTTGCTAGTGGTGGTGTGAAAGACACACATCTGTGCATATTTTTAATGCACCTATGCTGTGATGAACGGATTTAGATACTATGTCATTATGATCACAGAGGAGATACATTTGCACTGTCATTGACTGATTGCTTCTGCTTATTCCTTGTTCTTTCATAGTAAGAAATCTAGGGATTATGATGGACAAGGCAGGAAAAATTCAGGTGTTAGTGACCTTCCCTCCACCACTTGGATGTCACATGTGCTACTAAATGGGCAGGGGCAGTGGAGCTTCATTCTTTGAAGAAACAGGGGGGCGGGGGGAAGGGGAAGAAAAAGTACGTATCGTTATCAGGGAGTTACTGTGACGGTAAAATGACAGAGTGCTGATTTAATACTGGCTGCTTCAGAGCCCTCTGTAGATCATCTCAAATCAGTGTTATAGCAGATAGTGTTTGGAGGTAATTTCTTAAAAATATAGGAAATACTTCTGAGAAGCTTTTGAAAACTCAATGTGGTTTTCACAATGCTTTCCAGAGAACAACTACTCAGGACAGTGAGAGTGCTGATGATGGGATTTAGGTGATTTACTTGGTACAATCAGGCAATTCACTGATGAAACTGTTCTTGAACCTTTAAGATAATCATAAGTTAAAAAACAGACCTGCTATTTTAAAACTCAGCCTTTAAAAACATTGAGGGGGAAGACTACCTCTTCCAAGTTATCTGAGTCAGCCTGGGAACCTTTGTGATCCAACATGATTCATTGTAGGGAATGCAGCTTGTGAATCAGAACGGAGCTAGAGTGTTGACGAGGGCGAACAGTATCCTAATTCATCTTCCAAGCAACAATTTTAACTTGAAAAGTAGTTCTTTCCTGTCCTTCCATGCTAATAGAACGGGACATAGCAGTGGATGAGAAGTAGGAATAAGGTAGTTGGCAGAGTTGGAGAGGAGTTGGACAGTGATAGTTTTGGAAATAGTTGTGCAAGGTTGCGTAACTGTCAAGGTATGGTAAGAAAATGGGATCAGCGTGTTTTTTCAGCATGACATAGTAGGGCTGTAGGGGTTACAAGCAGGAGCACAGGTGAGGTTTGCAGGCAGCTCTGGATAAAATGAGCTGTGTATTTGTGGTTTGTTGTTTAGGAAGCTTTGATTAATGGCTCTTCATGAAGTTTCAGTCTGGTCAGCATTTCTGTCACCAAGTATTTTGGGAATGAGGAGAATGTCCCTGCTAAGGCAGCCGTAAAAGCATATGTAAAGTAAGTATTTCTGTTAGCATGGTGAGTCTCCTCCCCTAGGGTCTTGAATTAAAACTTCTCCATGAATGCGTACTGTGGTCAAAGGAGAAAAGTCTGTAAGACTTTCTCAAAAGAGCTAATACATCATGCTGATGCCTGTTATAGTGTGACATGAGATTCCTTTTATGCTGTATCACCGTGACTAGAGGTATTCCCTTCCTTTGTAGTGGTGGTTGGAAACTAACCAGGAAATAGGACCTTATGCCTAATTTCTGTAATGTAAATCCTGAGTGCTGCTGTGGGGCTTTTAATGGTTAACTGCTTCAATGACAACGTATTAAGCTGCAGGGTGTGCCTTAGGTGTATTATAAATTATCCTAATGATAAATTTAAAAATATTTCGTAGGACTGTGCCTATACCAGCAGGATGGAGAGTGGGGAGGAGGAAAAGGAAGGCAGTGGGTTTTTGCCTTGGCTTGTAATAAAACTTGTATAATTGAATATGTATTAAATGAGAGCAGCCTCTAATGAGAGTAGATGAGCAGAATGACAATTGACTCTATGCACTTCAAGCTTAAAACCAGGAACAAGGGCAGTAAACATACCTGGTATTAGGTAGCCAGATAACAGAAAGTTTAAGACTTAATAAAAATGAGCAATGTTCTCTCTTTGGAAACACAGAAAAAGAACGGTCTTGATTCCTGTAGCATTGTATCATGTCCTTTCTTTGTCCTTAATCAGCTGCAGCAGAGGCTTGGAGTTCAATACATATTGACTTAGAGCATATGCCGAAGTCTGAACTACTTGGGTTTCAAAACTTCAGTTGTCAGGAGCAGCATACAAATCTGGGTTAAGCTACCTGCTTTTTTAAAGTTGTTTCCGCCATGTAGTCACACTTTTAATTCTAACATATTAAACTTTCAGGTGTTTAAAAATCCATGCATCCCTACCACTCAGCAGCTTGTTGGAAGAGCAAGCGTATAACTTATTACAGAACTCTGCCTTTAGAATGGCATTGCCTTTGTCTATTAATCTCAGTAACATTATATACACATAATATATTGATAAAATGCTAATGACCTAACTTAATGCCCATAAAAGCAGGAAATGAGGGTGTAGGAGTTCAAAGTGTAGCACTCTCTAGCATTCAGTCTTTCTGGTTGCTTTATTTGTTTGCCTGCTGATTTTTATATTTTTTTTTTAACCCCCCTGCCCCGCATTGCAGCAGACTGTATGCAAAAGCACACGTTGTGCCCAGATTCTAAACTAGCTATTCACACATCAGAGGATGAGAAATGTCCTCAGACTGGCCAGTGCACAAATGCTTTGATATTCTGATCTCCTTTGCCAATTTGTGCTGTTCTTTGGGCACCTTCTGTGCACGTTGCTTGTTGCACCAGTGCTTCAGCCAACAGGCAGTGCCTGCCCTGCCCCTGCTGGCAATCAGTGATTGAGTTGTCTCATAGCGTGCCAGTCACTCCTTTATTTAAAAGGCAGCTGGTAGCCGCACTGGTTTTCCACTGGGAGTAAAAGCACACCAAGTCAAATGGTCTTATTTGGAGCCTCTCAGAATATCTATACTTATGATCAGTAAAAAACACAGCAAACACTTTAAAATTGCTGCTGAGCCAAATTTTGCGGCTGCTGCTTGTACAGCACTGTGAAACCCGATGGATTTCTGTAGCTGGAACTCGGAATAAAATGCAGCCTGGTAAGGTATTAAGGCTTCCAAGTATTTCAATTAAAACTTAAATCTGAACTCTGCAATGCATCAAATGGACAGAGGAGAAACAGAGCAACAAAAATCAATATAAAAAAATAGTTCATGCTAATGACATTTAACAGTCCTGCCCTGTGGTGTGTGTTCATTCGAGGAGGAGGCAAGTGTATTGGCTATTGAAATCTTACATAAAGTGTGAAATGAAGAATGTGTGCTGGAGGGCATCAATGTAAGTCTCATAATATATTTTACATTTTTCCCGTCTTAATTAAACCAAATGAAGCTTATGGTGATCCTCATGGGATTTTTCTTGAGAAGAAGGAAAAAATGAACTGAATCTAGATGCTGTATATTGAAGGTTAATTCTAATAAATCAGAACGCAAAGATCTTGTAATGGCAAAGTATTTTCTGCACTCACCCAATTAAATGTTAGAAGCTGGGTAATGGAATAATTGTAGTTAGTCAATTGCTACAAAGTCGTAATAGCTTGAGTACAACTAAGACTGAGGCAGTAAAATGCCAGTGGTAAAATAATAAAACCATTGTTTCAATAATAATTTCAAGTTAATTAGAATAAGACAGTGCAGTGTATTTTTAATACTAGACTAAAACAATTAGCATAGTACTTAGTAACAACAATATCCTAATTATCTGAAAGACAAAATAGGATTAATACAGCAGTAAAGCATTGAAACCATATGTCAACAAAAGAACACAGAGGAAAACTAACTTTGTCAATAGCCCAAGCCCCAGCACAAGTGATGGAAACTTCCACCTTCAAGGAAAGGAAAACTTGGTTGTAGCAGATGTACAGCTGAGTTTCTTAATACGAATGTGGTCTTTTCCCTGTGCCAAATGTTTATTTGTGTGGATTCATTCTTCACAAAATGTCTTGAGTCTGTTCTGATTATTCCTCCCTCTTTCTTGGCAAGATTGAGACATGATATATCCCCACATGCCTGCCTGAGTACAAAATAACTAGAAGTTAAGGCTAGAGGGATTATTTAAATTATGGTCTGACCTCCTGCAAAGCACAGACCAGAGAAGTCTGCCCTGTTACTCCTGTATTATCAGACTGACATTTGAAGCAGATGTGTTGTAGATGCCTCAAGTTTCAGTACTGCTTTACAGCACGTGGCAGTCAGTATTCTGACCCCATCACTTCTTAATGATAGGGAAAAAAACTGCAGTATATTTTGTTGCAGTTGCCCTGATAGCGATCTGGGCGGCTGAGAATACATGTAGCATTCGAACCAAGCCTCTTCCTATGGCTACAGCAATAGTGGGGACATGTGAGCATGGTCTTTTTACTTGCAGAGAACAGTCAAGAACAAAATGCTGATTTTTGTTCTTAAAATCTTTATAGTTGCTTTCAAGATGATCCACTGAGTGTTAACGGCATTTTCACTTTGGTGCTTTTTTTCCCCATGGGCTCTTGGGTAGTTGTTATGTTTTCAGGGTTTGAGGCAGAGCAAACAATCTCTCAGCCTTACCAGCACTGTAAGGCAAAAGAGGTACTCCTCCTCTGTGAGGGAAAACAAAGATTAGCAGTAGTTTTTGTGTTCAAGTCCTCAAAGCTTAATTGTCTCCCTGCCTCTGGTTTCAGGCTCATCTCAGATCAAGATGCTGGTTGGCCTGGATCCAAAGTGTGTGCTTAATTATGTCCAGGCCCTATCCTTGCAGGGTAGAATAGTTTGCAATGTGCATTCTTTTTGCTTTTCTGCTGAAATCTGTTACTTCGTTATTCTGGAATAGCCCAGGGGAGAGCCTTTCTGCTTGTGCTGCCTGACCCTGTGCTCAGCAAAGGCAATGGCGAAGATCCTGTGGGCACAGAGGGCTGGAAGGTGTGCTTGGCTTCCTTGATGAGACACTCAACAAATGCTAATCAACAGTGTTCACTACCAAATGTTGTTATGCAGCCATCTCACAGTAAAGGCTGTCAGCTGCCTGGACCTGGGCTGAGTTGGAAATGGTGACCTGAGAAGAGTTGTGGTGTAGAGAGGGAATGGGGAAGGGGCATAGGGAACCTGAGAATATGTAGATATTGTAACTTGTGAGCTGCTACTCATTGTGGTGGAAATAAGAAATGCTGGATGTCTGAGCTAGCTACAATTCTTTTGAAAATTAGTTCTTCCTTGAAAATCTTGGTCTTTTTGCTTTCTGTGTATGTTTTTCAGAGAAATACACATGCTTGCATTCTAGCTGATTTGCTCATTAATATTGGTAAAAGAAAGGTGGTGGTTTTGGAGAAACTTGGCTGTTTAGAGAAATACCAAGCATTCTGTAGCTACTGATATCTGGATTATATCTGCCACGTTGCAATACTATTTTAAAATTTAAGCCTTAAGACATAAATTCAGGAACAGCAGCATAGTCAGTAAACTAAAAAAATGCTTGGTGTGGATAATTATGGCACTGGTCTTGCATTACACTTTAACCTACATGAGACCCTGCTGACTTCACAATCTTAGTTATTTCCTTTTCATGTAATGTATGTTGCATGGCTTGGGTCTAGCACACTGGCCAAAAAAAACCAAGGGCTGTGGGTCTGTTCCACTAAGTCTCTTCTTACTTTGCAGTACAACTATTTGATAACCACTAACTAGTCTATATCCTGAAAAATCTAGGAACTGCACTGTAGGGGGAAATGCTCTAAAAGCGTAACTTCAGTTTATTAGAATGGGATCTTAGCATTCTATTCCTTTTTATTATCATTTATGATTTTGCTGCGAGTTGTGTATTTCTCTTGGGTTCTATCACTGGGAATAATGGCTGACATTTGGTTGGGGAGCATGGAGCAGCGTAGAAGGTTAGGAAACTTCTCCATTCTCTGTCATGACAGTTTCCTATTTAATCTAGATAAAATAAGAATCCTAATGAGATGTGTCCTATGATTAATTTGTAGCATTTTCCCTTCTGTTAATTATAACCTACTATCTGGGGAATCAGTAAGAGAAGGCAAAGTCTCGCATACAATCAAGCATTTGAAAGAATCAAAATATATAAGCTAATTCCCACAAACCCTACCTTGAAGAGAGGCATCTCCCAAAGGCCCTTTACACGATGGGAAAGCTCTTATTTTCAGCAACATCCTAATGTCTGTGTGTTGCTTGAGATTTTCATGATGCTGTCAGCCTCTGCAGACATATGGCTCCAATTGATTTGTCCTGACAATAACAGTTACCAGCACTCATTTCTCCACACTCAGAATGAGGCACATCTGTTATAAATTTGTTGACCGTCAAGGACCAGTAAAGACCTATCTGAAAAACATCCTTTTTTGTCTTGTGCTTCCCCCACCCTCCCTGCCCCCTCTTAAGCGTGGTTGTGGCCTGCTGTCTAAGACCATGGCTCTTTAAAGGTCACTTCCATGGTATGGTGTGTATCATGGGCATTGAATTTTTTTTTTTTTTAAATCAAGAATATATTGCTGAGACTAAACTCTTGAGCACACTTGCTCATTTTATTCTGGGAGTTCTTAATTGTTCAGAAGGGGTTCTGGGGGCTGGTTTGGTTTTGACTTGGAGACCTTAATTCTGCCCCTTAGTCCCGTTTCAGGCTATAGGTGATTATTTTAGTGTGCAATTTTGCCTTTGAATGGCTAACAGGTTTCTTTTATTGTGAATATGGCCTAGAAGATTCCTGGAAACTAAGTGGGACTTTATAGAAGAAAAAAAAAAAGCATAATCTTCTACAATATGGCAAATATATATATATTAAAAAAAAATGCTTCTGTTGCCTGTAGGTGTTACACAAGCACATGCAGCATATTTTCCCACTGCTGTCCAATCCCCTTTGTTTCTTGTACATCTTCTGTCCGTTTCTTCTGTGGTCGAATACCTGGATGCACTTTCTGAACTAGTGCAGTCTTTGAATGTCTATCATCACCCTGTGTTTCACTTTTGAAGGACAAATCAGTGCAACATCCTGAATGGAATATTCCACTGGTGGTCAGGTCTGATCCTGTGTCTTAATCCGGATTTGGCTGATAGCCATCAGATGATACTGAGTAATGATTGCTCTTCTCTGCATCTCCATTTTTCCAATGCTGACCACCTTTGCAAACTGCTGTGGTATCTAACATTGTGCAGGAGTATGTAAGAGCAGTTTTATCTAGTTGTGACAGAAAACCTCCATGACTAGGTGGGAGCAAGGGAATGAGACTTTCCACTTCGAGCAGTGAGAGCCGCGTGGAATATGGTGACACTTAATCATTTCAGCACCAGTGTGGGCCAGGCCTTGGACTGCTGCATGGGACTGCTTTGTGGGGGGGGGGTTCTGCTTTGCTGACCAAGCAATAGAGAAAAACAAACTTTGTGGCCTTCTAGTACTAGTTGCCAGCCTGTAAGCTCCAATGTATTCCTATTGCTCTCACCCACCAGAGTCAGAAAATGTAAATTTCTAACGGATATGGGAAGTTTGGCACTGCAGGCAAGCTGTGCCTGCCTTCCAGGTGGAAGGAGGAGTAAGATGGATGAGGCACTGCAGGTGTTTTACCTCTCCTTAAACTGACTTGACTGGTTTGAGGATGGATGCTGTTCCCTCGCTCTGCACTTCACCTGGCATTAAGGTTGGCTGTAACAATACAGAGCAATAGGCTCTGCCTGTTATTCTCTACTTCAGCAGGGAGGACTTGCAATCTTAGCTTAGGACCTTCGCCCTTAGACTATGCCAAGATGTGAGTTTTTGCTTTCTATCTATGATATCTATGAGGCTTAATGAAGTTTAGTTTTGCGTTTTCCTTGAGTTTGCATAAAAATGTAAAGTTTCCTTTCCTGCTTCTCATTCAATAGCTGAAGCTGGGATTCATAACACTGCAAGGAAAATATTAATTTAAAAGAAAAATCCTTTTCTTCCACTTCAAATTAAATTTAAAATGAAGGAAGACATCTCTATTCCTCCCATGGTAATCTTTCTTTTGTTTTTAATACAATGTATTATAACATCATAAATAGAAATGTAATCTTATTAAAAGACATGCAGCAAGTGCTATTTTATTAGAAACTTTTTTAAAAGAATAATTTACCAAGTTGAAATATTAATGCAGCTGGCTGGAAATTGCAGATTTTTACTAGGGCATAGTCATTTTTTAGAAAAGCAAATTAAAGTACAGGTGTATTAAAGAAGTAAAATTTCTGATAGTGCCAACCTCTTACTTGCGTATTCTGGCACCATTATGTATTTTGAAATATTTCTTTTTAAAAAGCTCTGTAATTTAAAATTTATTCAAACATAAATAAAAAACTGTTCTTTTTTTTTTTTGTGCTCTTTCCCCCTGTAATAGTGATCTGAATTGTTTTCAAGTGTGGAGCGGGAACAAAGTTATCTTAAAAAGTCTCCATTTGACTGTCACTTTAATGTAGTACAAATAAACTTACACCACCCCAAGGCCCTTGCCTGTGAATGACATAGTGTATGTGTAACACCTGCTCACTTACCTAGTTCCAAGGGGTGTGAATGCAGAGTGTGCCGAGTATCTCAGCTGCGTTAGCTCTCAGGGGCCATTAAGAACTTGTAGCTCTTTCAAGAATTTCTTTCCTCCTGACTTGACATACTCCTTACTGTGCCCTGAGAAGCACCTTTTTCCTTTCCTTACCCATACAGAAAATAATGGGTATTGATTACATGTTGCTAATGGGCTCTAATAAATTTACACTTACACTAAAATTTTCAGATGAAGTGTTTCCAGATAAATTGGGGTTTGGTTCATTTGCAGTTAACACAGCTCTACTGCAGTGGAGTGGCTAAAAAGTGCAAGAGCATCCTCCTGCTCTGTGTCCGTTTGTTGTTGTTATAATATTTAGACTTGGGTGAGTGGGTTACTGATGAGGAAGTAATCAGTGCCATAAGAAATTCGTGAAGGGCATAACTTCAGCAGTCCCTGGCCCTAAGGGCAATCCAGTCTGTGCGATGTTTCTGTTACTCTTTGTGTTTGGGCGCTCTCCTCCTTGCCCTGTCTCCAATCTGCAATGGCAGTGCTTCCCTGCAGTCTGGGCTTCATGCTGCCTGCCCTTCTGCTCCGGCTGCCTGGGGCCAGAAGAGGCTGTTGTGCTCCTGTCCCAAAACATTTTATTTTTGACTGCTGTGAGCAGTGCTTTGTCCTGCTGACCTGTCAGACCTGCCACCTGAGCATGTTCTTCAAGCCAGGCCTTCCTCAGCACAGCCCTGCTGTGTCTGAGCATTTCGGGTTCTTTCTGCACAGCATCTCTAAGAAATAGTCCTCCTCCTCTATCCATACATCTATCCACGTACCTCCCCAGGGTTTTGTCCCTGAGCGGTCTGAAAGAGCTTTGCTGGTCTTGTCTCTATTTAGAGAGTTGCTGGGAAGACTGGTTTTCAAGCCTGTCTCTGAGTCTGGAACCTGGTGCATCTGTTGCACCAACCTCCTTCACATTCCCTGTGGCTCAGTCTTGTCCCACAAGTCCAGATTCCCCCTGAAGCCTCTGGGCCCCTTTTCTGTGCATTCTGTGTTTTTGGGGGGTTGAAAATGAGGATTGTTTGCTGGGATTTTTGTGGGTGTTAGGTGGTTGTGTTTTTGGACTTCCAAAACCCAGGCAAGTCCTGGTATCCATCTTAATAGGATAATGGCTAGAGCTAGCTCTGACAGAAGCTAAGCTTCTTGTGGTTTCTTGGTATTTCAGAAGATCTGCGTAAACTAACTTCTTACCTCATGTTTGTATCTTCTAGTTCCTTTCAGAGCCGTGCAGTAATGAGGGATATACTCTAGGTGGGCAGCGGTGGTCTTTATATACACTGTGTTAACGTGGAGAATACCAGTTGCCGATGTGTTCTGCATCAGTCTTTATTTTCCTGCGGCTTTAAATCTAATCACATACAGTAGATGATATTTTACTAATCATTAACTTTTTTATAGCTATTTCAAGTCCTGTGTTCAAGTAGGATTTGGTTGTCGGTTGGCAAGTAGCTTGAGTAGATAGATGCTTCTCTGTAATACATCAGTGTGTTCATCAGAGAAAACGACAATGTCAAGGGTCCTCTTCCCCCCTCCCTGAAATTTTGATGCATGTTTTTTGAAGAAATCATGAAAGCATTTAAATTCGGAGCTGAAAAGCCTGACTGGAACTGATTGCTTTGAGCTTCTTGTTTACAAGATATGAATTGGGGGTTAAAAAAGAAAGACAACATGAGGTTTTCTGATGAATAGTCTTACTTTTGATTTCTCCAGCAAAGACTGTGTTGTATATGGAGAATGTAAAAAAGAATAACAATAAGAGCATATTTAATGGTGAACAACTTTTTTGCGGAAAACTCATTTTTGGTAGTCTGTGCAGTATTGATAGAAGTTTTTTATGGTTGTAAGATGCAGCTTTGCAGATCCCTGTCATGAATAGGACTAATGTTGTCACTGAACAAGCACTGACACGCTGTCAATGTTTAATGCATTTGTTATTTCAAAAGTCATTTCCCTGTTATAATGTATTTTTAAATTGTTTTGAGTAAGAGACAATATCTGTTGTGATATTAATATCTCGTTTTTGTGGACAAACTAGAACATAGGATGTTGCCATGAAGAAATCTTTTAAGCATTGCATAAAAGGATGAATCTGTTTTTTAACACTGACACCGTCTGTAAGGGAAACAGAGTATTGTTGCAGTTCACAGTGAAAGCATAAAAGATGATGTATAGAATATGGAAATAGAAATTGTAGAACACATGTACACACTTTGGATTTAACTCACCTGGGGGAGTTATTTTTTTGAGTAATTAAGCTTTCTGTGGGTATTGAGGACCATTTTGGGGCTTTCCGAGTCAAGTGGGGACTAAGTGCAAAGCTGTACTCTAATTAAATAGCGAAGCCAATCTGCTTGGGAAGTGAGAAACCTGCAGCAGTCAACAACCTTGCTTTCTGCAGGTGGACTGAAGCCTTGGTGAAGATTCTTAAGAAAACAATTACATTTGTCAGGCTGCTGGCTGTATGCTAGATCTGTCTTCCATGGCAGAGTGCTTTTGTCGTGTTTTTTCTAGTAATTTAGGTGCTTGTAAGAACTGTAGGATTAGTAACACTAGACACTGGGGAATGTGGCAGAGTGATTGAGACTGGAACAGGAAGGAATGAGCTTCCGTGCCTGAGCCTTCCCGAGGAGAGGTGCCCTGGGGGAGGTGAAAGCTTGGGTGTTGAGCCTGCAGCTCTCCAGCTTTTTACCCCTGCCAGAGATGACTTCCATCTTGTTGGCATGGCAGTGTGGGACCTGTTCAAACTGGTTGGGAAGGCTCCTCTCTGCTTATGCTATGGTCTCTGTTCTCAGCCAGAGCTGATCCACAGTGGTACTCAAGCGAAGCTTGTGTTGTTCCCAACACTTGTGTGCACTGAGCTTGCCCTCTCAGACCGGCCCCTTGCTAAAAGACAGTATGCATTTGAGCTCCCACCGTGCCCGCCGCAAGGTGAAAGCATCCCTTTGTTCCTTACAGAGCTCTTCATCTCCTCCTCTTTCACTCTTGTGCTGTGAGAGCACTTCTTGTCTGAAGATCAACACTTCTGAGTGCTCCAAAATCTAACTCTTTGAGGCTTGTTATGAAAATTGATGTATGAAACAAGGAGGTAGAGTGTGGAGCGGAGCGTTCGAGGCTTGAGAGGATACAAGCATGAGCACGCCAAGGCATGGCCAGGCAGGGCTGAGCAGCCTGTGGCTGGGCTGTCCAGCCAAGTGCGGAGCAGGGCACAAGGTTGGTGTTGAAGATGCTTTGATTCATCCCACGTGTTGTGTGTTGTCCCCTCTTGTCCCCCCTTCCCCCACCTCAAGTCTTAGATTTTTGGTTAAAAATGATTTTTTTTTTTTTTTTTGAGTAATGGGCCTCAAACAGCATGTGGCACTGCAGTGACAGTCTTGCCAAAGACTATCTAAAACTGAGTTATTGCTTCCAGTATCTCTGTGCATGTGCCCCAGGATAGCAATTGCCTTTTTCTGCAGTGGTATTGCAGCATGAACTTTCATCTAATTCATTATCCACCCTAATGCTCAAGTCTTTCTGCATTACTGCTTTCTAAACAGCAGTCTCTCACTTCATTCCTGCACTGATTATTATTTCTCCCCAACTGCACTGCCTTACATCTGTCTTCAGTGGAATGTCTCACATCAGCCCATTTCATTGAGCTTGCCAGACAGCTGAATATTTTTGAGGGATTCTTGCTTGCTTCTCCTCCTCTTGGTTCACTGTGGCTTACATGTACTGAGTGTGGCGTTAGCTTTGTCCTCCAGGTGGTTAAATTGACTGTATAGCAATGAGCACGGACCCTCTGCCTTTACAGACTGTGTTGCATACCAGTGCTGCATGATTAAAAAGTGTGCACCGTTGCTGGCATTTTTTATGTATTTACTTCATCTGAGGTCTCTTACTACTTTTTTGTTCTTGCTGCCAAAGGCCGTAGTGCTCTTGCTCTTAGCAGTATGAGGTTTTGTGTTGAGATCCTTACTGCAGTCTCCAGAGACAAATGACCAGGGAACAGAGTGTTAGTGTTGGACCCTAAACAGCACCAGACCCTCCTGCTGGGAAATTTCCAGAAAAATTGTTGCGTGGGTTGAAAAAGTAATGGTGAACTGCAAAGCAAAGATGTAAGTTTGATTCGTTTTACAGATCAGCTCTGTAGTATTTATACTGTCTTTTCCCTTTGAACAATGCAACTTACTTGGAAGGAAAGGAGAGAGTTCTCAAAATGGTAGGTCACGTTTTTGGGGCATATATCCCTGACTAACGACTTGTTCAGTCAGCACAAAAAATATCTATTTATCTCAGTTTCCACTTCAGATTGATATTCGGGCAAATAAATGTGGATGAAACCCTTTGCTACAAAATCTGTATGTAATGCAAGCTGTCAGCATAAAAAAAGATGAAAAAACCCTGTTTTGTAGATCATAAGCCAAATTAAATACATTTTTACACAATTAAAAGGGAATGCTTGTTTGCTTGGTTCTATGCAGCTTTTAAGTTTGATCCTAAAATAATTTTTGTGGATCTGGCTGGAATTGCTGTCACATGCTGGAGGCACTAAATCTGGCTACCTGAGCGCTGCTGATCTGTTTCAGTGCAAAGTGATACAAATCTCAAGTTATTTTTGCTGGATCTGGGGGAGCATGCTGGTTTATGCGCTTCCATCTTTCCTCCAGGAGATTGTGCAGCCGTAGATGGCGAGACCTGACTGCAAACTGAGAGGAAGATATCTCACAGTGGGACTAGAGCATTTCTCCTTTCATTTCTTAAATAGTTCTTTATTGAGCTTTCCACCTTCTGCATTAATTTGAGAGCCTGAACCAAATAACCAGGAAGAGATTGATGTGGCCTCACTTTATTTCCCACAGTCAATAAATTGTTAAATGGGCCAAAGGACACGGGTTAAAAAAATCATTTTGTATAAAGAATGAGGGATTTTTATTAGCTGACAGAGCCCCTGTCTCTGAAGACTTTATAATGGGGCAAGTTTGATCTTGTGCCATGCAGTGGGAGCAGCTCTGTTGGCTTCATGAAGTGCCTCGCCGTTCTCCATGGGAATGAAATCAGCGCTGTTCCTGCATTCTCTGCTGAATGAGTCCTGGGCTTGCTGCTCCTTTGCTTTTAGAGGCAGGTGAGTTTAAAAGGATGCTTGGAGTGAGTACTCCGGGCAGTGTCCATGCTGAGCTCTTCCCTAGGAGAGACCTGGCATGCTCTTAAGCAAGAACAGTGTTTCCTTCTGGGGACTCTGTGTAAGTTTATCAGAGAAGGCCCTAATTGGCAGATATATGCTTGTCTTTACTGATGTGAGGCACAGGTGGCTTTAATGGGGTGATGATATGAGTAAATGAAATTGCAGGCTACCTATGGGGAAGCATGAATGTGTCTGGCAAAACATAGCCTGGATAGACAGACACACACTCAGAGCATGTCTGCATCGCAAGGTCCTTGCTACGGTTATATGGAAGAGTCTAGTAAATATTTTTTATTAAGATACTTCTTGATATGTGACTTAGGGGAATCTGTTTTGAAAACGAGATAAGGCTGTACTACAACAAATGCTGGCAGTGGATACAAGGAAGTTATTTACAGAGCGGAGAGGTGAAACTGGTGATTTTGCTTGAGTTTGTATGGGTTTTGTGAGTATTACTGGGTTTAGTGAAATGAAAATGATATGATTCTGCGTTAAACAAGGAACCAAAGGTACAAAATACCCCATTAAGGTCACATGTATGTGCTGTTTGGAGGCCGCTCTTCTAATGCTGTGCATGCTGCAGCAGCAAATTATGTGAGAATGAGACAGTCAGGTGGTTCCAGCCAGGGTGTTTTCTGTTGTAAGGCCCTTACGGCTTAGGTACTTGCAGTGGGGCAATAAGTGAAATAAACCCTCCTTTTGCTATTGTTAATTAATTGTACAAACAAGGCTCCATTATGTGTGTGTGGTTTCTGTGTTTCCCAGATAAAGAGACCAAGATGGCCCCTTCTCAATGTGCCTGTGCTGCTGGATTCAAGTCCCTTCTGCACGAATACGCTGTGCTGCCTCTGGGTTCCAGCTTGGTCCAAGCTTGACTTCAAGCTTGCCCTTAGGGAAATAGTGCAAAGACATTGGATCTGGCTGTGTGAGCAGTCATTTTCCCCTGATAACCTGGGTTTTCGTTGCCTTGGTTCACTCTAACTAAGCTACCCTAGATAGTGGACAATTGAGTTTATCTGTTTTCTCCCTAATATGTGCTGCAATTCAGTCGGGACTGGCTGAGAGAGGGCTGGCTTTCCTGTGGAGGTCAGCCTGGCTTATGAACCTCTGCTCTGAAGTTTGATTTCTGTGTTTGCATCACGCGTTGTTATGAATAAAATTCAGAGGTGACATGACCCCTCTGAAGTACAGTGGAGAGGTGATGAACAAGGACGAGGATTCCTCCTTTTAAGGAATGTGGATAATGATAATTAACAGAAGTGTGAGGGACTGTGAAGGATGCACAGACAAAGAGTTTTCAAGGTTACAGAGTTTTCAGGTGCTCCCAATTATTTTTCTGTCTGGCTACCCAAATCAGAAGTGTCTAAAAGGAGTCTGATTTTCAGAATGTAATGTGCATTAGTCTTCTTTAAGGTCTCTCAACTTAGATGCCTAGAATACTAGTCTGTTTGAAAACTTTGTCTTAAAGGTAAATGGAGTGTATTTCTGTGTGCAGGGAAGTTTGGTAAGATAAAGGTTTGGTAAGATAAAGGTTTTGCTCTGGGTTTAGATCAAACACAGCTGGTTTTGATGTGTTTGCAGTTCTTGGTGATGGGGCTTAGTCTTTCTGAAGCTGGGGTCCTCAAACTTCATTTCTGTAGCTGTTGAGCATTGCATGCTGTTTGCAGTGTGTCACGAGCAGCAGCCCCTCCATGCTGGAGGAGGAGTGCTGTTGTCTGGGCTGTTTTTTCTGCTCAGCATTTCTGCATTTATCTCAGAGGAAAAGATAACAGACTAGGACTTTTTTATGGCATGTTGCTTACGGGTAGATTTGAGCTCATGTACTGCAGTCTGAGAACCCTTAGTCTAAGGGTATTCCCCAAGTTCTCTGGCAGAAGCTTTGCTGCAGGGCACCATCCTTCTGGAAAGGGTGAAGTTGTGGTTGGTTTAATTTGTGTGTTTTTATCTTGAGATGGAAATTGTTGGCACTGTTGCTTATCTGGCTGACTTTGTTTTCCTAGCAGAAGTGCTGCAGGTGATGCCAGTTGACATCAGTGGTCCAAGTTCACCAGCTATGTCTTATCTTGCACAGCTGATGCCAGCAGAGTGTAAGCCATGAAAATGCAAAATCAAGCCCTTTCTAATCATCCGGCAACATCTGTCTCTTCCTGGCCTCCCAACTTCTGTTCTGAGTCCCCTTAATGGAGCATCATTAATGAAACTTGAAGTTGCCTTGCTGTCTTGCTAATGAGCTTTGCTTATCTTGCTCCTAAAACCAGGCAGGCTGAGAGAAGGATCCGTGGGAACTTGTGGCTGGGGAGACTTTGGTTTGCTTTTCCTCGGGAGGGTGTCCGCTCTGCCGTCCACTCTGGGCCTTGCAGTGCGCTTCTGTGTCCTTGTTCTGGTTTGGCATAAGGCTTGCTCTCAAGTGGGAGACTTTCCTGTCGCCCTTAAACTCCATACCTTGTAAGGAAAAGACTGCACTAATTATCTGTTTTCTCTTGCTGGTCTGCATCGCCGCTAATGCTTTGGGGCTTGCATTGTGTTGATACATTGGAGTAGTACAAGATTGCATTGCACTTAACTCGCTGGCTTTGAACTCAACAGGTTACCGAGGGTTAATGCACCTAGTGACTGGTGTATTCATGTCTGGGATAAGGGCTTTTAATTCTGCTAGTTGATTTAATCCCCACAGTTTGACAGCGTGTTCCCAGGACTATTTTTCATCTTCAAATTGCAGTCTTCTGGTTAGTTCCTGTAAAGGCCTGCTGTGCTCTGCATTTATGTTCTTGTTCTTAGGATTTGTGCTGTTATCACACCATCTATCAGACACGTGAACAACAGAGAATGAATGGTGTGAAAAGTCCCATGTCATTTTTAGGAATAGACCTGTGGATTGTGCTAATACAGGAATTAAGGGGCTGCCTGGGTGACTGTCATCTGGGAAAGGGATATGTGTCTCTTGGCAGATGTAGTGTCCGGGTGCCTGTTATTTCACTTAGTTGTGAGAAACTTGTGATTTGCAACTCCCATATTTCATTAATGGAAAGCTGTGCAAATTGTGTGTGCATTCATAGGAGAATAGATTTTTTTTTTTGTCTTTTATCTGATAATCAGAAGAAATCTCTGCAGCATTATCAAAGGAAGAAGTCTCATTCGGAGTATAATTTGTTGATGCTGTCTGACCACCATATGTTGTTTTAACTTTCATCCTTCTTTGGCAAGATATAAAATAATCTGCAAAATATGGGAATCCATGGCTGAAGAGTCTGTTTAAAAGTAATGCACTACTAAAATGGATTAGCTGTGCCTGAAATATCTCTAGATTTATTTGCTGTCAAAGGGTGGTAGAACATTTAAGGCAAATAGCTTTGTTTTGTTTAGGAAGTTGTTCGTGAAAGAGCCTAGAGAGATGGATTTAACAATTATTTATTTTAATTGTACAAGAATACTTTAATTGTTTAATATTAGAAATTTATTTCCTATCAGCTTTTTTTTCTCCTCTCTTTCCCTTCTGGCCCATTTGACAACTCTTCTAAGAAATTGCCTGGAAGCCTAAACCCTTTTCAGCAGAGCGTGTGTTACAGTGCGTAGCGTTACGGTGTCTCCAGCTTACCTGCCTCTCTTTAGCACAGTCCAATTAAAGATACAGTAAATGTACCTAGATAAAGATGCTGTTCTTTTTCCTTGAGGCTTGCTCGAAGCTTTAGGCTTGCAGATGGCTAAGTGTCTTGGCTCACTGGTCTCTTAAACTCCATTTAAGAGATGATGCAAAAGCCCTTCAGGTAATGTTTCTGTGCCCCCTCCCCCTTTTAAAATGCAGTGTTGTGCAATCTTCAAGAAAACAGTGACTTTCTTGGTTTTGACACGTTTCCTTTCTAAAGGCATTGATTTGTTACAGAAATAATTGCTAGCATTCCGTATGATTTAGTGCTTTTTTGCTACACGTGACCAAGATTTTGTTTTTAATGCCTCTGCTTTAAGAGTTTTCATAGCATGATGCTACTCCAGGTTCCGGTAGTCAGGTCTCTTGTCTCCAAAGGCTGGCTGGTTTGCCAGCAGTAGCACCAGGTTGAACTACACCAGGTAAGGAGTGTGTCCACATCGGGGACCAGGACTAAAACTGATTCACCTGCTAGTGTAGTCTACAGTGGCATGTCATGGAATGATTATGTGCTGGGCAGTGTGTGTACCTTTGACTCTATGCCATTTTAATCGCAACAGTGGAAAACAGATTAGTGTGCAACCCTTGTCTTCAG